>NW_006711163.1:0-600000 GCF_000167675.1 Trichoderma reesei QM6a | reverse complement strand
AACCAGAGGCTGAACAAGCACAGAAATCCGAAGAGGGAGATGCGACCCCTGTTGCGGCTGCCTCCTCGCATCCTGAAGAAGGTAAGCTTATATGGACACGAAGCATTTCAAATCATCTCTATTAGCATGCTAACACTGTTACCACCGCAGAACACAGAGCACCACCGCCTGTGCCCCAAGAAGACTACTCTGCTCCTCCCGTCCCCTCAGCGAGTACGTATAGATATGGCCCCTTCACCATGATTGTGTACACGATGCTTACCTCTACAAAGCTCGACCGCCGCCCCCTCCGGTCCCCGCTGGAGGTATGTGAACCATACACTCTACCTATCCACAGATGTTCTTATGCTAATCTCATATTGCTGTCCAGCTCGATCGCCTCCACCGCCTCCGCCAGCCGCCGCTGCTATCAGCACGGCTACGGAGGGATCAGAATCTGACGATGAACTGTCCAATGGCGCCCGCGAGGGCGATGAGTCGGTGGCATCTGTGTTGAGATCTCCGATCCAACCACCCGCTCAATCGTTCGAGGCGTCGCTTCCTCCGCAATCGCCACCCCGGCCTGGTGCGTTCTCGCCCACATCTCCAAACAGCAAGCGTGCCAGCAGACCCCCGCCGCCTGTGCCGGGCGCCGCGTCTACGCTTGCTGCAGTTATGTCTCGCCCGCCGCCGCCTCCGCCACCTAGTGCACCAAGCCGACGATCTACGGCGGAGTTTGGAGTGGCCTCGCCAACTAGGCCTCCTCAGGCAGGAGAGCAAATTGGAGAGGCAACAGAGTATGAGGGTGACTACGATACGGACATTGCCTCGTCAGTGCCTTACAAGGATGCCTTGGCGGCGAATGATCAGGAGTCCAGCCTGGAAGAGAGCAGCCTTCAGTCGCCCTTCACCGATGTGCCGCCAGACGCGCCCCCTCCAGTTCCGGCTGCTTCGACGCCGAGAGCGCCTCCTCCGCCTGTGCCACAGTCTCCGCCTCTCCCGAGGCGATCCAACGATCTGTCGCGCTCCGTTCCGATCCTGCCGCCTCCGGCCCCTCCGCCTAAGCTGGCCTCCCCCACGTCAGAGGAAAGCCACGATGCTCTCTTCATCTCCAATGCGACTGCGCCTAAGCCACAGGATGCCGCTGAATCTCCGATTGTAGATGAGCCGACTGCTCTCTCCTTTGAAGAGTCTAGAGCCGTTTCGCCGCCTGATCGGAGGGTCCCGCCTCCGGTAGGAGCGCGCCCGCGAACCTCTGCCGACATGCCCAGACCCAGTCTGAGCGCTCCCAGGAGATCGATCGATCACCACCGCCCGTCAATGGACTCTGGCTTCATCGCCGGAGACATTGATTTGGCGGTGCAAAGCGGTTGGTGGAAGCAGTCAAACCAAGTCCCCCCCGTCCTCCAGGGCAGAAAGGACATCTACTTTGAGTGCGACGAGTCAACGACAACGAATCAAGGCGAGAAGACGATTATTAGCCGAGAGACATTCATCCTCTTCCAAGACTATTCGCAGACCATTATCACGGCCCGCTACGACCCCTACGACCCGTCAAATGTTGAGCTAGAGCAGCGGCACGAGGGTCCTCCCAAGGCTATGCGACAGGACCAGATGGAGGAGGCCTACGACACCTTTGGACGACGCATCATCGCCGCAGCTAGTGCTAAGAAGGATCAAGTCGTCGGAGACGGTACCGCGGCGAGCTTTGTTCTAGAAATGATTCGACCGCTAGAGGATGCCCTGCTGCCTATTAGCACTAGATCGTACGGTGCCCTCGTCTACGCCAACATGGCCAATGCTTCTACCCAGCAGCACGACGTCATTCGCCCCGGCGACATCATCACCATTCGTAATGCCAAGTTTCAAGGAAAGCACGGGCCAATGCACGCCAAATACACCAGCGAGGTTGGCAAGCCAGACCATGTCGGCATCGTGGCCGAGTGGGACGGCACCAAGAAGAAGGTGAGGGCTTGGGAGCAAGGCAGAGACGGCAAGAAGGTGAAACAAGAGAGCTACAAGCTGGACGACCTGCGGAGCGGCGAGGTCAAGATCTGGCGCGTGGTCTCTCGCAGCTGGGTCGGCTGGCAGAAGAAGCTCTCCTAGTGGTACCGGAGCTACGAATCGCCTGCCGGTCGAGGCCTTTTGTCTTGAGAAGGGAGTGTAAAAGATAGAGATGCGAGGGAGGGTATCCGGGGATGCAGATTATAATCTCATAACATAGCACGACAGACTCGGCGTTTTTATTTCTCGCCGGACTGCGTGTGTGTGTGTGTTCCATTGAAAGAGCGCGATGCATGTTTGGCTTTTTCTCTTTTCCCCTTCTCCGCCAAACATGTGTTGTGCCTGCTTTTGTACGTTTATGCATCTGTCATATAATCTTCCACTTAGATGTTTGATTTGCCAGGCTCCCCTCATGCGCGTGATGTTGTGTTTTGCTTGTGTGAGTATTATCGGCTACGGTGAGCATGGAGATACATAATGGTTTGAGTGAAGATCCCTTTTATGCGTGAGATGGCTGGTTCTACCCCTTGCATACCTTATATGGCTGCGTTTGATTCGACAGACATGAGTGCCTACCTAAGTGATTGTGTAAAAAGAGGGTGTGTTGCATTACAGGGAGGACAGGGGTTGAGGATGAAATAAGCGTACATGTATCTGGATGACTTGCGTAGTAGTAATATCCCACGTAAGAACCGGTGTGCCTGGCGGACCCTTATAAAACAATGTCTCGGCTTTTTTAGCAACGGACTCTTGTTCTCGAGGGTTGATGCGATGGGCGGCTATTGTAGGGACTTTTGAGGCGCCGGCTATCAGAAGTTCTTTGGGGTTGAGTGTCTTGGATTGCGTGTCTTCAAGTTGTACGGGTTGGGTCGGTGATGATGGGTGCGGTGTGGCAGGTTGTGATTCGATTTCACCTTTGTTGAGCCCGCCTGTTTTAATGAGTCGGATGATGATTGATTTTGCAATTGGGTGAGTTCTTGATGATTGTTTTCGTTATGAAGTAAATCACCGTAGCACCACAGATCCAAGCTGGTCGGCTTACGAGACTTGTTGTTGTAACATGGCAGATACCTCCAGATTACATTTATGCAGGGCAGAGCGCCTTGCGTGCTCCCTTGAATGTCTGGCAGGTTGCTTTTACTCAGTCGTCATGGCAAGGGCAGATGCGGCATCGACTAAGCCTGGGAATGTCTCATGAGGGACGGGCTGGATGAGGGATGGCTTTTGTGTTGTTTGAAGGGCTTGACGTGTGACCTGAGGAGAGAGACAAGACGGAGATTGACTTTCTCTGCTCTTTCATCCTCTCTCTCTTCTCTTTTCTCTTTCTCGTCCTCCTCTCCTTCTTTGAGCCTCAATTCAAGGATAAGATTTGATCTTGCTTCCTCCCCGCCTGAGCCTCTTCTCCCCAAGTTCTCCATCCACAGAATCCTTCAAGATGCCCGCAGACTCAACACAGCCCACCAAGGCCCTCGCCGACTTCTTCCCCAACCAGCGCAAGAACCTCCCCATCGCGCTCACCACCGAGGACGTCAAGGGCAAGACATACATTGTCACCGGTGCCACCGGCGGCATCGGCTATGAGCTCGCCAAGCACCTCGTGCGCCTCGAGGCCAGCAAAGTAATCATTGGCGCGCGCAACGAAGAGCGCGGCAAGGCCACCAAGGCGACCATCGAGGGTGATGCCGGACGCAAAGATGTCGTCGACATCTGGCCGCTGGATCTCGCCTCGTACGACTCTGTCAAGGCGTTTGGCAAGAGGATTGAGACAGCGGAGAGGATTGACGCGCTTGTCTTGAACGCGGGCGTTTCGCATGCTGGGTGGCAGGTCAAGGAGGGCAACGAGGCGCATCTGACGGTGAACTTCATTTCGAACTACTTGCTTGCTTTCATGGCGTTGCCGCATCTGCAGGCTGTTGGGAAGACGCATGGGATCACGCCTCGCCTTGTGGTTGTTGGATCGATGGGCGCCTTCTTTGCGGGAGAGAGCGTCAAGAAGTTCCCCTCGAAGGACATTTTGGATGATCTCAATGACAGGGCCAAGTGGGAGAGCGACTTTACGAATCGGTACTCGGTGACCAAGTTGCTTGAGCACTGGGCTGCGCGGCAGCTTGCTTCGCTGCGGCCGGTGTCTGACTTGGGGGTTATCGTGAATGTTGTTGATCCGGGGTATTGCAAGACGGGACTGAATAAGGAGCTGAGTCTGTGGACGAGGGCGAAGGCGTGGCTGGCAAAGGTCATGCTGGGACGGACGCCGGAGATGGGGAGTCGGACGCTGGTGCATGCTGTCAAGGTTGGGGAGGAGAGTCATGGGAAGTATTTGACTTCTTGCGAGATTCGAGAGTGAGTCTTCTTTTTCTTTGCAGTGTTTGTCTTTAATGTGATGCTGATGTTTTTGTTCTTTAGGGATCATATTCCGGAGTGGGTTACCAATGAGGCTGGGCAGGCCGTTCAGAAGCAGGTTTGGGATGAGCTGCTGGTGAAGCTGGACAAGATTGAGCCTGGCCTGCCGTCTCGTGTCATTGCCGACTGGGCGTGAACATGATATGTTGGGGTTGACTTATACGGCTTGCGTCTACGAGGGACGTTGTGCTTGAACGAGGGTGCACTTTGCGAAGATTGATGTTGTTCTCTGACTGCTTTGATACACGAGGCGCGAGGTAATGGTTCTGTGTCAATCAAATACGCACACATAATTCTTGGACAGGTTGATGCTCTCAGTCACTGGCGCAGTCGTGTGGTGGCATGTATGTGATGGTGTCGCTCTGACAAGGCGGAATCGAGCTGGACGTAAGGAGGGCGAGTCTTAATAAGATGGGCTTGCACCTACATTGACATGTTGCATTTGCAGAGATTGCACCTCTGTGTCTACAATTGTATCTTGTAGTGATTTGAATCACTGTGATTCTCGACTAGCAAGTAGGAGCTTTCCATGCAACGCCCCAGCCCGTATGTTTGTTTCCGATACCTATTGAAGGTACAGGTCGATTAACATATACCGTGCTCACTGCGCCTATTGCTCGACGGTAGCTGCTATGATACTCAAACGGTCAAAGAAGTGACCATCTGCTCTTGCTAGTCTCAAATTGCCTCTAGTCTTTGCCTCATAAGGCAGGATTGCACTGCCAACTCATAGCCGGGGCCACGGCTCGTCAAGAAGTCCAAAACATATTGGATATTCGAGACTGACGGCTCGTCATCGCCAACCCCGTTCAAGACGATTGGGGATTGTCCAAATCATAGCCAAACAGCCACAACAAGAATCGCCACTTCCAACCCAACTGCAATTCGGCAAACCGTGCCTGGAACTGATACGGATATGCGTTGAATTCTTCCGAGCCGTGCGGCATCTCTCCTGCATCGGGCGACTCAACAGGAGTATCGGTCGTGACATCCTCGTCATCTATCGTGGAGCGCGCACTACTGCAGCCATCACAAGAGCAAGATTCGCTCCATAGACAGTTGTTTTCAGGGGCGCGGATGTCGCAAGGCACTTCGACGACCCACATGGGGAAGCATTGCTGGTTGGCAAAGGCGTCGAATACCTGCGAGAGGCAGTATTTTCCGTCAGCCCACCGAGTGATGGCCAACCTCGAGGCCTTGCGCCATGTTGCCGTGGTTTCCATGGGGCTTTGAGGTGCCCATGTCATCCACAGTCCGGAACTCTGGGCAGTCAGGCCGTCCCCGTGAACGTCGTAGATGCGGAATTCATCGCGGGGATTGATGCTTGATCTGCCGGAGCAAGCTTCGGTCTTGCAGAACCTGAACTTTCCAAACTTTCGGCTCTCATCTACGACGTCGTATTGACCTCCCATACCAGGCCCAAAGAGACCATCGCTGACTTTGAAGAGGTAACACTTTCCTTAAATCCCATGTCATTAGTACTGGCTAATGGTAAAGACGAGACTTCCTCTGGAACTTACCCTCATAGAGGCCCGATTTGCAGGATGGTTCAGGGGTATTGTCTTGACAGAGGCCATTGGCATCCTCGATCATGTCGAAGGGGCAAACGCACTCGCCGTCGGCCAAAATCTTTCCCAGGCTGCTGCACACAACCCCCCTGGCGAACTGGTCTAGTGGGCAACATCTGTAGCCAGCCTTGTCCGATCCTGGCAGATGCTGTTTCGCGTCACAGCAATGCGAGGAGGCAGAGTCATTGCCTTGAGCGCAGCATGCTATTTGGGCTCCTTTTTCATTCTGGGTGAGGATGAAGGAAGCCAAAGCAAGGTGAAGAAAGAAGACTCCTATAATGAGGAAGCTGAGACGAAATGGCTTCATCTTGTCGATATGCCCTCTACGCGTACGGGATGATGAACTGGCAAGTGATGAAGCAATGGCCGTGGGTGAAGGTTTGGTTGTTCTTGTTGGCTACGTTCCCAAAATATGTTCTTTCTTTTGTGTGTGTGTGCTGCCTACCTTGCATGGGACATGCATGATTGGTTATTCTGGTTTATCTGCAAACGGCTGCTCTCGCTTGAGTTTCTGCAAGCTGCCAGAGCAGTCGGCTCTGCACGTGACGATTCATGGCCATATACGACAATTCACTTTGGTGGAAGTGTTTGCGTGCTTTTGAATCATGTTGCTTAGGATATGATTAACTCCATGGAAGTCGTGATTATACGTCTTCCCCTCCCCTAGAGTTGCTGAGCGAGATGATGCCATGGTGGACGCAGTAGGAACATGAAGCATATGATGTCGTTGGTCAGATGCGACAAGCCTGCATTGAAAACTATATGAATATGGAATAGATTAAAGAAAGTCTGTAAACAGAACCGTATCGAAAGAGAGTGTACATGTATCGATCACTTGGTGGTTACGTGGATCAGATCTGTCAGTAGAGAGTGAAGAGACGCTGCCTGCCTTCCGAAAGTCACTTCAAACGTCGTGTGGTGGCATGTATGTGAATGATGTCGATGCTACAAGGGAGAGTTCACAGGGGGGGGGGGGCACGTAAGTTGGGAGTCTTAGTAAGATGGGCTTGCACCTCTATTACATGTGAAAGCATTGCAATTGCACGCTTAATACACCGTATCTGCTCAGTCATGTGGATGAGTTCAATGGCTGGAAATGCGATTCAGTGGCATTCATTGCGGTTTCATGCTCATCTGCGTCTTCTCTACACAGCTTCACCCGCAAGCAATATACCTACCGGAGAGGGTTCTCCATCAAGTATACTAGTTGGTCGCGGTCTACCTTTACTACATTCTGTCAATCTCAAGCCGGATACATGTAGTGGTGTTCTCAAGTATCCGGGACAGCGAGGTCGCCAAAATACATGTAAGCAGGCCACCGCGTCTTCAACACGCGAGCTTACCAACCCCCCGGCTGCCATAATTCCTCGAAGCAGGCATTAATCCCAGATATGATACTGAATAGTGCATACATGATTCCTGCTGCACAGATCGCGATGCAGAACAAAGAAGTAACGAAAGAGAAAACCAGAAATAGAAGCACAAGCCGTAACATACCGCCAATCGTGGAAGCATCGTCAGCCACCTGGTGATGAGCATCATCGTAGCCACCGCGACGAGCGTTCCTCCAGAGGTGATATTTCTGCAAGGCTTCTGAATCACAGTGCACCTGGACAATCTTCAGGGGCAAGCAGACGTGGGCACCCGACTCATGGTCTATATGCGTGAGACAGTGGCTTCCGTCAATGGATTCAGTGATTGAAAACCATGTGGCCTCGTGCCATGTCGTAGTACGGCAGTGGTCGTCGGTGGTTGCGCACTTGAGCCACTGACCGGCGTTCTGCTTGCTGCCAAGATTGCTCTTGTTGCAGTCTTGGATCCGGAATATACTAGTGTCGGTGCGCTGTTGATTGATGGTAACAATGGCAGACGTACTGTCGCAGGCTTCGCTCGAGCACAGGATGAACTTGCCCAGGGCGTAGGTCTGACTCTCTTTTGTGTCGGCGTAGCGGTCCTCTTCAGCATGGTCGAGCAAACAGGATCTGCTACTCTGGAGAATGTAGCACCTCCCTATATCCCAGAGGCTTTGTCTCAGTCAATGGCTCACATATATGGATGACATTCTGTTGCAGGCTCAGTGTACTCACCAACATAGAAGCCTGCGTCGCGTCTTTTGCGAATGAGTGAAGAAAAGAAAAGCCTGCAGATGTCAAGCTCCCTATCCTTGACCATGCCTGGGGGGCAAATACAACCACTGTCCCGGGGTCTCTCTCCAGGGCCACATGTCCTTTCTACGGCAGCAGAGGAACTATCTGTGAAGTCCCCTCTGAAGCAGCATCTGTAGCCTTCTATATCCTCATCTTGTAGCTGGTACTCGGGGTCACAGTACATGTAATCTGAGGGAGAGTCTAGCCGCTGGGAGTAGTATAGGATGGGGGATCCTTCATCATTCGTGTCGATCCTGGTGGGAAGATTGCGGTAGAAGAAAAACACCACCACAACCAGGAGACTGAGTTGAAATGGTGTCATTGTGGCTTTCTGTGATGAATGCCGTAATCTTGGTAGATGTGGTTGAAGCGAGGTATTCGTCGAGATATTACTGATGAGACTTTTCGAAGGGTACCTATGCCTGTTTGTCAGGTCAGGGCCTCGGCCGCTCTAGTCGGCTACTGTTCAGAGCTTGCTCCCACAGGGTTTTTGTTCTGTTCTTTTTTGCAAATTTTTGTCTCTCGCCCATTCGACGACTCCTGACTGATTGATGTTTGGACAGCCGTCTGGCCTTCAGCTTCTGCCAGCTGACACCACACCAGAGCACATGCAGGCTGGCCTGCACGTGATGTTCCATGACTGCCTTGATAGGTTAATTCACTCCAGTTGAAGTGATTGCCTGGGTCTTAGATCGGGCTGCTTGTGAATACCTGGAAGTTGTGTTCTTGCTCTCGCTTTCCATCGGAAGGCTGATCAAGGCAATGCCATGTTGGGTGCAACATATCACTTAGGATATCGTATCTAGATGCTGCTGCTTTAGACTCCTTGGTGTTGCAGAAAGCCCACTGAGTTGTGCTTCTTGTAGAAGTGGGTTGTAACGGTTATCAAGGGTCAGTGAGACCAAGCCGTGATTTCATGTGAAGGGTATCCATGTGTCAGTATTTCGTACAAAGTGAAGAGACGCTGTATCTGGCGGCGCTGGGTTCTCAGCCGCTTCTCTTGCAAATTAGGCACCTGGGTACGTCTTTTATTATTCTTGACATCTTGAAATCTGAGGGTACATGCCAAGTTGATTCCTGAACCACGCTGGATGAACTTTCGGCTGTGGCAATTCTCGGCAGATGCCAGGTTGCCAGGGTTGATGGAGCAGGTAGGTATGTACCTATGGGTAGGATACCTACCTCGGTAGATGCCAAGCCAGATAGAGACAAAGCAAGGGGAATCGAATCGAATAGGGTTATGGTGTTATGGAATAAGCTGTCGTCATCTCGTTTCTCACAAAGTTTACTGTAAAGGTTAATTGACATTGGCAGATCCCCCAAAGGACGCGCAACCCTCGCACAGGTAAAATCTGGGGATTGGGGCGGTGCAGGAAGACGTTGGAAAGTGGCTGAGCGCCAGCCAAGGGGGGGCTCTGCTTCCTGAATACGAAGACATTGTGGGAGTTGACAGCGGTATCAAGCACGGAAATGGGGCCGGAAGCAGACGAGAAGAATCACGACTGGATTGAATGCACGTAATAATTGATCGCGGAGGGGGGGCTTGAGGAGTTTTGATGCAACTCCAATACCCCATACAGCATCACAAGAATACGTAAGATGGTGATGGTGGTTGTTTGCACAGTTGATCCATCTGCCTCCACACTATGCTTCATGATACATAGCACATATGGGTTCAAGGAGGACGCTAGAATGACAATTGCCGGCGCACAACTAACGCAGTAACCCGTATCAGCGGCTCTTGTGGAGAGTTGGTGGCCAGGCTGGTGGATGACGACTTGGACGTGTAAGTCATGTTGATTGTGATACCAACCTGAAAGTGGTCGAATGTTGATGCCGAGTCAACTTAGTACGAGTTGAAGAGTGTTTTGGTGCTTCTTTCCCAAGAGACGTTGATTTCACACAGATTCAGTTTTCACACAACAAATCCGTAGGCTTTTACTTTTTATAGTCTTGGTATGTATGCTGTATCCCACCGTCCCATCTCCCATCGTATGGATACCTAGTGTTTGCATAGGTGCTGCTGTCCCTCCTCTTCGCGGTCCGTCTTCTTCTAGCCCCAGCCAGCTTGAGGTCTGTCAACAGCCTGGGCTGCCTCTTTTGGCGCTCCAGCTGCTAGTGGATTAGGTAGGGGAGCAGCAGCGCTAGAGCCGCTAGAGCCCACTAGAGGTGCTGTCGCCGCAAGCGCCCGCCCCCACAGTACATGTAGCTGAACTGAGCTGGAGCTGAGACAGGCATTAATGACAGACTTGACAGGGCACCTCGAGAGGCGTTTATCCAGGAACCGCGAACCAGCAACGTCGGGCTGAAGCGAATCCATTGGCACCCGTTGCTTTGATCCCAGGTTCTTTTCTCCTTTTACAATCATCTAGCATTTTACCGTACCAATTCATCAGCACCGGACTCGCGCTTATTGTCGAACAAGCCATACCTATGCCCAGCTGAGATCCCGCCCGCTCCGTTGAGCATAGGTCGCTCATTTCTGGCTGCGACAACCGCAGCCGAGACATCGACGGTTCACAGTCAACACCAAATGCCGGCACCACAGGCCTACAGGCACTTCTACGAGTACTAGGTACTGGTAGTCAGTCGGCATTGGCAAGCAAAGATGCCTTCATTCACCCCCAACGAGCGCGAGCGCAGGATTCTGCAGCTGTCTCAGCAATGGGGCATCGTCCTCCCGCCCGTTCCTCCTCCGCTATCACGGCCCATGCAACCGCCCTCGTTTCGCACGCCTGCCGACGACGAGGTGGCCGAAGCTCTTGTCCAGCAGCGGGCGGCGGAATCAGCAAAGGCGCGTCCCAAGAGCGGCCTCAGAGGGGCCTTTTCTTCAAACAGCCTCAAGAAGGGCAAGGCTGTCGATGTCAAGGATGTCCTCGACGTCCTGGGGCAGTGGATCGACAACACCGGCTCGCCGGGCGTCGCCGAGGCTCTCATCCTCAAGCTGACGGCGGCCGGCGTGGATCTGGCGGGCTCGCAGCAGCACAAGAGCGGCATCCTCAGCAGGAGGAAGAGCCTGGACAGCTTCGAGGGCCGCACCCAGCTGCTGAGGTCTGCCGTGGAAAGAAACATGTCGGACATGGTCCGCGTCCTGCTTCCCCACGCCGACTCCCTTGCGCTCGATGCGTCTCTTACCATTGCCATCCGAAACGGCAATGCCCAGATTGTCGAGAATCTGCTGAGATATGGCGCCAACGCCTCGCGATTGACCGAGACGCAAACCGCCTTTCGTCATGCTTGCTCCAACCATGGAATGTCCGGCATCGTCAGCCTGGTGCTTCAGTCCGATGGCCGGCCTCCTGCGGCTCTAATATCAGACGCCATGATCGATGCCGCGAGGGCAGGCAACTTACAGACCGTCCTCTATCTCAGCCGCTCCACGGCTGATGGAAACCATCGGCATGCCGAGGCCCTGAGGCAAGCAGTTGAACTGGGTCGGAAGGACATTGCAGTGGCCATCATCATGGGGAACCTGCCACCACAGCGGCCTGGCCTGGACAGCGCCTTTCAAGCTGCCTTTGAGCACTCGTCGATGAACCCAGCCTCCAAACTGGAGCTAGCAGAGCTCTTGCTGTGTGCCGGCGCCGGAGGGGACTTCTTGTCCCAGGCCCTGGAGCTGTCATGCGAAACCCAATTCTACGACATGGCCAACCTGCTGGCCGTGTACGGCGCTTCAATAGAGTATAACGACGCCTCGATGCTGAAAGGTGCCATTGCCCGCGGGCAGCTAGACCTGGTCAACTCACTTCTCCACGAGCGAACAGCTCTGAGCCCTCCTGCGGCGTCAAGTTGTGTCGCGGCCATTCCAAAGCAGGCTGCCTTTGAAGTGCGCTACTCGTTGCTTACCCTTTTGCTGAAGAAGGGGGCCAACGGCGAGGCGCTACATGAGGCTCTCATCAATGCTGTTGAGGCTGGAGATGTAGATTCCGTCGAGCTGCTTCTCAAAACCCACTTTCCAACGACGCAATCCAATGGACACAAGCCCGTCACCAGTGGGCGTCACGCCGTTGCGTCTGTCGATTATAAGAATGGGAGAGCCATCGGCGCCGCAGTCATGCAGTCGAATGTCGAGATGACGAGGCAGCTCTTGGCGGCCCGACCTTCGGCTGAGACACTGACGGCCGTCTTTCCACTTACCATGAGGTTGTCAGGCACAGACCGCTACCAAATGGTGGAACAGTTTCTGAGACACAAGCTACCTGCATCAACGTTGCATGCTGCCCTTCAGGACGCCATTGCTGAGGATATCTCTAAGAGAGATGAAGCACTCGTTGGCCTGCTGCTACAGCGGGACGCGGACATCAACTTCAACAATGGCGCCGGCCTGGCTCCCCTCATTGCACAGAAAGATACCCGCCTTCTTATGCCTTTATTGAAGAAGGTAACGCCACAGACTGCGGCCGCGAGAACATACGATGCTATGCGAGTCGACGATCACAGGACGAGATTCGGAATCATGACATCCCTGCTCATTGCGGGCGCCTCTGCCGGCGTGGTCGAAGTTGCCACGGCATTATCAGAAACCCTGACCGAGAAGCCTGTCGACATGTCACTCCTTGCGCTGTTGCTGCAGAAAGGCCTTGCCGATGTCAATGCTCTGGACGGCGTAGTCATCGAAAAAGCGGTGCTCAACCCCGACCCAAAGGTGCTGGAACTGGTCTTTAGTCTGGGAAAGCCCACAAGTCAGTCAGTAAGCAAAGCACTGCAAACCCTTGCTTCGACCACCCCGTCCGACGGGAAGACCTGGAAACTGCGAGTGTTGTTGCCGAGGTCCGATCGCAAGGAGGACTTGGATAGCTTTCTTGCTCAAGAAGTGCAGTTCCTTGCTCAAAACGTGGGAGGTCAAAAGCAGTTGCCGCTCGCTGCGCTCGAGTTGTTGCTGGAATCCGGGGCCGATCCAAATGCATACAAAGCCGCGGCCTTGTGCCACGCAGTCATGGGAGGCAACATTCGCATCGTTGATTTATTATTCGGACCGCAGTGCCGCTTGAACCAAGCTTCTCTGCGCCTCGCGCTCCCGCATGCCCTGAGGCTGCAAGATCCTATGAACAGATTGACGCTGACCAAGAGACTCGTGGAGGCTGGGATCTCGCCGCAGGAGGTCAATCAGGCGTTGATCCATGCGATCAAGACGTACCCCGAGGATTTCGGCCTCATACGGACCCTGGCTGGCAAGGCTGATGCTTCAGATGGCGAAGCTCTGTCCCTCGCCGTATCCAAGGAGTCTGTGGATGTGACTGACATTCTGCTGCAAGTCTCTAACCACTCGGTCAGTAGCCGTAGCTTGGCGCTGACTCGAGCGATGGAAATCAAGAACCGCCCAAGCAGAAATACCCTATGCCAACGGCTGTTGGCATACGAGATTTCGGCGACCGCGGCATCAAACGCTCTTCTGGTTGCCGCTCGTGAGGGCGATGTCAAGCTGGGCGACATTCTCATGTCTCATGGCGCGAGCATGTCGGAGAACAATGGCCAAGCCGTCATCGAAGCATGCCGTGGAGGCTCCGTGGAAGTGCTCAGAGTTCTCTTGGGAACGGATATGCAAGTGCACAATGCGACTCTCGAAGAGGGGTTCCAAGCAGCTACTGAGGTTCGCGACTTGAGCAAGCGCGCCATGATCTTTGAGCTGCTCCTGGGTAAGGGGTTCAGGGGGGAGCTTGTTGATGCGCAGCTGGAGACGGCAGCAAGATATGGGAAAGATGGCCAGGCGATTCTGAGAGTCTTGCTTGTTGCCGGGGCAGACCCGAATTATACCAATGGCGAAGCTGTTGTTGCCGCAACGAGAAGCGCCTTTGTCGAAAACCTGGAGCTCCTCCTCGGTCTTTGGGACGAAGGTGATAGTCAGGTAAAATCCCAAACGCCGCGACTTCTTGCTTTGTGTGAAGTTAACGTATGGTTCTGCAGAAGAAAGTCTCATCCCCTACACTAATCCGGGCACTTAAGGCGTGCTGGAGCCTGAATCGCGACACTCGATATCACATAATTGGCGATCTTATGAAGGCCGACTTGCCCGTGGCAGAAGATTTACACATTGCTCTGAATGATGCAGTAAACGAAGAAGATCCCGAAGAGAGGCTGGTGAAGCTTCTGCTGGACTACGGAGCTTCACCCTCGGCAAACGGCTGCAAGACCTTGGTCGATGCTGTACAAAAGTCTCTCTCCCCAGTGTTGGCTCTCCTGTTGGATGTCGAGATTCCGCAGCACGACATTGACATGGCGTTCAACAACTCATTCAAGGCCGACAACTTTGATGCTTGGTTTACACGGTCCGGGTTGGAAACGGCGCAGATGCTATTGACAAAGGGCGCAAAGGGCGACGCTCTTAGCGAAGCCCTCGTTCAAGTTATGAAGAATGCCAATTACAACGCCGAGCTTGCTGATGACTTTTTCGACGTCCTCACCTCTCATGCTCCTAATGTCAATTATCAGAATGGCGAGCCGCTGCGGCTTGCGGCATCGCAAGCAAATGTCGAATGGACGCACAGGCTCCTTGCGTGCCACCCATCCACAGAGACGCTCACGTTTGCGTTTCACTGCATATTCGATACTGCCCTATCTCAGGACGAAGTGTTGGAGCTTTTCCAAATGTTTGCAGATCATCACGATGGAGACGTTCGGCTCGATGTCATGGCTACGCGTGCCGGCTCCATGCCGGTGCTGGGGAGAGCTATTTCGCAGTATCCTCGCTCCTCAACCATCTTGACGACGCTGTTGGATGCCGGTTACTATTATGATCAGTCCATGCTATACAAGCTTCACGAAGAAATTGAAGAGGAGGAGGAGATGACGCTGCTCACATGGGCCATTGCCCAGCCGCAAAAGAAAGTCAGCTCGAATCTGATTCAGATCCTAGTAGAGCGTGGAGGTGAGTGAATCACGAGAGATAACATGCTGGCCGAAGTTGCTGACATTTCAATGAAGCCAAGGTCAACGTCGCCACCAAGCTGTCGGGAACGACTCCTCTAATGCTAGCTGTTCGAGAACGTCGCCCAGACATCGTCAAGTTGCTTCTACTAGAGGGGGCTGATGTAGATGCCATGGACTTTTTGGGGAGAACTCCAATGGCCATGGTGTCCCATCTGGGCGGCGATGTCGCTATCAAAATAATGTCTACTCTGCTTGCCGCAGAACCGTCCAAGGACGATGGTTCATTACACAACGCGGCTCGAGATCTCAACCTTACAGCAGTCACGGTTCTCATAGAGGCGGGCCACGATCCAGACTTTCCGAGCCCGCTACACAATGGCCGCAGCGCCCTCGGAGAGGTTTGCTTGCATGGCGCAGACGGCGAGGAGATGACGCCCGAGCGGGAACGCAAGATGCAGAAAGTCATGACATTCCTGGTTGAGAAGGCCAAATGCGATCTCACCATCAAGCTGGACGGCAAGTCCATGCTGTACCTCTGCTTTGAGGCTGCAGATCCAGTCTCGACGACACGCGCCTTCTTGAAGAGCGGCATGTGGAGGTTTGTCAACAAGCCGTTCAACCAGTATGCGGACGAAACGTTTGTGTATTCGCCAACAATGTATGTCAACAAGATTATGACGTCGTCCGACGCCCGTGATGAACTCCTCACCGTTCTTCGCGCCAACCGCGCCACGGACGTGTTCTACGCCAAGGAAGGCACTCAACCAGAGGGCGCCGTCGGATTGCCGGAGGATATCGAAGTACGAGAGCGTCTCCGCAAAGCCCGCTCAGAGCGGCTTGCGGAAGAATCCCAGGACTTTGCCGTTGCATTGGCCAGGAAGAAGGAGCTGGCATCCGTCGAGCAGCAGATACAATCGCAAAAGGCGGAAATGGAGGATGCTCGTCGCAGGAGGCTACAGTCAGAGGACCTCGCTACCGTCCGCTCCAAGGCGCAGTTGGAAGAGAGCCTCGCAAACGATGCCTTTAGACGACGTCTCTCGGAACAGCGCGCCGTGACGGAAGCCACACTAGCGAGCTCCAGAGCCATGGCGGCGTCTGAGCTCGAGGCCGAAGAGGCGAGGCAGCGCAAGGCGCTGGAGTGGGAGAACAAGCTCAACGCGGAGCGAGCGGGCAATGCGCGCGCTCTGATTGAGATGCGCATCGGCGAGAGGGAGGAGCTGGAGCGCATCGACGTGGCGTCTGAGCAGCGGATCCAGAGGAGGCTGGAGGCGCAGAGGCGGTTGGTGGAGAGCCAGGAGAAGCTGGCGAGGAGGTTGGGGGATGGGCCTTTGTCGTCGGCGGATGCGAGGAGGCAGATTGGGTATGTTACTGAGTTGAATTAGGGGGGGTTGCTTTGATTTTTCTAGAGGAGTTTTGTTGACTTTTTTGGTCGTTTTGGTAGGGATGGGAAGTTTTGACTATGATGCTTTTTGGATTGGTTGGGTTGGATTGAGCGAGCGTTGCTTTGTGAGCATGATTGATTCATTGGTACCATCTTGGAATACAATTTCTACTTGTACTTTGCGCTTGACTACCTAGACACGATGTGACTATGGTTCTTAAACTGGCCATTAGAGACGGATGGTGGTGAAACTGGTGAATCCGGACACAAGTTACAGAAGCAAGTTGTTGGGGATGAGCTGGGGTTGCCTTTGTCCCAGGACGCAAAGCCTCGAGAGGGCGGGAAGATTTGCTGTGAAGCATTACCGCCATTCACTTCAAGTGATGGCTTCAAATGAGGATGCAACAGCGGGCAGCCTGAAGTGTGCCTTGCGGTCGTAAGGAGATATGAGTGGATGTGGGACTTGGGAAAATGTAGCATTTTCTTCACCTCTTGAGGGGAGTTAAAAATGCTGTGAACCTGGGAATCCACAAAGATGGTCCGGTGGGGCGGTTGCTGAGGCCTTTGGGGAGTGTTGAAAATGCTGTGAAGATGAGGGTGTGATGGGCTGAGCTCAAGCTGACAAGTGTCCCAAGATCCTGCGCTTTTCCTCGTGGCGCATCAACTTCAACTTGCGTGTCAAGGCATGATTGGGTCTAATGGAAGGAAGATGCAGGGGATGCGGTAGAGTTTCGCCATACTACATAAACTCATTGGAGGCTTTCCATCTATCTACAGGACAGAAGTATGAAGGGGCCCGATAGACTTTGGGGGGAGATTAAAAATGCTGTGAAAAAGAGCTGGGGGACTCCAAAACGCCTGAAGTGTCAGTGGAATCAATTCTTCATTTTCACTGGTTGCAAGCGTCGTTCAGAGTGCTTGCTTTGAATTCTTGACGATATGGATTGGCGAAGCTTCCCCAGACCTCAAGGGAGGTTCACAACGCTGTGAAAGGGTTTCGTATTGCAACTGACAAGATGGCTACCAGCCTCGCTGAATTGCTGTAAGGTCAACGAAGAATACATACAAGCATAAACCATCGTATAAACAGACTTATGACACAAGAGCACCCCCTTTTCCTACCAATTCTCCCAGAACCGAGCCGGAAGCGCAGTCCGCATCACCTTCCAATGCCCAATCGCATTCGCCAACTGCCCCTTACCAATCTTATCCGTCCCATTCCTATACAAGACGCTGCCCTCTTCGTCCTTGCCCAAGGCAAACAGCTCCCGAGGTAGAATCTCATGCTGAGGAGTCAGGAAGCTCTGGCGAGAAGGGCTGTTGAGGTAATCCCCCGGCACCGGGTCGCGAAACGTAAGTTGTTGCTGCTGTTGTTGTTGTTGTTGCCCTTTGGCCGCCTTGCGGCAGAAGATGACGACGTTTGTGAAATCCGCGCCCGTCTCGGCAACGACTCTCTTGTCCGGAGGGTTCTCCCTAAAGAGGCGGCAGGTCGGAAAGGTTTTCAGAATGGTTCGGACAATGGTCTTTGAAGTGGGCAGCATCAAATCGCCAGCGTAGTTCTATATCTCTCTCAATATCAGCCAATTCTCCCATGTTTTACATCGTTCCAAGAATGGGAATTAGATAAAAGGGAGGGGGGGGGGACTACGCACAATGGCAATGACACCATCTGGCTTCAGCAGAGTATAGAGATTATTCAGAAACTCATAGGTAAACAGGGCCACGGGCTCTACGCCGCCCGTAAAGACGTCGTGAACAATGTAGTCGTAGACTTCCTTGGTCTCATTGGCGGCCTTGTTCGTGTACTTGACGGCGTCGTCAATGACAGGAGGGTGGTTCTCCCTGAGCTGAAAGTACTTTTGGGCAAACTCGTACACGGCCGGATCAATCTCCACAACCGTCGTCTCGATGCCGTGAGACACCAGTGCCGACGGCGTCGTGCCAATACCAAGGCCACTTTGACATTCGAATTGTAAGTCTCGTGCATTCCAGGGGGGGACGGTTTCCAGGGTCAAAAAAAAACTTACATGACCAACGCCTTGGCCCGCGAATCCGCCACCGGCTTCTCCCTCTCCACCAAGCGGATCGCCTCGAGGTTCACAAAGACGGCGTAGATGGGCTCCGTCACCTGGTTCCCCCGCCAGTCCACCCAGTCTCCCCCCAGCAAGCTGTGGTCGGCCCGCATGACGCGCATCCTGCTCTGCGTGTTCTCGACGACCGAGACGTACCCCGTCACCGACTCCCGCCGGTCCAGCAGCAGCCAGTGGTCCGCCTGCAAGGTGGTGTTGAGCAGCGCCGTCGCCGCCGGCGTGGCCACGTGAGGGTTGAACATGGCCGTGTGCACCAGCGCCGGGATCGCGAGGGCGAGCCACCTCGAGGGCGCAAGCACCGCGTAGCACCCGGCCAGCAGGACCTCCAGGCCCATCCGCGTGTACCAAAACACCGTCCCGACGTGCCTCTGCAGCATCTTCTCCGCAACGTGCTCAACCAGCTTGAGCACCCCCCACGATCCAATTCCAGGAGCAGCGTCCGCCAGGCTCCTTGGCAACGAACTCAGGTCCGCACCCTCCAGCTCATCCGCCACGGAAGCAGCCGTCAGGATCGCCAGTGGAACCAACGTCGCCCCCTCCGTCACGAGCGGCCCCCAGCTCGGCCCCAGCGCCTGGCTGAAGCCGTACAGGAGGCACTGCACCGCGGGCACGTACAGCGCCACCAGCGGCAGCAGCAGCCTCGCCGTGAGCAGCTGCCTCAGCGCCAGGTTGCCCGCCCAGCCGACGAAGCAGCCGGCCATGAGCGCCTTGGAATGCCAGCCTGCCGCCGACGCCGGCACGGCCCCGTAGACTGGCGACAGCGCCAGCCGCGAGGCGTTGGAGTAGACGCCCAGCAGCGTCAGCAGCGCCGCCGCCTTGACGTAGAGCGTCGCCTGGCCCAGCAGCCGCTGGCCCGGCGTGTCGCTCTTGGCCTTGGCCGCCAGGTCCTTGAGCTCCCGCTCGAACCGCTCCGGGGTGAAGCCTAGGGATGCGTTTGCAGCGGCATCATTGTCGTCGGCCTTGGCTGGCTTTGCTTGTTTCTGGCGCGCCATGGCGTGTCGGATTGAGGGAGTGGGGCCGGATATGTCAAAGATGGCGAGAGACTCTGAAGTTTCCCTGAGATTGACCTCGGAAAGAAGAAGAAGAGGTAGGTTATGCTCTCTCGTGGATTTGGAACAAAGAGGAGAGAGGCGGGTGGGAAACAAACCAGATTGTTTGCAACAAAACACACGACTTCAGATGACCAGCATCTAAAGTGAAGCAAATGGACATCAACCGGTTAATTGGCTGAGGTTGGAGGACACGCAGAGGGTTACGTTTCAACCCTCATCTGGCCAGCTTCACGCAGAGCTACATATCTCGCGGTGCTTTGGCACTGTGGCGGTGCCAGTTCGACTGAGCTCCTGAAACTGTGGCGCATGAAATCGCCCGATTGGGAATTTCGTTCATCAGGGGTCGTGGGACACACAGCAGCACAAGAGAAATCTCCGGATGTCCTGGAGGAGCATCTTGAGCTTGATTATCCCTTGGACTACTGAATAGATGGTGGGATCGCCGTCGTAACAGTTTGAAAAGAAAGGTAGTTTTGTTCTTCTTACTAGATAGTCAGAAACATAGTAGCTCTGCACTCAGACCACGCAATGGCATCAACCGTCACGTCATCTCCAGCGAGGCGAGCACGCCATATTCGCATGAAATTATAAGAAAAATGCCATCTTTGCTGGACTGCCACTCTCCAGAACAAACTCGTCCATCCGATTGCTTCGTTATTTCTTTGCAAAATACCATCCCGTCGCCTCCCTTGAAAACGCCTGTATGAACACGTCCGGATCCCCGCTGGCCTCCAAACGGGTATCTGCTCTACCACCTCCCACGATGACATGCTGCCAAAACGAGCAGAGGTAGAATACTCATCAAAGAAGAGCCATAAAAAAAGAAAGAAAGAAAGAAAGAAAGTACACAAAGGGTGAGGAGAAACAAAACCATCAAGCGTAAGTCATCAAACTCCTCTATCGTGCTGCTAGTGAACGGAAAAGGTCAATACTAATACCTACTCATACCAAAAGTGCCGCCACAACAATTGTTGCCAAAATCATTCATTCGCTTCCAAGTCACATTATTCAAGGCCGGAATAACCAAAGGGGGGTTTCAAACAGGAACCAGAACCTGCAGCGTCTGCTTTCACATGGGCGTCGCGTAATCGTCGTCTTCCATGCCTTCGTCGCTGCTCTCCGACTCGCTGCGAGGGCTCTGGGCGCCGCTGACGTCTGTGCTGGGTAGGTTGCTGAAGCTTCCCAAGATGTTGACTCCGCCGGAATAGGAGCTGGGCATGGACATTGCGGAAAAGTCAGCCATGCTGCCGGAGCGACTCATCGACGGCTTTTCCGGGAGCTGCTTCAAGAGGCCCGTTGAGATGTCGAGCATGGTCATGGCGAACTCGGTCAGCCCCTTGCTCTGGCCCGGCTTGGAGCTGACCGACAGTGTCCAGCGGTATTCGCCCAGTCGCCGCCTATACCACTCCGCCTCTTCTCGGCCCGGCGACGTCGCCCAGAGCAAAGATCCAAACGTTCCAATGAGGGCAAAGTTGGTCTTTGAGGCAAAATACCAAAACGATTGGATGTGGTTGGGCATCAGTCGGTTGACGAAATCCATGGCCGAAATCAGGCGAGCCTTGGCGGCGCTGCGGCAGATGTGCTGCACGTACGAGTCCACCGACGATGAGTTGGACGCCAACGATCGGATGATGCGTCTGTGGAGCGTGATTTCCGTGGCAAAGTAGCCCAGGTGCAGATAGCCGACGCACGACAGCCTCGACGACATTCTGCTTGCCGAGTATGAGTCTAGCCGAATGTTGGTGGGTAGTCCTGCGTACCAATCCTTGAGCCTGAGCTGGATGGGCTTCGCGAGTGACAAGACCAGCTGCGTTCCTCCGGCGCCAGCGTTGGCGACTGTCTGCATGGCCTGCAGGGTGTAGAACGTGTCGAGAATCACGGAGAGGATTTCGGAAAGCTGCACAAACCGTGTAAAGACGAGACGGCCCTTTTCAATGTCTTGACGCTCCTCCTGATCGTTCTCGTCCCATTCGACATCGGGAAAGTCGTTGGCACGCAATGGTCGGACAGCCCAGTTGGAAGGGAAGATGTGAGACGGCCTTCCATGGACGAGAGCACCCCATTTGTCCTGCATGTATAGAGCCCACGCTAAGCGCCTTCGCAGCCCCTTTTCCCACGGTGGAATCTTCCATCCCGAGCAGTCCAGATGCAGCCCGAGCTCTTGAGCAATGGCAACCAACTGGGCCGTCGGAGCCCACTGGTCGCCTTCGGGTCGCTGAGACAGCAGCAGTCCGGCCTGGATAGTCGACAGCTTGGGTCGGTACATGGCGTCCTCGAGAGTGCTGCGGACGAGCTTCTCCAGCGCCCGCACGTCGGGGCGAGGGAGCTTGGACAGCTCGTCGTGGTGATCCCACCAGTTGATGGCGAGGATGTAGACGGCGGCGAGGATGGGTGGTGAAAACTCGCGATAGGACCGCTCATACTTTTCCATGAAGACGGTCTTCTGGATGATGGGCATGCCCGGGTGGACAACGCGGAAATACAGGTCGACGAGCTTGCGGCCGTTCGGGGCGACAATGGCCTCGATGGCGTCGAGATCCTCCACTACATGGTCGTATCCGGGCGTGTTCTGGTCCGGGAGCATGAGGAAGGTGTCCGAGTCACTGACCTTGCGGAGGGTGCCGCGCGCCAACAGGCTCTCGTCATGCGTGTCAAAGGGCGAGAGATTGATCAGAGAGGGCTCGAAGTCCGTCGTGGGGCCGATATATTGGCTATACCGATCTTCCTGGAGACCCAGTGTCCGCTTGAGCATGGTGGGGCCGCCGACATTGGCCATGTCTTCCAGGAACGAGCTGCTGGCGGCGGTGCTGGAGAGGCTCGAGTTGTTGTTTCTGCGGCTGGCAATACCGGGGGAGCTAGAAAACCAATCATGTGTCAGACGGCTCTCTGCAGCGTGGGACGCGCGTTTGGCTGCGAGGGACAGGATAAAGGCTGGATCATGTGGTGGAACAAGACGAGGCGAGACGGTCCGGCAGCAGGGGCGGGGAGGGCTGAAGGGGAAAGCAGAACAAGACGAAAACGGGGCAAGGCGAGGCAAAAGGCGAGGCAAGGCGAGGCAAAAGGCGAGGCAAGGCGAGGCCAGAGGAGAGAAGGCAGAGGACTTGAGCAAAGCAAGATAAAGGCAAGGCAAGGCAAGGAGATGGCTCGGCAGAAGGGGAAAAAAACACAGCAAATTAAACATCATACTGACCCTCTCTTGACACTCTCGTCGGCAGAATCCCCGTTAAGCTTCCTCTTACGGGTCTGAGGGCTCGGCGCCACTAGCGAGCACTCGGTGCCGTTGAGCTGACAGGGCATGCAGCCATCGTCATCCTCGGCCACGGTACACCTGGTGCCAGAGAAGCGACAGGCATGGCACGGGGGCGCGGCCGCCCCAGAGAAGGAGCCGGAGTCGACGGACCCCCTGCCATGCAGGCTCGCGGGGCCTATCTCGAACCTGTGGGAGCTGTTCTGGCGGCGTGGGAGTGGGAGTGGCTCCGGCCGAGGAGGCTTGGGAGCAATGGCGATTGGTGCCGTGCGCTGGATAGTAGGAGCGTCATGGGCCATGGCTGGGCCAGTCAAGACGAGCACCAGCTCGTGCGTATGCGTGTCCAGTGACGGGGTTGGTCCGCGGCCAAGGTAGTAGGTAACCAGTAGAATCCAGCTAATGCTCTCTGCGATATGTATGTATTATGTGCTGCGTACAGGTAAGTTGAATTGTTGCAGATAAGTAACGGCTGGAGATACGAGACCACTCCGGGAGAGATAGAGATTTGGAGGTGTTCTGCTTTGCTGCTAGTCCCCCGTGGTGCTCTCAGAGATAGCAACCTAACAGAAGTAGTATGAAGTAAGCAACAACCGTAACGGCGTTTTGTCACAAGCAGCCCCGGGTGTGGTCTGGTGAGAACGGGCGGGGGGGGGCGCACAAGAGCAAGGCTTGCGGGAAGGCTGCTTGACAACGCCGGTCCCCCAGAGTCTGGGAGTGATGCTATTCGCTGCCCCGGGCTGGAACGAGGCTCCCCACGCCTGGCAAGGACTCGGGTATGACGCAACCAGTGCGCAGATTCAAACGGGGGGGCTCGAGTTGCGGAACGAGGAACGAAGCACACGAGCGTCCCGTCAGTCGCCCCGATAACGGAAACGGCGGAGAGATAAGAAACCGACCAGGCAAAGAGCAGCGGTTGCAGCACTGGTTGGCCAGGACAAGACTGGAGTCTCGAGATCGGCCCTGGTTGCTTTTTTTGTGGGTGTCCGTGATAAGGTTGCTGGAAAAGGGCGTGGCGCTACTGTTTAGTCCGAAGCAGATAAGGAGCACGAGCAGGACTGGTCGACGACCCGGTCGCTGGTCTCCGCCAAGGACGGCCGATGTCGAGCAGCAGCAGCAGGTTGGGGAGTTTTGGGGGGGGGGGGGAGGGGGATACGATGAACGGCTGGGCGTGGTGAGACTGCGCGCTTCTTGTTCCGGGGGAGAGGATCTTCAGGTGATGATGGTGGCCAGGATGAGATAGGCTTTGGTTATCGGCGTCATTTGAACCGGGGGCGAGGGGCCGCCTGTCGAGTATAAAAGCCGGGCGAGATCACCACTGGTTGTTTGCGTTGCCGTGTTGG
Organism: Trichoderma reesei QM6a; assembly: GCF_000167675.1. Classification (NCBI taxonomy): domain Eukaryota; kingdom Fungi; phylum Ascomycota; class Sordariomycetes; order Hypocreales; family Hypocreaceae; genus Trichoderma; species Trichoderma reesei. The sequence goes on along the minus strand of NW_006711163.1, from coordinate 575,925 downwards.
GTCGCCTTCATCAACTTGAGACTGCTAGGAGCTTCTTCTGGCGGAAGGGCATCGGACGAGGCTTGGGGGACGGCACGGATACGCAAGGACGCGGCGGTATCAGCAGATGCCGTAGCTACTTATGTATGTGCGGAGGGATATGACAGATGATGGATGAACGGCCTGGAGCAGCAAGCTGAACGGGCCAGGCCGGGGGAGGAGGCGAGGTGGAAGAGGCTGAATAGCCACGGGTCAGCCTCTTTCGTCTTTTCCTTCTTTGCTCGTTTCGTCACACTCTCTGTCGCGTTCCAGGCTTCCGGAAATGGCCGGTGATGATTAGCTGCAGACAGCAATCGGGGAAGGGGGGTGTTTGGAAGAAGTCAAAACGTTGCAAAATGTGAGAGAATAGAGGGAGAGAGAGAAGGACAAGGACAAAGGCGTGTCGAGATGAGTTTCCGGACTGGACTGGACAAATGCCAATGACATGTGCTTCCCCAGACCAGGGCTACCCTTTTTACCGGAACGGACCCAGTGTGCATGGATTGTCACACAAGCGATGGCACGCCTTTGGGCCGGTCCCTCGCCGATGCTAGTGACGAGTCCGGCGTGAGCCAACCCAGCCGCGGCGGTTTGTAAAAAATGGCGTTTGCTTGGCGATCTCAGGCAGCCTCGAGAACGATTCTGCGGGCGAAAGAAGGGGTCCTGTCTGGCTTATCCTAGGTATGATTCTGCAGGCATTCTATTCGTTGACGCAACGATGCCGCAGAAGCCAGAGCTGGGCAGGCGGCAATATCAGAATGGCCGTGGTGATGATGATGATGATGATGATGATGCTGGCGATGATGATGGTGATGATGATGCTTTAGTTGGGAGAGGATCGAGTCGAGGTGAGTTGGTCGAACCATGCCAGGCCTGCGGTCAAGCCTCAGGTAGAGTACCTACATGTACCTATCAGCTGCGCCAATCGGGCACAGTCAGACAGACAGCTGTTCAGACTGGAAGCAGGAGACCTGAATCATCGGCTTCTGCTCGGTGCCCCATCAAGTACAAGGTACGCGGCATATCGCCCGCAAATCGCGCCGTTGGGCGGGTCACCATTACTCAACGTGCTACGACGGGGGACATGTACATTAGGTACCCTCTCCATCTGAGATCCGTCCGGATAGGATAAGGTACATAGGATTGGACGACGCAGATGGATCCCGTCCCTCTGCGTGTGGGATACGGATACAGACAGACTCAGACGTTGTTGGCATGATGACAAGGTACGACGTTGAGTATTTTGTACGTACTGGAAATGCTCGGCGGGAAATCCCAGTGGCACAGCTGCATCCGCAGTGCTTGCTAGGCGAGCTTGGCAGGTGAGGACAAGGCGATGGCTCAACATGAAGTCTCACGCATCCATCCTCACAGAGCGACTCTACTCGTTCTTATTTTGTTTTCCGGAGCAAAACACCACGGAGATAACAGTATTATCAACTCCGCTAGAACAAGGCAAGTGAAGAGACGAAGACAGTATTATGCATATGGCAGTAGTATGTAATAATAGTCTCATGAGTCAAGCACGGCAAATGTCTCGGTGGCTTTTCGTGCGTGTTTCCGAACACCTGGTTTCAGGTCTGGTCTCTTTCTCGCGCTTCTCCCCGAGAGCTACCTACCTACCTAGTGCCTGCGACGGAGTAATAGTGGCATTGATCCCCTATGCTACCTATTAGTTGCTGGCAGAGTATCATCACCGCGAGCATAATAGCAGAGAAGCAGCATGCAATCCTAGTACAGTAGTACTACGAGGATACTAATACTACCAGGAAGTCAATGGGGAACGCTGATGGAGGCAATGGGCCCATTCATGCATGCTCGATGAGAGAAAAAGGCAACCAAAAGCACGCAGGTAGCCGCGATACCTCTAGCACAGCGCAGCCGAGGAGCCACTTGTGCTGCAACTCGTCCGTCCTCCCTGTACGAGAACAGCATGTGTGCGCGTGAGAAGATGAGATGTGACGCGGCGCGGACAAGATACAATGCAGCTGCTTTGATTGATGGCCGCCAAGGTGAATAACTGGTACAGGCAGTTATCTTGTCATCGAACGCAACGTACTGCACGAGTATGTATTTCGTGCGAATCATCTCACACATCAACCAGTCCTCGGCAGGCAATGCCTAAACTCCCCCTACCAATGAGAGACTCCCGCAACAGTCAAATCAGGGTCCCTGCATTTGATTTGACTTGATTGATCCCATTCTCCGTCAGGCTGCAGGTGGTGGGGGGGGGGAGGGAAGCGTTCAATTCTCATCAGCAAATAGCGGTGCCGACGCCGTTGTCTGCTAGTTTGAATCGGGCCTGCAACCTTGGTCTTATCGGTGACGGATCGAAATTATCAACCGCAAGAGATAACCCGGCACCACATCTTTTGCGCGCTTGGCGTGTACATACTGTGATACCTTGCAGGTGCCGTTAATACTAGTGAGCACGACGACGACAGACGACGGAGTCAGGCAAAAGCGGGAGAGTCGCGCTAGGAGGATGCATGTACGTCACCGTCTTTGGGGCTGACTCTCCACCCAGCTGGAGATTAGATTCGGCGGCATCGAGTCAAATTGCCTTGAATTCTTCAATTGTGCCTGAATCTGGTGCTTGAGCTTGGCCGTTAGTTGAGACGTCACAAGAGAGGGAACTTCCAAACCGTAACCTTCTTAGCTACCTTAGGTATTAACAGGCTGCCTCATAAGGTAACGGACAAGGCAACTCCTTACTATCAAACGCCAATAGTATACCTATGGCACCTCGTTCACTTCAAGCACTCGACACGCAACTGTTCAAGATCCATCCATCCCTACAGAACCCAGTCAGCAAAAACAATAGTAAGCAGCATCAACAACAACATCCCTTGATTGGCTCCAACAAGAGTCCATCCAACTCCCGTCCCCCTTCAAACTAGTCCCCTCCTATTACCAAATCGAAAACCATTCTACTGCAGGCCCTCCGAATACCTCTCACGTAATGGCCATCGTTTTCCCAAGCTGGCATGTCACCACTTCTCAAAAAACCCTCCCCTTTCCCATGTTATTATTCAACTTCGGCAATCCCTTGTTTCCCCCTCTCCCCTTGTCATGCACGAGTGTCTGCGCGCATCTTTGATTCAGCCTCATTGGGTGCTTTCAGGCAACTTCTCTCGTGCCGTGTTCCTCAAATCCTGTAATAATACAATGGCACAACTCTCTTCTCTTTAATAAGACGCCAAGGGGCACGCAACCGAGCCTGCCACAACGCGGACGTAGTAATTCTTCTGTCCCAATAGCTTTTAGGAAGCCGGCGATGCCCCCCCAATCTTTTACAATTCTCGTCGTAACAACATCATGCAGAGCAAGATGGAAAACGGCGACCAGACGAAAATAGTTCGGATCATCGCCCCAAGACCAACCCCCCCTTGACCGCGGAACACACACGTGCCCCCCACACACATCGCAACATGTAGTAAAAGTGCACTCACGTTAATCATGTATTATTTGTTCCAACATTCGACCGATATTTGAGGCCTTTTTCTGCCTATGGGGATATTCCACGAAAGAGCGCGCCATCCGTCAAACATGCATGCAACACGTAAAATAAACGCCTATTGCACCTACCTAGTAGTAGTAGTCGTGAAAATTGTCCAAACAGCCCCTGTGTTGGAATGATAACTGAGCCGCGCGCCGCGCCGACGCCGAGTGATTACCTCTACAATGCTTCATCGGCTCCATCAAACAGACCCCCCCGATCTTCGCTCTCAAAGAAAAACACTCACTATTACAAACACAGAAAGTATCAGGCCAAACGTAGCAACGAACTGCCTTGCCTTGTTTCTGCAGGGACGGTTCGTTCGCTCCCCAGACCAACCCGATCCAATCAACAGCACCTTAAAGTTCCTCCAGATATAACAGACTCGGATCGTCCCTCGCAGGGCGCCGTCAGCCGCTCAAGTCAACTTGATGGACGTCATAAATACGGTAACGACAACGGACGGTAACGACAACGGTAAGAAGAGGGGGGGGGGCATCGCTTCGGCCCTGTGCTCAATCAAGACAAAAGACACGAAAAATGCTCCAATCCACATTCAGATACCGCCGTTAGTCTAGTATGTATACAATATCCTCCGTTGGGCGATCTAGGAAACGGCCCGTTCACTTCGTGATGGAGATGACACCATGTACGTAATAACAAGAGTTCCATTCATGCAAGCAAGAAAGAGACAACTAAAATCCCGCCGCAGTGTTGAGAGCGAACACGCGAATCGATCCTTTTCCGCTCCCTCTCAGGGTCAATACCAGAAATCCTCTTTGCAGCCATGATACAACCTATCTGAACAAATCTGGGCAATCTCAGTTGTCGTTGATGACAACTTCTACCCCGTGGAGAAAGATTGATAACAGGATGATAGTACTCGTATACTAACATCTCAATAGGCTATATATGCCACGTGCATGTGGGGAAATCCATCATGATGCAAAACTTCGAGATGCCATCCATCCTCAACCTCAGCTCATCCGCTCTGCTATGTAAACCCCTTCATCATAAAACGTCAACATGGCATGCTGTCCATCCATCATTGTCCAAAATCTCATGCAACCAAACACACCTCTACAATCAAGAAAAAAAAAGCTCTCTACACGCTCTCCTCCTAAATTCCTCCCCGTTCCTCAACCCTACCCTATCACAATCCCCCTCCCCGGCACCCAAACCATACACCTCTCCTCATAAACCTCCGTAGGCTCATCCGCCCCCCTCCTCGGCAACACCATCGACAACTCATCCCGCACCTCAAACCCCATCTTCTCGTAAAACCCAACAGCGTTCATCGTCGCCTCCAGCACGATAGGTAGCCCCTCCGCCGCAGCGAGCTCCTGGACTCTTCTGATAAGTAGCGTTGCGGCTCCGCGTCCGGCCCAGCTTGGATCCGTGCAGAGATATGTCGGGTCTTAGGAACATGAGGTATACCAGATGTCAGCATCTGCGGTCAATAACAAATAGCTAACCATGCCACACCCAACCCCCCCTAAATCACCCCCCTTCTCTTCACCCCAACGCAAAAGCGAGCAAACATCATCAAACAAAGGCTCATGAAATAAAACTCACGATAATAAGCAGTCCCCCTCCCTAAAACTCCCTCCCTCACCCTCCCCGTCAACTCCGCATAAGGATCCAAATACTCTTTCCTCGCAACATCCGGCCACTCCTCCTCATCCTCCTTCTTCTCCTTCTTCTTCTTCATATCCCCCTCATCATCACGCCCAGGCCGATGAACGAGCCACTTCACAAAACTCACAACCCTCCCCGTCCCCGTCCCCTCCTCCCCCTCCTCTCTCACCACCAAAACCCCCTTATCACCATCCCCATCTCTCAAATGCTCAACCGTGTCCCTCGCCAACCACCCGTGAAAGAACCGCAACCCCTCTGGACTCGGAAACTGCGCGTGCGTGAGGAGGTTCTCGTCCATGGCCCGGAGGTGCACGTCTGATATCGCGGGGGCGTCTGCCTCGGACGGCGTGCAGACGATGAGTGCCATTGTTCTCTTCGGATCCCAAAACGTATGGTATATTCAAGACACACTCAGACTCATTAATTTTTAGGACATCCAACGTTGAGAATCGACCAATCTTCTCTTGTAACTTGACATGTACCTGCCAACATGTACTCACGATCCACCCATTCATTGGTCAAACTGCACGTGCTTCTTCCCCTCCATAATTCGAAGCCATCTCCACCTCTCGACTTCCCCACCATCCAAGTACTACAGTACATACTAACCCCCACGCTTGGATTTCAAGCCCTTCTTCAGGCACACACACACACACAAAGTCGCCTAGCCTGTATAATGGCAAATATCAAGCCGGCTTCTCAACAATCGGATTGCGACCTTAGCTCAGCTGGGAGAGCGTCAGACTGAAGTTCCAACTTCAATCACCTGATATCTGAAGGTCGTGTGTTCGATCCACACAGGTCGCATCTTTTTGCCTTTTTGACACCCTCGACCATGCGGTATCCGAGATAAGAGGAAGCGGATGGATATACATGTTATGTCATCTACCTGCTACTGACGTAGCCTTCATTCACTCACCCGGACTGTATAAGAGTACATGCAATCAATGAATGCTCTTTATTTTTCGCTGTAACTCTGATGCTCCATGTCTTGGCCGTAAACCTGCAACGCTTATTTTGCAGAAATGCCCAGTTCCTCGTAAAACGCCTCCGTGCTGGGCTCTCTGCCCAGGAATTCCTTCAAAAACTCCATCTCCTCAATGCTGCCGCCACGCTCCAGCACCGTGTGGCGGTATCGGCGGCCTTCCTTGCCGTCCATGGGGTTCTTCTTGAAGAAGGAGTGGAACATGTCAAGGGAGAAGACCTCGGAGTAGAGGTAGCCATAGTAGCCGGCGTCATAGCCGCCAAGGAAGTGGCCAATGTTGGCATATCGGTTGCCCCATTCACTGCCTCGCGTTAGCATACAGTCAACGAACAAGATGGGGTAAAGGAAAGGGCGTCGTCATACATGGTTTCGCCGGCATCTTCCGGACCCTTGATGCCCGAAATATCGTGGCGGAGCTGGTTCCAAAGCTTGCCATAGTTGGTCGTCTCGGCCTCCTCGTGCGTCTTGGGCGAATGGACAGTCATGTCAAACGTGCCGATGACGAGCTGAGCCAGCGCGCCAATGGCCGAGTTGAGATGCTTGGTCTTCACCAGCTTGTCCACAAGCTCGTCGGGAATCTGCTCACCCGTCTCCCAGTGCTTCGACAGCGACTTGAGAACACTCGGCGTCCAGCACCAGTTTTCGAGCATCTGAGAGGGAGCCTCGACGAAGTCAGCCACCGTCGCAGTGCCATGGGTATAGCTGTAGCGAGTTCGGCCGGCAAGGTCATGGATACCATGCCCAAGCTCGTGGAAGAAAGTGACGACCTCGTGGTGCTTGAGCAGAGACGGCTTGGTCGCGGTCGGCTTGCTAAAGTTGCACACCAACGAAGTCGATGGGTAGCTCCTCTTTCCGTCCACGGTGAGGAAGCCCGGCTCGATGCCAAAGTTTGCGTAGTGACCATACTTGTTATCTCTGGGGAAGAGATCGAGGTAGAGGTAGCCGCAGAACTCTCCACCCTTGGCTGGTTCATCCCAGACACTGTAAATGATGACATCTTCGTGCCAGGAGATATCTTCGGCCTTGCCGGTTGGGCTCAGCCGTGCTCGATCCTCCGGGCCGAGCTCAACGAAGACGAAGCCAAAGATTTCTTCAAAAATCTTGAGCATGCCAGCAAACGTTGGCTCTGCCGGGAAATACTGCGAGATGGCAACCTCATCCACGTTGTACTCCTTCTCTTTCATGATTCGCGAGTAGTAAGAAGTGTCCCACATGTAAAAGTTGCCGTCAAAGGGGATGCCGCGCTCTTCGTAGTCTCGCTTCTTGTACTCCGTGAGAGCCTTGACTTCCTTCTCACCGCCAGGGGCCAAACGAGTTCTCAGGTCGCTCAAGAACTCGTTCACACGCGCGGGGGACTTGGCCATCTTCTCCTCAATCCGAACGCTGGCGTGGTTCTCATAACCCAAAAGTCGAGCAGCTTCATCTCGAAGTACCATGATCTCCTTGAAGATCTCAACATTGTTGTTTGACTGGATGTGCCGTGTCAGTATGCGATGTAATCACAATGGCAGGATGGATGGGGGATATGTATATATATATATATATATATTGAGAGGTGAGGTTTACCTTGTTGGCATCCGCAATGATATACCTACGTCTCGTCTCTTCGTGGATAGCATACTTGACCAGAGGGGTGAAGTGGTTGTACTTAAAGGTCACTTTGACCTTTCCTTCGTTCTCGCCGGTTCCCTTCTCGAGCGTGTCAACGTCAATGTCGTCCTTGGGCACTCCCTCGAGCTCCTGGGGAGTAAACCAGACACCGCCCTTTTCCTCGTTGAGGTTCTTCTTGCCCTGAATGCAGAGCTGGCTGAGGCGTTTCTGAATCTCCTTGAAGCGGTCTCTCTTTTCGCCTGGGGGAAGAAGCAAGCCGTTGCGGATGTACTTTTGGCGTTCCTTCTCCAGGATGTGGAGCGACTCCTTGTCCAGGTTCTGGGACTCCCGCGTCTCATACGCCGCGTTGACCAGCTTGAAGACATCCTCCCGCATCTTCGCCTCGATGTAGAAGTCGTTCAGAAGCTCTTCGGCCTTGGTGGAAGCTTCGCGGAGCGAGTCGTTGGTCGACACATGCTGATAAAAGGTCAGGATGTTCTGGGGGCCCGAGGATTCGTTGCCGTCGATGAGGATGGGCTTGAGCGTGTTTTCGAAAGTGGCCGTCTCGGGAGCGACGCTGGCAACGACATTGTCCAGCACCTTCTTGCTCTGCTCGGCGCTCTTCTTGGCATCGGCGAGGATGGACTCGGCCGTGGCGGTAAAGACCGGCGGCCTCTGCGGCGGGGTGCGAAACTGCTCGGGAGCCATGCTGCTGGTGGTCAAGAGGCGACGGTATGGCGAAAGGCGGGCGGTTGCTTGCAGCCGTACGTGACTGGCAAGAGAGTTGAGGCGCAGGAGAGCTCGTTGGGAAGCCAGCGTTGCGGCGAGAAGGAGCACGAGGAGGGAGAGGAGGAGGAGAAGGAGGGGCCGGAGGCGAGGCAGCTCCAGCTCGACGGCGGATCGGCGGGCAGTCAGTCTTGTCACGTACGAGCACGGGATCTGTGCCAAGTTGGCCCGCTTAGGATGCAGGACGTACGACAGCGTGGTGTTGCTTCGGCCTACCAGAGGAGAGGAAATTGAGTGCTGGTGAGGGGTAATAGTAATAATAGGTCGAGTGATGCCCAGAGATGATGGAGTCGACGCGGCAGAACACGGCTCACGGGAGCAGCTTGGACGCTTATTAAGAGACTCCGCTGAGAGCCAGGCAAACCACCACAGCGTCAATCTTGACGATACGTACCTACTACATGTGTGTCCAGTCTGGGGGCAATTTGGGAGGCCAATTCGCTATACTTGGCATTTTGGACCTGATATTCATTATCCGTGGGCAGCAACATTTGTTAATGATAAGGGACCTACATAGCTAAGCTCCGATGTCATCGTGGCGGCCCCATCCGGCAGATGGTAAGCTGCTGCTAAAGCCAACGACACCGCGGGGTTGTTCCGCCATGTGAATCGAAGAGCAGAGCAACCAAGACCGAGCCGCAGTGCAGCCATGCCATGCAGAGAATCGGAACATGCACATGATGTGTGCTTTAGGGCATAAGTAGGTACTACCAGTAATTCAAGTCTCGACTGCTGCTTCATCTCAGCACGTGCCTCGTAGCATCAGAAATGATACCTCGCACGCCTTCTGAGCGCCACAACTGCGTCAGAATACCAGTCAAGTCAACGCCCATTCAACATGCGTAAACCAGGTTCTACCTAGTAGTATCAAGAAGTTCGCTTGGCCAGCTCGCAGTGCGCTCGCACCAATACTATTCTCATATACCTAAGCCATGGCAGCATAATATGTCCACAGTCGTCCAATAACAAAATTCAGAGTATCGTCAATCCCAGAGCGTGCCCAATTCACAGCCATAAACAAAAACAAAACACATCGCAACGCCATCATCCCATTCGCAGACGCAAGAAGATGCCGTCGGGGTCGACCCTTTGCCCGAATCACCCCTTAGTTGGCGAGAATCGTTCGGACAAGATCTAAGGATTCGACAAGCGCACGGTCAGTAAGCGGATCATAATCAGAGAGAGAGAGAAGCGGGGAGGCGTTGTGCAGCAAGCAGAAAAGCGCAGGGTGGCATACCTGTGTAGTTGATCTGGCCAGAGCTAGTGTCCACAGCCTTGAGCAGCTCGTCGACCTCCTCCTCCGTCATCTTCTCGCCCAGGTTGGTCAGGATGTACTTGAGCTGGCCAACGCCGATGAAGCCTGTCATGTCTTTATCAAACACCTGAAAGCCACGGCAATATTCCTCGGGCTCGCCAGGGTCGCGGAATCCGCCCGGTCGGTTCAGGATGCGCTGGAACGTCTCGAAGTCGACTGTGGTGGCCGAATGTCAGCATCGCTGCGCATCACATCCTCCGGGCCATCTCTCGCACAAGGGGCCGCCGTAAAAGCACCTACATTCGCTTCCAAGGCCCTTTTCCAGCTCCTGGATCTCGGCCAGCGTGGGGTTTTGGCCGCAGGCTCGCAGCAGATCGCCGAGCGAGTCGATGGCGCAGCGGCCGTTGCCGCGCTTGTCGAACAGGGCAAATGCCTCCTTGTAGTTGGTCGAGGCCTGGGAGTCGTGATTAGAAGCCATTTTCCCCCCCTTTATGTTCTCTGTTCTTCTGTCGGAGTGCAAGTGTTCGTCTGGAGCGCAGCTTTCTGTTGGCAGCGATCGGATGGCGTAGTTCTTTTGTCGCAAGAGGAGGCGGAAATCGAACCAGAAAAAATCAAAGGCAGTTCAGGTTCCCTTTTGTCTCTCGCAGTTGCGCGCCAAACGGGAAGCAACAGCTGCTGGGCGAATCATGTGCGGCGCCACGCTCCATCTCGCACTGTTTCTGTTTACATCGGAGCAAGTGCTGGGGCAAACTCACCATTGTGATTGGTGTCTTTTGTCGGTAGTAATGCTTTGTCAGAGACGAACGTGAGATTCTGTCGCAAAGGCGAGTTCAAGGTCGCAGAATGTCTGCAGCGGCTGTCTCTCAGGAACACAGATGATGCAAGGTCGAAATTGACAACAAGAGAGTCTGCGTCTCCCTTTATGATCGCCCCACTGACTGCCCCCTGTCGGGGCAACGAGTCAATCCATGTCAACACTCGGCGTCTGTCGCAGCCAATCGACCTGTCGCTTGTTGGGAGGCGGTCTGTATAACTCGCACACTAAGGCGGCATAATAAGGGATCAGTAGGTATAGGTAGTAGTGCATGAGCTTCATCAGCACGACACGCTCGTCTGGTGGCCTCGGGCTGGACTTGACCACAACAGCAGAACCTCAAACGTCTCCTTTTACAGTCCCGGCGCTTACGGCTCGGTATTGGCAGTCATCTGAAGCATGAGCACATCCCCTATCCATTCGACAACTGGCACTGACGCTTGCGAGCTGCGCCTAATGTCCTTTCCTTAACCAAGCAGCCAACATGATCACATTAAGAGCATCATTCTCACTACTATAGTTTCTCTCTTTGCTGGGTCTCTATCACATGTGAAACAACACGGTGAACACCTCAGCCCAACTGTTGATCAATCGGCTGTCTTGTGGTAGGGAAGAACAGACTGTAAGCTGTCTCTGCTGCCTACCCTACATTCTGCGATATATGCCTCGAATGTCGCAACGAGGGAATCCAAGCCAGTAGCACCCTCGGATCGTCCCCTCATATTGACAGGATATTTCTAAACTCGTTCACTGGTCGTTTATGTACCATCCACCGGTTGATACGACCATACGCCATCTTCAACAAAAGTCGTGATGGTCGTTTTCCGACAATCTACCGATGAGAGCTTCTCAGTGATAATCACGTCAGTTTGGGCGACTTCTCAGGTAGCACTAATACCTTAACCGCTCAGAAAACGTTGTCTCCATTGCAAAGAGAGTCTTCTCGATACACTTGGAAAATACCTCGTACTTTTTGCAATACCAGGGAAAACAACAGAAGCTATGGCTGCAGCCACAGAGGCCACCGCCAAGCGGTTCTTCTCGTCTCCCCTCTTCGCGGTTGTGGGAGCCAGCTCCAACCCCGCCAAGTTTGGCCATAAAGGTTCAACTCTCACAGAGACCCGATACAGGTATCAAGATGATCCTCTGACCTGAGCATGTACAGTCCACGCCTGGTATCTGAACCACAAGCTACCCGTTACCCCCATCAATCCATCATCGCCGACAGTCAATGTCAACGGGGAGGATCACCCCACGTTGCCGGACGTCAAGTCGCTGCCGCGGCCAACGGAGACGTCCGTGTCCATCATCACTCACCCCGCCATCACCCTCAACGTCCTCAAGGAGGCCAAGAGCGTCGGCATCCCCGCAGTCTGGCTGCAGCCGGGCACTTTTGACGACGACGTCCTCAAGTTTGCGCTGGCAGACGGCACTTTTGAAGCCGTCGTCTACGGAGAAGGGGGCAGGGGCTCTGAGGGCTGGTGCGTTCTTGTCGATGGCGCCAAAGCGTTGAAGGATGCTGGAAAGTTGTAGTTATAGCCGCAAATGAACATGTCATATCACTTTCATTCGATTGATTGTCGACTCAAGATGAAACACAGATACCAGTGTCTCCAAAGATTGGCGAACAATCTGCACAAGATCAAGATGGCTTGAATATGCAAACGAATGATGATGACCACGTACGTAGTTGGCTCTCTACTGCCGTGATCAATATATGCCTGAGATGGCTGATCAACAAGTTGTTTGACGAAGTGAACTTGTATCTCTGAGGCGATGAATGATGAAAAATTAGCGCCTAGAATGACATAGACGAATAACAAACTCGTCGATATCAGGCCTCTAGTCTTTCTGGATATTGTGAATTGGACACAAGGTGCTGATTCTCACCAAGGGGGTTGGCCTTTGTCTTTCTGCCCTTGACTGTACCGGCAAGTATCTGAGGCACGGCGTCGAAATGACTGCCCTTTTGCTGCCTGTTTTGTGAGACGCGGCACAACAGATTGAAGGTTGTCTCAACCCACTGCTATTCAGACCAATCCAATGATTTGGACTGACTTGTTGATCAATCATTAGAGTTGACGTTGGGCCATCCATACCTATCCGAGAGTCCGACCCCAACTGTGGCGCTTTCAGGGGCCTCAATAGGGAGTCGAGCGCTGTAAGTTCAGTTCAGCTCATGCCCCACCCGTAAACGAAAGTAAACAAACGCGCTCGACCCACGTCACGATAAGCCTCGATCTGTCAGACAAACAACCAACTGTTTGGATATTCAGCCGCCGGCTATTGATGCTGCTTCTGACGCTCTCACGGCATCAGTCTCGACTCTCCACTTGACGAAACCCCAGCCTTTGATCTACGGCAGCCGTCCTCGATAATAGTAACCGACTACATACAAACACTTCCCGACCGAGCTCTGCGCAACCCGCCGATCTTCCCCAGTTGATGCTTCCCCAGGTGCTGCGATTGCGTCTCTGATCCATCAGTTGGACAAGAGCCTTCCCTCGTGCCTGCAGCGCCTCTTGTCTCCCGCCATATTTGCACCGAAACAACACAGGCATCGAGCACCGACTGCAATCTGCCAGCCTCTCGAGGCGACCCTCAACATGGCCTCGGAATTTGCCCAGTATTTTACCTACGAAGCCCGCCTGGCCTCCTTCCAAAAGACCACAAAGAAGCGCGGGTCAACAACCGGCGGCCGAGCAGCCAAGGCTCTCAATTGGCCGCATAAGCAAATCTCCATCACAAGCGTACGAGCCCTGTTCTCTCCGGACCGCCCCTTTGTATGGTATGGGAGAGGGACAGATACTGACGCATCGTGCAGCTTGCCAGAGCCGGATTCGTATTCAGGCCGAGTCCCGAAAGCCCCGACAACACCGTTTGCTTCCTATGCGAAAAGGGACTGGACGGGTGGGAGGCGGGCGATGACCCGGTCTACGAACACGTCAAACATGCGCCCCATTGCGGCTGGGCGATTGTTGCTGCCATCGAGGCAGACATTGGAGACTACGGCCGAGAGGATCCCAACGACCCCGATATGGTGGATGCTCGTAGGGCAACCTTTGCGGACCGATGGCCTCACGAAAACAAGAAGGGCTGGAAGTGCAAGACGAAGCAGGTTTGTTCCCGTCCCAGGAGGGGGCCATGTCGCAAGCCCCGTGCTGACGTTCCCATAGCTGGTAGAAGCTGGCTGGAAGTACACACCGACCGAGGAGTCGGACGACATGGCTACGTGTGCATACTGCCACTTGGCACTCGATGGGTGGGAACAGGGCGACAAACCTCTGTGAGAACTTGCAAGTCGTTCCTGAACTATGAACCTTGTCTAACCGTCATCCAGAGATGAGCATTACAACCGGTCTCCCGACTGTCCGTTTTTCGCTCTGGTCAGCCAGTATAGAGCACTAGGAAAGGGATCTGGCCGTGCAAGATCAGCGCGCAACTCTGCCTCGTCCATTCAGTCATACGGCACAGCCGCTGCCGACGTTTCGAATGCCAGCGATGTGAGCGCGAGTCTGGACGATAGCGTTGTAACAACTGCATCGTCGGCCTCGCAGCTCGGGACGAAAAAGCCTAGAGGAAGGAAGGGAGCGGTGGCGAAGGCGGGTAGAAAGAAGAACAAGAAAGACGAGCAGTCTGAAGCGCTCGAGCAGGACAGCCAAGTGGAGGAACCACGGCCTACAAAGGTCAGACGAGGCAAGAAGAGGCCGAGCGACGCGGTGGAGGAATTGGCGACAAGCTCGGGAGACGGGCCCATTTCGAAGAAGCGATCATCGCAAGCTCTTGGTCACGATACGATTGACGATCTTGCTGCCCACGATGAGGATTCTGAGATGACGGACGTGTCCCGAGCATCCTACAGTACGGACACCGCGCCATCACGCCCAAAGGCGGGCCGCAAACTTGTCTCAAAATTGAAATCGCAAGCCTCCATGGCATCTTTACGGGCTCCTGGGGGATTTCCAGACGATGATGAGATTGAACGCCAGTTGGAGGTGGACCTGGAACACCAGCTCACTGACGATGAGATTGCCCACCATTCCGACTCTGGGCAAACAAAGGCAAAAGCTGGAACAGACACGGAGAGTGAAGCCATTCGCCCGACAAAGCCAAGGTCTCCCGAATATGCAATGTTTGACCCAGTGGTGCCCGAGCCCAGCGAAGAAGAGATCGACGATGATCTCAAAGCCTTGAAGGCTGAGATGCAGGTGGAGGAGCCAATTCAGGTACCGAAGAAAGGTCGCAAAGCTGGAGTCAGAAAGGGAACAAAGCAGGCAAAAGCTCGGACTGCCAAGCCGGAATCACTTGCTCGAGACGGGGAGACTGAATCTGATATCCCAGAGTCACAGCAAGAAGATGTGCTGGCATCCGCTGATGTCAGTGAAAACAGTACGGGAAGCGTGGTGAGGAAACCAGGGGCCGCTGCACCTGGTAAACGGGGCCGTGGTCGTCCAAAGGCCTCCCTCGCATTGCAAGACGAGTCTGTCGATACGGAAGCTACCGAGTCATCACAGCAGTCGCTGAAGCGAGGCCCCGGCCGACCTGCGAGGGTGTCGTTGGCATCCCTACTATCCGCCGAGGTTGATGACGCCAATCCGTCTGAGCCCCCAGCCAAGAGAGGCCGCGGTCGTCCTTCGAATGCCTCGTCGGTCACACTGGACTCTACCGGAGCGGACGAAGATGTTGAAGCTGCGCCTCCTCCAGCTGCAAAGCGCAGGGGACGGCCGTCCAAAACTACTGCTCCGCCGCTACTTCCTCGCCAAGACGGTGCTGCAGCTGGGAAACGCGGACGCGGACGACCGGCTAAGAAGCCAGTCGAGATGCCGCCCGCAGAGCCAGTTGAGACGGAAGCCGAGGATGACTTGGCCGACGTCCGCCAACTCCCGGAGGTGCCTGTTCGATTACCCAAGCAATCGCCCGTTCGAGCCATATTCTCACCAAAGGGAAAAGGGCCCCTCGCGCCAGTGCCAGGTACTTCGTCCAAGCTGTCTCCCGTCACCTCAGCTAGACAGCCTGTATTGTCGCCTTCACAATCCCCACAGTCATCGGACGCAGAGAATCAACCGCCCGCCTCTCGCGCCCTCAGGGGTAGTGCCGCGAAACGACTGGTGCTGGCCTCTGTGGCATCCACTCCACCCCCGGGATCACCCTCGAAGCGCAACGTTATGGCCGGGCTTCGAAGCACGACGCCGTGGGCTTCGGCGAGCCTCGAGGCTATTTTCGAGTCACCTTTGGGCAGCCCGGGCAAGGAGAATGACGTCGATCGCTTCCTGACGCGAGGCAACGAGTTGACTAGTCCAGAGAGGCAGATGACTGTGGAGGAATGGATCTACTTTAACGCAGCGGAGGCGGAGAAGAAGCTCAAGTTTGAATGCGAGTCTCTTGTGAACCGGTTCGAGATGGAGGGCACGAGAGCCATCAAAGTTTTGGAGGGCTTGGAGGTGGAATCAGCGAGCTAGCAGAGGGGCAGTCAATGTGTGATGCGTTGTTCATGATGGCGTACGGCAGTATAAATTCTTTTGGAAGGAGTTTTGTTTGATTTGACAAGTGGACACAGGGTGGAAACAAGGCATCGTATGGCGACTGAGTGTTGATTTTGCTTTTGGCTGGGAATTGGGCGTCGAAAAGGGTACTATTGGCATCGAATCGGTGATGAGGTAGCTACAATGAGAGGGCACTTGAAGCTGACAGTAGTCTGCCTGTACTGACACGACTCTTCTTACGAAATCTGCCATCTCACGATGGCTGCGTGAATGAATATCCGAGAGTTATTCCTTCTACACCGGGACTGAGAGGGGGGGTGGTCTGGGAACGGACCGGGTTCTCTTTGATGGTATAATATGCTATGTCCATGTGTAGTTTCACGGGCAATTTCTCTTCACGTCAAGGGAGGAAGGGGGGGGGGGGGGGGGGGGGCAGGGGTTGGAATGTCGTGGGTGTTGAGAATGGAATGTGGCACGGGTTGTAGTGGTAGTAGTAGTAGTAGTAGTAGTACATAATCTTGTTTTTGGTGAGCCTCCAGTTGTTGCCCGAGGTCAATGCTTGAGACATGCTCAATTTGTGATGTTGTGATGCAAAGGGAGGGAGGGAGGGAGGGAGAAAGGGAGGGAAGACCATCTTGCGCTCCCACTGAATACTAGGTAGATATACAAAAACCATGCCGTAACTGTACCGGTGGCTATCAACAGCAACACCATCAACACATCGCCATCAAAAAACCTCATCACACCACCAAACACCAAACAAACCACTCCCTCCAAAACACCACCAAGCAACAAAGTCCAACCAAAACCAGCACAAGAATCATACCAAATAAAACAAAAAAAAACAAGAACAACAAGAATGATGGGCCTCGCCTACACAGCCTTCGTAGTGCCCACCCCAACCGCCGACGACCACAACGACATCATCGCGGCCCTGACATTCGCCCAGGATCTTTTACGACGAGGCTGTGCCTTGACGCCCTCGCCCTCGTCGTACCTGAAGGGACGACTGTCTGTTGTGTCGAGCAGTCGCTTCTCGTTTGGGTCGTTTACATCAGGCTTCTCCATCGACAACGACGACGACAACGATGACGATGATTTGCCGTCTACCTGCAACTATAACAGTCACCTTGACGTGGAGGTTAACACGGATAGGAATGAAACTGCAAGTGGGAATGGGAACGGCATGGTCATACGGAGGAGGAGTAAACGCGAGAGAGTAGTGAGGAGGTTGCGGGTGTTGGTCGATGAGAGGGTGAGGCTGCGGAGGACGACGGGGTACGCGCTTATTGGGGATGAGAATGATGCGATTGAGATGTGGTGAGATTATTGCGAATTGGCTGAGGCATTTGATGCTTGGATTGCTTGGTTTCGGTACGTGATGTTGGCGTCCGAGGGCTCTTTGTGGGAAGGGAGGGGGGGGGCGAGAAACTCATCAATTGTAGGAGGATGCAATGTGGCGACTGGGACTGTTTGGACTCTTTGAAAGATACACGACACTACAAAGACACATCAACCCCGTGAGATGGAGGTGGCCACGACGATGCGAATAGTGGAGGCAGCTGCTCAAACCCATCGAGCCGAGCTGCATCATGTATAGGTAACCCCTTTCCTACCTTATGTTTTCCCTCGTTACAAGACCCTTACATACACCAAAAATGCATACAGTACATGAGCAAATACAACCCTTTTTTTTGAGCCCTCTGCGCAATGATGTTTTTGTTTTGTTTTGTGTAAACCTTCCATGCGTCCCTTTGTCCCTTGCTCCGTAGTCCTGCGGCAGACATAACCCTCATGCCGCCATGCCGAGTTTTTCCTCATAACCGTATGCGATAGAAGTAAGATGCTTCAGTAAGATCATGTCGATCTGTGCGCGTATACACGCGCAAAACACACAGCAGCATATCGTAGAAACAAAAAGAATGTGGCTTAAATCTCCAGCTTCTCCAGGGCCTCTCCAGCCGCGTCGACCTTGGCGGGAACACCATTGGCATCGCCCACTGGCTTCTTGGTCCGCTTCTTGCGTTTCACCATGCCCGTGACAACAGGAGCCTCTTGCACCCAGCGCGCAATTGCGTTGGCGCGCTCTGTCATGAGCGGATAGTCTTTCCCATCGTCGGCGGACCATCGACGCGACAAGGGCTCAGCCTCGGCGTCCCCCGTAGGCGGGCGCGGGTGTTTTGCCTTGTTGTTGTTCAAAATTCCATTCAGGGCGTCTGGCCCGGCCGTGCTCGTGCTCGTTCCTGGACCTGGTTTGGGTGTGGCGCTGGCACCGTTTGAGGGCTTGTCAGAGTACATGGCATCGTCCCGCTGAGCCCGCTTCTCATGGGCCTTGATGGCCGCGCGGAATGATGCCTCGTCAGTCACCCGCTCGTCATCCAGGGCATCCAGTATGGCCTGTTCGCGAATCAGCTCCTTTCGGCGCCGTTCTTCCTCGGCCGCGGCATCAGACGAGGTGCCGGCGAGGAGGGCTGCGGCGGCAGAGGCGGCCACGCTGGCAGACACAGCGGGTTTTTCCACGTGATAGTTGTAGGTGTGGACACACGGGTGATGGCTGCACGACTCGTCATCATATAGCGGTAGTGGTGCGGGCGTGCACAAGGTGTCCCACGAGGAGCTCAGACCGACCCAGTTGTCGGTACGATGGATGACTTCGGCCCAATCGGCTCGGGCAGGGGATTTATTCACTTGAAATATGGGATACCCGTCGGAAAGCCTGACAACGCGAGCAACCATGTACGCGTGCCGCTGGATCTCTTTGGTGGACGTCTGGGCGAGGCAGTGAGCCAGGAGCAGAGAGTGCAAGGCGTCGGTGAGGAGCGGATGATACGTCACCCACTCGCACGTAGTCTCGTCCGGCTCCGGTTCCAGCTTGATCAACACATCCTGAGAGGGATACGGCGGGAGATCCGTGGGAGGGACAGAGCGGAATAGATCGGACAGGGGGTAAACGGTGTGCGAGTTGGTCCAGCTGCTCGAATCAATGGCCCTGGAACTGCGTACGCCGTGTGCAACCATATTGACACGGTCGTTGAACTCCTTGGCGACCTTGAGGGGGAGATTGGGCGAATAGTGGTAGTTGGCCAAGAAGGACAAGTAGTCCTTGATGGCACGCTTGGCATACGTCTTGACCAGTTTCCGTGCCTCGGCCTGGTCTCGCGCGCTCTCCTTGTCTGGGTCAGGCGAGCTTTTGCCATTCGCCTCTGCGGCTGCGTCTCCATCGTCTGCTTCATTAGCTGCTGGCTGCCCGTTCGACTGGCTGAATGAGGGCGTCGGGATACTATCCAGGATGCGCTCAGAAGCCATGGTCAGATACACCGACGCTCTCTGAAAGTAGAGCTGAGCCTCAAGGCTGCTCGGCTGATCCTTTTCCGCCAGGATGATGTCGTGAGCCCGTCTCCGGGTTGTGCGTTGAGCGTCTCCAACCTGTGCATCTTCCTGGCCGGAGCCGTGCGACCTGCGAAGGAACTGAGAAATGGAAAGCGCGTGTGTGAGATCGAAAACGGCACCGTCATAATCCTCCTTGAATATCTTGACGGTTGCGCGGGTCCGCAACACCTCTGGCTCTGCCGGGCGGTCCTCGATGATGTCCGTCAGAGGCTGCAGGCTCGTACACTCTGCCATCTTTCGCGATGGTATCTTTTCGTGGAAAAAGTGCACATACTTGGCGTCGGGATCCTTGGGACTGCGCTGCAGCACCAGGCTGCCCACGTCTTCCAGCGGCGACGCGCCCTGCATCGTCGCGACGCTGCAGGCGATTTCGTCTAAGCGATACGCTCGTCCCAGCTTCTGGCTTGCTTGCTCTCGCATGCGAAATTTGCGCTCCCTGCTCAGCTTCCCGCCATGGCCCGGCGCGCCCATCCCATGAGGGCCCATGGCGGACGATATGCTGGGAAAGCCGCCATTGACGTTGGTCAGCGTCGGTGAGGCGATGTCACTAGCAGCCCTCACGGCGAGGTTGGTGGCCTCGTCGACGAGCCGCCGCACCTTGACGATGTCAAAGAAGGAGGCGGCGTCGAGGGGCCGCGGTAGCGGCGTGTTGTAGTTGATGTTGGCCAGCATCTCCAGGATCTCGTAGGGCATCTGCAGCCACGGGCCGTGATAGGCAGAGATGTGACGCCAGTGTCTGGTGGTTCAGACATGGGTCAGCACAATGAGCGAGCCAGTCAAAGAGCAATGCAAGGCAAGAAATATCAGTAAAGTAAAAAAACGGTGGTCATACACATACTTATTGCGACAGATGACGAGCGAAGGTGGGATCCCTGTCGACGACGCCGCTTGCGATGTTCTAGATCTCTGCTTAGGAGCTGAACTTGACGATGCCGGAGACGCTTGCGCCGTCATCGCGGGCGCAGACGCTTGATTTGCTTTGCCATTGTCCAGCGAGGCCTCCTCACCCGATGTCTGTCTCACCTTCTTCTTCGCCATGGTGATGCCGTGATCAGTGCTGGAGGGGGAGGGGAATCCGGGTGCTTCACACGCTTGGCATGGTCGAGAGCCTCGTGTAATGCCTCAATGAATATAATAGAGGGATTCCGTCAGGATGAATGAGCTTGTGTGGAGTGGATGAGCAGAGAGATGAACCGCGCGTGAAGAGTGATGTCGGAGAAGAGAATACTGGTGGTGACTGCGACTAAGGATGTTTCGTAGAGGGAGAAGAAAGAATGAGGTAAGAAACGAAATGTGCTGCAAGGACAATGCTGATTGCTACGCAGAGGGCCCACTGCTGGAGCCCCTGTGGCCTCTGAGGATAATCGGAGGAAGAGAGTGTAACAATAGGCAGGTAGACGGAGAAAAAGGTGAGGATGGAAGTTGTGAAGCTGGAAAGAAAAAGAGGTGCTGCGATATCAAGGCGAAATGCATGTGCCGTTTGTTGGCTGCTGTTTTGTTGTGCTTGGCAGAAGGTGGTGGGAGTGCCAATCACGTGCAGCAGCTGTTGCTCAGGTACCTTATAGACAGCAAGTACCTGGAACCTATGGAAGTCTGTATCTTGCAGCCAAAATGCGACGAGTTAGGAACTTCCAGTTGATTCACCTAGTCTGCACCGCCTTTTTCTGCTTTCTTACCATTTATATACGGCCAAAACGTGCGCATTCACTTGCTCGAGCCCATTCTGCCCAGCCCGGAACAGAAGAGGCGCCCGATCGACTGTGTTTTATGAGCTGTCACTGCATGCGCGCCTGAGAAGCAAGGAGACGGCCTCGAAACCAAACTATTGGACGGCCGGTTATCGTTTGCTTGCATGGGGGCCGCCGCAACGCCAGCCAGCCTCATTTCGCGGCGCTGCCCTGCCTTTGACGCGCCAATGAGGCCAGCGGATGGAAATTAAACAAGAGTGTGACCATGTTATTTATTACCTGAAGTGACTTCATTGCTTTCTTTTTTTGTTGTTTGCTGCTGCTGCTGCTCAGCCGTGTCCCACTGTCCGCACCCTCATGTCCAGCCCATGATGATTCCCAGCACCGACCCTGAACCATGCCCTGGAAAACGTAACCCCTGTTCTAGCTCAAGAGCCGACCACAAATCAAAACATTGTCTATCATTAAGTTTGTATGAGAAGAGAGAAAAATAACAATGGAAAGTGAAGGGCCAAGGACTGAGGCCAACCGCGCCGATTGGGCAATCAAGCCTCTCCCTTCCAGTGTCTCACAGGGAGAAGAAGATGGCGGCTACAACACCGCTCAGCAGGGAAAGGGACACTCTGTTTCCCGATGCTGCACCCGGAAAGGGAACAACAGATGACGTGGCGCTGGCACCACCACTCCCAGCGTCGTCGGTGGTGGTGAGGCTCGACGAGGTGGTAGGACTGCCAGGGACCGTGACGACGCTGGTGAGGGTGTAGACGTCTGAGGGGGAGGCAGCGCCTGTGGTGCGATGGGGGCTCGTGAAGTTGTGGTGGCCTGTGGTGTTGTGAGAGCCGGTGAGGTTATGTTGAGCGCCACCGGTAGCCAGGGGCCCATGAATGGCAGTGTGATGAGCACCGGTGGTGCTGGGGACCGTCGTTGCGGCGGGCACCGGCAGCTTGGCAAAGTTGGCGCACGTCAGCCGCGTCTTGTTTGCGTAATGGATCACGATTGATCGGTTGCCGAAGAAGGCTGGGCTGCCGGGCTGGAGAGACGTGTAGAGGTCAAAGTACTCGGCCACGAAGGGATCCGACGTGATTTTGCCGTACTTTCCGCTCAGATCACCGACCTGGCACGTCTGGGGCTCGGAAGCATTGCAGGCAGGTGTCTCGCCGCGATGGTACGGGTCCAGATGGGCCAGTGTTGAGGTACAGTTGCCATTGACGGCCGGCTCCTCGTGGATGTGGTACACTGCATACGGGCATTGGTTAGCTACTTTGAGGGCGCACACACATAGCCATTGACCGGAAAGATGAAGTGAGACCGGAGACAAGAGATGAAACACAGAAAGTAGTCGAGAGCAAGAAGAGGACTCACAAAAAGGACCGCCCGTCTTGGGCAAGTTTTCAAACTGGACTCTGAACCGGACGCCCTTGCCAGCAGGACCAGCCGTAGCAGAGACCGATCCCTTGACATTGCCCACCAGCGCAGCGCCGGCGAAAAAGGGCTTCTTGGGCAGACTGGCCTTGAACTCGACGCCTTGAGGATTGTCAATGACAACAGGAGCGTCTTTCGCGGCGGCATAGCCAACGAGGGCGGTGGAAAGGACCGCCAGGAACCCAGACGGCCGCATAATGGGGAATGAGAAGAAGAACAAGGCAAAAGAAAAAAAAAAGCGCTGTTCTTTGGATGGCCAACGAACGATATCGAGCAAGAGTCGAAACAGTCGGTAATACTGGAAGCCGTGTAAGTATGATACGAGATAAAAGAAAGCAGGCTGAGAAGCAGCTGAGAAAAGACGGGAGAAGTCAAGCAGTTATAAGTTGCAACAATGACAAGGAACAGTCACACCAAGGCAAGGCCAGGCAAGGCAAGGCAAAGGGCAGACGACTCAAACGACCCGTGGCTCTCAAGACATCCAGGGCATCCCGCCCTCTCCTCTCCTCTGCAGCTCCATACACGTACCTACTACCGTAGAAACTCGTGAAATTCGACCGAAGCTAGGTTTGGTGGAGCCGCCACGTGCACGTGCACGCCAGGCAATAACAGGAAAAGCCGCATCAAGTACAGTACAGTAAGCCCAATACCTCACTCTACCATAAAGTTCTATGCAAGCGTATGTACTGTCATTTGCCAGTTAGTTGCTACAACCTCAACGCTGCGGTTAATTAAGCGTGTTTTACATGATAAGATGCCCTGATATATACAGAATGCGATACTGATTTTTTTTTTCTGCTTGCGACCGTAGAGATGCACTGCATTATATAATTGACTGAGGTACTGGCAGCTTGAGGTACCTTAATTGACCTTCCCTACTGTAGTAAGGCGTGCTGCTAAAAAAAGATGACGTGGCGGCTCCACCAAACCTAGCTTCGGTCGAATTTCACGAGTTTCTACGGTAACGTACTGAGTAGCCCTCAATGCTCGACAACAAAGAGAAGTCCACAGAAGCACCCACCCTTGACAAGGATCAAAGCCTGCAAGCTCGCAGCTCCTGTCCTCCGCTTTTCTGCCCGACCGCTCGGTAGCAAATAGTTGCAAGTGGCAAGGTTACTTGGCGGCGGGAGCTGTAGCGAAGTGAGACAGCAACAAGATGGCCTCGTTTCTCGCTTTGTGCTTCGATCAACAACCCTGTTTGCGCGGTCGTAGAGTAACTCCCAAGGAAAATCGTCCGACGCTGTGACTCGATGGATGATACTCTCGTGGAAGAAGGAAAAAACGAGTCGGTTCGAAGCTGTTTGTTTGCTTGTTCGAGGTCTGTCGGTAGCCGGCTCCCAACAGACACGCAACGCACATCAGCTGAATAAAAAAAAAAAGGGCCCTTGCAGTAGCTGAAGTATCAGATGAGAAGAAAAGGGCCGCTGCATCTCGTCCGTCATCCTTTTATATCCCCCCTAGTCTCATGAGGCTTTCCCCCCCATATTGTCTCTGTCATATGTGCTCAGCGGGCAGATGCCGGTCTGCCGACCTGTCA
Source organism: Trichoderma reesei QM6a (assembly GCF_000167675.1). Lineage (NCBI taxonomy): Eukaryota > Fungi > Ascomycota > Sordariomycetes > Hypocreales > Hypocreaceae > Trichoderma > Trichoderma reesei. The sequence continues at coordinate 551,820 of NW_006711163.1, read as the reverse complement.
TCTTTCACAGCCCTCTTGCTCTGCCTCGTTCCTCGAGCTTGGCCATGTCCAGCGCAGCCCGCTATAAACAGCATCATCATCCCCCAAGAGCCCGCCAGGCCACGACGGCTCGTTGGGCAGGCGAGGGCTGCCGACGCGACTCGAGGCTTGCGCAAGGGAGGACCCTTGACTGGTTGATAGGCGGCCAGCCGAGCCGTGATGCGACATTGGGTGGGCCGGCGCAGCCTAAGAGGCCTTCCTGGGACAGGGATGGACTTGCGTGGTGGTGGTACTATTACTCGAAGGGCCAAGAGCTGCGCATGTAACATAAGGAAAGGCGGCTGTGTGGCATTGTCCGCTGCTTGTGTCGTCGCCGTTGCTCAACGGCAATAGCAACCACTCGCCCCGTCCTGAGAATCGTCAACGGCCGATGGTTTGGCCTCTGCCGGGCTGGAGATGCCGTGAACACTTGTCTAACCGTCGCCATTGTGCTCTTGTGAAACGGCAGATGCTGCTCCGCCACGAGTCGGCTTCACACCAGCCTCTTTTCCCCAACGGTTCATACTGTGGTGTATTACAACGAGGCTGGACTCACGACAGGGCATGGAAACCATGTCTACCCAGGCTCGTCATTGGCGATTCGTCCATGAAGCAAAAAAAGAGATGGAAATCGAAAATGTACACTCACAGCCCCAGGATGCGTGTAAACCAATGGAACGCTAAAACCCCAGCTCCCCAAGAAACGAAACAGAGCACTAGTAACACTTTCCAGCGGTACATACCTAGGTACCTCGTCTGTTAAGCGCCAGCGCCCCTCCCTCTCTTGCCGCGACGTCCGCGCGCCTAGCCTAAAGCCGCAATGACATAAGCACGGAGTCCAGTAAATCAGCCCGAGATTCATCCGCGCCTGAAATCCAAGGCCCCCAAGAAGCTCTAGCGGAGAGCATCGTCGCCCGGCGTATCCTCGGATGCCCTCTTTCGCCCTAGCTCCAATTGACCCCAATGAACCTCCGTGCCGGTTGATGTCGAAGCTAAGATGCGATACGCAACTTGCTGCATAACCTCCGACCAACGAATCACTGCGCATCCGTCCTGTCATCTCGTTGTCGCTCTCTTCAACAAACACTCCAGACTCTCAAGACTGACTTATCCAAACTCCGCCTCACCCAGCCGCGTGCCTCCCACGCCCTCAAGCCGCCCATCATGAAGCCCGTCGTCAGTGCCATGAAGGCATGGTCATGGTCCGTCAAACCCACCCAAACTCCCGTCTCGCGCGACACACACCCCCCAAAGGCGCAAAGAAGAGGAAAACAACAACACCAACACCAGCAACCCCACCCTTCTCGCCTTTCCATTCTTCGCGATGCCCATTCGTTCATCTTACGAGAAAAATAAACAAGCTGACTGTTTGCTTTTTTTCCGCCTTGTGGCCCAATAGCACCGTCATGTCCGTCTTCGCAATCATCATCCTCACCGTCCTCGGCGTGCTCTTCCGTTCCGGCCACGAGGAGCTCGTCGGCGGCATCGACGATCCCGCCGATGGCAAGGCCGTCTCTAAAACCGTCTTTTCTGCCGTCTTCGTCTACATTGTGCGTTCTTTCCCTCCAGTTTTCCGTCCCCCCGAGCGAGACCGACCACCCGACTCCTCTGTTGCGCGACTCCGATCCCTGTCTTTGTCTATATACCTTGGAGGATGTTTTCCTGATGGGGCTCATCAGCTAATGATGCCACGTGTCTAGGCTTTCTTCGTCTTCTGCGGTCTACAAGGCCTCCTCCATATCCGAGAAAACCGACGGGGCGCGATTTCCTTGTGAAGAGGTAGTCGACAAGTTTCAGCGAATTGAGCTTTTATACAACAACCGAGCAACAAATGGGGCGTTTTGACTTTGGGGACTATTTTTTCTTCTTTCTATTGCTTTGTTTCTATTCTCCTTCTTCGTCGGCTCGGGTCACTCAATGTTTGTTTCTTTTGCCCGGGCTCAATGACCTCTGCAGGATGAAGATGACATCATACGAATGTTGTACGGATACGAGGATTAGGATGTATCAGCTTGCCGGCGTGTCACTTCAATAAGGAAGCATTTGGGGCGTTGTCAGTCAGCTTATAGAAACCGAAATCCGATCCATCTGAGAGATATTGCGCCTGTTTATGAGAAGGGCCATTTCAGAACTTGCAGCTCTGGTGTTGCAGTTACAAATTGCACTCTGCATCATAAAATAGCCATCGAGGCCGTGAGGAAGAGGCAAGGAGTCCAGGGGGATCTATATCGACCCGAGCACATTGTGAAGGACAGCACACAAACACGCAGCGCACCAGCAACATAAACAGTAGCTTACTCAAAGCATCACAAGCCCCAAGCAGGCAAATATCCAAATCATACCCTCGTTCGCGAACACTGGCCTCGAGACAAAAGGGGCAACGGCCAGCATTCCAGGCGTGAGGAAGGACACTAAGCCAGCCGAGCAAGATATAAGAGAGAAAAAAGATTCTAAGTTTTTATTTTCATGGCTCGCTGAGCGTAAGAGTACACACAGGGCAGTTCCCCCCCTTTATCGCCGCCAAATGGAGCTCGAGGGGCAAAAGAAGGAAAAGCTGCTGTAGTTTGTCGTTTTTTTTTTCTTGGTTGTTTCGGTACCGACCCGGAAAGAGATGGAATCGGCATCGTCGAGTAATGAACATGTTGTAATACACCCTTCTCAACAGCTCTACCCACAATGCAAACCATCATCTTGATATCTTCCCCTCCATCTGGGCATTGCTTCGTCGAGACGTCTTAGTTCATTTCGTTCGGGGGCCAATTGTCGTGGGGAGCTTCTGCTTATTTCAGCTTGGACCACAGCTTCGGGGCGGCGCATGCGGTGGCGCAGTGAGCGAGGTGGAAGACTAAATAGCAACGGAAAAAAACCATGGTCAGCAAGGACAATACAAGAATCGACAGCCGGCATGAAGCTTTTCCCCCTCCCTTGAGCATCGTGGTGATGGCAAGAGAAAGGCGAAGTCGAATGGATGGGATAGGAGGGGAAAAACGTACACTCCTCGACGCAGTCCTCCTTGGCCTCGCCCTCGCTCTCCTGCTGGTGAACCCGCTCGACACACTCGTCAAAGTGGTGCTTGGCAGGCGAGCACTGGGGAGAGTTCTTGCACTCTAATCAGACGAATCTCAAAGTCAGCATACTCATAAAGACAACTCTCCTCGTAACAGAAGCTCCATTCAAACGGTTGCCATTTGCGCGCGGAAAGCAGAAATGCCTCGCGCAAGTCGCAGCGGGAACGTACAGTTCCATGCGCAAGCAAAGAGACGGGGGGGATGACAACAAAAAGGCGAAATGACGAACCTTCCTCGAGCTCCTCCTTGGGGTCCTTGATCTCGTCCTCATCTTCCTCCTCCTCTTCTTCCTCCTCCTCTTCAGGCTCCTCTTCCGCAGCGGGCTCCTCCTCCTTGGACTCCTCCTCCTTCTTCTCCTCTACCTTGGCCTCGGGAGCTTCCTAGAAAGACGAATCAAACATTAGCTCCAAGTCTTCCATATCTCACCCATCATCAAGCAACCGACAGCGCAGCAGCAGCAACAACAACAACAGCAGCAGCAGCATAATCGCTCCACCTATGCAACTCAACCCAAACCCGCAACAAAGCCTCCAACAAAACCACAATGCCAGGAAAACAAGAAAAGAAACAACCCAAATTTCACCGCCTCATCCCCCCCCAACAAACACTTCTGCACCGCTGCCCAAAGCTGATCTCCCCCCCCTTCCCCTTCCCCTCCCCTCCTCCCTCGAAAACCACAAGTCACCACCATCAGCAAAAAAAAAAAGATATCCCACCGACTCACCTGCGGTTCCTCAGCAGCAGCCGGAGCCTCGGCCTCCACAACACCCCATGGCGTCACCGCCTCGACAATCTCGGAGAAAGCGTCCCAGATACCCATTGTGTCGGCAATCGAAGAAGAAGAATCTGCTCGTCGTCGTTGGCGGTTTTGGCGGTTTTTGAACTTCGTATATAACGGGAGAGGAGGAGTTGGATGAGCAGATTCGGAATCGGGTAGTGGGCAGCTTTTCGGCCAAAATCGCCGGGAAAAGAGAGAAACTGACGCCTTGCCCGGGCAATTGAGGCATTTTGATTGGCCCGGCGCATCCAATCGCTGCCAGGCCAAAAAAACGCACAACACAAGAGCAGGTCACGGGATCTGTCACATTACAGGTACCTACCTTACCTAAGGTGCCTTCCTACCTACCTAACTAGGTACCTAAGTACTGGTACCTCCCGCGGCTTTGTCAGCAGCCAGCGTCGGGTTCCTTTCGCCAGTGACGATTACATTCGATAAGCTAGATAAAGAATTAGGCACTCGGTACTAGTAGCGGCGGCGGCGGCAGGCTATTGGCAGCAGCTGGGGTTGCCCGTTTTGGCGGATTCTCACTCGCGGACTGGGGGGCGCTTTTAAAGATCTCCGATTCAGCGGGAGGGGCGCTGTATCACCCCCTTACAGCACCTACCTACCTACTATGGTAATACCTCCAGAACAACACATCACATGCCATCCATCCCATCTCGATCGATGACGCTGTGCGCAGAGCGAAAACGTGGACATGCGGCGGAATCGCGCACAAGAGCACAGCACAACAACAGTGGCACAACCGAGCGCCTTGCCCAACATAAGAAGTGAATCCCATAAAACACAAAGCTGGCATTGATCAAACCAGGGCCCTCCCAAAGCTATATCAATATAGCAGGGCCTGGCGGGCTCTAACTTTCTCATTATAAGATGCCAACCCCCCTAATCCATGTGTGTAGAAAATCCCAATGGTTCGTGTATGCATACTAGTAATAGTCCTGGTTCTTCCGGCGCCATCCAAATCCACGCAATAGCAACACATTACGGCGGCTGGAGCCGAAGCAGCTGTCAAAAAAAGTTCTGGCCCCTGTTCATAGAGAAGCAAGCGCAAAATCACACCAGAGATTGTTTCGTAGTCTCATGAATCGTTTCGCTGGAGGCGTCGCCACGGAGCATTCATTATGGCGCCTACTAGTCGTCTGCGGCGCCTCGGTCGACCTCGTTCCGGATGTGGTCCTCCAGGCGGTTGCTAAGCTGCTGCGCTTGCGCCTCGTCGTAGTTCGGCGGCGGCTCGTTGGGGGCGCGGCGGCTGGAGGAGCTGTCGGAGCGGTTCGGCCCCGGCACGGCCAGCTGGCTCGACGCCGGCTGCTCCTGTCGGTCTCCCTGTGCCTCGTACGCAGGTAGGGGCTCGTCGGGGACTTCGGTGCTGGCGCCCATCTCCCTGCGCATCTCCTGATATTGGAACAGGCGCTCGCGCAGGCCAATGTACGTCTCATTGAACTCGTTCATGCCGCCGTCCGAGAAGGTGAGCTTGACCTCGACGCGGGGTATTTCCGGCGGGATGCCGCCGCCCGACACGGGGATGCAGTCCGATTTCCAGATCCATCCCCACCACATGGACGACGAGGTGGTTGAGTCCTGGAACTTCAGAATGGGCGCGCTGAAGGATTCGAACTTTGGCTCCTGGGTCGGCTTTGCGGGGAGGTAGATGATCTGCCGGGTTACGTCAGTCTCACAAGGATCCGGGCCATACGGGGGGGCTATTTCTGAAAGGCTCAACCAACCCGCTTGTTGGTCAGGAAGAGAGCTCCCTTGTCACTCTTGCGATGGAACGGGACGCAGCGAGCTTTTAGCTCCGGGGGGACGGACAGTTCGCAGGATATGCGCCCATCGAGCTTCCACAGGATTCGCTCGTTGCTAAGCTTCACGAATCCGCCCTGGTTGAGCATTACCCAACTATCGGCATTGTCAGGATCGATCGGCCGCCGGGGAGGCGCGCTCGGGGCGCTTGAGATGAGGTAGTCATGAGGATTGTTCATCGTGGGTCTGGGCCCAAGCACATGGTTCCATGAACCTCGGGGCTGGGTAGCGGGGCAGAAGCCGTGGCCAGAACAACTCTTCTGGGCAAGGCGAGCAAGGCAAGACGATGCCGGGGTAGACGAGGCGGGGGAGGGAGCAGAAAGGGTTATATCAGGTAGTAGGTAGGCAAGGTAGGGTAGATGCTCAGCGGGAAGAGCCGAGACGGCGGAAGACGAGGCTGGTGGGCTCCTTGGTATAGAGAGGGGAACAGATGAGGTCAAAGGAGGGGGGAAGAAGGAGGATAAGAGGAAAGGAGGAGGAGGAGGATGGGGAGGGAGGAGAGTGAAGGAGGAGTTAAATAGTTTTGCAGGAGAGAGAGAGGAAGAGAGAGAGAAGAAGAAGAAGAAGAAGAAGAAGCAAGGCGACGTTGAAGCCGCGCGCGTCCAGCTGCAGTGATTGGGAGGCCCTGACAAGACGACAAGGAAGGGGGACAGTGAACGAGCGATGCGGCAGGATGGGGAAGCCAGGGACAGGAAGGAGAGAAAAGAGACGGGACGACGGTGACTCGCGAAGGAGGCTTACTTTATTGACATTGTATTATTATTATTTTTTCCCTCCCGGCTGTGACTCTCTCGTTCTCGCGGCCTCTGACAAGGGTTCTCGAGCAAACCCTAGCTCCTCTTCCGGATCGCTGGGCTAGGAGCAGCAGCAGGCCTCGACGGACGGTCCACGTTACAGGCACGGCGTGCAGCAGCGGTGCAGCCGGTGTGATTCCTGAGTCTGGTCGCTGGCTGGCCGTCTTGTTTGTCGCGCGGGCTAGCAGGAGATCTCGCAAGCGTCGTCGCCAGACCCTGCAAAGCCTTTCTGCCCCGGGCCTTGTCGCTTGTTGCGAGGGCGAGGGTGAGGGTGAGGGTGAGGGTGGTGGGGCCGGCGCAGGACGCTTCAAGGTTGGGCGGCCCAAACGAGGCCGACAGGTCCAAAAAGAGGAGACAAAGGCGTGCAGGAAACACAATCAGAACAAGAAAAACAACGGTGATGGATAAAAAAAAAAAAAGAGTGGCTGGGGGGGCGTGTGTGGGCGTTGCAGACGCAGATTGTGACAATAAAACCGGCAGAGGCAGAGGCAGAGAGAGACGCGGCAGACTCAGCCAAAGTAGGAGTGAGGAGAAAAGAGGGCACAGAGGGGTGTGGGGGAGGCGAGGCGCTGCACTGTGCAAAGTACTCGTACCTGCGCTGCAGTTGACAGTTGGAGAGGCTGCACGAGTACATGCATTGATGTAACGCAGCGCCGCAATAAGGTGAGGTGAGGTGATCTGTCAGGCGGCAGGCCGGACGACGGGCGTATGTAATCCGCAGCGACGTGCTGAGTCGGGGGCTGTTGCGTAACCAGCAGTCAAGCCCGAATCCATGTCGTCAGGATACCTCCATTATTACCACCTGGATTGCAGTGCTACATACCTTGCATACTTACTGTAATACTACATACTGCACATACAACGACAACTATGGAAGCAGGCGAGGAGGTGCTGCTACTACTAGTACTACTAGCAGCTTCTACGGCTCTTGAGCCGCCTGGGCCGATGAGGGTTGGAGGCAGGTCGGCGCATGTCGATGGATGCTGAGATGGAGACCAGGCTCCGGCCTCTCCACCGACTGACGATGCGGCACGGCCAGCACCTGGGCGGCTTTGCTCAAGCACTAAGACCAAAGGGTCGTCAGCAGCAGTGCTAGTGCCGTCGTTGTGTTTGCTGTTGTCGTCCGGTTCCTCGGAGGCGCGAGTCGGGTGTCTCGACGTTACCTTGCCTTAACAAGGAGCATCACCAATACACCCAGGCTGGCCAGGATCTACAAGTATACCGGGCAAAGTGCTGTCCTCTGTCCCGTCAAGTGCTGAGATGGGGGCCAAGACGTTTCGAGACCGCAGGTATTCAGCTCTCGAAGGAATACAAGAATCTCCCCGAGGTTCCTTGGCTGAATGGGGCCCCCTTGACTCGACTCATGACCGCTGAGCGCCAGAGGGCCATTCAGCAGCTGGCAGATGCCACGCTCTGCTGCTGCAGGTCGCCTGTCGCAAACAACGGGCAACTCAAGTGGTGCCGCCAATACTAACGCAGGCGCAGGTACAGGTACGGGCACAGGTACGGGCACGAGCACAGGCACGGAGAGCCCATACCGCCTCCACTTGGCAGCATCGGGTTCCATGGAGTCTCCAATACATAACTTGGACCTGGGACTAACGACGGCTGAGAAAGGGTGCGAGCCGGCCGTGAGCCGTGGTGCCCTGGCGACGCCTGTCCGTGGGCACGGATCCGCCTGCTTCCATGTGGACAACGACAGTCCTCGTACCTGGATGTAGTATGTGCATGTCCCGACCTTTGTATGTCCATTTGCTTCCATCGCATGGTCAAGCCACTGTTTGTCAGTGATGCGCCATGTGGGCAGAGCAATCCAATCATCACCGAAGGCTTCCATCCAATGAGAGGATCATGCAATATCTGCTGCCGTCGCGAGCGTAAACGGTTGTCGTGGCCCAGGCACATTCAATCTGGCGATAAGATGATGCGACGGCAGATTGAGTGGCGTGTGAATAACGACAGGTACCAGGTAGGCACGAGCACCGGAGCAACTCCAATCATATCTGGTGCCCATGGCTGCATATGCCCTGCTTGCAACTCGGCCAGTCGCGGCCCATTCTTTCCTTGGAAACAACGCCTCAATACTCAAGTCGTACAGACAGCAATGGGGCGTGAGTGACAAGGCAGGCAGGTTCAATGGAACAAGGATGGCCGTCTCTCGCCTTTCAGGGTTGCTGGCAACGGGCAGTACTGCACATACGGTGCCTCACCTCACCTTGCCTGGTCTGATCCCACGCCGGCGAGGCCAGTCAAGAACGAGACCTACCGCCCAGGACACCGCGTCTGATCGAAGCCAATCCGGAGAAATCAGAAGCACGATACACGCAACTGTCAACGCTAATCAGAAGCACGTAGCCATATGCGGAATGATACTTACTGAAAGAGAGGCATGCTGGGGATGCTAGTTATGCTCAAGCTTCTGTAACAAGCATAGCACTGACAGCTCAGAGTTGGAAATGTGCGAGCAACTGCATTTGGTCAGCTCCAAGCTCCATTCTCGGCTTCCAGCCCCAGCACCCGAGCCCAGATTGCAGCACGCCCTGGCTGCTCCTTGCTAGTCACCTCAACTGCGAATAGACCTCGTACTGTACTCGTACCTTGGAGACAACTAGCGCCTGCAGGACAGCCACGCTTTTGCTCCCGGCTTCGATAGGCCAGGGCTGGCCCCATAACAAGTGACCTGGGGGCGGCTGATCAGTCGATATGCTTGTCTAACCTTAATCACCACCTCACTCCTTCCATCCATCAGGATGCGTCAAGAACCCGGTTGTCGGGCGTCTCTCTTCACCGGTTACGCCATTTCAGCCGCTTTGGACCTCCCGAGCAGGATCCTCTCCAGCCCCCTTGGCTCTGTTCCCTGTCTCGACTCGCCTCAGGCACGCAATCTCGTTCATGGGACGGCGCCTTGCACGTCAGAATGGCATGAGGTCCGGCGCCTCCACGAGGCAGAGCCTGCATCATCTGGCTTGATGCGCGCCAACTAAGCCTGGAGAACTGCGCGGAAGCTAATCGCGAACACGCACCTTGTGCAGCCCTCGATACAAGGGATTCCGGTACATACTGTCAGTGACGATTGGCTGACCTGCTGGATGTGTGAGGAGCCATTGCGTGGCCAATGGCGAGTGGTCCTGGCGCTCCAACCCCATGCCTCTCGGAGTTGTGTCCAGCTTACCCCGTAATATGTGCTCCTTGCATAGTCTAGAGCCTTTCGTTGTATCTTGTCTCTGGAATTTTCGAATCGGGGATTTACCTGGGACAATGGCAATTACTCCGAACGGTTAGTCGATTGGCTCAGGGGAGAGGAGGAAAAGAGGAGAGAAGAAGGGGGTGTGGTTGCAATAGTCTGGGGCCATTGCCACAAAGGGCCAGATTTTACGGAGCAGAGCCGCTTGACAGGTCTGGTGTCCCGTTTCTTCATGATTGGCTCCAGCCTCAACGCGAGAGTGCTCGTATGCATGCTCCCAAGTCAGACTGAAATATATGCCTAGATCGAGAGCACGAAGCGACAGTGGCAGTCACTGGGCCCTACACAGACTTGCAAGTAAGTGCATAGCAAAGGCGAGGCATGAAGCATGTGTGGAGGTCTCCTCGTCATATCCCGTCTGCATCCCTCGCCTTGCTTCTGATGTGTGGATGCGATCCCGGCGTGGACCTCCGCGAAGAGTGAACTGCATAAGGGCGAAATTGCCAAGTGAGCAGCAGCTGCGGGCGTCATGGAGTTCGTCCTATGTAATAGCCTGGCATCGAGATAAGAATAGCCACAACGGAAACACTGGGTGGACGCGAGATGCGAACTCATCCAATGTACTAAGTACGGAGTCCTTCAGTCGGTCGGAAGCCAGAAATCCTGATTTGGACTGCACCTTGATACCCTCGTTGCCCTGACTAGCTGGCGAAGGGGGTAGGACAGCTCCATGCAATTCCGCAGAAGTGCTACGAGATGCTGTGCATGGCCTGGCCCGCGTCACAACCACCTGGCACTGGCTGTGTTGCCCCGCGCGCAACAGGCGAGGCGTGCATGAGGACCGGCCATTGCACGACCTGGATCCTGGTAAGAGGTGGGTGACGTACTATAAAAAGTCGCAGTCAAGATTGGAAGGCTTTCAATCGCGGCCGACGAAATGTATCCGGCGTAGCAAACGCCGATATACCGTGGCTTGTTTTCGCGATACGCCTTTGCATCGTCGACTCGGATGCGTTGGCTCTAGGCACGAAGTAGAAAAGAGGGAAAGGGGGGCCGGGGTCAGGAGACGACAACGACTCGATGGCACACACCACCAAATCGGTCATCGATCTAGCCACGCAGCCTTGGGGGGTGGTGGGGAAGACAGAAGCCGTAGTGGTGTTGTGAGAACTGCTGAGCATTGACGAACAGCAGCAGCAGCAGCACTTCGCTTTGCCCTATCCGACTGGGCAGCTGAGAAGAAGCTTCGGCACTCTTCTCGTTGGGGGCGATTTGACCTGGCCACATACCCAGACGCTTGTTGCATCTCAGCCGACTGATCCTTCCTACGCAGAGCGTCTTAACCTTGGAGAGTTGCCGGTGCAAGATGATGCCACGACGTTGCCCTGAGTTGGCTGGATCTGCGGTTACATCGAAGTTCCCGGGGTGGTAGCGGCTGCATGGGTACGAGCATGTAGGTAGTACTCCGTACATGTCCATTGAATAAGCGAGGGGCCTCTAGTAGCCTGCCATTCGGTGACGCTGGCTTTCATTTGCTGTTCCATGTTTTCCTGCCTTTCTCGGCTCCTTCTCTGCCATTGTGGCAAGCTGTGATTCGCATTGGGCCCGCCCTGGTCGCATCTGACAAGTCCAGCACAATATCCCCTTGTCTCTTTTGTACAGTCGTGCTTTCATCCCTCTGGCGCAGGACGGAGGCGCTCCGACTGGCCCACGACCGGACCGGACCAAACGGCAGGCGACACACTCATACTCGTACATGAAGGACGCGACGCTCGCCCTCGTATAATACATGGTTGCAACATTCGATCGAGATGCCAGAGAGTCGATAGTTTGACTTGACACCTCACACATGTGCAGTGTGTCGCACTCGCGATTGTCCAACCGAGTGCCGGCTTGTCGCGGTATCAGCATCACCACCACGACGCACAATGTGCGAGTCGACCGCCCGCACGACGGGTTTCACAAGATCCAGCCCTCAGCCCGCCACCACCTCCGCGTACATGCTGCTAGCTCACCGGTCACAATAGGGCGCCCTCTCCCCGTCACAAGCAGTGTCTGCCTGCCGTTCTGGCTTCAGCCGACCCTCCTTTACCCCATGTCCAGGCTTCGTTTGCTGGACGCTGTCTGGACGCTGGCTGGAAGCGAAGGGAGACGCTGTGCTGCAACGAACGAGGAAGGCGCTTGCGTCCAGCCTTCCATGATGCATGTCCGTATTCCATTCTTCACATGATTCTCGTATTGTCATATCCTTGGATGCCCCTTGCGTTTCCTTTTATCGTCCATTGCTGCTGGTTCCGTTTTCGCCCGCTGTTTGCCTCTCCCAACGAGAAAGATGCATGATCCTGCCTGTGATTAGCGCCTTCTGCGTCGATTCGTGACAGTTGTTGCAAGTCAGTTCCTTGCCAGGGGCGAGGGTACCGGGAAGGAGTCTTCGTAGTACCGATACCGCTGACTATACCTTAGCCTCTGGCGATAGGTCGTCGCTGCGACTCCTGGACAGCCGATCAACAAATCCTCGTGCATGTTTGTATGTATTGTATGAGCTCCACGAGCGAGGACCCTTCCATCCAGAGTCCAGGCATTCAGGCACAAGGAATCGGGCAAGATAATACTGCATGTACTGGCGATGGGGCCACCGTTGAAGCATCATTCGCAGGGCCGAATTCCCGGCACTCCACGACTGCTGAGTCCAAGCCTATGGGAACCCCGTCTCCCACCGAGTTCTGCCGGAGGGAAAACGATAGATACCATACATATATGGACCACTGTTGCATGCTGACCCTTGCTGGCTGGAGCTTGCAGCAGCAGGCCGTATGGGATGGTACACAGGCTGATTGGACGGACCAAGCTGTTACGGAGGCTCCCGTTTTTTTGACGGCCAGGGAACAAGGTCATGCCCCGCCTTGTTGGACGTGCCAGTATCAGGGGGGATATCTTGCTGGGAGTTTCCTGGTCTCTTCTGGTCTTCTCTTCCGATTTCGACGAGCGTCGTTGTGCTCGGCTATTCTGCAGGCACTGTAGGCCCCAGGAGCTGGGGTACAAGTGCAATGGCAGGAGGCCTGCAAGTCCCTCAAAGCCCTCAAAGCCTGGAAAGCCTGGCAGACGCCCGGTTGTCTCAGCCATGGCACCATATGCCTTGGATGTGCCGATGGCTGGCTGTTGTGCACCCTCACTCCAGGTCGAGCGCGAGTCTCTGCTGCAGCCTGGACACAACCTGAAGACGTATGAGCCGTCACCTCTCGCAAAGTTGTGGGCGCTGGAGTACCTACTGTCTCATGCAACACGACATACGAGTGCCCTGCTATCCACCGCTCCAATAGATCAACAAGTGACGCATCTCCAGCGTGTGGTTGAGCATGGTTTCGTGTCCAATGCGGCAGATATCGGCACTGCCCGCGATTTGTGAGGCACGCAGCGTCTCTCAGCAAGGATGTGCAAAAGACTCTGAGTATTGCGTGCGAAGTTCAATGCCCGCCTTGCTACCGTACCAGGTAGTAGTAGGTCAGGTAGGTATTATGCCACCTTCAGGATCCAGTCAGGTTGGAAGTGAAGGTACATGTGAGACAGTCCTCCCACTGTGCCCTTACGGTGGACTGAGCTAGCAGCTCCTCCGCGCCTGTGGCAGCTGCCACAACCGCGGCTTCTTCTTCCGGCTCCTTCCACCTATTGCTACTACCTAGACTAGTAGTAACCGCTTCTTGATCTGACTTCTGCACCCGGTCCTTCCTGCTTGCTTCTGTCCATCGTACCTACCTTGCCCGCCGCAAAACCTCCGCCTGAGGCATCATCCAGGCATCATCCAGCCCTCAGGCTTGAATCCTCCAGCTGCACGCCCTGGTCTGTGGCGACTTGGTCGAGGCCTCACTTCACCTGTAGCTGTAACCGGGCTCCAGCCTCGACTGTCCGGTTCCCACTTGTCCTTTGCTCTTTGCCATCGCCGGCCTTCAAAGAGATCAATCCACCGTGGGACCTGCATTGCCTTGCCTTGCCTTGCCTTGCCTGTGCCTTGCTTCTGCCTTGGCCGCACTCACCGACTTGTCCTGGCCCCCTCCAAAGTGCTGTCTTCGTGCATCAGCCGTCCAATTACTCGGCCGATTCAGCTTGACTGCAGCAAGACAAACTGACACGGACACGACACGACACGACAACGACACGACATTCATACGACAAGACACGACACAGGAAGCCGGCGACAGGAGAACTCGCTCACCAAGCATCAACCTTCCGAGCAATACTCCGTAAACGGACCACGGGCGCTGCATATCCCCGACAGCAGCAGTGGCGGTAGGAACTTCCCCGTCGGTCCATCGGCCTGGCGCTTTGTTTCTGATATTGCGACCCAAGGTAGCTTACCAGTTGCATGGGCGGCTTGGTGTCACATGCCAGCTTGGTGAGAAAGGTCAACCCCCCTTGATAGAACAACATCAGGAGCCACACATCGGCCTCACAGCACGCCATGGCCCAGTCATCGCCGCTGTCCAGCAGCATCATTGCGCAGCTCGAAAAGTACTCGGCATGTGACATCTCGGACGCCCTGCTCAAGCTCAAGGCCCCTGGCGCAGGCTACGTTGCCGACCTCTTAGCCTACAGCCCGCATCAAGCGAGCCAGGCGGCTACATCATCGCAACCAGTCACTGTGGCTCCTGTATCCACGGTATTGTTTGCCCCCAAGGGGCAGCAGCCCGCCGGCGGTAGCGAGGGCGGTGGCGCTCTTCCTGCGCAGAACATCCCCAAGGATGTCCATTGGGCTGACTTGGCCGAGCCGGGCACCTTTGTCGTGCTGAAGCAGCCGGAGGGCCAGACAAACGCCGTCTGCGGTGGCATCATGGCCCTGAGGATGAAGGTTCGCCAGGTAGCGGGCATCATTGTCGCCGGGAGAGTGAGAGACCTGGATGAGTTGAGAAGCACCAATTTGCCTGTAAGAGCCCCTTCCAACTCTCCTTTGCCACTTGATACAAGTATGACAGCCACACAACCCCCCCTTCTGCCCCTCCTCGGCACCCTCCTCACCCGTGACACTCCTCCCCCCCTTTCCCCCCTTGGATACGCTCTTCTATACAAGGCCTAAGCTTTGCAGATCTGGGGCTACGGCACCTCCACCGTAGGAGCGGGCGGCGGCAGCGTGCCCTGGGCGACCCAGGTGACGGTTCAGGTCAACGGGGTCGACATCAGCCCCGGCGACGTTGCCTTTAGCGACCCGGCCAACGGTGTCGTGATCATTCCCCGAGACAAAGTCGACCAGGTGTTGGACTTGCTGCCCGGCCTTGTTGCCGCAGACATCAAAGTCAAGGAGGACGTTGCCAGGGGCATGCCTGTGTATGAAGCGTTTAAACTGCATCGGGGAGCGTAGAAAGTGGAACAAGCTGCCATGTAAGTTTGTCTAGAAAATGCCTTTGGGACATTTCGTCTGCCGGTGGACAAGTATTTTTTTTTTGGATAGGGATCGCGTCCCTGGCATATACATGTCATCTCATAGATGCTCTTTTCACCTTTCCAGGGTTAGAATCTCTCAAGGTCATCGGATATCCCGTCATCTAATCACCGGGCATCAAGAGCAAGAATCGCAAGAGCCGAGAATGCAAAATAGGCTCAATGAGAGTACTCAGAAAAAGAAACAAATGTGGAAAAGTCGTCAATACCTATAGATGAATAGTAGCCCGCGGGCTGTAGTCGTGTCATTAATTCATGAACATGCAATCATACAGAAAGAAACCCAATGTCCCTCCCCCCCAATGTTTCGACAAAAGAGAAAAGAAAAAAAGACAAGGGGGAGGGGAAGAAAATGACATGATTGAACAAGAACAATACGGCACATGAAATCACCCCCCCTTGCCACTACTACCCAACATTTCCCGTCTCCCGTGTCAACCAACCTAGTCTTGTGTTGCCCAGGATTGAGATGGAGAAGAAAGGGGTGTGAGTGAGTGATTGAGTGAGACGCCAGTACAGGAAAAAAAGGAAAGATAAGAAAGGAAAAAAAAAAACATGTAAAAGAAATAAGTGAAGTGGAAGAGAAAGAGGAACAATCACCCCCCTTTGCAGCCCCTCGGGTGTTGTTGATGTTCCCTTTTACCATTGTCTTTGACGTGCCTTGTTGTCTTGTGTCCTCTCAAAGTTACAATGTGTTCTTCTGTATTCATTGGCAATTCTGTCCTTCTTCTTGAGAGTGGCTGTTTTCTGCTAATCAGAAGTGATTCTGTCGAGATGCTTCTTCGTTGTTTGTTGTCAATACGCTGATAGAGCCGCGTCGTTTAGATGCAATGCAGATGCAGCCCGGGCTTCTATTACCCGATCCGTGACGCCAGGCTGTACATACACGTACATCTATGCATGGACAGCTGTACACGTGTCTGCGGTGTATCGTTGTCCGCGTCGTGCGTATATCGACGTGCGAGAGGCGGGCCAAATCAGCCCATCGTGCTGTTGTCATTGTTTTGTCGAAAGTAGCGGTGTCTCTCTCTTGCTCTCGTCATTTCTTCTACTTGGAATTCATCCCCTTGCCCTTGACATGTGAGTCGTGTCATAGCCAACCGTCCGTCGGAGGCGGCTGCGTCTTTTTCGAGTTAAAGTCGAGCTTGGGCATATCCAGCTTTGGCGCATCCTCCACCTTCTTGCGCGGCGAGCCGGGCTTCATGGGTGATGTCCTCGCATCGGCGGGCGGCCCGTACCTCACGTCCTTGACGTCCCATCCGTCCTCTGCGGCCGCGGCCACCCAGGTCCTCAGGCCGGTGTGGACGCTGCTGTAAAACTTCTCCTTGCACAGGCGCAGACTGCCGCCCATACACCGCTCCCAGCCCGAGATGCGAAGCTCGGCCCGCAGGCGGTTCCTCTCGTCGAGCGTCAGGGTGCAGGCTAGGATGGCATTCATCAGGTCGAGGTGAGACGCCAGGTAATTGGTCGCGTCCCACTCCACGCCGCCCACATAAGGGGCAGCGGGCACCGGGGGCCTCTCTTGGGGGAAGTGGCGGCGCATGTATGCATACTGCTCGTCGTTGTCGCCGTTGGTCAGACGGGCCATGCCTGCGTCGCCTGCGCCGTCCGGGTCGGCCGTCAGCGCCACCACGTTGAGGTGATGGAGGAAGATCCAGAAGACTTCCTTGGTCACGTTGACCACCTCCTTACACCATACGCGGTATGGCCGCTCCTGTCGCATCTCTAGCACGAATGGAAGCGGTCGCGCTGACTCCTCCGGCTCCGGGTCCCTCAGGTGTCTCAGGACGCTCCTAGCTCTGATGACGCGCTCTGCGGACGACGCGGACTCGATGTATGTGAAGAGGACCGACGTGACAATATTGCGCGTGGTGAACTCGCTGGGGCCCTTCTTCTCGGGGTCGAAGAGCAGGTGTAGCAGCTTTGGGAAGAGGTCGGCCTGAACCGAGTGGAGATACTCCATTGCCTTTGCCGTGGTGGACAGGGCCTTGAGGCAGAGTAGGTTCTCGTGGAGGAGGGCGTCTTCGTGTTCCTCTCTGTTGATTTTTGCAGTTAGATGTTGGAAGCCCTACAGAGAGGAAGAGAAGGAAAGAGGGGGAAAAAAAAAACAAAAAGAAAAAGAAAAGAAAAGATGTTGCAGCGTACCTCCATTCGACCTCCATGATACGCTTCAACAGCCCGACAATCTCCTTCATCCCGCCGTGCTGGATAAACTCCTCGATCCAGGCAACGGTCTCGTTGCGCAGCAACAACCTCAGCTTGTGAAGCTTACCCACCTCGACCTGCTGCGGCTGGCGCACCTTTCTAAGGTACGCGACGAAGTCGGCCGGTCCCTGCTGCATCTTGATCTTGGATAGCAAGGTGCTCCCGGCAGACGAGTTGCCGCTCGAGACGGGTCGGTCGCTGGTGACGCTGTCAGAGGACTTGTTCCTGAAGTGCCGGCCCAGCGTGCTCTCTCCCTTTGTCGACTTTTTCGATGAGGAGCGCTCCTTGTCCTTTTTTGCGCGCGAGAACGTGAAGCTTCGGCCGCGCGTCCGCTTCGGCTTCTCCTCCTCGGCATCGGAGACGACGGCGGAGGAGGACGTGGCGGCGGAGGAGGAGGGGACGGCAGCAGCAGTGCCAGTGCTCGCACCAGCACCTGCGCCTGCACCAGCTCCAGCACCAGCACCGGCGCCGTTGATGCTGCTGCTGACGCTGGTTCGAGGGCGATCAGCCTTGCGCTCCAGCCTGGCGGCGCGCATTTCGGCCCAGTCCTGTCGGATAAACTCCATCTTGATGGTCTCGCTCAGGTTGCGCATCTTGTAGCGCTGGTTCTCGGGGATGTTGCGGCGGTCCAGGAGCGCCTCGAGCTGCTTGTTGATCTCCTTGAGGTCGAGGACATGCGGCGCGGTGGGCGAGCCGCCACGGGGAGTCGACGTCTCCGACTTGGAGCGGCCGTGGCCGAAGCTTGCAAATGCGCCAAAGACCTTACCTCGTTCGCGGATGGACTTGCCCTTGGACGACGCCGACTTGGAGCCGCTGGGTGATTCCGACTTGAGGGAAGACTTCTTAATGTCTTGCTGCGACCGGGTCGGATACATAAAGGTACGCGGGCGTTCCCTGGTGACGGAGCGCCTCTCGGACGAGTCTCTGTGATCTATGTGATCCCTGTGGTCCCTTGGGTCTCTTTGGTCTCTGTAGTCTCTTTGGTCCCTCGGATCTCTCTGGTCCCGGTAATCTCTGTGGCCTCTGGAATCCCTCGAGTCTCTAGAGTCCCTGTGTTCCCTATGCCCCCCATGTTCTCTGTGCTCCCTGTGCTCCCTGTGACTTCTAGTCGGGCTGGGCGGCCCCAGAGAGTTGGTGGACTCATTGCTGGGAAACTGGGCGTACGCGGGCAGCGTGGCGCTGTGAGGGGGCTCGTCCGGCGTTCTGTTTTCCTTATCCTTGCCCGACTGTATTCCCTCGTCGTCCGTCACCAGCTTGTGTAGGCTCTTAATCGTCTTGGGTCGGCCGAGCAGGTTGGTCAGGTTGGCGCCCGACTTGGCCTTCTTGGGACTCTTTGTGGGCGACGAGTCGCGCGACTTGGTCATGCTCAGGAAGAGGCTCTTCTTGGTGGGCGAGTCTGCGCCGGAGCGGGCGGAGGCGGCGGGCTGCTCGGGGTCTGGTCGGCGTTCGTCTCGCGACTTGCGGGAGGAGGCGCGCGGCGCCGGCTCCTGGCGGTTGTGCTGCAGCTCGCCGAGGGCGGCCGGGCTGTTCCTGGCGAAGTTGCCGGCGGGCATAATGTTGGTAAACTGAGCCTCCAGGGGCGAGGCCTGCAGGGCGTCGTTGGCGGACTGCTCGCGGCGGTGGATGAACTTGAGGACGGACGGCTTCGGTCGGTGCCGTGGAGGGCTGAAGTTGGGCGAGGAGGGATTGTAGAAGCCATTGCTCGAGGCCATGGCACTCGGCTCGAATTGCGTCGAGCAGACCCGGCTCTCTGTTTGCCTGCCTGTCTAATCACCTGCTTCCCTTTTCCCCCCCTTTGTTCTCTCGGCCTGGGTATGCGCGTGTCGGCTCCGGGTTGCACAGCCTGGTGCTATTTTGCGAACGTTTGCCCTGTAACACACAGACAACAAGACAGGACTTGGGACTGTCTCGGACGGGGGAGGGAGTTGAAGGACGCGGTGGAACGGATACAGGAAAGAACAGCCGGTTGATCTGGAAGCGCAAGGTATGAAGTAGGTAAAAGGGAAAACAGGCGAAAGGGGAGAGAGGAGGAGGGGGGGACCCTTGGCAGCTCCAAAGGGATCTGGGGGGTTTAGATGACGAAGAAGAGTGAAGGCTGGTAATAACGGGGGGAGAGAGAGGGGGGGGAGAAAGCAGTGACGGTATGTATGTAACTAGTAATGCAGCTGAAGAAGACGAGAAGAGAAGAAGCAACGGAAGAAGCGCGCCGAAAGGGGAGGTGGAGGGATGCCTCTGCGTACAGTAGCCTACATGCAGCTTAACGAGAGGCGGCGCGGCATTGCAGAAGTGCGGGATGTGCAGATGATGGATGGCTGGCTGGATGGCTGACTGGATGGATGCCGGATGGATTCGAGGGCAGGGAAGGCCAAGCTGTAGGGTGAGGTGCCTGTCTGTACCTTGCTCCTGTTGGTGTGACGACGCTTCTGCTTTGCCGGTGGCTTGTCTCTTTGTCTCTCTCCCAACTCGTACGCCGTGAAGTGCGCCTACATGGCCTTGTTTCCCAGATGATGGATGCTGATGATATGCATCAACGCGGGCAAAAGAGTCGAGGCGAGGCGACAATGCAGGAGGAGTGATAGCGAGCAGCTACTATGTAGGTAGGTATGGATAGATTGATTGCGTCAGGTGGAGATGCTTCCCTTTCCTTGTGCCTCTCGTTCGTTTATAGGGGAGCGCTGCTGACCTTTCAGAAGAAGAGAGGCGCGCGGATTATTTTTCGATGGGGAATTTTGGGTCGTTGCCGGGGCGACGGGGTTGATTTTAGTCCAGAGCATGCAAGCATTAGGTACCTGAGGTACCTGAGGGTCCGACTAAGGTAGGTGTACCTTAGTAGTAGTAGCACCTATAGTTGCAATTCATGAAAGTAAAAGGGCGAGTTGGGGTTCGATTTTGTTGTTTTGGTCATGTAGATGGTGACGATGCTTGATTGCTGGAATTTCTGAGATTTTACGCGTGGAACAGAGATGATGGTAGGAGTTGTGCCGTCCAAGGGCAGGAGCTGTTTGTTGCCATCATGGAAGGCAAGAGCGTTCGGGCGCCCCGAGCTGGTGCTAGTACTGGTACTTGTACTTGTACTTGTGCCTGTCCCTGAGAACTGGAGCTGAGCCAGCAAGTTGGTGTGTGTGTGTCTGGTTAGGTAGTACCTATATTTGGCCGCGTGGCAGTCAACAGGTGAGACATGCAGTGCCAGCAGGAATTGCCGGGCTTTCTGGGGAAGCAGCAGAAAAACATCCAGCGAGGCAAGTGTGGATTTGAAGTGTCTGGAATGAAGTCTTTTCTCTTTTTCCCTTCTCTATTTCTTGTTGTCGTGAAACATACCTAACTTCAGCCGTCGTCATTGTTTGCTTGATTGACTTGACATTGATGTGCTGATGCGCCAGGCGGATTGATGCGGTGTGGTGGCATGTACCGGTACATGGTTGCCGGCGTCGCCCCTACCGCTTCTTTGTGCAGGTACCTATGGTAAGGTATAATCTGTCCGCAAGGCATGACATGTTGTACATACGGACGGACAGACATACCTACTAGTAGTATTACTGACATGGAAAGACTAAGGCAAGGTACGGATGGAGAGAGAGAGAGGCTGGAGGAAAAAGAGGCTGGGACTGGAGCTTCCATCCCTGTCGCTGTTGAGCAGAGTCTAGGTTCAAAGAGGAGAGAGGGGAGGAGGACAAAGAGAAGAGCGTCGAAAGAGGTAGAGACATGTAGTCGCATGTGCCTGTGACGAGATTGGGAATGACATGCTTGCTGCTGCTGCTGCTGCTGCTCTTGTCTCTTTCGTCACGTTGCACTTAGAGGAGGTTGGGTGTGTGTGTGTGTGTGTGTGTGTCCAATCTACTTTTACACGCGCTGAGGCTATTGGGCGATTGGCTTGTCGATTTGTGAGGTGGCGTGCAGGAGGAAGCGTCACCCGCGAGGCGAGGAGCGGCAGGGACTTGGCGGGCCAATTGTGTTGATGTTAGGGGAGAATGTACTGTAGAGGCTGGTTTGTTTGAAGAAATGGCATCTCGCTCTCTTCCGTATAAAGCATGTTGCCAAAGAGGTATTTGGAGCGTTGAAGGGGGCAGTCGTCCGTGCAACTTGGCCGGTGCATTCGTGTTACTACAGATGCCTGAGTCAAGGAGCTGAGGAGGTGCGAAGCATGGGCGCACGTGTGATCTGGTACATAGGTATCATACTGGAGGCTTTGCAGGGGTGAGGGGAGACATTTGGGTGTTGATATCTGTGAGAAGAACAGAAGAAATTGAATTGAATTGAATTGGCGAGTTGAAGATGGTTTGAGTGAAATGGGCGAGACAAGAAAGGACAAGTCCTGGCAATCTATTTGGCTTGTGCGATGCTTTCACCAATCGTCATCACATATCACACGGCGGCATAAGCACATACATACTACATACATCCATGTACATGATGCAGTCTGCATGCATTTCAAGGGGCTGAGTCTAAAGACGTCAGATATTCCACGACTTAGTACAGGAGATGGAGCCCAAAGAATCGCTGAACAGAAAAGTCCATCATGATTAAATGAAGAAAACATACATTGTTTGCATTCTATCAAATTTTTGCAGCTCAACAACGGCATTTCCTCTCGTAAAATCATTATACAGTGAGATTTCGTGACAAAATTTCCAGCAAAACATTACTGCATCATACAACCATATGCATCGCCATTTCTTCTTCATCAAAACTGCTTGCCCTTGTAGTCCTTGGGCGCCAGGATGACATTGTACTCGAGATCCAGCTCGGCCTTGTCGTCGCCCTCGCGCGGCTTGAAGTCGACAATGAGGTCGTTCTTGACGGCAAAGACGGTGTCGGTGGCCAGCCAGGGGTCGTCCCTGGGATACAGCTGCGTGGTGCAGCCCTTGTAATCGGGGTGCGTGACCTTGAAAGTCTGAAGTCAGCATCGAATATAATCATTCCCTCCCGCCCAAGCCATCTCGATGCTCCGTCCCCCAATAGACTCACCATGATGTGAATATGCGCAGGCCGCATCGGATGCCTATCCATCAGCGACAGCAGCTGATACGCCGGCCCGTCCGTGGGCAGCGAGTACGCCGTCGGGTGATAGCAGTAGAACCAATACTTGCCGTTGTCGTCGGCGCGGAACTTGCCGCGCAGGTTGTTGGGCGACTGGTTCTCCGGGTCCTGGAAGTCGTATTTGCCGTTGGCGCTGGCCTGCCAGATGTCGAAGACGGCGCCGGGGATGGGCTTGCCGGTGACGAGGTCGGTGATGGTGCCGTGCATGAGGGCGACGCGGCCGTCGGGGTTGGGGTCCTGGATGATGGACGAGCCGTTGTCGCGGAAGGGGGCGTTGGGGGACCAGAAGGGGCCGAGGATGGAGGACGAGGTCGGGTCGATGTCGCCCTCGGCGACGATTTTGTTGGCGATTTCGTCGACGAGGCTGAGCCGTGAGTTAGATGGACTGGATTCCAAAGAGAGTAGAAGCAGAGTTATGAGAGAGAGAGGCTTGAAGTTGGGGTGTGAGGAAGAAAAGGGTTGAAGCATGTCACAAAGACAAAAGACACACCTCTCCAAGCCCAGCACGTCAGACACCCGGTGCGCCTCGTTGCGCGTCTTGGTCGAGATCTGGCCGACCGAGTTGATAAAGTGCACGCCCGCCATCCACTCGTCGGGCGTCAGCTCGACCTCGCGCGCAAAGTCGTGCAGGTGCCGCACCAGGGCGCTCATGACCTGCCGGTTGCGCGGCGTCATGTTGGGGCCCATGGTGTCGATGACGCGCTGCGTAAAGGTCGGGTCGAAGCGGCTGCTCGGGCCTTTGGCGGCGGTCGTGGCCGTGACGGGGCCGTTTGTGCCGTTGACGCCGTTGGAGGCCATGATGTGTGTTTGTGTGTGTGTGAGAGAGATGGAGGTTTTGGAGTAGAGATAGGATGTCGTGAGGTGGAAGGGCGAGTATATGTGTGACGATGTCGGTTGGGTATAATAAGTGAAGCTTCACGACGACTGAGATATCAAGTGGCTAGATATACGGAAGGAAAAGGTGTGAGTATCAAACGAACAACAGAGGGATGCAGATCGATGACATTGTCGATGTATATATATATATGTATATATATATAGACACATCCATATACTAGTAGTAGGCACTACACCTTCACATGTCCACAAAGCATCCCATTTGGGGTACACACACACACACACATACGGATAAAGACTCTCGATCCCTTCCCCTTCTTCCCCCCCTCCCATCCCGCCAAACCCAGCGCCACCCCCTCGACGGGAATTACATACTAGGCCTCGTGGGCGGTGGAGCTCAGGTTTACAAACGCACGATTTCTTACTGGGAACCACGGAAACGGGGTCCGGGAGCTGATGTCGGGACTGCTTCAACATGGGGGTGGGTGATTCGCCGGGAGAGCCGCGCCGGAGTTGCATTTTGCGTTGAGGGTCGGCCAAAGACATCGGATGCAACGTCCATCACGACATGCATTACCTAGGTAGTCACTGCCTCCACGTTCCGTTGGAACCACCACCACAACAACAAAGTGGCATTTCTACTGCTGCTTCTCTTGTCTCTACAGCTCATCATTTCAAACGTAGATATAATTCCCATCTCCTCTCGTAGTGGCTCACACAATCAAATAATGCTAGTATCTCATCCAACCCCATTAACTCCCCGGATCCCCCTTCCGGCCTCACCCTCTTAACTACCCGCCTTCCCTCCTCCTATTACCACTACTACCCCCAGAGCCGAATCCCATTGATCTCATCCCCCCCAAAGAATTACCGAACCTACAAACCGGCGGCAAAAGCCCCTCATTTGCTTCCCCTCCCTAGCGCCCATTCCCCCACATTCACTCTCATGCTTCTGCTTTTTTTTGCCCCGCGATTTCACTTTTCTGTAGTACTAACACCGAAGCAAATAAGCGGCGAAACCGAGACAAGCGATGATGTCCCCGTCATCGGAAGCTGGGTTCGTACGTGTTGTAAACTTAGCTGTATAATACGGTAACCTGAGGGTTCTGCTTCCCGGATACAGCGGTCCCTTTCGAAATTGCATACATTTACGGAGTACATGCACCAGAAATATGTACTACCTTACTACTAGGGGTCTTTTGGTGAGGCGGCCGGCATTAGCTTCGGGATGAACATTGCGGGATGGCGCAAGAATCGATGCAGGGGGTAAACGAATATCCAGGGCAACAACCCAACTCTTCTTGACGAATGAACCGCTTTTGCTATCCTCTATGTCATTCACCAACGTCATCTGCACACATGCGAATGAGCTAGGTATTACCTTTTGACTAACATTTGGTCTTTTCCTATTGTCAATCGTATGATGGTCTTGTAACAGCAACATCGTCCCATCAACTCACTACTCCCAGCACTGAATTGCAACACACAACTCTTACATCCTGACATCACAAGGGGAAAAAAAAAAAAAAAGAAAGCAAAGATGCCGGTGCATCACCTCATGGTCGGCACATGGACGCCCCCAGGCGCAATCTTCACCTTTGCATTCGACGACGAGGCGCTCACGCTGAAGCTCATCGCTCGCACCGATATTCCTCGCGATGAACCCATCTCGTGGATGGCGTTTAGTGTATAGTCACCTCCCCCCTCCCCCCAGCTTCCACCTCTTCTCATGTAACACATCATAACAAGAATTGTACTGATCGATATATTTCTGAAAAAACCGTGTGTAGCATGACAAAAAAACCATCTACGGCGCCGCCATGAAGAAGTGGTCCAGCTTCAAGGTCTCCTCGCCCACCGACATCGTCCACCAAGCCTCCCATCCCATGCTTCACCACCGTACGTCTTTTCACACCAAACACACACACCCCCTCACACGTATCAATACATACGACCCAAGAACACCACATTTCAGTCGTGACCAATCTAACAGACAGACAATCATAAAACATACAGCCCTCGCAGCGTCCCCCTCGACAAACACCCGCGCCATCTTCCTTCTCCCCGCCCGGAAACCCCCCTACGCAGTCTACTGCAACCCCTTCTACACCCACGCCGGCCACGGCTCCGTCTTCGCCGTCGACCTGGCCTCGGGCGCCCTCGCCTCCAACGTCCAAAACTACGAGTACCAGCCTAACAGCGGCATCCACGGCATGGTCTTTGATCCCACCGAGACGTACCTCTACTCCGCCGACCTCTCCGCCAACAAGCTCTGGGTCCACAAGAAGAAGCAGAACACCAATGCGCCACCACCACCACCACCATCATCATCATCCTCGTCCTCCTCTTCCTCCTCTTTTTCTTCTCCAGAGCTAGAGCTCGTCGGCTCCGTCGAGTGCCCCGACCCGCGCGACCACCCCCGCTGGGTCGCCATCCACCCCTCGGGCAACTACCTCTACGCCCTCATGGAAAAGGGCAACCGCCTCTGCGAATACCTCATCGACCCGGCCACCCGCATGCCCGTCTTCACCCACCGCCACTACCCGCTCATCCCGCCCGGCATCCCCGACCGCTGGACGCAGTACCGCGCCGACGTCTGCGCCCTCTCCCATTCGGGCCGCTACCTCTTTGCTTCGTCCCGCGCCAACAGCTTCGACCTGACGGGCTACGTGGCCGCCTTCAAGCTGTCCGAGTGCGGCGCCATCGAGCGCCAGATCTGCCTCAATCCTACGCCTACCAGCGGAGGGCATAGCAATGCCGTGGCGCCGTGCGACTGGTCAGACGAGTGGATCGCCATTACGGATGATCAGGAGGGCTGGCTGGAGATTTATCGGTGGCAGGACGAGTTCCTGGCTCGTGTCGCGAGGGTGCGTGTTCCGGAGCCGGGATTCGGCATGAATGCCATCTGGTATGATTAGGACACCACGAGAGAGGTTGGGAAGGAAAAGACTTAGAAGAGGGTAGACTCCACATGAAGAAAAAAAAAGACTTTCAAGCATTGGAAATCCATGATATTGACAAACAATAGGGCCAGATGGAGAGTCTCCCCCACCCTTCAAACGCTGAATAAAAACATAGAATTGGTGAAGAGTAGTGACAACACTTTTGTTCTCAACAAGACTCCGTGTGTTTTTCGCCCCTTTCCATTCGTCTTCTGATATTATTCGGACCTTGGTGAATGTTCCGTCGCCAACAGCTACCTCTCCCTCTTGCGCCACTGGTCGCGCACACCCGAAGCCAATCTTTCGAATCGTCGTCTCTAACTTGCGCCGTTCTGACCCTTTCCCAGCAATGGCGTGGTTTCGTTTTGTTCGCTGTGCCCTTCTGCGCCTTCCGAGCTCCCGTTGCCATTGGCCGGTTTTGGGTCTGGTGTTGTGGTGGTGGTTGATGTTGTTGTTGTCACCACAGTCCCCAGGCCCTGCTTGATCTTGAATACGCTTCCTCGTGTGCTGCTCAACGGCTTCGCTGCGCGGTTTGCGGGGCCGAGTCGCAATTGCTGCCGCATCTCGTCGAGCGACGCTTTCACGGGCACGGCGTTCTTCCCGGTGCGGCCGTCTGCAGAGTGTTGGCGCTTCATGAACACGGCCGTCTTGGGAGGGCGCTCAAAGTGACCCGAGTCGCTCTTCAGGGAGCCGACCTCGACTTCCTGACCGTCCGCGGGCTTGTGGTGGTTGCCATTGTGGTCTGGCGTCTTCCTAACCGCCACACCTGCACCCGGCGCGTCACTGTGCCTGCGATGGACTCGCGGAGCAGGGGTCAGGCGCCGGATGGCCTTGTGCACGTCGACGTAGACATCCGATTCGTCAACAATCTCCCTACGTTTAATTGTCTTGCGTTAGCCACCAAAGGATTGAGCCGCAACTGTTCGGTCAAAGACTACTCACTCTCCAATGAGCTCTTCAATAACGTCCTCTAGCGTAACAACGCCGAGAGCACCGTGATCCGAGCCAGGAAACTCAGAGACCAGTACCATGTGAGACTTGCCCTCTTGGAAAAAGTTGATAATGTCCAGGCAGCTTGTCTCGGGTCGCGTTTCAACAACAGCTCCCAGCTGCACATCTCGGACCGGGATGCGGTCTTCGGGGTCGTAGGTGATGAGCGTCTTGACAAGGAGCATGCCTATGAAATCAGTCGGATTGCCTGAGCGGTAGACGGGGATCCTCGAGTATCCGGACGAAAGAATGGTGTCCATGGTTTCCTCATCCAGGATGTGGTCCTCGGCCAGGGTAAACACATCGTCCATGGGAGTCATGACTTCCGACACAGGCTTGTCCTTCAGATCCAGGACGGCGGTGATGATGGTGACCTCATCCTGGTTCAGTCGCTCCGACACTTCACCGAGAGACTTGTGCAGCGTCACGAGCGTCTTGAGGCCACTCTTCTTGTATACCGTACCATGGTCCTCTCCAAGGATCCAGTCAAGGAGCTTCGCGGTCGGCCAGGCCACTGGGCCCAGGAGGTACATGAGAATTAACACGGGAGTGGACATGTACCCGCCAATGGGGAGGCCATATCGCACGCATACTGATTGAGGCACGATTTCGCCAAAGATGACTTGTACCCTAAGGTTAGTGCCGGAACACGAGGCAGCGGAAAAGAAAGCAAACAGTCGAGGAGCACTCACCGATAAGAATCGTACTACCCACGACGGCAGCAACACCGCCGCCTAGGAAGCGGTCCAGCACAACGGGAAGCGATTCGTTGACGATGACATTGGCGAGCAGCAGCGTCACGAGCACCCAATGCTTTCCTCGGTTGAGCAGCGTGAGGACTCGTTTCGCGTTCTTGTGCTGCGGCTCGCTGGTATCGCCCGATAGGACCTGGAGGTAGATGGAGTCTTGGCCCATCAGCCTGGAGCAGCGTCAGTCATTCGCCTCACGATGGCCCCCGATACGAGTGTATACGCACGCGATGGTCAGGCCGGCAAAGGCACCGCCCAGCAGGACCAGCGTCATTGACGACACGGCCAGCACCCACACGGGCGTGTTTGTGTCATGATGGCTGGGCGCTTGCGACACGGGCGCCGCAGAGACCGCCGTCAAGCAGAGGCCCAGCACTCGTCCCAGGCCGAGGATGGCCGGGCGGAAGCTGGCGAGCCCTCCGCTTGCGCCTCTGCTCGGCATAGCAGGACTTTGTATTTGAACTGTCGATGATGGAGAGACTGAAGCCGTCGTCTGTCCGCCAAAGCCGGGGATGGAACTGGCACGTCGGATCGTCGAGGAGATCAAGACCCGCAGTCGAATAGGCTGCTGACGGCCGCAGGCTGAGGGTCGTGGCGCCGGATTTCGCTAGCGACGCGAGTCGACGTCGTCGAAGGGGAGGAGCGGGTTGGGGATCAATGGGCGACAGGGAAAGTAGGTGAAGCAACAGAAAGAACAGAAAAAGAAGAAGAAGAAGAAGAAGCGCAGATTGGGCGGTAATGGCCAGTCGAAGCCTCGGGGGTTGAAGCCCTGCGCAAGCTCGAGATGCTGCAGCTGTCCGGGTCGCGGGTTGAGGCTTCTCAGGTTGAACTCGAACCTTGGAAGTCAATGACCAAAGCGCGAGAGGGAAAAGCACTCGTCACTGCTCTTCGGCTTGGAGCTTAGGCTCGGCAGGGAAGCTGGAGCTTCTAAAGGCCCTAAAGCACGGAATGGTCGAGCCCTGTGGGCCGCTGGAAGTTTAGCGGCCTCGCGGTGATTTAGCGCCTGGGGACGTGCGCTATGACGCCAGGCTTTCCTTGTTCAGTGACTTGATGGATTTAGTATGGATGCCCATGAACCAAAAGCGGCCCCGCAGTACGGCAACAGCAGGTCTGGATCAGACGGTCTAACAGACGAGATGCTCACGATGTCGGCTCTGCCTCTGCCAGATGGGCGACTGGATGGATTCGAGAAAAATATATGGGAATTTGCAATCGCCAATCGATCGCCATTGCTTGAATAGAGCTGCTTCAAGTACGATGCAACGCCGAGCTTGAGCCAAAACTACAACTTGAAAGCAACCAATCGATAAGAGAGTATTTAACCCATTTCCTGATCTGCCTCTCGAGACTTCCAAGGTTCTTCTTCTCTTCCATCTCCCTACAGCCGCACCAGCACCACGTCCAGCACGCCCTCAGACTTGCGCAGTCCCTCCATCACCTTGTCGTCTACCGGCCGGTCGATACCCAAGATCATCAGGGCCTCGTTCCCCTTGGCAGCATCTGCTTCGGCCTCCTTCAGCTCTGGGTCCAGACTGGCCACCTGCATGAACCGAATGTTGATGCCGTGGGAGCCCAGCACCATGCCGACGCCTCCAATCTTGCCCGGCTCGTCATAGTTGTGCAGGATGATCATGGTGCCCTCGGGGCTGAACGTGGCGCTGAAGCGGTCCAGCTTGGAGATGTACAGCCGCTTGCCCGAAGCGTAGCCTTCAATCGTCTGCTGGCCGCTGCCGTCCTCTGCGTGCGCCCTGAGCGTCACCAGGTTTGCATACGTCTGCTCGCCTGGCTGGTGCGAGTGTGTCTCGCTTATCTTGATGCCCTTCTCCTTGGCAATCAGCGTCGCGTTGACAATGTTGACGTGAGTCTCGCTGAAGGAGGCGACCAGGCCCTTTACCAGCGCTGCGTACAGCGGCTTCGTGTTTGGCATTCCAGCCAGGTCGCCGTGGTAGACCAGTTCAAAGGTGCGTCCGCCAACGAGGCCTCCCTTGGACCTGACGAAATGCTGCATGTAGAGACGGCCCATCTTCTCAATCAGTTGCACAAAGGGTTGGAGCTTGCGGTACTCTTCGGGCAGGATGATAGGGGCATTGACGGCACTGGTGGGAAGGCCTCCTCGCAAAATCTCGAGTACTTGCGTGCACACGTCGATTGATACGTTTTCCTGCGCCTCGACGGTGGAGGCTCCCAAGTGAGGCGTGGCCACCACTCTGGGGTGCTTGGCTATCTGGCCAGCTGCCGAGTCTGCTGCCGGGGGCTCTGAAGTGAAGACGTCGATGCCGGCTCCGGCAATCCATCCCTCGTCAAGGGCTTTGAGCAACGCGGCTTCGTTGTATACTCCTCCCCTGGCGACGTTGAGGACTCTGGCTGTCTTCTTCATCGACTTGAACTCTTCTTCGCCCACGAGGTCAAGGGTGGTTGCGAGCAGTGGCGTATGGATGGTGAGAAAGTCCACGGCTGGGAGGATGTCCTTTAGACTAGGTGCGAGGTCAACGCCCGCCTGGCGTGCCATGTCGGGATTGGCATATGGATCGACAGCCATGACTTGCATGCCGAGGCCTTTGGCCATCCGTGCCACGTTCATGCCAACCTTGCCCAGCCCAACGATGCCCAGGACCTTTCGTCCCACCTCGATACCGACAAGCTTGCTGCGTTCCCAGCCGCCCTGCTTCAAACTCCCATCTGCCCTGCCAATGTTCCTGGCAGTGGCCAGAAGCAAGGCTATGGTGTGCTCCGCTGCAGCGAGGATGTTGCCCGAGGGCGAGTTGACGACAATGATGCCTCGCGAGGTCGCCGCCGGCACGTTGATGTTGTCAACGCCCACGCCCGCCCTTGCCACCACTCGAAGCTTCTTGCCGGCAGCAAGAACCTCTTCTGTTACCTTGGTCTCGGATCGGACAATCAGGCCCTGGTACACCGGGATCTGAGAAATGAGCTCGTCGGGAGTCAAGCCCAGCTTGACGTCGACGTCAAAGTACGGCTCCAGCATTGCCAGGCCGTCTGGTGACACCTTTTCTGGAATGAGGATGCGCGGCCGGCCATCAGCAGCGTCTCTGCCGGCGCCGTTGCTTGTTGCCATAGGGGTCATGTTATCTAGGATTCAGGAAAGCAAGTTTATTCGGCAAGGGGGCGACGTCTTCAACCAAGGTATCAAGTGGCAGCACATGTATCAGAGAGAGAACCAGCTCTGTGAGTAAGTGTAAGCGATTGAAGCAACGAGATGAAAGGGGCTGCTGATTCCAGTTCAGCTCCAACAGCTCATTGCACCCGAAGAAAGAGGCAGTTGAGTGCATCTTATATGACGTTTGGCCACAGCACAACCCCTCAGTAAGCCTGTTCGACGGTTGGTGGCCATAAGTCGTGTCGTGGTTGAGACGCCGCCACGCGCACAGTCATTGCACCAACTAATAGATTGGACCATCTCCAACCTTTGCCTTGGGCCGTTGTGCGGGCTCGAACGTGGCTTGTGGCTGGGACACAGGTCACACCCTCGCATGAGTTGAGCCAGCCACTCAGGAACAGGAGATGCAAGGTCGAATGCAGGCGACGAAGCGACGAACAAACCAGCAACGGCTTCGTTATGTCATGCGATTTGGTACTTATCTTTGGCATCCCCCACGGAAGGGAAGCTCAAGATTGTGGAGGTGCTTTCGTGCATTGGCGGCTAATAATACTTGTTTCTCTCTCTCTGTCTCTCTGTCTCTCTTACTCTGAGAAGTGGCATTCACAGATCAGCCGTGAGATTGCGGAGAGCCCATGCGATCGATCTTGGGGAAGCGGGGAGGAGGGGAGGGGGAGGGGGGCCGACAGCCCACAACCACACCGTCCTGGGCTGACTTTGAATAATATCACGGTATTCCCCCTTGTGTTTCTGCCGTGTCATTGGAGCGGACCCCCCTCCCCTTGGACGGTGGGTGATGCGGCCCGTTTTGCCGGTTGTGTCGGCGATATTCTTCAATGTACTGTTGGTATTGAGCTGACTTTGTGCATACCAAATGGCCCATTGCCCGCATTGGCGAGCATCTGGTGGGAAGACGACACCTGAATGATTTCTACTGGAGCTAGAAGGGAAGGGGCTAGGTTCCTACATGTATACTCTCTTGACGGCATCTAAGGTACTACTATGATGTTTTGACATACCTTATGGGAAGACTAGACACAAATAATTCTAGTAGTAGCAGAAAAACCACCTAGAGACCTTGTCTTCTATTAATCTTAGTGGGGATAGCAGCAGTAATTAGAA
Source organism: Trichoderma reesei QM6a (assembly GCF_000167675.1). Taxonomy (NCBI): domain Eukaryota; kingdom Fungi; phylum Ascomycota; class Sordariomycetes; order Hypocreales; family Hypocreaceae; genus Trichoderma; species Trichoderma reesei. The sequence goes on along the minus strand of NW_006711163.1, from coordinate 519,742 downwards.
AATGTATGAATTCGATGTGTAAAGATCCCTAGGTAGTAGGTAGATGAATGATAGATGGCCATTCTCTACCAATATTGGTAGCACTATATACCTACTAGGTATGTACATGGATAGAGCGTGCTAACCAATCTGGTGATTTTTCCTTTCCAGAGCCCGGCGAATTTTTTTCCCTTTGTCAGATGTCGCTCGCTCTCGGAGATGTGTAACCTGTTTCCACCCGACTGATGACGCATCTCGTACCACCATCGGGGTGTTTTGAACTTCTGCCTCGGGGCAAGGACAATGTCGGGGTATCGTAGACGGAGATGAAGGAAAACTTGCTTGTGTTTTTTGCTTGTTCGAAAACGCGTAAGCCCGTCGGATTTGGATGAAACCGACCCATTCGCCCTCTCCCGTAAATAAATGCATCTGCTTGTCCTTGCATAGGTACCTAGGGTAGTATATCATCAAGTATGCCTACCTTACATTGTTTCCTCGAGCACTGATTATCCAACTCAGAAGCAGAGCTGCAGCATCTACTCCTCGTCTTCCGGCTCCTCACTGCGATGCTGCTCCTCGCCCTCCTGGCCATCCTCGTCATCGCTCTCGTCGTCATCGAGATTCGGATCAGGCATGACAATGCTGTTAAGAAAAGTTACCTGTTGCGTCGCAGTCAGCATCGAATGCGAAGGGCACTCCGGAACGATGACTCAATTTGATAAGAAAAGATCAGGGGGGGATGGGGAGAAACCAAGGCAGACATACGAATCCGGATAGGCCGCTGAAGACGTCCTTGAGTTTGGCCTGTGCGTTGTCGCTGCAGAGGACTTGGTCGTCGAGATGGGTCAAGACGGTGAAGTTGCGGAGTTTGAGGAGCGCAATGTCGCGGTGTGTGACTTCGTAGCCCTGGCATTCGTTTGGACAAAATCAGCCCAACCGTTTTCAACAAGAAAGTGAAACAAAGAAGAAGAACGCAAATATCGAGAACTCAGAAGCGGGATAAAAGGACCTTTGGGGGAAAAGGGAGCGAGACTCAAAAGCACATACCATCGGCTTCTTCTTCAGCGCATTCTCCTGATTCTTCCCCACAAAGGCCTTGACCACGTCCTCCACCCCTTTCTTCTCCAGCGCAGGAAAAAACGTCTTCCTGAAGAGCGGGTCGGCCATTGCTCTTCGCCATCGCCGAGGCCGTTCGTCGATGCTCTGCCGGAGCTTGGCGAGGTGTGCGGCTTCGGGGTGCCAGAGGCCGCCGCCGATGAAGCTCTTCTTCGGCTCGCAGTGGATGTAGTACACTGCGTAAGGGCCCTTGCGGCCTGTGCGGGACCAGGCGGCGGAGAAGTGAGGCTGCGCGAAGAGTGTTAAGCCGTTAGTTGGGATCGAGGAGTGGCTTTCTTGTGAGGGAGAGGATGAGGCGAGGGGTGATGGAGAGAGAGTACATACCTTGTATGGTGTTGGGTCTTTGCTGAAGCGAATGTCGCGGTGGATGCGAAAGATGACGTCCTTGGCGGGTAGCTCTGGGATGGTATCGTCGACTTCGATGAGGGTTTGGGTAGTTGCTTCGACAAAGGACTGCCAGTCTTTGAGGGCTCTTCTGTATTCTCCGTCGTGGGCTGGCGATCATGACCGGGATTAGTTTCAAAGAGTGCCGACAAGGGCGGGATGTGCTTCGAAAACATTTCAACGTACATTTAAGCCATGGCCTCTTGTTGTTCGCCTTCAAGTCTTTCAGAAACAGCATCGTATTTTTATGCAGTTTATGATCCTCATACGAGACGCCTCCTGTATCTCGTAGCTTTTCCAATGGTATAATTTCGACTTTTCTAGGACCATCTTCATCTTCGTCTTCATCCTCATCGTCCTCGTCCTCGTCCTTGTCATCATCGTCAGGAGCATCATTGTATTGGTCGTCCTCCTCCTCAGATTCCTCCCTGGCCTTTTTCGGAGGTCGTCCACGGGATCTCTTCTTCGGCTGTGTCGGTGCTGCTTCTTCCTCGGACTCGTCCTTGTACTTTTCTTGATCGGATTCGCCGTCGGCGTATCTGGCTCTTTTTGCACCTCCCTTGCGCCTAGATACTTTTGAAGTCTGCTTCTCTTCGGTTTCGTCGCTGGAGCCTTCAAAGTAGCTGCTCTTCACTTGCGTGTTTGATAAGCGGCCGGAGCGCCGTCGCGTACCGGCTGCTTCTTCTTTGGAAGCAGATTGCTTGGAAACGGGCATGATGAGATATCTTAACGGTGGAAATCCTCTTTTCAAACTCAGTTGCCAGCATGAACAAAATGTAAGAAAAAACAGATTCTATGCCTGGGATATCCAACGCCCTTTGGCAAGTGCTGGGTCTATGGCGTCATGCACTGTCGCGAGAAGCGCGTCTTTGATGGGAACGAGTGCCGCGCTATCACGTGATGCTTCTATAAGCTAAAGACGACGAGTGTAAGGTACCTGGTAAGATACTAATTGAGAACATACAACGACGCTTCACTCTTACATGGCGGAAGCATTTCCCAACGTATCCTCATAATCAACATTCGCTATGATATATCATTGTGAAATAGCCTCGAATGTTTGCTCCAAAGGCGAAAGCATTAACTGAAGGGGCCACCACCGACCAGCTAGATCAGACTCACTGACCTGAGCCATCATGCTCACTCTTCTTCTCCCACGGCATCTCAACAACCACCCCCACTCCTATTGAAGCCCTAAACGTGCCCCTGATCGAAGCAAACATCTTCTTGAAAAACTCCAGATCCTTCATCTTCGCCCGCACCCACCTCTCTCCCAGCTCATCCGCACTGTCCTCCCCGTCCACCGTCAACGCCTGCGCAGCCGTAGCACAGATTCTCACCACGGCCTCCAGCCTCTTAAAGTCCTCCTTGGGAAGGGCATCCAGCTCCTCGGGCATGTAGACAATCTCAGTGACCTTGTACAGGCGCTCCGCAAAGGACATGTTGGAGACGCTCTCCGTCTCGCTGAACCTGAGCAGCTTCTTCCTGTACGTCGCCCAGCTCAGGGGCGGAATGGCGCAGAAGTCTGCCTTGACCACCTCGAGCGCTGCTTCGAGACGCGTGCGGCGAGACGCTGCTATGACGGGAGTGAAGGATACTTTGGGCGGCTGGTGGTCTTGCAGGTGCTTGAGGCGGAGGACGAGGGCCGTGATGTCGACTTGCTTGGCGAGGAAACCTTCTGGATCTGCGTTCTTGACCATGGCTTGTAGGGCGGCGACGAGGTGCTCCGGCATTTCGTCGCCTTCATGTTGGGACTCGGGGGCCATCGGGGCGACGGGGGCTCGCTTGCGCTTGGTTCGCGCTGGAGGGGGAGGGGGGAGAGGAAGGTCGATTTCCATGGCGTCGGCGTCTTTAACGAAGAGCGACTCTTCGGATTCGCAGATGGAGTTTTGAAGCTCACAGGCCGAGTCCAGAGGCTCGCCTGTCGAGTTCTGGGGCGCGCCGATAGGTTCTTCCGCAAAGGCAACACCGTCGCTCTGGCTGACCTGCAGGAGCAACTCAAGTCAGTACCTAAACCTTTGAAGGAGTATGGTCGCATAAGGTACCAAGGTATCTTATAAACAGGAGAAGCAGAAAGTAAAACGTACCGCTTGAGGGGCTGACATCTCCGCTGCAGCCGAAGGCACATCTCGTGGCGCGACTTGGAATTCGGCCCTGTTTCCGAGATTCGGGCTTCCTTCCTCTATCGCTTCGCGAAGCGTTTCCTCCTTTGTCAGAGTCAACTCTGAAGCCAGCAGCATCTCAGGCATCTCGAGCAATTCAAAATCCACAGTTAGTAATCTCAGCAACACTTTGATCTTTTCGGGGTCAAATGTAGGAAAGGCTGAATAATGGCGAACTCGCAGGATCGTTTCAATCTTGAAAACGACCTTCAACTGCAAAGGCTCAAGTGAAGTGCCTTCAGAGAGCATCACCCTGCTCACGTGCTCACCTCTTCTCTCCTCTCCTCCACCTACTTATGGATGCAGAGAGTTGCCCTTACTCTGCCAACTGTCAGACGGACCAAAAAATCCCCCAGCATGGACTCATGCTTTGTTGGATTGGCCGCAACGAAAATTCAATGGGCCTGGTCTGCCAGCTGCGAGCAACACTACTTGCCGGCTGCGAGACACACCTGGCCTGCTTTAACTTTGTGGGTTGTCACAGGCATCCGTGTAACTCGCAGATATCATGACAACCGGAGTATGAGTATTTGACAAATGAGTTTTGGAACAAAACAAGGCGAGAGTAAAAGTCATTGTATCAGAGTTGCTGGTGAAAGACGAGCCGTTATCGTAGCAATCCAGGTAGCACGAGACTTGATGGTTTGCACAAGGCTTCGAACATCTCCCCTTGAAAAGGAGACGGGTAGATTGACAATCCACTGCTTTTCGACATGGAAGAAACAAGTCGCCGGTTCGATAGCGTCAAGTACTGGGGCAGATATAACACACTTTTACCACATGTAGCCCTGGTGGTCTTATAGCTTGCCTCACGATACACCACCCAGACTCATACGGGCCTACAAATCGAGTCGTATACAAGTCGTGGGAGGAACATGAGGGAACAACAAACAAGTTCAAACACAGGAGACATCAGATAATAGGTCTTTCTTTGGGTCAAGATTCATTTATGCATCTACTACACTCAGAGCTGCATTCGAACTTTACAAGACTGAAAACACATCCGCGTCATAACCGACGATAACACCTGGGAACTTCTTTGGTTCCTCTAATAAGTATCTATGCATCAATAATTTCCCTTTTTTTAATTTTTTACAATTCGTCGTGGAAGTCGCCATCGTCCTCGGAGCCACCAGCACCCTGGTACATCTTGGAGGTGATGGGGTAGGCGACGTTGGACAGCTTCTCCTTCTGCTCCTCAAAGTCCTCGGTAGTGGCGTCGGCGCCGTTCTCCTCGAGCCACTCGGTAGCCTCCTTGACGGCGTCAAGAATCTGGTCAAGTGTTAGTGTGACATGTCCGCATCAGAAAGCAGTGATGGATCGCTTCAACTTACAGTCTCCTTGTCCTCCTCGTCAATCTTGCCGCCGAGGCCCTCCTCGTCATTGACCTGGTTCTTCAGGCTGAAGGCGTAGTTCTCAAGACCGTTACGGGCCTCGATGCGCTCACGGGTAGCCTTGTCCTCCTCGGCGAACTTCTCGGCCTCGGCAACCATGCGGTCAATCTCCTCCTGGGTGAGACGGCCCTTGTCGTTGGTGATGGTGATGGACTCCTGCTTGCCGGTGCCCTTGTCGTGAGCGGAGACCTTGAGGATACCGTTGGCATCCAACTCGAAGGAAACCTCAATCTGGGGGACACCGCGGGGGGCAGGAGGAATGCCGGTAAGCTCGAACTTGCCCAGGAGGTTGTTGTCCTTGGTCATGGAACGCTCACCCTCGAAGACCTGGATCAGGACGACGGGCTGGTTATCGGCAGCAGTCGAGAAGATCTGGCTCTTGCGAGTGGGGATGGGGGTGTTGCGGGGAATGAGCTTGGTCATGACTCCGCCAGTGGTCTCGATACCGAGAGTCAGGGGGTTGACGTCCATGAGAACAATGTCATCGGTACCTTCCTCACCAGAAAGGACACCGGCCTGGACGGCGGCACCGAAAGCAACAGCCTCGTCGGGGTTGATACCCTTGGAAGCCTTCTTGCCGTTAAAGTACTCCTCGATAAGAGACTGAACCTTGGGGATACGGGTGGAACCGCCGACCAGAACGATGTCGTCAACCTCGCTCTTCTTGACGTTGGCGTCCTTGAGAACCTGCTCGACAGGCTTCAGGGTCTTCTTGAAGAGGTCCATGTTGAGCTCCTCGAACTTGGCCCGGGTGAGAGTCTCGGAGAAGTCGTTGCCCTCGAAGAAGGCCTCGATTTCGATACGAGTGCTCATCTGGGAAGAGAGGGTACGCTTGGCCTTTTCGGCTTCACGCTTGAGCTTGCCCATGGCCTTGAGGTCCTTGGAGATGTCGACGTTGTTCTTCTTGTTGTAGGCCTTGGCCAGGTAGTTGATAATGCGCTGGTCAAAGTCCTCACCACCAAGGTGGGTGTCACCGGCGGTAGCCAAGACCTCGAAGACGCCATTGTCAATGGACAGGAGAGAAACATCAAAGGTACCACCACCGAGATCGTAGACAATGATCTGGCGCTCACCGTCGGTCTTGTCCAGACCATAGGCGATAGCGGCAGCGGTGGGTTCGTTGACGATTCGGAGAACGTTCAAGCCGGCAATGGTACCGGCGTCCTTGGTGGCCTGTCGCTGGTTGTCCTATCGGGCTGTTAGCAGATGGCTCTTGGAATCCTCGAGGAATTTCGGGGAAAAGACTCACGTTGAAGTAGGCAGGGACGGTGACGACGGCGTGGGTAACCTTCTTGCCCAGGTACGACTCGGCAACCTCCTTCATCTTGCCAAGAATCATGGCAGAAATCTCCTCGGGAGTGAACTGCTTCTTCTGGCCGTTGACCTGGACCTGGACGACGGGCTTGCCGTTCTTCTCAATGACCTTGTAGGGGAAGTGCTTGATGTCGGCCTGGATCTCCTTCTCGTCGAATTTGCGGCCAATCAATCGCCTGTGACAACAGTTAGCTAATTGTCCACTTATACAATAGAAGCCAACAGGGCGGTAGAACTGACTTGACATCGTAGACGGTGTTGGTGGGGTTGGCGGCGGCCTGGTTCTTGGCGGAATCGCCAACCAGACGCTCCTCGTCGGTAAAGGCCACGTAGGAGGGAGTGATTCGGTTACCCTGGTCGTTGACGAGAATCTCAACCTTGCCCTTCTGCATCACACCGACGCAGCTGTAGGTAGTTCCGAGATCCTGGGCGGAGGAGAAGCGTGTTAGCAGGGCTGCCTGAGCATCAACACCAAGAAAATGGCGGGGTTGCTGCCGTCAGTCGACTTACAATTCCGATAACAGTGCCGTAGTTGTCCGCGTCGTCGCTCGCGGCATTGGCCTTTCCGACAAACGCCAGAGGAGCGAAGAGCAGCGTGATCCAGCAGAGCAGGCCCAGCCCGAGGGCCAGGGAGCTCCGTGAACGAGCCATTGTGGAAGAAGAGATGTGTGAAGAAACGGTTTTCCCAGATGCCCCGCGCAAAAAGAGTTATAAGCGTTGCAGAGAAGAAAAGAGAGAGAGAACAAGAGAAGACGCGCAGCGATCCAACGCAGCGAGCTCTATCGTGTTTTGTCCTCGGACCAGGCTGGTTGCACCGGGTTGAGGGGGGGTATCTTTGTTTGAAGAAGAAGAAGAAAAGGAAAAAGGGAAAAACTCGAGTTGAAGCCGAGAGGTGACGATGGGCCACTTTATGAAGCGCCCCAGAAAAAGTTGAGGTGTCCAGAAGGCTCAAAAAGGCCAGATTTCAGGTCTGTTGGAGGCAACGGGTCGCTAAACGCTAGAAGAGGGACAGGCAGTGGAAGGCCCCGGAACACGCAGCCCCACGTGACAGGGGTCTTGCGGCGGGCGATCTCGCACGGTTAGCACTGTCTCAAATCACTGGAAATTTGCGCAAAATACAGTGCGATCAACTACCGAGCAAGCACAGCCGTCAAAGGTGCAGCCATGGAGTCGCCCGCTAGGAACAGAGACACCTACCTAACTCGTTCACCCGGAGCCGCTTACAACAGCCACGATTCGTCCCCGTTTTGCCCCTCCAGGCCCAGGGAGCACAAGAAGCGTGGAGAAGCGAGAAGTGGCCTCTTCTTCTGCGCCGCACTAAAATTTGCCCGTTTGCCGCTGGGCGGGTGACGGAACGTGGTGGAAGTTACGATGCTATTCCAGCCCGGAACGTGACCCGGAGCTACCTCTTCATCAGGAGCAGATTCGCCTTGAGTCTTTGCTGTTGACGGAGTCCCTGTCAAGTACACGTAAGTACTCGTACCATATGAAGCTGTATCCGTATCGATGACTTGTGGCAAACGGAAAAGGAAGCTGGTCTCTCCCACGACCGTTATGGACACGTTGGCGTTTTCTAATATTTGCCCGAGCGGATTATGCTTACAATTGTAGTTGATGTCCTTAGCCGTCATTGTCTCACAGGTACTTCCAGGCTGTCAATAGGCACCTTAACCGGTATCCGGGTGGATATCGGTTGGTTCAAGCGGCAAAGTGCCACGTATCGGCGCTTTGCCACGGCAAGGCTGAAGCGCTCAAGATGCCACTCAATTTCTTGCCTTACTGTCTCTGCCAGCACGGCCGGTCTTGAGAGAAACAAGTAGAATCAGTGCATCTATCTTTGTTGTGGTAAAAGCACACGTAGCCATTGAGGCGTCGCATTGCCATGATGTGTCCCGACCAGCCGGCCAAGCTACAAGTATTACATACGAAGCGGAGTCATGATTCATTCTCTAGTGCTGTATGTACGTGTATAGATAAATCACTTGCCTCATTCGGCAATACGAACTCAGACCCATGGCAGCCTCACAAGCATAGCGATATTGGACCTCGTGGATCAGCATTCGAACTAATACTGAAGCATTCTAGCCATTCTAACCTCTTCTTTTAAACGGGCCGTCCAATATCCAGACATCCAGTGTATACCAGTAGTCTCCCACAGACGCAGCATTTCTACACTTATTCTAACAAGCCAGCGGCAATGGTTTCTCCTCCAGTTCGGATCACAACCCGCTGTCCGGCCTCCAAAGGCACCTTGGTGTCCAATTTGATCAAAACGCGAGCAACTGACCCTGGCTGCACCACCTTGGGCTTCTTCTTGATCACCTCTCCCGTGGCCTTGTCGAGCAAAGCCGCTATTGACTGGATCTGACCTGCTGCGTGAAGCCTGCCGCGGTGGAGATCCACCGGCATGGGCATCAGGTGGGCGAATGCCATGGCCTTCATGGTAAATGTGTCGCCAACGTTGATGGGATCCTTTGTGTGGCAGACAATGTCGCCAACCTTGACGTGAACGGGGTCGATGCCCGCCAAGCCAATGCTCACGTTCTGACCAGCTACAGCCCAATCCCTGGTCTCCGTATCAAGCATGATGGACCTGACGTGCGCCGACTCCCCGCTAGGCTGTACCAACAGAGCATCGCCCACCTGAATCGTGCCAGAGTCGATGCGGCCGGCAAGTGTCGTAGTTCCTTGCTGCGAGCGGAAGATTTCTGAAATCGCCATCCGGAAAGGCTTCTGCAGAGATCGCACGGTAGATGGTACAGATGCCTCTAGGCCCTCTATCAAAGTAGGCCCTGTGTACCAACTGCAAGCCTCGTCCTCTGACCTCTTGACGATATTATCTCCATTCAGTCCCGAGATGGGGATAAACTTGATGGACTTTTCTTGAAATCCGAGGCCGGTCAAGAAGCCAGAGATTTCCTCTGATATTTCTTGGAACCTCTCCTGTGACCACCCGACTGCCTCGAGCTTGTTCACGGCAACGACTATTCGCTGCACGCCCAAGCTTCGCAGGAGCAAGACATGCTCCTTGGTCTGCCCCTTCAGCCCCTTTTCGTAGGCTCCAGTGCTGGCGTCAATCACCAAGACGGCAAAATCAGCCTGACTGGCACCAGCGATCATATTGGGCACAAAGTCCCGATGACCTGGGGCATCCAGAATGGTAAAGTTCGTCGAGTCGGTTTCAAAATGGTTCGTGGCGATGTCAATTGTGACACCCCGGTCTCTCTCCTCGCTTCTCTGATCAAAGACCCATGCCAGTGCAAACGACGTCTTCCCCATCTTCTCGGCTTGCCGGCGGTATTTGTCCACTGTGCGCTCTTGCACAAGTTTGAGCTCCAAAAGAAGCCGGCCCATGAGTGTACTCTTGCCAGCATCAACGTGGCCTTTGTAACTTGGTCAGTGACATCGAATACTCAAATACGAGGGGAGTGCGCAATCATACCAACGACGACGAAACTTGCGTGCTTCTTGCTAGCGCTCTGCTCAAACTCCTTGATGACATCGATGCCTTTGCTCTTAGGCGGTGGGCTGTCGGTGACCTTGAGGTTTGCAACACCACCCGCGAGTGCGCCGTCTTTTGATGTTTCCTCGTTCTTCTGTGACTTCTTGGGAGTCTTTGGCGTGGCTGGAGTCTTCTTACCCGCTGGATAGAGAATTAGAATTAGCCCATCACTTCGCCTTCGCAAAATTCGAACCTTTTGCCCGGGCTGCGAGCACAATGTCGTCTGGGCTGGGCTCTGAGAAGACCGACGCAACGAATAGAGATGATTGGGTGTAGGGCATTGCAAAGACATCCCTCCTGTGCCGCTGGTCTGCCTCTGAATCTGATTCGAAAAGCGCCTGGGCGAATGCAGATGGAGCATGACTCCGACTCATGACCGGCTTTGGCGCTTGAGGTATGATGTGGTCGGTTTTGGACTCAGTGGCAGTTGGCAAGGTCACACGTTCCCCTAGAGAATTGTCGGTGGAGGCTGTTGGTATGTTTTGCCCCTGTTTCTGTGGCTGTTCCTGTGGAGGAGAAGAATCTGTGCTCGAGTTGCGACGCTGAATCTTCGACTTGGTGCCCGTGTTTTCTTGATTCGCATCAGAAAGCGCAAGTTTTGTCACTTCGCCCTCTAAGGAATCGGGGTTTTCTTGCGCCTTCTTCTCTTCAATCTTTCTCTTCCGCATGGCAGCTAGGGCTTGCAACTTCGATACCTTGGGAGCGGAGCCAGTGCCTCCCAAGAGCCCGCCGCAAAGCCGTGGCGGCTCAATGAATGTGGTTTCTCGATCCCGCGGTATGTTCAGCCAGGGCATGTCGTCGAAGAAGTTTGGGGGGATCCGAGGCTTCTCTAGGATGGGGAACGCGCGTGCAAGCGGAGGGATGTCGTAGGTGGTGGGGGTATATTCGTCGTCTTCTCCAAGGGATCGAACAAAAGAAGCTCCGCTAGCAAAGAAAGAGAGCGCGCCATTCTTACCTTCTGGTGCCTTTTTCGGCGCCGGCTTCTGCGCTGCTTTTGGTGCTGGCTTTGGAGGTGGCGCAATGAATGTCCTCGTCAAGTAGGCAACGGACTTGTCGATGTCGTAGTAGTAATGCCAGAGCGCCTCTTGTATTTGCGCAACTGTGACCTTGCTCGCTTCTTCTCCAAGGGCCTTGCGCACTTCTTCCGTTCCTTTCTGCATTGCGATCTTGTCTTCGGGGCTCAGCTCGTCCTCTTCCTCTCCGAGGTCTTCGTCGTACTGGTCGACAAAGTCGTCGTCGTCATAGTCCTGGGGCGCCATTGCGACTGCGGGAATGAGAGGTTATTCGAGCGCTGTTCAAGTCTGGATATTGAAAGTGGGTGAATGACCGCTGTGGATGTAAAGGGAGCGGTTGGAAAGGGCGTTCGACAATCTTGAGACACTAGTTGTTGATTCCGATGTGACGAAATGCTCGGCGTTGAGTCATTGACTTAGGCAGACGCTCTTTAGCCTTGTAATGCGACCTGCCAACAAGCACACGCTCAAGAGGCGATCGAGGTGAGGGAGAAGGCAAAGAAGAAGGGCAAGAGTCGACAGCTTTTATAGACTGAGCAGAGCGAGCTTGTGAAAGAGCAAGAGGACTTGGAACTTTGTGGGAGAAAGACAAGTTTGAGGCTTCACGAGTATGCTTTGAAGCTAGAATCATCAAGGTAAGGTAGAGCTTCAGTTTCATCATCGGAGGGGCAACATGCTGCATCCGGCCTTACATAAGCCATCCAGCTCCGGCCATGGAGGGGCATCTTCAGCAGAAGCTTGATACTATGGCGGGGTGGCCGGCGGGCGGACTTTTCTTAGTCCGTGTCCCGCACCCTTTGTGGTGGCAGTTGTAGGCATCCTCTCCCCCCAAATGGTCAAAAAATTTGGGCACGATCGTGGGAAGCTTGAAGCTATCACTGTCGCCAGATTACGGGGATTCGTTCTTTTGGTGCCGAGAATCATCGATCTCTTCTTGTTTGTATAAATTCCACCACAGGTTCTCCCCAGTCAAGATGTCGCTGAGTACGTGAGAATCAATCCAACGATGTTCAGGGGGGAAAGCATTCAAGCTAACACGCACGCCACATAGATCTAGATGTTTCCAACGGTAAGGCGATGATGGGCTGACGATGAGCACGAGTAGCCTGCTAATGTTCGACGTGCAGCGGCGGTGGTGAAGGATGAGCAAGGCCGACCCTTCATTGTCGTCAGAGAGTAAGCTCTGAAGCGCTGTGTGTGTGCAGCTGGATGTCGTCTAACAGCGGTCTAGTCAGGGGAAGAAGAAGCGCCAGTTTGGCAACGAAGCCGTCAAGTCACACATCCTCGCCGCCCGAACAGTCGCCAACATCGTCAAGACGTCACTCGGCCCTCGCGGTCTCGACAAGATCCTCATCTCCCCCGACGGCGATATCACGGTCACGAACGATGGCGCCACGATTCTACAGCAGATGGAAGTGAGCAACCACGTTGCTAAGCTGCTGGTGGAGCTTTCCAAGTCACAGGACGAGGAGATTGGTGACGGCACGACCGGCGTCGTTGTCCTGGCCGGTGCCCTCCTGGAGCAGGCCGCCGACCTCATCGACAAGGGCATCCACCCTATCCGCATCGCCGACGGCTACGACCAGGCCTGCGACATTGCTGTGGCCGAGCTGGACAAGATCTCAGATACCATCGAATTCACAAAGGAGGAGACCTCCAACCTGCTCAAGGTTGCACGGACGAGTCTGGGAAGCAAGATTGTCTCCAAGGCTCACGATCAGTTCGCCAACATTGCCGTGGACGCCGTCCTGTCGGTGGCCGACCTGGAGCGGAAAGATGTCGATTTCGAGCTGATCAAGGTTGACGGCAAGGTCGGCGGCTCTCTCGAGGATACCATCCTTGTCAAGGGTGTCATCATCGACAAGGACTTCTCCCACCCCCAGATGCCCTCAGAGGTCAAGGATGCCAAGATTGCCATCCTGACATGCGCGTTCGAGCCCCCCAAGCCCAAGACCAAGCACCACCTCGACATTACAAGTGTGGAAGAATTCAAGAAGCTGCAAAACTACGAGAAGGAGAAGTTTGTCGAGATGATCCAGCAGATCAAAGACACTGGCGCAAACTTGGCCATCTGCCAGTGGGGCTTCGATGACGAGGCAAACCACCTCCTGCTCCAGAACCAGCTGCCCGCTGTGCGATGGGTCGGTGGTCCAGAGATTGAGCTGATTGCCATTGCAACCAACGGCAGGATAGTACCTCGATTCGAGGATCTGAAGCCTGAGAAGCTGGGTTCTGCCGGCATTGTCAGAGAAATGACCTTTGGAACAACAAGGGAGAAGATGTTGGTTATTGAGGAGTGTGCCAACACTCGTGCTGTAACGGTGTTTGTGCGAGGAAGCAACAAGATGGTATGAGGATGTTCCATTGTCTTTTCGTTCCCCCCTTTCCCTCACTAACGTGGAATATCCAGATCATCGACGAGGCCAAGCGCTCTCTGCATGATGCTCTCTGCGTCGTAAGAAACCTCGTGAGGGACAACCGAGTCGTATACGGAGGTGGTGCCGCCGAGATCGCCTGTTCGCTGGCAGTAGAGGATGCCGCTGGCAAGACTCCCGGCTTGGAGCAGTACGCCATGCGTGCCTTTGCCGAGGCCCTCGATGCCGTCCCCATGGCCCTGGCTGAGAACAGCGGTCTCAACTCCATCGCAACCTTGGCGGAAGTGAAGAGTCAGCAGGTCAAGGCGGGCCCGGACAACAGGGGCAAGCTCGGCGTCGACTGCATGGGACGGGGCGACAACGACATGAAGGCGGCGTTTGTCATTGATCCGTTGATCAGCAAGAAGCAGCAGCTGCAGCTGGCGACGCAGCTGTGCCGCATGGTTCTCAAGGTTAACAATGTCATTGTGTCCGGCTCTGATGAAAACGACTTTTAAGGGGTGTATGTCTGAACATAGATGGGAGTGGCATATCAAAAGCCTGGCTGGTGAAATAGAGACCATTTGCTCGTCACTGCGAGTGATAATATAAGCAATCTACAAATCTCATGAGACACTTGCGCAATCTGTCAGCTTGATGGATTGTAAGAGGGTGATGCTCGATTTGGTGCTACTTTATGATGCGGTGAAGTCGCGGCACACTTTGCTCGCAGATGCTGTATGAAGGGCGATGCTTGACGAGAGCGACATCTTACATTTCAGATGGTTCGATAGTGCCCAAGCTCGTGTTTCTCCTCTTACCTATAATAAGTGACAAGTGACCGATGTCTTGTGAGGTGCTCATTGATTTTGCCTTGAGACCATTCAAGTAGCGAGAGGTAGTACATGTTTAAAGAGCTGCTATTGCTATGAGAGGACATTCGTGAGCTACCTTACCTACCTCAGTTATGGAGATGGATCATTGCGTCAACCTTTTTACATAACATGCAGACACACTCATCCAAGGTTAATGTGCATATGATGAACATGAGGTTTCTAGCGTCAGTCCGTTGCAAGGGAGCAGAAGCCGAAAGAGACACCGTTTAGCCCACCGTTTTGAACAAGGACGCCGAGCACGTCTGGCCAATATCCCTGTAGCCAAATATCTCATTTTCTGTTTTACCCCCATTCAATTACAATTTTATTAAGAATTTTTTGGAAAGGCGAATATCACAGTTCATCACACAGTCCCCCCAAAAAAATAAAAAAGCCCAACATGTCTCTCCTCGTCACGGGGAAGCAGCAGCGCATCAACCGGGCTTGACGCCTCAAACAGCAAACATGAACACGTCGGTCAAGCCACAGCCTTTGCGGTCACCTTTCTTTTGTTTCCTCACCTATAATTAGTTAGAAACTTACGGTCTGAAGAAGGTCTGCTGTTCTTATTGGTCCTTGCTCGCACAAAAATGCTGCGCGTTAATAAGTGCTGCTTCTTGTTGCAGGCCTTGTTTTCTGCTTCACAGTGATAGGTAGATGCTGGGGGATCCTCAGCTGCGGCTGATGCAGCCGGTGAGGGAAAGATCCCTGAACAAAAGAGGCACGACGCAGGATTTGTGCGACGAGAGGCTTTTAAAAAAAAAGATTCTACTTTTTTTTTTCCTTTTTTTTTCCCTCTTGCTACTGAGAACAGAGTCGGTGAGGTCGAATGGAGTGGTCATGGACAACTACAACGTACATACATATCTGTGTGTATTACAGCATGCGGGCCGATGACAAGGTGTCAAAGCGTGGTCTTACAAGATAAAGCACACGGCTCAGAGTAACATGGAAAAAGCTTGATTTCCAAAGCAAGGTGGAAGCTGCCAAGCGCTGAAACGGTAAAATTGCAGTGACACGGAATCGAGATGGGAGGGCATAGAGGCGTTGCTTTTGTACTTGGTGCAACCACATGGTGCGTGACGTGGATGGTTCTAATGAAACGTGAAAAGACGCTGCTGCTGCTGCTGTGTGATGTGATAGGGGGAGGGCACATCGGTGTGACGGGGCGGTGATCCGTGAGGTCAGTGGCTCGAGGGGATTTGCATTGGCGTGGGATGACGGGAAAGAGATGGTCATGTTTTATACATACTTGATGCTTGACTGGGATTCATACTTGAGTGCGTACTGTGCAGAGGCGTCGTATTATCGAACTTCGGGTTCGGCCAGTCGGAGGGCGAGGGCGTGTTTTCCCGGGGCTCGTGTGAAGGAGAAAACAAGAGGAGTGGCAGAAGTACTAGTAGGTATGTATGTTGAACGTTGAACGCTGCCTTGTTTTTTTGCTGTTCGTGCAGCTTGTTTCTGTACCCCTTGCATGGTTTTTCTCTCTCTGCATTTGCTTACGGTTTCACATGGGGTGTAAAAAAGAGAGAAAGAAGGCTGGGGTGGGCTGCGGGTGGCGATGACGGAAGATTGATGTGGTGAAGTTGAACATGAACCGGGTTGGTGGACATCCGGGCAGAGAAGTGGTGACAACATTATCATGGGGGGAAGAAGGGAAGGGGGAAAGGGCTGATGCTTGGCTTTGCTGCCACACGGGATGAATGGATGCTGCAGATGCATTTAATTTGCATTGATGCCAAGGCTGTATCCGGGCATTCATAGGGGTGTTTTAGGGAGTGGTGGTGGTGGTAGTATGTACGTGGTGTCCGAGATGTGTGTGAAGGCATCGTGTACTGTGGGAGGGCTTATCGATGCACGGCTTGCGCAGGAGCTCCTTGATAATGAGGGTATTTGATCTACTCACGGCCAACTCTGTGTAGAGTGCAGTGCTGATTCATGGCGAGCATTGACATGTTTACTGTAAGTGAACGGCGGCCCGGGTGGCTTCGTGCCAGCTTCCAGCCTCGTACAGGTCGCTAGACTGCCAGCTAGACTGCCAGATCGAGAATATCCTCGCACAGAATACACAACGTAGTACTAGGCACGGCAACTTCTCACTAGTACCCTTTGCGAGATGTGTGAGAGTAATACTTGTACTGGACTTCTTCGCTTGTGTAGCTGAGGCGGCCGATCTCTGTGTGTGTTGTCTGTACATTCGTCCGAGTGTGTGTCCAGTGTCCGAACTGTATGAGCGAAGGAGTAAGCGAGCCTGTCTGTCTGTCTGTCTGTCTGTAGGGAGATATGTATGCAACTGCGTCTTGCTTGACCAAGGACCGAAGAGATGGCATGCATGTACCACTCCATATGGATACTCGCACATGTGTGCTAATGTACATGTAAGTTGGGCTACCCAGCAGCATGCGGCCCTTCAGGTGGCCAGGAACACATGCTCCGTCTTGCATAGATTGAGAACATCGGACAAGCAGCCCGTCAGATGCCTGTCTTTTCGTGTGATCCAAGCCACGCAACCGGTTTTGACACCCAAATGCGCGACCGGACTTTTGATCCTCGTTGGCTGGATGGCGCGAGGAGGGGGGGAGGGAAGGAAGAAGAGCTCTCTGCCTGACTGTGACGTTTCTGGTGTATTGTTCACGCAATCGAGTCTCATGGCCGATGGCATTTCGGGCCAACAGAAAAGGATGAAAGGGGAATTATGGGAGATGGAACATGATGGGATCGGAGACCCGCGATATAGGGAGGGAGGGGGGGGCTTTTCGGGGATTCCTATGGAGAGAGTTGGACGGGCCTGGGAGTGTGTTGTGGAAAGTCAATGACTGACTGACATGGCTGTGCACCACCTCTTCGATCTCTTGGATAGAGCAGCCACTTTTGGCTGGGGATGCAGCGGAAGAGGAAGCCGGGGAATTTGAGGCTTGCAGGATCAGAGCGGGAAGAGGTCGAGTGGTGTGCCAAGTAAGGGGATACAAAGAGACAAGAGAGAGAGAGATGCGTGTAAGTGGTGCGGTAGGTAGCAGCAGCGACTCGGGCTACCTTGTCGTCGTCTGAAGCCGCACAGGTCCTACTCGGGGCATCTCAAGACGGCCCAGTGATACAGCTTCGCACTGCTAACCTCGATGAGAAACAATCAATAACCGGGGGGAAGAGCATCCTTTGACTGGAAGCAAGCAGCCTTGCAGCTTCTGGATCGGTACCCAAACGGCGCCGAGGGGTGAAAAACATGGGACGACCAGGGCAGCGGGGAAAAGGTGAAGGAATTATTGACTGGGGACCCAAAGCTGCGAGAAGATAAATTCAAATTATCAATTTTTATGTTTTCTGTTTATTCTTATTTATCTATTTAAATTCTTGTTTCCATAGGGCCAATAATAGCGAGATGCATCTATTCTTATATTGCGGTGCATGCGGGTGGTGTCCAGCCCCCACTGCCTGCATTCTTCTCCCACCAGTCTTGCTCTCTTTCTTACTACTACTACTCTCATGCTCATTCATGCTCACTCCTCTCCCTCATTCTGCAACCTCACGATAGCGTCCCCCCAAGACGGAATGCCACCCACGGCGCTTCAGCGCAAGGAGACCCCCCCTCCCAGCATCACTGACGAATCCTGCCCTACGCAGCAGAACAGCTACTACTACCTAGTACTACCATCGAGCCTCTCTCTCTCTCTCTCTCTCTCTTCCTCTTCCTCTTCTCACCGCCACCCCCCCTCACATCTCCATCTAATCAACGGCGCTGATGCATTGAAGCCGCCATCCCGCGCTCTTCCAGGTCATCTGCCAGACACTTGCTGAGCTGGCAGCACCTCCACGACGGACATGGAGCCATTTGCCCACAGCTGCACAAATTACTCCGGCACCAAGCATTTCTGCAAGCTGCACCCCCTCTTCTGCTTCTGCTTCTCTTTGGTGCCCTTTTCCCTCTTCCAGGGCCTTGCGTTTTTCTCCGTTGTTTTGATTCTTGGCTTTGGCTTGTCAATGCTTATTTGTTTATGTTTTAATAGTTATTATTTTACTTATTTTTCATTTTTTTTTTTTTTTTTTTTTTTTTTTTTTACATTTTTCCTATGCTTTTTTTCTTCCCCTTGTTCAATCTGGGGCCTCGCTTTTTTCGTGGCCATTGGATTGCCCCATGTGCGTGTCTTGGGGTCCATCCTGAGGCCGTGCAACGAGGCCGACTCGTACAAACAGCTGTGGCTTCAGTGTCACGCACCACTCCGTTATACCCTGACTCCTCGCTTCGCCTTGTCCAAGCGGTATGGGAGAAGTATTACTAAAAGAGATCCCGATACAGATGCGATATCAATGCTTGCTGTCATCCCCGACTTGCAGATGGGGGTGTGCGTTGTCGTTTTGATCACGGTGGGCAAGCAGGCGGCAACTCGACATGGCCTCTTCCCTACCTGTCGTGTATGTATGTGTGTCTCATGTCTCAGTCTCAATCTCGCCTCTATGCCCGTTGGGTGTCTCTCCATGTTTCTGCTTTGCGTGCTGTCTCATGCTTCTCCCCGGCTCATACTGCCGGAGCTACCTGTATCAGTATATGGATGCAGTCAGTTCAACGTGATGTGGTGCATCATGATGTTCAATACTACTAGTATCTGTCACGATAACGCCTGAATAAGGGCCTCCGCAGTGTCTGACCCGGCCACAGCTGTTAATCTCGAATTTATTTCTCTTTATTCGACTTTACCTCTTATTTTGGGTTTGTTGTTAATTCCCTACTTCCCCGACTTTGATTCCGTATTGGGCGGCCTCTTGTCGCCTCCTCTTCTCGATTAAGCCCACCCAGGTGTTCGAGTAGGCAAGAATCTGCTATGCAGACATCGAATTCGGCACGAGCTGCATATCCTCCTCCAAAGGCAGACGGGCTCTGCCGTCCGTCCGTCAGTCATTCTGTCGGCAAGGTCACGCACGATCAGGCAAATAGGATCATTGCATCGTCTTCCCCGGATAAACGGGTAGTGTGGGACGAGAAAAAGGAAATAAAAAAGAAAAGAAAAGAAAAGAAAAGAAAAAGAGAAAAGTAAAAGATTTAATATCACGGGAGCCATTCTTAGTTTTTTCTGATTGCTAGCTTTTTACCACCGCACGAAGGATGCCCATGTCTCGCAGACGCAGCTCTACCGGCTGCAATTCGCCTGAACGAGCATGCATATGCCTCCTCTACGGGCCAATGGTTTACATGTACATACATACTGTAGGCAGGCAGGCAGGCAAGCAGGTGGAATAATACGCCCATGCGACTGCGAATCTGGGTTGGGCGCGCTGCCTGCCTAGCTGGGTACTGAGAGCCGTCTCGTCATTGGATGTGTCGAGGGAGAGGGTTGCGTGTTGATGCTTGAGATGAGGGAAGAGTGAGGAGAATGAGCTGCACGAGGTAGGCTGACCATGCACGTCTGTTGCCGATACGAGCAGCGATCCAGCATCGTGTGATATGACTACCTTACATGGGCATGCGTAGGCAGCCTTTGGAATCAGCCAACCAGAGCCCTGGGGACAGCAAGGCAGGTTTGAAGGTGCCCTCTCATCGAAGCTGGTTTTACTGCCAATGAGAGCGATCAGCGTGCTCAGGTGGCGTGTTGATGTGGTTGTGGCATATGCCACTCGCTTTGCAGCAGATGCAGCGATTGTAAACGCCTCCCTATTCTGTCAGGGCATATAATACCACCGATGAGATGCTTGAGAAGATGGAGCGTCTGGATCCTCCTATCCTATGATGGCCAGCCTACAGGTGCCGTCGGGTGTGACAATGCATCAAGGCGTATTACTTTGCACTCGGAACAAATGACATCCGAGATAACTTCAAAGGGACTACTATCTATCGTAGGGCATTGATGAGTTCGCTCAGGGGAGATTGCTTCAACAAGCTATATTCAAGTGACTCATGGGGTTTTGTATGACTCTAGACGATGACCATGCACACAATGTAATATGAGAGCAGATGTCTTCAGATGAAAAGATCCATACCTTAGAAACTTACCTAGGTAGCTGGCAAGCATGGGGATGCCGTAACTGTTACTCCCTATCTCAAACAGCAGGCATAGTAAGCCGCATTCTGTTAGTGATGTACATGTACCTGATCGATTGCCCAACCGTGAGCCACTGAGTGACTCACTGAAGACAAGAGCTGGAGCAGTCACTCGCTCCACTAAAACCTCGGCAGCTCAGCCCCACTCGAGCTTCTGGATCTCGCCTCATTCTTCCAGTCCATTTGCCTCCTATCAAGGCATCAAGTGCCGACTCAAATAGAGACAGAAATCTCGAGCTTTTGCCCTGTCGTCATCATCTTTGTACAATCAGAAAAACATAGCAGAGCCTCGGGATTTAGCCTGTTGTATTGTAATATTCCTTCTTGGTGGCGTTGTGGCTTCCTTTCCTTCTCTCGGCTTCTCGTCATCTGTACACAACATTCGTCACAGACGTGACGATCCAACCGTCAAAATCCCTGTCATATTCGACTCTTCTGATTCGACATCATCAGCCATGATTTCTCTCAAGACACAGCCAGACGGCTCCCCTCTGGACCGCAGACAAGCCGTTACAGATACCCCTGGTTCGCGAGTCGTCCCCAAGCCGGTGCCGGAAGCCCAGCTTCAGGATCCGCGAGGCTACCAGATTGAGCAGCTCAAGAGGAGATTCTCACCCAAGGAATCTACAACCGCTGCCGGGGAGACGTCGTTGGTATTCAAGCTCAAGCCCTCGGACCCGGATTTCCCCTTTGAGCTGCCGTACCTGGACTGCGATGTCCGTGTCCCCGAGGACTATCCGGAGGAAAGGCCGGTGCTGCTCGTCAGGAATAAGGACATTCCCAAGGGGTTCAGCATTAACATCGAGAGGGGCTGGGATAGACTTGCCGAGGAGAAGAAGGGGTCGACTCTTTTGGCACTGGTCTATGCTTTGGATAGGAATCTGGAACGATTCCTGTCGGAGCAGAAGGTTGAAACGATCAAATTGGTATCGTTCAAAGACACGAGGCACCTCGATCAGGCAGCAGAACAGAAACAGTCTGCTGCGGTTGAGCCTCCTACAGTCCAAGAACAGGTTGCCCCCAGCCCTCCCAAAAGGCGATATGTACCAGAACCATCATATTCGAGAGAGCAGATCGCAGAGGCAAAAGCAAGACGAGCCCAGGAAATTCGGCAGCTCGAGGCGAGGATGGGCAGGATGCCACAGTTTCGCAGGTCGGCGGACGGTGTCATCTTTACGCTGCCAATCGAGCCGAAACGTCGCGGGGAGCTTCCCTCTGGGTTACATTCGGTGAACAGCATCCACCTCATCGTGCCGCTGTTGTATCCGCTTCAGCAGCTGCGAGTGCAGCTGAACGAAGCAAACGCCGAGGACGCGGAGCCCATCGAGGAGCTCTTTGCGGAAAAGGCCGCGGAGCAGAAGCAAATGACACTCATGAGCCACGTCAACTACTTGGCTCAAAACCTCCATAACCTCGCAAAGCAGGCGCACGAACTGGCTGTCAAGGCCGAAAAGGAGAAGGCAGCCGCAGCAGCCCGGGAGCAGCAGCCTCAACAGCAGGTGTCGTCGCAAGTCTCTAGGGATGTCTCGGCTGGCCCATCTCAGCCGCTCGATAAGGGCAAGGGGCATATCCAGGTCATTCCTCGGCCACCTGAATGGATCGTCCACGAAGATGGCGAATCAGAAGAAGATAGCTACTCGGACTCGGACGATGCAGAAGACGGAGGTGCCGTGCTAGAGCATGGGGACGATGGCGCGAGAGTGGCCTCAACAAATGATGCGATTGAACACGGTACCATGATGTCGTTTCCCAACATTGAACTTCACAGCATCGAGCTTCTACAAGTGTCCATACTGAGTCTAAGCGTCAAATGTGAGCGCTGCAAGACACTCAATGACATGACAGGACTCAAACCAGGTGTCGAAAAGACGTCGAGCTGCAAGAAGTGCGCGACGACCCTGACGGCCAAGTTCAACCAACAGCTTGTCCATCAGAACTCGACAAGAGCCGGGTTCATAGATCTCTCCGGGTGCAAAGTGGCAGATATGCTGCCGAGTACTTTTGTGCCTACGTGCGCCAAGTGCTCGACCCCCAGCCAAGGACTCGTTTCCGTCAGGGGCGAGACTACGACCAACGTCTGCCGCGACTGTCACAGCAAGTTCACCTTCAAGATCCCCGAAGTCAAGTTTCTCTTTGTCTCCCCCGGAACGCTTCCGCCGCCCTCCGTTGGCCCCCGGCGGAAGCAGGAGAAGCTCGGTTTGCATGCGGGCGACCAACTCCCGGATCGGGGCACCTGCTCCCACTACCGCAAGTCGTACCGGTGGTTCCGGTTCTCGTGTTGCAACCGCGTGTACAAGTGCGACAAGTGCCACGACCAGGCCGAGGACCACATCAACGAGTGGGCGAACAGGATGATTTGCGGCTTCTGCAGCCGCGAGCAGAACTACGCCGTGGAGGCGTGTCGCTTCTGCGGCCGGAGCGTGATTGGGAGGAGGGGGAAGGGATTCTGGGAGGGCGGCAAGGGCAATAGGGACAAGACGACGATGAGGAGGAATGATACGAGGAAGTATAAGAGGATTGGGGGGTCGGCGGCGAAGAAGGATTGAGGGCGTTGCAATGGGGGGGGACGGGTGAGCTGAGAAGAGGTGGGCGTTGGGGGGGTCTTTGCGTGAATGATGCTTGCGAGACGAATGTTTACGCAGTTGTTGTAGCCAATGCATTGGCGCACGCTGGAAGTTGTTCACACTCTTCGTCTGTCCCGACCCTCCAAAAGGGGCACATGAAAGAGACTGGTGGTTATCACTTTACAAAACTTGCATCATCTTCCAGATCTGGGCACCCTTTTTCCTCATGCCTCGTAAGTGATAGCATCCAACTTCAATACAAGGAGCCAGGGAACATGTGAGGCGAATAGATCATAACAGCCCTGTATTATATCAAGGTCGAGAAATGAAGAATACATGTAAATTCAAAAATTAAAAAGAAAAGCTTAAGAATTAATCAACATCTGGTGCGTCGCATTCCGGCTAAATGCAAAATGAACCCTCGAATCGGACTCAGAAAAGTGACAGCTCGAAAAGGCAAACCCCCCCCCCCCCCCAAATGGGGCGTTGAAAATACCCCGTCAAGCTCCTGTTGCTTCCTACTGGCGCAATCTAAATCTGGCGTCCATCGAGCCTTTGCTCGCCTCGATACCGTGTGTGTTTTCTCTCATTGCTCTTCGGGTGGTTCTTCATCCTTTCTTACTTCTCCTGATAAGATCATCAATCCGGTAGGCTGTTAATAAGGGGCAAAGGGGGAAAGACAAGAGGAGGAGGAGGAGTCCAAGGGGTTACAATAACACTCAGATGAGTATGTGTATGTGTTTCGCCCTCGGGCTTTGCGTGAAAGATCCCCCACGTCCGAAGCACGGGCATGCGTATACAGATGCGTATGGATTTTATACTTCCTCCTTTGGGTGAGGTTGCATTTATCCTACGTTGGGCCCCCCGCGCGTCTTACCACGTATCTGTTGATCCCGCGACAAACCCGGGGCAGACAAAAAGAGACAGCCTCTGTTTTGATTTTGCGAAGAGGCGTTTTGCGCAAAACCCCGACGTTCTCCATGGGGAACCGAAGAATGATCCTCCCGGTCTCAGAAGGACAGGACAGCCCTGTCAGTCTTGGGGGGCAGGGGAGGTGTGCTGGTGGTGGTGGTGGTGGTGAGTCTGAGAGCCAGAGCCGCGGCGCGGGGGGGGGAGACCAGGCAAGGTGGAGGGAAACGGGCAAGGTGGATGGGGGTGAAGCAGGGCCGAATGGGGAAACGGATGGCAAGACGCGGAGAGAGGGGAGGGTGTCGTGATGCCCCGAAGAAGCGCGGGTAATGTGTCCCTTAACAGGCTTGAAGTACCTCGGTATGTATAGTAGATAGGTAGGTTGGGGGGGTTCAATAAAGAGACGGGGATGAAGTCGTGATGGGCGAACCAAGTATGTACATACATGACACACTCTGGTGTGGACGAGGCTGTGGTGGTTTTATTGGTGGCTCGTGATTTTCCGACGGCGGCCACGTGAAGGGAGGCCTTGTCGATGCGCAGGTAATACTTGCAACTTTCTCCCTTATGTTCTTTTTGCCTTTATGTCTTAGTATATTATCCCTTCACTTTACGTTGGGTTAGACACGAGGCCAACAGAAAACGGAGAGCGGAGAGCCACACGAGGCGGAAAAGGGCTACCAGATCTTTGCGACGGTGCTCTGGTGACCCAGCTGCTACATCTTGGCGCTGTGTGGCGATTCGGGATAGTGTCTTCTTCTTGAAGGTTTCTTCTGTGAGGAGCAGCCGGGGGTGGGGGAGTCTGCAAGGCTGGTGCTCTCCATCTCGTGCCTATGCCTCTCTCCCTTTGCAGTAGGTCCCTCGAAGAGCTGGGCGAGAACGACAGCAACTTTGGGATAAGCGACAGAGGATTCATGCTTTAGGTTTCGAGCACGATAACACACGGGATAGTAAAAGGTTCGCCGAAGTGCTATCAAGCTTTTGTCTTTTTTGGGGGAGGGCGGGTCTAAAGGGCACGTTTCATGCATTCTCCCACGTTCTTCACCTCCCCCCTGTCTTTGCCCCCCCGGTCTGTTGATGATATCGTGCTGGGCTGACAGGACGGAACGGAACAAGAGCAGACAACAAAAGACAAAAGGCTAGCCGGATTTCGTCGGGGATCTTCGTGCCACCCCCGCAAAATGGCCGACCCCCTGGTCTGCTGTATGTTGTCTGTCGTTCTTGTTAGGGAAGTCGTATCATCTCTGGGGCTCAGTTTGGGGGGGGGGAGGAGTGGTGGATGTGGGTGAGAAGTAAGTCACCCTCTCCGGGGAATGATGCGTTTCATATCTTCTCACATGGTCGCCGTGTAGCATCTGCGCTTTGACGGACACCCGCATTTGTCGAGTAAAAGCCGTGAGAGTTGTATCTTCTGGAGGGGGGCAGTAGGGTATGATCAACGGGATCCCTGGGGCGGGCAATCTGTCGAGATAAGATATTACCCATCCAAGTTCCCAGGCACGGACTAGACTAATATGTGTTCTAGAAGATCAGCAGAAAGGAACATGAAAGGAACAGTCAAGTAGGTAGTAGCTTTCAAATATGCAGAGCGACTTTCCTGATGGAGCAAGAATCCCCAGTTGGCCATTCCTTTGTCTGCCATGAGCGGGGACGCTTTGCCTTTGTGCGTGCTCGTCACGGCGAGCGGGAGCAGAATGAGGCCGAGATGCTCCTGACGCGACGGTAGGCCTCCCTGTCATTCTGGATAGTACTCGTAATTCAGTTTGCATGGATCTCACAGTTATCATCAGTTGGGAAGTGACCGCTTGGAACGGTGAGCGCGCAGCCGGTGGCGTTGTTGTTTCCGACGGCTATTCCAACGCAGGGCACCTCGGGAGGTTCTGCTTCGTCTCATATCGCCCTGGTCATTTCTCAACCTCTACCTTGACGATATCTTTCCAAATTCAGTAGCTTGGATGCCAGCACGGTTCCAATCTCCAACGCTCGGTACCCAGATGAACACTCCCGCAGGGAATGGAAGCGTTCAATAACTGCCCTCGCAAGAGCCCGCATGAACCACCAGGTGTCTGCAGAGTCCAGGGACGAATTTCTCACCCGAATCACTGCGCTGAATGGCATCTCAACAACCCGGGGCCATCGAAGTCGTGGTTGCTGCTTCGTGTGTCAAGGAGTTTACGTATGTCAATACCGCTCATATGCGCATACCATGGCTAGCTATTCCCGAACTCTTCAATATCATTGTGAGGACCCTGCTTTTCCTCTCAGAGCCCACCTTGAGTCGAACCACTGCAGTCACTTATGCTTATTCTGCATCCCAATCAGGGCCGATACCACTTCCGGAGTCATACATGTACACTTCACGACAACAGCGGGCCATATGTAGGAGCCCGTCCTATTGGGCAATCGCAGTTTGCTGCAAACGTCTAGAAGGGGTCGTCGAGCGGGAGAATCCACCTGGAGGGCCGATCCAGGGGGGGGCAAGTCAGAGTTCATTCATCAGCCCTGCTCAGTCTGATCTGCGCCGTCAGAACTTACGATACGGTTCGCAGCTGTCAGGAGGCGACATCTTACCCGCCCTGCTAGGTTCCTCTTCCGTTTATCTAGCGATGGCGAGGCTCGGCATCCGATGCGGCTTCGAGAGACGCATGGGCTCACTAAGCTATGTATCCTTCCGCTAGCCACGCATGTGTTGGCATATCTGCTTCCACTCTCCGTTGGGTACTACATAGAACTACTGCTCCAGGTTGAGTTTGGAGTTCAAAACAAGGGAGTGGATGCTCTCTCGCGTACTATGAGAGAGGACAAGTGCAACAGCCTCCCAAGTCGATTCGAAGTGTAAGATGAGGGTGTCCAGTCAGCCTTCGTAGCGATACATGTCACTCAAACAGCCAACACTGGTGCGCCCAGTGCGGACAGCATAGCAAGGAGCAGTATATCTCTCCATGGGTTAGGAGTGATTCGGCTCCGGGCCAGGCAATGGCGAAACCCCCAAGCTCCGGCAACAAGCTCTTCTTCCGTCAGCAAGCTAGCATCGATCAAATTCCCACGTAACGTTAAACTGCCACATGCGGATGACGGAGCCCACCCTCCCGTCACTCGTGCTCGTGCTTCACTCAGTCACAAGGCCAGCCAGGGTCCAAGATGCCCGACAAGGGGGGAAGGGGGGCCTTTTTTGCGTGTCCCTGGTTGCCGGATGGGCTCCCGGTATGCTAAAAGGAGGCACTTTTGGAAGGAGGAGAAAAAACGTGGTGTCTTATTCTCCAGGGTTCGTTTTGTGCTCTCCCCTTGTGTGTCGGGGGGGTTGCCAATTCGGATGGCTGGCTGGCTGGCTGGCTGGGGGCCTTGTCTCGCTGCTTAATCTTAGTCCGCGGTGCCTTTCTGATGTTGGGCCTTTTTAACCGTTTCTTTTTCCCATGTGTTTTTGAAAGGATCCCCGTCGGTGAAATATGCAAAATCCTTGATATTATCTTCTAGGATTCACCTCTGCGACGAATGACTAGAATGACAAGACTCCTTCACTTGAAGACGAGCGGCTGGGTGTCTGGATCTGGTGAAACGTGAATTGGTGGTCTGACAGGAAGAGAAGACTCTCCGGCTGTGGCGTTTTGTATCCAAGATCAGGCATCAGGCACTGATGAGCATCGTGGCGGTTTCGTGGATTATGACCTGGAAGCTTGGCAACAACTTCGACTTGATACACTTGGCCACAGAGGCGACATCTATTGTTCGACAACCATTTAGTAGAAGATGTTGGCTGCTTCATGTTTACAGAACCGTTCAATACATGTCAAGTCATCGGAGACGGTCCGAAACGGTGGGCTCTGCTCCGGGGCATTCGGCCGGGATGTAGAATAAAAATACACAAAGCAAAAATAAAAATAAAATAAAAAAAGAATATCGCGACAATTCATTTTCCCAATTTCTATTTTCCAGGATGGAGTAAATATTTCACCAAGTGCGAGATATCCCCGGCCGTGGGCTTTTCACACATGGGTAAATGTAATGGAATAATGTACCTAACTGTACCTTGCGCAGTACCTAGGTATGTATGTAAGGAAACCCCTGGCAATAATACGGACTTGTCTGGCGGTTGCAACAATCGACATGCCCCGTCCGTCTCTCTGCTTTTCATGTGCCTTGTTGATGGGGGGCCTGCTTTTTTCTTTCTTTAGCGCGGTCGGAATCGCCGTCAAGCGGCTTTTGTGCTTTTAGCTTTTAAACGGCGAATTTCAATGCTGAATCTTCATTCAGTTGGATCTTTGCTCCGAAAGCATGTTGGGGAGACACTTGTCGCGGTTCCATTGGGAGGAGGCGCAGGATGAAGAGATGGAGAATGCGGTGGAATCATCCTCGCATGTATGTATGTACATACTAGAAACACGAGACGACGCTGTGAGGGTGGCGGATAACACACCAAGTTGGTCGCAGGCAGAGGGGGATGGATGGGGTTGACCGTTATCACTACTGGTGACGAAGCATCCCACGTCCGATGTACTATCCCAGGGCTGACTCGCGGAACGGGACCAGGGATGACGATATGACGCTTCGCCCGTCACAGTCACGGCACATAACCGTTTCGTGGCCCAGGTGTGTGTGTGTGTCATCATCAAGAGTTGAGTCTTCGAGAAGGCTTCTCTTGCAGTAGCAAGAGTGCCTATCGTAGGTATCACGGCTGCATGCAATGGATGTGTGGATGATTGAATACCTACCTATGCAACGGCTAGACCGGACTGGCCCCCTGTGTGAGTGAGACTCAAGGCGAGGGCGTGTCCCATCTGATTCTCAGTTCGAGAGAGCTGTTCAGCATGTGAATGCCGATCAGGTCCTCCTTGGAATCCAGTCATCACCGCCCCTATTGTCAATCTTTTCGTCCCGTCATATAATCGTGAAACTTGGCTGCCTTCTTCTTCTGCAGCAAGGGTCTGTCTGCATACGTATGCGGCCAAGTGGGCTATAGGAGAATTTTTTTTCTTTTCTCACTATTTATTCGATTCTGTATGTATTCACCGAGCGAGACGGAGAACGACGACGACGATGATGATGATGATGATGATGTACAGGGGCAGAAAGGCTCTCTGGTCTCGCCTAGTGCTCATCCTGTTTCATCATTCTGGAGGCCGAATCTGCGCTTCGTATGCACGACCGGTCCGCACCACGTTTCCTCACTTGAAAAGTTTCCGGTCTGTGCTCACCTCGGCTGGGTCTCATACAAGTAGTATTCCCCATCGCCGTTGTCTGCGGGTTTTGCATCCAAGAGCTGTGAGTGGCTTGAATGGGATGCCGTGATCGTCGACGATGCTGCTCTAGCGGGCGGGTCGGTCAGGAAAGCCAAGGCTCCGAATTGCCGAGCCAAGAGCTTTTGTTTGAAAGCTTTTCCTGTCGAGCTGTTTGGCGATCGGGAGGGACGATCCTGGGTGAGTTTGGACGATCCACTTTGCGTGAAGCCGGTGAGAAAGGGGACCGGGTGGTCGTTCCGTGGATTGCAGAGGCTGGTGGAGAGGGACGTGAGAAGCTATCTCTACTTGAGAATAGTAGTAGTATACATACTGTATGCATGTGCTGTGCTGGACCTGGCAGATGGAGTTGCGGTGGGATATAGGGCACTTTTTGATCGAATGAGGTTGCGCGGAATGCTGCTCGCTACTGGATGGACGGACGGGCGTGACGATGATACGACAACCAAACAAGATAGAGATCGTCGCGAGTCATGTCAGCTTAAACGGTTATCAACTGCTAGCTGAGCTGTATGTATCGTACTTTACAGTACTTGATCCAAGCGATGTACCGAGCTCAGCTATCCCCATGTGAGGAAATCACTTACATCATGACCTCACACCGTACAGTAAGGCACTCCAAGTCAGCTCGTTGTCGTTCCAACAGACAGAATATCCCAGTCCATCTTTGATGTCACACATCCCTCGATGTGACGACGACGGGCCGTCAGAGTCGTGACGAGAGGTTCATCCACCAGGCAAAACGCCAGAGTTGCAGCAGATTGGCGACATGGCATGGGCACCGCTGTGAAAGTGGCTCGACGGGAACGAGGGCTCCTTGGCAACCGCGATAAAGGGGGGGGGTTTGAGGAGGTGGTATTACCGCCGGACCGGTTTCCATGTTGCACAAAGATGTATGTACTAAGAGCATTGATCATCAAGTGGTATCGTATTGCGAGTATGGGGAAGCCTGGTATGTAGAGGGGAAACGTTAGTGATGGGACGCTGCGAGGTGATTGGGGAAGGGGGCTTTGAGGGTTGGTTATGCTGCTGCTTGTGTGTTGCACTCTTAGGAGGCTGGTTCATCAAACAGATAGGCCACCGCTCCCCGGACTGATGCTGGGTATCAAGTCGAATAGGTCTTCATGATAGTATGCCCCAGGGATGCGAGCTTCCTGGGAGTATCAAGGTCACTTCTCAGTCTGATACAACTGACCACCAGCCCTATTTCAATTACAAGTCCACCATCTTCATCACCGGAAGGTATTGACTGATTGACTGTGCCCTCCCCTGTATACAAGCAGTGCTCTGCTCCTTGGGCACTATCTGCTTCTTTACACCATAAGACACTCGTCCGTTTAGCGAAATGTATTGCGCAAATGACACCCTCTGCCAGCAACTGTCGACGCCTCAGCCTCGATTCCAGAATCTGGCCTCATACAGACAACAGCCTTCGAGTCCTCGCCATGACCGTCATCAGCACTGCACCCCGGCCGCACGCTCAACCAGCTTCTAGAGCTTCTAGAAGTCGAGAGACTGACTGCACATCTCAAGGGCATCGTCCAGTGTGCCCCTGACGTGAGAGCGTCAGAGCAACCCCCACGCCCGGAATCCAAGGACATGGTTACCCGTTACCATTTCCGTGAAACGCGATACGTCTTCTGCAGCATCGTGGCCTTGACCAAATATGACAAGTGATGGCCCGGCCACCCAGGAAGGATGCCCTCCCTCCTCCCCTACCTACCTACTTACCTACCTTTCCCGTACAGTATTACATGCGGGCATCCCACGATGAACAAGGACAATGACCGTTATAAACAGTCGTCTTACTGGGGACGTACCGTGGACATGGACCCTTGCCTTGTCGACGCCTTTTTTTTTTCTTTTTCTTTTTTCCTCGCCGCGAGCTCTCTCCCGGCTAAAGTGCTTTCTTTCTCTTTTCTATTCTTACATTCTGTTTCCGGACCGGCTCTCGCGTCAGGGATCGTAGAATTTACCCACTCTTGCTATCAGAGAAGGGGGTGAGCAAAGCTTACGCGAACGAAACATGAACAACAGTCCTTTTCCTGTGTGAGAAGAACGAGCGAAAGCGAGGGGGGGCCGGCTGGCATGATCGAAGATCATTTTGGAACGCAAATCTGACCAAGGTTGTTCTTCCCCGTAAACAAGTAATCGTGGTCAGCAGAGACAAGGCACGCCACTTGCCCTGATGAGAAGGAACCTTTTCATCCGTCGTCCGTCTGTAGAAAGTATAACGGATGAGCGGATCTTGCTCTCTTCATGTAGATGAGCTTTCAATATCAGCTGCTTATCTTCTTTTGTTTCATTTCACTTGTCCCCCTCCACATTCATGATACTATTCTACAAGAAATAGGGTTGCCGGCGGAAGATTGCTCACGCCGTTGTGAATATGGATATACCTCTTTGTGCTTTTCGTTGCTCTCTCAAGGTCCTGTCTGTCTTGAACTCTGCTTTCTCGCACTTTGAGAAAATCTCCAGCCCTAGAGGGCGGGTTGCCATTGTTTGCATCAATGAAGCAAGTCAAAGCCTAGCAGAGGGTTTTGGCATAAGCCTTTTTCTTTCTTCGTCCACTTGCGAATGGACAGACTCTCTTTGCAGTAAAAAGGACGACAAGGTTACGGTTGCTGACGCTCGACGATGCAATGCAGTCACTTTGATGCACATACACATACACATCATATACGAGAGGCTTACGAATGGCACCCCTTTGGTGCCGGCACTGATTTGATACCGAGGAGGCCGGGCATGTAATTTTCGCAGCTGTCCACGTGGGGATGGTCATGTTGCATCTGTATTTTTGGCGCCGACTGGACAGTATTTCTCTGGCCGGGGAGCTTCTCCCTGTCCATTATATGCAATACACGGCTGCGTACGAAGTGTCAGGTAATAATTAAGCGCAGCGGGGCAAGGGACAGAAGAAACCAAGAAGCTGCCGACAACCGCTTCCGGGCTTCCATATGAAAGATTCTCTTTCTTGTCATTCTCACGGGGCTTGCAACATCTTGTCCAGGAGCCGAGATGAGGGCATCTCAGCCTGCCTAGCGCATTGAAATGCCGAGCGCATCCCGCAGCTTGGTGCTTACACATGCGCGATGCTTGATGCTACATACTACCTACATAAGCAGGCTCTCAGCTGCCTGCTTGCGTTCGTAATCCTCATGCCCGCCAATGAAGGTGCGAGATACGAACACAAATCAATCGTGTCAGAGAAGCGCCGGCAGTGGATGTATACCCCCCCTCCCCCTTTATGCTTACTCTGTCTCGTTGCCGAGTATTTTACGCAAGGTTTTAAAGCAAAGAGGGCCGAGGCCCATGACAGAGGGTGATGATGATGATGATGACTTGACCGGGGGTTGATGGGACCGGGGACGGCCCGCTCGGGAGTTGCGGGCCTCCACTCTGTCTAGATGTCGGGATGTATGAAGATAAGGGCACTGCCTGCACGGCATATATAAATGATAAGCTGTTGTCAGCGCCGCTGCTTGTAAGATTGAGCTGGTTGCTGTGGTGGTTGGTGAGGGCTTTGTCTATAGGTGATGTTGCGCTGAAGCGTGCTCTCTAATTGAGATGAGGGAGTGTACGTGAGAGACATGGAGGGTTATGGGCACTCATGATGACGATTCCCGTGAGATGATATTCGCCTGATTATGGCTTATGAGCTATCCACGTGTGTGCTTCACGTCGAAATTCTCTCTAGATAAAGCTGACTGCTTAGATGGGGACAGAGCTGATTTGGCCCCCTGATGACACTTGACGACCTTATCTGAGCCCGGTGATGTTTTTGAGGGTGTCTCTTGGATGACTGTGTGACCTTGCTTTGATGATATAAATTAGAAACAAGTTGTTAGGCTGCTCATAAAGTCTGATAGAAAGTATCAATGGCGATATATGCGCGACATCAAATAGTTGAAATGACCAGCCATGAGGCGGTGCTGATATTTTTATCTACATAGCATATAACTAGCAGATAGACCTCAAAAGTCCACATGACTGTCAAACCCTCGGGGTATAGCATAAACTTGTTATAGACCTATCAATTGTAATTGTAGGAAACTAATATAACATGCTGCGGCTTTACGACGTGGTGAAAGGACAGAAGCATGCCGTGGAGTCTGTTGGCCAAGAAGTTCTCGATGAGTTACACATAGCAGCCACAAGACCCATGACCGTGCTCACCAGCTTCTCAACAGTCATCGGGACTGAGTTGTTGGCTCAGCCTTATCTCTAAGATATACCTCTTCATGCCGGGCACAGCTCCGTCTCACCCCGCCATTCTCCAGGTCTCTCCGCAATGCCGCCTCAGGCAACTTCCCCAGCCTCAGCCTCGTAACCTCTCCCTCCTTCACCCAACACCCAATCCTGTTCGCTCTGCTTCCTTATCCACCTCCTCCTATCTCTCTTCGTCCTCGTCCTCCACATGACCCAACTCCTTCCTCAATGGTACTTGTTCACGTCCAGCGCATCCTCTCATCCCACGTAATAACGCACCACCACTCGCACCACCACTTCTTATGTCATTCCTTGTTTCTCCCAGAAACACACATTCTCCATCACTCAACAGCCGTCCTTCCCTCCCCTCTTCCTCTCATTCGCCCAGCCCCCGTCCATCCTCTTCCAAGCCACCTACTCCCACAAGCGAATCATCTCACCCCTCCTCTTCCAAAGCACCAAGCTTCTCGCACAACACTCGCATTGGCCCCAAGCCGCGCCATCATGATCACCGTTGCGTAACACCGCAGATGCCGGGGGGGGGAGAGGAGGGACTTACACAACTCCTCCGCCCACATCAATCTACTACTACAAGAGAAACCAAACAAAAAATAAAAGACGAGACGGGATGGAACGGCCACGCGGTGTGCCAGGCTGGGCAAACGACACACTCCCCCCATCTTTCCAGCCCTTCCTCGCCGTTGCACACAAAAGTCGCCAAGACGGGGCCAGCAAAAATAAATAATAACATAAAAACAGAGAGAGAGAGAGAGAGAGGAGGAAGAAATGAGAAATAAAAGACAATGAGACATATTACACGCCAGAAGCTGGGAGACACCAGGGTCACGCTCACTCAGGCTCCCCCCCGAGCTGAAGCGGCAGTCTGAAAGAGTCGGTGTGATGAGGGTGGCATTCGCTGGCCTTCCCGGCTGGAGCTTTGTGTGAGACACGAACCGGTCTAAGACTGCCCGCCATTCGCGTGGAGGCCGAGTCAAAGGGGCCCCCCTCCTGCTTGATTGATCATGGGCAACGGGATGGACGAAAGAGAAGAAGGGGAGAAAAGCACGTAGCCAGTAGGCTCGCGGTGCGACGTTGGCGCAGGTCGTGTGAAAGCTGCGTGTGCCGCTGTGGCTTTTTGTTGATTTTTTTTATTTTATTTTTTTTATCCTTTATTTTGTTTTCCTGTACCTGTATTTCTTCGTCGTCTCTCGTTGTTCGGGCCTTGGTCTCTTCCATCTCTCTGCCGGCAATCTGTCAGCTCATTTGCTCATATCCCGAGCCTTGCGCAGCGCAAAAGTGATCCTGTACACATAGAGTACGAAGGACAAGTCGGCCCCCGAAAGATTGTGAGCCCGCTTTCATAAAGACACACTGTTTCCTTCCTTTGCCAAGTTGGTGGCCCAGCATCACGAGGAGCCAAAGAATGGCATCGCCTTTTTGCAAAGGGAGCGATCGCAGACACTCTACTAGAAGGAAGAGTCACGCATCGTGTAAAACGTTCCGTCGGGCGAGTCTCGACGGGGAGGAGACGATCAAAAGATGACTTGACTTGTCTTGCCTTTGTCTCCCAGCAGATGATTCACAGCCGCATCTTACCCCTCCCCTTTTTCTCACATGAGCTCTGGCTTGAAACTCTCAGCCAGCCTCACTCAGCCCGGTTCGGTGTGTTCTAAATAAGTTGAGACAACCATTTTACGACGAAAAGAGAACCCGGTCACAGTGAGAAAAGGAAGAGGATAAGAAAATGACAAGGCCATCGGCTTCTCTAGGCCACATGATCAGTCTCGAGAAGGGGCAACAACAGAAAAAAGAGAGAGAGAGAAACGGGCTGGTTCCGCGCCTCCCCTTCCGTCGCTGTGCCACGCTCTGGCAATTCCTCGCTCATCCTTCTGCCTGTGGGCAAGAGAGACGAGACCGGGGCGCGGGTTCTTTGTTTGCCTTGTACTCCCGTACATTGGCTCCCGTCGAACCAAAGAAATCGAGTCGTTGCTCATCCGCAAGGGCCAAGGCGGCTGCCCGTCTCGGCGACTTACAAGCTACTCATTCGTTCTGTGAAACTCTCTTGTTTCCCCCAGGTTTCGTCGCCGGGATTCTGGCTGGGAGACCATGGTAAGCTTTTGCACTCTGACGAGACAGGCAGTTTTGATAGTACTTCTTACTGCAGCATCTCCCCGTGGGGCGTCATGCCGGCACCCGTCTGCGGATTCATTTCGCCCCCCCTGGATATTCCATAGTTCCATGCAGTTCAGCATGTGTGTCAGAAAGAGAGAGAGAGAGAGAGAGAGAGAGAGAAAGGAATTGGGGTGGAGGGAACAAGTCTCGGGCCAGTAGATTGCGTCCCAAACCCGCTCATCTCTTACACCCTCTCTTCTGGAGGAGGGTTGGTTGAGCATGGCGAAAGGAGGGTAGCGCAGCAGCAACGCCGCCGACTGAATCGTGTGCGCAGGCGTACAGGCACAAGGGAAAGAGGGGAGGCTCGCTGGTGAGAAAATCGGCGAAGTGCTGCTTCCGGGAACGCTGGGTGAACATCTTTTTTTTGGGGGCAGGACTGAAACTGAGACTCAAATAGCGTGCTTGTGTCATGAGTCCTTGACTTTTCAAGTATCCCAATTCGTGACTCGGCGTGAAGTTCATGCAAGCTGACGGGGACGTTTGTATCTCACGGAGGTCGTGTATCCCAACTTGACAGTGTATTGTTGATGTCATGTCACCAGAGAAGGACACACGACTGCATACCATATATATATATATGCCTTATCTATGGGCAGGACCACCTATTCTACGCGGTATGGCAAAACTCCAGATAGTACCGTCGCAGTCGGAAGAGGACCTCAACTGTGGGCACAGTAGTCTTTTATCGGGAAAGTCTCTGCCCGGTTGCAATTACAGACCAAAAGGTCTGGTTACAATGGATTCTCCCAACCTACCCCCGTACGCCCATGACACAGAATGAATACGAGTTGATCTTCCGGGCATGTTTAACCACACTCCCTAGTAGTTTTTCCTTGGGGGGAGGGAAGGTGGGCAAAGGGGCATGGTCTTGCTACCGTCAAGTTTGAGAACTAATGGAAGCGTGAGTTGTCGTCAATGGGGGCCTTTGTCCGACAGCCCTGACCCGGTATGCGAGCTACTATGATGCAAGAAGAAGGGGTCCTTGTTCATGTGAGAGGGAGACTGGAACATGAAAGTAAGAGTACCTACCTAGATACAGTCGGTTTCATTGATGGACACCCTCTCTTATGGAGGGGGTTGGGATGCCTTATAGTGGATGCAATCTGGTGTGGTGATACCCTTGAAGAGGAGGAGGATGGTAACCCGAGGAGAGTCAGTCAGTCACAACTTGACCAGCTAGCAGCTCAAATACATGCTAAGATAGATTTAGAAACAGGAAAATAATATGTATATGGAAAAGATATTGTGTAGATTGAAAGGAACATGTTGAACAGGTTAAATTACGTCGTGTGTAAGTGTGTGTGTGACGCTCGTCATGGGGAAACTAGGTTGCCTTTTTCTCTTTTACATCCTTTTCTTTTTTCTTTTTATCGTTCTTTTCCGTTTTCCCATTGCGGATTATTACCCCATTACTTGTTTTTATCGTGATTTATTATTTATCTTTAATTAGTGGCATCACTTTGCAGTTATTGCTTCTCCCCTGATGCTGTGCCGTTCGAGATGGTGTATCCTTGCAGCCGCTTTCAGATGCTCTCGGCTTATTCGACAGAGTACGATCAGATGTCAGTCAAGGAGCACCCGAACTACGTCTATTGCTTCTATCCTCGGATGCCGTGCAGTAAGAAAGGAACAAGAATTGCCATTAGTGAGTTGGCATGAGACTATCACGAGTGCCTCGGACATGCATGTCGTTGTAGAGTGCTGTATGCCGAGTACTGGGTATATCTTCACAAATCTTGAACGTGAATGGTGTCTACGAGCATCTCGCCCTCGGGCAATGCCGGAGACGTTGAATCCTTTTTCCACGTGCAACTTCAGGCTTTTCTCAGGCTCGGCCACGAAGTCAACGGTAATTCATTCCCCATGGCAGACTCAAGCGGACAGCCTCGGTGATGAACAAGGCAAGAAGGCGATGTCGGGGAATCCAACCCGCGGCATCCCGTCGCAATGAAGCTACCTCTGCGAGAATCTCTTTCCTTTTACCCACACACCCAGATTGGTCAGATCGTATGTGCTTTTTCGTTCTTTTTTATTAATCAAATCGCACATGATTTGCGATAATAAGCCAGATATATATATAACGACCACACGAAACAAGAGTGGTCGGCGACCAAGAAGAGAGGGATAATATTCCCCCCACGCGGGCTGAAGAACGTTGAAGAAATGGCGTGCTTTTTTTTTTTTTTCTCTTTCATGGGGGTGATGATGGTGACAGGCTATGGCCCTTTGGGGGGGTTGTCAGCGATGTGACAAGCAGGGGATTTTTGACTCGAGCAGATCGAGATGATCATTCTCATGATGTATTGGCAACCACGCAATTTACTGCATAGTATAGACGGGGGAGGGGGGAGGATGGTTGGATGAGTTCGACCACTTGGTATGACTTTGCACTTTTTTCTTTGCGGACAACACCTCCTCCCCTCTCAAAAGAGGAAAGAAAGGGGCGTATTATCCAAAAGGGATTGCCGAGGCCCATCAAGACGGCTTTGGGGGGAATAAGCACAGCAAGTTTTCGCGATCAGATGATGCCGGATTGCGGCCCGGTCGCGCCGTATCAGGGACATTTTCTCACTTTTCTTCCCGTTCGATTCATTTCCTTTTCCCCAGGGACATCTCGATGCGCCACTTAATACTTGAGGTCTCTGGAAGATGTAGAACTAGCGACTGGGAGTGTGGTGTTTTCCGTCCTCATACAAGGCTCGCGAGACGGAGATGCCACGATAATACCTGGGCAAGGTCCTTTAGACAAGGCCATGTAATCCCTGGAACCCCAGTAACAGGGAACCGTCCTCGATACGGATGCTTCCACGAAAGAACGTGGTCCTACAGACCTTGTCTGTTCAATCATCTGACAGCCTTGAGCTTTCCATTTTATATTTTGCGCGGGGGGGCTGTTTCCCCCGGGGGGCCGCCAGGTCCATCGGTGAAGCAAAAGGGCGATTTTTTTTTACATGGAAGACAAGCAAGGAACAACAACGCACAGGCAGCATGTGTGTCAAGGGGGGCCACAATATCAGCACAAACACAATGACGCACCCATGAGAGCGATGGTACATGCAATTATTGCGGAGGACCTTTGGGTGCAAGTGGAAGCATTTTGGGGGCTGAAAATAGATGCGCAGCCTTTGGGAGGGGAGGGAAGGGGAGGGGGGAAGCAAATCGAGGAAAAGGCGGGTGTGCGCAACGGTCTTGTTCTCGCAGCTGGCTGGGCCACGTATCAAACCATGGGGTCACTTGATGCAGAAAAAAAAAAAAAAAAAAAAAAAAAGAATGCTATGGACCTTTTTTGCTTGTCATGGTCGTAAAGAGGTGAATCCGCCGGCAAGGCTGTGCCCAGTGATGTTTTTTTTCCCTTCTCTCTCTTGTATGGGGAAGGGGAAAAGCGCTCGGACAGGGGCTTTTTCACATCACGAGATCCTTCTTCCTGAACGAAGCGGACATTCCGTCTGTTCGCCTTTGTTGTTATTGTTGTTGAGGGCACCGACTCGGGGCCGGGTGTCATTGGTACTGTTCTGGTGTTTTGTTTGTTCGTTTTGGCGAGTCGTACATGTTGCATGCCTACTTACATGGTCGAGTACGACAGCATGACTGTCCTTTGCATGCTGTGTTTGTCTCTGTTCTTGGCCCCCCCATCATGTAAGTCGACGTACGTTCCAAGTATATGCAGATTGCACTTGCAAAGTCCAGTCACCCGCCAGTCACCAACATTCTCTAGCGAACCGGTGAGCGATAGCCACTGGCATTGCCCGGTGTTGGACGCCAGTCACGATGTTGTTCTGTGAGCCGGAGCTCATACCCCCCATGGCTTGTGCTTTTTCCTCTTCCCACCGGGTCACGATGCCTCTCCGGCAAGTTCCCGGCGAGAGCCAACCAGATAGATGGCCGTCGGTCAGGGCGCTGTGGAGAAGGCAATGCTGGAATGCAAACATGGCCTTGGGCGAGTATCAAGTGAGGGGAGGATAAAAAAATACTAGTATGAACAAAGAGCTGGAGACCTTGGCCGCATGATGCAGGGTAGGGTGCAGGGAACAAGAAGAAAAAAGAACATCGTGATGCCGGATATTCGAGGCATAGCGATGAGCATAGGGTAGGTACATGAAGGCGGCAGACGCAGGTGCGCAGCAACGCTTGGGCCAGAAACCTCATTCTGGTGACGTGACCCAGGCGGTAATAATATTTCAAGTACCTAAAAAAGGAGGGCAAATAAAAGAAAAAACAGAAAGAGACAAGAAGACAAAAAAAAAAAAAAAAAAAAAAAAAAAAAAAAGGGTAAAAAAAGAAAAAGAAAAGAAAAGTACAATGGACCAAAATATCATCGAGCCAACAGCACGTTACGGTAGCTACATAGTCTACAAGCCCTCTTCTGGTCTTATAGCCAACTTTGCAGTTTGCAGTTGGTGATTATTTTTTTTAGGTTCGACGCCTCTTTGCGGAGCCGCGCGATCGCCGTTGCGACGGCTTGGAGAAATCCCCCGGTTTCTTTTCTGTATGTATCAAGATATTGTTGTTGGACGGCATCGAGGGTCAGAAGTCGTTGAACCAAGTGCAGAACCAGAGCTTCCAAAGTCTGTTGCTTCGCCCAACGGATCCCCAACTTCATCACTATAAAATCCATTATTCTTTTTTTTTTTTTTTTTTTTTTTTTTTTTTTTTTTTCAAACCCTAAAATAATGAATTGATTATTTCTTTGTATTCTTTCTTGTCTCTATCTTTCCTGTTTGTCTGAGGCTCCGTTTTGTCTCTGCCATCAACGGCAATGCAGCACCACCACAATCTTGCTGTTTCAGACGCAATTTCTGCTGCTGCTGCTGCTGCTGCCTTGTCACCTCTGTAAAACGTACATGTAACCACTGTACATCCCGGGGAATTCTCACAATAAGCCGCCAGACTCCTGGCAGACCCTATTCATTCTCGCCGTCGGAATCCCATTGCAATGGTTCACCGGAAAGCACGTCTATCGCGATAGTATTGGAACTGGACAAGTCTTGTCAATTGCACGGAATCGTCACCCGAGCACCTCATGTGGCGTGTCTCACAATCTCGAGCTCCTCCTCGTCTCCCTCGCCAGGGCACTGAGACGGGTAGAGTGCAATGCTAGTAGTATTTACCTACTATCTACATATACATTATACCAGACTCACACGCGAGATTCCAAGACATGCATACCGTTTTCGCTATTTACCATCCAGCGCGTCTAAGGCGGGTGGTCGCGATGCGTGGCTTAATACACCAAGGGGGGGGCATCTGCATTTACATACTAGGTAGTATCGTACACTTTATACTTGCACTTGCACTTGCATGCATGCCTTGCAGTCGCGCACACATCACGTCCATGCAAAACCAAAGCCCGCGATCGAGCATGCCAGCCCTACGAGGCCACCGCTAGGCTGCGTGATACAAGTTCCTCTCGCTACTACTAGTACTGCATGTATCAGCCTTGGATAAGGTAAGGTAAGGTAGGCAAGATCCAGGGCACCACCAACGTCTGCATTTGCCGGTCCTGCAAAGCACACGCCAGAGAACGGCTTCAGATGCGCCTCCAAAACCGCCATGTAACAACAACAACAGCAGCAGCAGCAGCAGGAAACGACGACGACGACGCTTGATGAAGCAATGCCGGATCTTTCCGCAGCTTTGTTGGTGCTGTCGTTGACTAGTAGTGATACGGTACCTGCTGTTGTTTCTAATAAAAGATCGACTACTAGTCTTGCCAACCGCTCACTCCGTACAAAAGCATCACGAAGCTTTGATATGCCCTCTTCGTGATTCGGCAGGCCAGCCACTCCGAGTTTCAAACGTGCAAATGCATCTCGTTGGCTTCATTCTTTCCCCCCCGCCATGCCAGTCGGGGCAATGGTCAACACAGCAATACAGTAGACTTTTGCAAGAAAAAAAAAACCGATGATTACGGAACGGGCTCCCTCTCGACGGCGTTTTGCCCGGAGCTACTTTGGCAAGCTCAAAGGCCCGAAAAGGGTTGGGCGGTGCCCCCCCATGCCATGCTGAGTTCCGTTCCAATCGGTGGGACAAAGGGGAGTTTCGGCAAATGGGGCCTTTGGATGTCTCTCTCTCTCTCTCTTTCTCTCTCTCTTGCTTGTCTCTGTGCCTGGGCCTGTGCCTGTGCCTGTCTGTGCCTGTGGAGTAAGTACGTGTGTGAGAGCGTTGGCTGACGTGAATGTACAAGTAGCATGATTATTACTGGTGGCTCGGCCTGGACGAACCGGTTTGACGTGGATGGATTCTGAGTAATTTACCGTTTGCCTGGGACGCAGAAACTCCATAAAATACCCATGATTTATTATTGAAAATGCGATTAAATTGTTTGATTAATTATTTATTTTATTCGATTTCGCAAGTCATGTCAACGCATGTATCTTCGCTCGGATATTCATTAGCTTACGACAACATCAAACGTCCAAGCTCCAGTTAAAAAAAAAAAAAAGGCGTACTTGTACCATTTCCGTCTTCCCACTTTATCTCGCATCTCCACCAGTTGACTGAGCCTCGTAACCTTTTCTGGCCAATCGCCTTTCTCCCCTCTCTCACCTCTCTCTCACTTGTACCTCGTTCTATCTTGTTCCACGATAACGAGGCTGGGCACAGAGAGAGAGAGAGAGCGGATCCGCCCTCGGCAGGTTTTCCTTTGGCATGTTACCTTCTGGATGGAGCCCGGATCACGTAACCCAGCGTCCAAGGGCCAGACGGGGACCCGGATTCGCCCACTGAGAAGTGGATGAGCAAGAGTGTGGCCCTGACTCTGGCTTTGCCTGTGGCTCATGAGCGGAGCCGGTGATACGAGGGCGGCGATACATACATCAAAGTAGTAGCGACGAGGCAGGCTGGCTTTGTCAGTCATGTTCTACTACTACTACAGTACTGCGGTACAGGCAGTAATGATAGTGGGAAGGCGACGACATGGCCCGAGATTTGGCATTGGACTTGGGCCAACACATCGAGGAATACACAGTTTGATTGCAGTTTTGCCGGACGTCATCGACCAACTTTGCCAAAATCTCTCAAGGGCGCGCGGCTGCTTGGCTCTTCTCCAGCGCGGCTGAGCAGGATCCACGGTTTACCCAGCGTCGAGCCTTTACAGTACAGCATGTATCACAGTATCTTGCTCATCCGGAATCCCCTCCCGGGTCCCCATTTTCCCCGATCACAGCACATCCCGAACCTGTAATTGTCCGCTATACTACGATGACATGCAAGGCATACGTATTCCATGAGAGTCGATGTATCTTTCCAGCCTCTTCTCTACAGTACGAGTTTACGGGTACTATGTCTGTTGCTGCCCACATGCTAGAGGACTCGTCGTTGCCTCACGATGCTTTCTTTGCCGAAA
This sequence comes from Trichoderma reesei QM6a, assembly GCF_000167675.1. Lineage (NCBI taxonomy): Eukaryota > Fungi > Ascomycota > Sordariomycetes > Hypocreales > Hypocreaceae > Trichoderma > Trichoderma reesei. The sequence continues at coordinate 477,188 of NW_006711163.1, read as the reverse complement.
TCAAACGAGGCCAATAAAAAGCATACTAGTAGCACCGCAGTTCTGTAGATACCACCGCAATAGCGAGAATCCATCCCAGGCTCTTCGGGATGACACGGGTGGCGGCCGCTTGACACGCGCTGTGGCGCAGAAACCGTGGGTTGTGTATTCGGTGTTCTGGTGCGCTTTCTCTGCTCTGCGTCACCACGCCCAGCCACAGCTGGAGACACGATACTAATGGCAATACCATACATAGAAACACAAGCTCCATGAATAACACACACACACACACTCAAGCGAAAGGAAAGGAGGCAGCCAAGGAGCCAGGCCAACGGAGACGGCACGTAGTAGCGTCAATACTCGAGCACCCCTCTTCTCCGTTCCGTTTCACGAAGCAAACGACAAACTGGTCGCCGTTGGGAGAAGAATGAGTCGCGGCTTCGGTTCATTGCTCGGGCATTACCATGGCCCTACTAGTTCTCGTCGCTACTGCTTTGTTTAAGCGGGGGGGGGGGGGGGGGGGGGGGGGGGGGGCCGGGAGCCAGAGACCCTTCGTCTTTTTTTCTTGTTCAAGAGCCCAATGATAATGGAAGGTCTCCAGAAGGGCTGGGCAAAGCTGGTCAGCTCCCAGTTTTCCTCGTCTTCTGGTTCGTTAGCCCTGTTCAATGCGTTCAATGCGCTACGCTCCGGGCTGCGGGGCCGGAGAGATACATACAGAGAGAGAAGAGAAGTATTATCGTGAGTCTTGACCTCTGTTCGTTTTTCGAAACAAGACGCCCCCCCTACCGCGCCCCCCCGGTCTTAGGCAGACAGATTCACTAGTCAAGAGTCAAGTCTACATACATACACATTGTAGTGAATGGCCATCAAGGAGATCGCCGACCCAGGTTCTACGAAAGTGGCGCTCTTCTAGAAGGAAATAATCTCCAGCCGGTGCTGTTTCGACCCGAGTCATGCCCGCAGCCCAAAGCTAAGAGAAAACGGGCATGTATGTATGTATGTATGTACCTATCAATGCCAGCAGAGCATGCATATGTACAGTAAGCCGTTACGATTCAACTCACTCACACAACACACACACCCACACACACGGGATCCAAGCCAAGGAGGAGTGAAGTGGCAGGTATTTTAAGGCGGTCCGATATGATGTGCAATTCAACCCACTCCGGCTCCACCTCTTGTTGGCGGCCCTGGCTGAAGAAACCGCCCTTGCATTTTCATTCGCGCTCAGGTTTGTTCCAGAAGGAAAATCGTTCATAAAAAATACCACGTACAACAAAACGGTGAAGGAAACGACGTCTTTCTTTAGGGCCTCATTGCTGATTTGCCCGCTTTTCCTCTTGTTGCCCGTGGTTTCCCGTGCCGAGAGGGGCCTTGTCAGCGTCGGCCGAGAGCGAGATAAATCATGCAAGTAAACTGAATGGTGGATGCGGTCAAGATACATGCCGCTCTTCGCCTCTTTGTCAGTGACATGCATAAGACGCGAGCAACTGAGGTGCTTGTAGCAAAAGACCATGAATGATGCCACGAGCAGCTCCAAGGAGGCCACTTGACACGCAGGCAGACGACACTACCTGGTATGTACATAGCAAGACGCCGCCAGTGGCTTCAGCATACGCCTCCAGAATACCTAGTAGTACTCTAAGGAAACGGAGCTACCGTCCAAGGTTTCCTCCTGGCTAAACGCTCACGATGAACCAATAGTCGGGTGGACGAGCGTTCTGAGCGCGTTAGACTGCCGTTTAGAGCAATGTATCCCTTCAACTCTCACCGAGGCTCGCCGCCACGGCAAATTCCGCTAAAAGCAAATTGGCCGATTTGGATGCCAAAAGAAATCGATGTCATTTTGATCGCTTGAGCTGAGGTAATCACGGTCCGTCCAGACAAGGCCTGACCTGACAGCTCCTTACCTAAGCCCGTTTCCGTACCGGTCATGTGCCTGTCCGTGCTCCATCTGAACGTTTTCAAACGGGCTCAATGATTCTTTGTCAGCAGTCACTTGACCTTCCATTCTACCGTACCTTAACCTTTTATGGAGCCATCACAGGCTGCCTCCTCCTCCTCTCCACGTCAACAATATGCCTGAAAGCGGCAACGCACCTCGACGCCAAAAGGCGCAATATCCAGCCCAGTCCAGCCCAATCCAGCCTCTCTAACCTCGGGCAACGATCACGAGCTGGTCCAAGTCATGTCAGAAGGATCGTGGCCCAGTGGGCATCAGGCCCCTCCGTTCTTCTACCCCGCGGGGGCGGAGAGTCTGCCATGTCGAAAAAAGTACGGGGTATCTTTACCGGCACTCAGCATGCATACATACATGTATGTAGATCGCCCATTGGATTCCGATAGTCCGACGGCAGGGACCTTGGCAAACTGTTGGTTTGTGCTATGTATTAGTAGTAGACGTATTACTCCGGATTTGATGCTCGGCATGTGCGTCTGCTGGAGTGATTATCGTCCCATCAACGGTGAGAGCCATGCCGCCTTGCCGGAAACGAGCCTCGGCTGAACTCACTCACTGGACAAGACTCTCTCCCCCCCGGCCCGACATGGACGGGTCTTGATGCTACGATACGAGTTGCTAGTAGTATCACTTTTACTCGTACAGTAGGTACTCCCTCCCTCTATCTCTCTGTACCCCCCTCATATGGCGAAATACGGGGTATTAACCTGCCTATTCGCACCTGAGACCCTGTTTGATAGGCTGTTTTGATAGGCAAAATGCATGTGCAATGTCAGGCCAAGGTGGCAATATCTGAGATTGCCTGGACCCTGCCGTTTCGCAGCAATCCGAGCACCGAGCTCCATATCGCCACAGCTTCCCCGCCAATTGATCTGCGAGAGCTCCTGTCCAGACCTCTTTGACCTGCCTCTTTACAACGCAGGATGTATCATATTACGGGGTACCGTCTCGGGTCTGGACCGAATCTGGCGGCTCATGTGGCTCCAATTGCTTATGCTCAATGCTACGCTTCAACGCCAATTGCGCTATGTATTCGGTGTCCCTTTAGAAGATGGAAACCGCCGGTCTAAGGGCTATTGTTTGCGCTCGGTCTGCCTTGAACTAGTAGGTGTATGTATTATTACATGTCTAGCCTCGTGAGGTTCTTGGTCTTCTAAAGGCATTCACGTGAGCTGGTAGTATCGTAGCCCGTGTCAATGCATTGTTACATACTAGTATTACTCGGCATCTGGCCCCGTTGAATGACAGTTGATCGGTGGATTAGACCCCCAAGTTCCCCCCTCCCCCGTTCTAGTTCTAGATGAGCCTCACTCGACTCACCAGAGAAATTCCGAGAACGGGGATATCCACCAGACAAGTGGCGGGAGTCATGTGACGGCGAGCTGTCTCCTCTTGCTGAGCCTCATGATCTTCAGGAGCCTGAGCTCGGCGAGACTTGTCCGAGAAAAACAATTGACATAAAATAGAAATAATAATAACAATAATAGATAAAAGAAGGACAAAAAAGAAAGAAAAACACGAGGTCAATTGGATAGAATACTGGAGATGTGGGTTTTGATTTCGTATGATATGCGACGTTGCCGCCGTATGAATTGCACGGAACCGTAGAAGTGCTTCGCCGCATGGAGCAAACTGGGGCGGTTCATCCACAGCCGCTTTCATCAATGCAGCACGCGTCTTGCGCGTCTACCGCCAACTGTCGAGTAATGTACAGACGAGGGCAAAAACAAAAAAGTCAAATGATTTTATCAATTGTATTAAATAAATAATTAATACCAATGAGTCTCAATTGCCATATCCCCACATGCTCTCTGTCTCAATCCTCCCTCTCGTACCTGTGTCAGTTCAGCGAGTCATCGCCAGCCCCTGGTATTGTGTTGGCAAATCCCCCATAGTATTACTTGTACTTGAGATTCCAAGGTGCGCTTTTCGCTTATCGACATTTTGAACACCCAGGTTTGTTGGTGTATGCATTCTGTATGTATCGTATGCACTTACAAGTAGGCAGTCCAAGGGGCCGTTGCCCTCTGTGCCTTGCCCGTGATGTTGGGAGTATGCATGCACTTTGGCTCAGGGAAACGAGATTCAAATGCTATCATCGTCACAATGCTTCATCTACGCCTACCGCAGAGCGTGGGCATGCAATAGCAATTGTAACAATACCCCAGATTTGGCGGCGGGAGTGCACTCAAGCAAGGAATGGACACGAACAGGACGTTGGACTTACATCGGCTGAATTTGCTCCCCATCTGAATCACTACTACGTACTCGTACTACTGTAACCCCAATTCGGCCAGCTTTCATAGGCGCGGAACGTGCGCGCGGCCTGTAATTGATTCGATGCCTACCAGCCTCGTCACAAAATCACAGCAGCGCGATTGGACGTGTAAGCCATCTAATTTGAACTGCAGGAGGCGGAACAAAAGTCACTGTATTAATATCAGATATGAAAAAAGAGTTTTAAAGGAGATTGGCGTCTATGGCCCCAACGAGAGGGAATCCAAGTTTGTCAGCTCCCTCTCATCTGTCAAATTTGTGACGAGTCAACGGCGATCCGCCTCCCTCGCATCGTGAACCCCCTTCCCTTCCCTTTCCCTTCACCCCAGGATATTATGTATGTACTTTTATGTGTGTATCTTCGATGAGCCCTGTTTCCGGAACCTGAGCCAACTTTTTGCCCAACTTTTTGCGCCCAGACGATGACGGAACATGCAGGATCCGGGCATGGGGGGGGGGGGGGGGGGGGGGGGGGGAGAGCCTGCAGCAGCGAGGTATTACTTGGTGCAGTCACGTTGTTGCCCGGTCCCTGGGCTATCATTCGTCGATGCGCAGCGAGATCAGCTTTGCTGGCGATCGAGAAGCTGGCTGAAAAAAGTACGAGTGGCGTTTTGAAAAGTCCAATCGTTGTCGTTGGTGGTGTGATACGGTGCAGGGTACACGTTGGATGATGGCTTTGGGACAAGAAGTTGGAGAAACGCGTGTTGGAAACAGGGGACGAGGCGTTGTACTGTACTGTTGATAGTCCAAGACAGAGTAGATCAATGTTGATGGATTGATAATAATTTGAGAATTAAGCAAGACATTACTCGCACTCCCCAGGCAATACCTACCTACCTTTGTTCGAAGGGATGGATAATATCGACTTGACGTGGTTCAGATCTGGGGTGTGTGCTGACCAAACTTCAGCGGCGGCGATGCTCCGGCCCGGCAAGGTGCCCCCGTTCTCCGCGACTACGCTTATGTGCCGGATCGCCGTCTAATACTGCACCCTGATTCAACTACTACCAGAACGAAGGAGAGGGGAAAGGGATTCAACTGGGAGTCACATGAGGCTCGATTTGCATTCTCCTGGTGTTGATTGATTGGGGGGCTTCAACTTCTGCTGGGCGAGGAGGGTTTGGACGTGAATGAGACTGTTTTGGTATGAAAAATCCCGAGACGGTGGCCTGACGCGTTTTTTTCTTCTTCTTTGGCTGAGTCGCGTACAAGTGCAAGACGAGACAGCATTCAATGTTGGATGCATCACGGGGGGTCCTCAATCTCAGACAGGCTGAGGCAAAAGCAATGAAAACAGGAAGAAGAACATTCATGTCAATCACTTCTTCATTTCAGCTCTCTCTTTTTGTTTTTTCTTTTTTCTTAATGCGCCATGCACACTGGATATATGACACCCCCTGTTGAGAAGAGTAAAGCAAGAAAAAAAGCTTGGTTGTCTCCCTTGCTCACAAGGGGTCCGAAAACACACTTCCACAACAGGAAAGGTCGTCTTGTCTCGAGGAAACAAAAGCTTCAATACAGTAAGTAGTATCATTCTCTCATTCTCTTCGTAATCACGTTCTCAGCTCCGGTATCATTATTGTCCGCCCATTGAATCCTTCGCATATTACGAGTATCAGATTTGCATGATATTCAGCATCACCGCCTGATTCAGCCTCACGAGCCTAAAAAAGTTCAGGCCGGAAGACTCTCCCGGCGAGGGCACATGCGCCTCTTGTTTTTTTTTTTTTTTCTTTTCCTCCCCTCCCCCCTCTCATTTTCCTTGACCGTCTAACACAACTCCCATTGCTTTTGTTTCCGTAACGCTAACTTCTATGTGCGATGTTGCAGCTAAGAAGCAAGGAGTGCCATTAGCAAGCAACACGTCAGGCCTTTTTTTCTGCTGGCATTTATGTAAGGGCTTTGTTCAAGTGCCTTGTTCTCTCCCGCCTTTTTTTTTTTTTTTTTTCTCATTAATTCATGTGCTATCATATATGACAAGCCACGGGCTATGCCGCCCTGCGATCGCGCCCCAGCTGCGCGGGCAATCTGGCGGGAAATGATGCTACAAATTCAATTAAAAAAGTGAAGAAATTTGAAAAGGAATTCAATTAAACGTGTTTTTTTATTTCTTCTTCTTCTTTTTCTCTCTCGGCAGACGGCTCAGGCTTTCACATGGAAATTCGCCAGCAACGGAGCCGACCAACTTGTCCAGTCGGCCGAATTGCCTCGAACGGGTAGGTAGGGCATTCGGCGACCTTATCTTGCGGACCCTGTAAATTGGGCTTCGGGGGGTTCAGCCAGGTTTATCTGGAGGCATTTGTATGTATGTATGTATGTCCGCCCCGTCGCAACTTCAGAAGTTCCTGGCACGCAAGAAGCTGTGGTTGTCGCATCACAACCTCTCTCTCTCTCTCTCTCTCTCTTTCGGGCTGAGAGTCTGGCACCCGTGTGGACTGTGTGTGCTCGCAGGTATGGCGCTTCTAGAAATGGTACCGAGAAGGGGGGGGGGGGGGGAGCATTTCACATGCCTCGATGTACATGTAACAAGCGGATGAGGAGAGGAGGGAGAGGGGGGAGTTGCCGTCCCGTCGTCCATCACGAGGTTGCCAGCAAGACGTACATTTAATATACTATGCCTTGCATCGATATTCTCCATCTGCAAAAGTGCGACGGCCCGCCTTCATTCGCTCGCTTTAGCAAGAAGGAAGACGCATACACCAAAAAAAGAATAGCAGCATGATGAATTAGGAGACAACCTGCAACTGCACTCGGGCGCCTGGTCACAAACCTCCTCTGCCTCCCAATCACGGATGTAGCAGCCCGCTTTTTGCGTGTTCCTTCAGTCACACACACACACATCGGTTTGACAACTCATACTCACACACACACACACGCACTCGCTCACACACACACCGAATCTCTGCCGCTTCATTTGACGGCCGAGCGGGAAGAAGCGCTAGGGCGCAACAGACAGACAGGTGCGCTAGGACCTCCGGACCGGCTGCCGGTTCACGCAAATGCTGGGGGAGGGGGAACAGAGAGATGGAGGTCTTGGATGATGCCCAATTCGGCTGCTCGCCGGGAGGAAGCGAACCAGGAGGGGTCATTCTGTCGCAGAGCTCAGGACGAAAGAAGGGAATAAGGGAGGGGGGTGTTGTGCTCTACTGCGTTGCATGGGGGCTGAGCGAGTGGGTGAGTTGAGTGAGTGACTGGAGTAGGAGGGTGATGAGGGTTGTGGTTTGACAGCTGGATCGAGGGGGTCTAACACATGACTGCGTGAACATGATGCGCGCAAGAGACCATATCCCCCCTGATTGCACCCAAGTAAGTATCGTATGTTTGAGCAGACGGAAGGATGCGCTTTTGATGCCGCCTGCGGACGCGTGTCTAGGGTATAACTCATTGGCTGCGGCATACGAGGCGCAATGGAGAAGCTGACCTTGACCTGGGCCGTTGCACTCATCAGCGTGTTACTACAGGCATCACGAGCTGAAAGCGAAGCTGCTTTCTTGTCGGAATCGTGGTGATTGGTTGGAATCCGGCTTCACATGGACTGGGGGGGACGGCAGGCCGAAAAGTCACGGGAGCGGAAAAGCGGCTGGACTGGCGAGCAGGCTCTTTTTCTTTTTGCTTCCAGGAGCCCAATGAAGAGGACGCTCATCTGTCAACAACATGCATATTGCCATCGCCTTCTCTTGTTGTGTCGTCTTGATTTGAGACACGCATATCGATCCGCTGGCGGTGGCGGGCTCCCTTCTTTTCTTTTGCAGACCGTCTTGTCTTGTCCTGTTTCTTTGTCTTGGATTCTTGTCTCTTTTTGCGTCTCCCTGCATTCGCAGTTAGTCTGGGGCAAAGGGCAGATGGTAATCTCACGATAGACGACCCAATGGCATCCATCGCCGCTGCATGTGTCCCCTCCGCAAGTTCTGCAAGGTGAACGAGAAAGCGGGAAGACTACTAGTACTATTCGACTGCAAAGGGCTTGGGGTTGAACTTTTTGTCGCCTTCGTTTTTGTGACACCTCGTCAACCTGTTACATACCGGCTTCCCCGCTTGCCAACATTGTTGCTGTCTCTGCTAGTATTCCGCATTATCAAGTCGTCCCGGTCCCCCGTACCCCATGGTCTTGCAGCTGAAGCTATGTATTTTCTTTTTTATCCTTTTCTTTTTTTCCCCTTCTTCTTTGTCTTGTCGTTTCCTCTCATACCCCAGTACATGGACAAGGGAGAGGGCAATAAAATAGAAAACAATGGATGATTATAGAAATGACAGAAAAGCAAGGCCACGCAGCTGAAAATCAATTTCAACGCCCTGGGCTCGGGGATTTTCAACATGTATCGTATGTACGATAGGTGCCCGCATCAAGAGCCTGCCCATCGTGGCCCCCGGCGCGGCTTCCCGGTGCCGTGTCTCTGGGCCTGCGAGTCCCATGTCAAGCAGGGGGAGGGGGTTTATGTTCCTCCCATCTTGAAGTATTATTTCGATGTGCGAGCTAGTAAGAATAGAAGAATAAAGATAAATTCGTAAAGAAATAATAATAGGTGTTTGATGTTTTCGAAAGCAGGGGGGGGATATTATTCGGTTGGGATAATTTGATGCTTGCAGCAAGGGCAGCAGTACTTTCATTATGCTGTTCTTTGTGATGTGTCTATTTTCTGTCCTTTTGCCGTTTACGCACAACACTGAATGTTTCATTTGTGTTGTTGGTTGTATCCTTGCTTTACTCTCATCAGCCGTTTTGCAGTCGATTCATATTACATCCCATCATCATCATTGACACCAGCAAAGGAGAGGTATTCGTTCGTTAATCACAAGCCGCAGAGCATGGCATCCCTACGACTCCAAGAAATGAAAGAAGCCAAGTTCGGGAACCGTTTTGCCGCTTCCCCCGCCTTTTCCCCCGGGGCAAGAATGCTGTTGGTCAAAGGACGTCGAACAATTCCATCGAATCGAGAGCCAAGAACTGAATGAATAATCTCGTGTGAAATGCAAGTTGGGAGAAAACACGTGCTCGATGCGAAAAGCGGGGGCCTACATGGACCTTGAACGTCTGGATAAGAGCCATGAGGAGAGCTTGAGCCGGCTTTTGGCGATAAGGCGAGGGAACCCCCCTGGATGGGGGCTCTCGGCCGGGGCACGTTACATTTGCTTCTCGTCATCATCGTAAGGTACGCACTTACTCCATCCTTATCGATTCACTTCTTCATACTTCCATCGTGTTTTGCATTCTATATTTGGAGAATATTCGCCAGCGGAAAAGGTTCTCTGTCGTGCAGTTACCGCCAACTTTCCCTCCTCAATACGAACGGAACACCTTCCGTCAAATTTCAAGGGCAAACAGTCAACCCCCCGTATCCGAGCATCGCCATCGCCCATCGCCATCGTCAATTCTGCCACAGAGGCCAAAGAGACCCCATCACCGATTCAATGCTTACATACCTGCAATGCCGGCACTCGATTTCTTCAGCTCAACCAACGCCTCCCCCCCCCTTGCCCTTCCCTCCCCTACCCTTGCCAGCCACAAAGATTTCAATGGCGGAAACAGCCCGAGCGGTGAGACGTGTAAAGAAAAAAAACCGCTCCCCTCTTTCTCGCCTTTCCGTCGACTTTCTTCATGCGGCAGTCCGTGTAAGTTGGTGCATGATTGATAGATGCCTCGAGTTCTGTTTGCCCCCTCTGTTCTATACTGCTTGTGGCTTTGGCTCGGCTTACCTGCATTGCCGCTATCAATGACCAGGGCAACTTGGTAGTACGTAAATGTTGCAGCGGAGGCCCTCGCTTCACTCGACGCTGCTGAAGCAGGAAAAGAAAACGAAAGAAAAAAAAAATGTAAAAAACAAAGAAAAAACAAAACGGACGAGCCAAAAGAAACAGATGCGCACGGACACGGTCACGCATAATACAGACGAGACGAATGGGCGGACCGGGATATGGCAAAGGGGAACTTTGCCTTGCTTGGATGTCAATACCTTACGTTTCGCTCCGTCTGCGTGTAAAAGGCAGAATGTTGCAACTGTTACTGCTTTTTGACATGTCCGGGGGGGCTGGTTCATTTCTACTACTATGTAATAATACCTGGACATTTCCCTCTGATTGACTCTTCCCTTGTTCTGTCATTCTTTTCTTCTTTCCCTTCTAAATCGTAATATCGCGATCCGGGCTGCCGGTCCTGTCTAATTTCCCACACGCCCGGAAACTCTTTTCCTTCTTCTTTTTTTGTTTGCTCTCGAACTTCTAGACTTGGCTTTTTTGAGAGGTGGGAAGCTAATCGCAGGCGGGGAGCTTCCGCGGGCCCGGATTCTTGGGAGCTACTGTATCATATCGCTGGTTATATTTGCTCTCAGGCCTTGTTCTGGCAGGGGAAGAGGCTCAAAGCACTACAGGCAAAATAGGGCCGGGGACAAATGGGCTCATCCGCCAGGCGGACTTCAGCCGATATACTACTACATACTACAAATCGGCCCAGCAGTCGATTGCCTAATGAGAGAAGTCTAGAAGCCTCTCTTTGTTGTTAGTGAGTGCTCCTGTGTTCCGTATTGCTCCGCAACTAGGTTCTATTGTGGAAGAAGAGAGAGAATCAGCCATTGGGAACAGGAAAAGAAGAAAAATGGTCTCACCACTAGAGCTGGGCCATGATAACCCCGTGGGGAAAAGGAAGCATTAAACTGCTGCCTGCTTTTGGCTTGACTGACTGACTGACTGATCAGACTCCTGAAGCTGGGTCCAATTGGCAGTGACGAAAAGGCTTGGGGGATTCTTGTGGCGATGCCATTTTCGACTTCGTTGATTGGCTCTGCGCGGCTTGTTCCCCCCTCTCCTCACGATACAAAGTACATGCACAGAAACAACAAGGACAAAAGGGAGGCATTAATCACCAGTTGCGAAGGCTGCGGCAGCCAACATGCCCGATGCGGGACATGACGGAAAGCCATTGGCCACAAAAGGGTCATTGAGGATGCTGCACCTGGCCTGTCTATTCTTGTTCCATGATGGGAGGGCGAGCAGCGGCAAGAGGCAGCAGTGCCAGGAAAGAAAAAACAACAACAAAAAACAACAAAAAACAGAGCAACAGGCCGTGGACCAAAGGAGGACGAAAAAAAAGTCTTTGAGGTCATGCGGCGGAGAGCTATGCGTTGGCAAGCTCTGGGTGCTTGCAGCTTGTTTCTGCTCTGGACAGAGGTGTCCTGGTGACCCAATGGCTGGGCGGGTCGGGGAGGACCCTGCAAAGCATTGGCTCAGTCGCACTCCCCCCTGACGGGAGAGCATGAGGAGCCTGCCAGTCCGAGTAACTGATACCGCTCCCGGCCATGGCCTTTGTAGGGGCTTGTACGGCCAGACGTGTGCGTGTGGGCGCGTGTGCTTTTGGGTAGACAGTACCTTTGGGTCCCTTTGGTGCGAGTAACCTCCATGAAGGCGGACGATAGGACAGGTGACCCGACTGTCGCAGACACTTCGCTGGTGCGCTGGCGCCGAGGGACTGGGTGAGCAAGGCCTCAATGTCACCCCCTCCTGGGCAGATGGAGGAGGAGGAGGAGATGTTGCAGCCCGCGAGGCTCTGGCAATCGGCCCACGTACGTATGAGCACCGTAGCAGTTGGGAGGTATGTGCCAACGAGGACGGACAGCATCGTCAAACCCATTTGCGCTGCCCCCATGATCCCCGAAGCTGCATGGCCGAAAGCAATTGCCAGTCAATGTCATTTCCCCGGGTGCCCTCTCTTGGGTCAGGCGGCGCAGCAGCAGAGTGAAGCAGCGGGACAGGCCTCCTCACTCGGCGTCCGCCAGCACCAACGCCGCCATCCGGCCCGTTTTCTCGACCAAAGAGGCGAGGCAGGGACAAGGCCACGACCGACCGGCCAGGCAGAGGGCCTTGTCCGGCGGCCTGCCCTCGTTGCTCTGTGATCACCAAAGACGGCGGCGATTCGAGCAGGGCTGGGTCACCTGGCCTGTGTGCTGGACCAGTCAGTCAGTCAGTACTCCGTAATAGTATGTATCAGAAGCACCCCCGGACTGGGCTTCTGGCCCCCAGTCAGGGCACGTCACATCCACGGCGGCTCCCCCAGCCTGTGAGCTGTACTTGACAAGGCCGTACACGGGCAAAGGAGCTGCTGCGGACGGCTACCTTGGTGACAAGTAGCACGCCTCAATTCGCCGAGCGGCTCGAGACAAGAGAGACACAAGAGGGGGGGACCCTTTGAATAGCCGTCGGTCCAAACTAAGGGAGCGTGGATTGGCCCTTTCGATGAGCACCACAGGGCAAGATGCTGCTGCTGCGTACGAACGGGCTACCAATGCTTGTACTAGTATGTATGTATGTAGTTGTACCGTCTCGACGGCTCATTCGCAGGCCGCTACAAGGCAGTGACCGACGGCCAGCGACAGCGGCGGCGGTTAAGATTGAATTGCAAGACAATCTCGCCTCTGCCAGCGCGATGCCTTCGCCATGGCCGGTCACACGTCTGTGCAGAGCAGCGTGACAAGCCCTCTGGGAGCCGCCCGAATGCCGAGAGCGCAACGACGCCGGAGCCGCAAAGGGCACATGTGCCTTGTCCAGGCCCTTTTGCAGCCACCGCAGCCGAAAGCCGCCCAGACGCTCAGCATATGATGGGCAAGGCACGAGATGGTGAAGCGAATGGCCGAGTTTGGGTGATGGGACGGATTCGGCATCCGTCTCTCGGGCGGGGGAGGGCGTTGAAACGGAGGAAAAGACCCTGGGAACCGTTTCTCCTGGCGAACGGAGCGCTTGGACCGTTTGCGGGGGGCGAGAGGATGGCTGGCACAGGATGGGCAAAAAGAAAAAGCGGCTGCGCGTGACGGACCGGTTGGCAGCTCGCAGCACTGCCTGAACGGGCAGACAATTACTTGTTGCAGAACAGCGCTGCTGGTCCGATGGGCGGTTATTCCAAAAGGGGAATTACCCACTCGATCTGGACCAAAGGACGTTCTGCTCGTCCAAAACGGCATCTCTCTCTCTCTCTCTCTCCCAAGGGGACCGTCACATGATTGCGTCCGTCGCGACAGGGCCAAACGTGGTGCTGGGATGGCAGGGCTACAGAGCTGAGAGCAGCGTAGATGGGCAGTTCCCCAAGGAGACTAGCCTATGTTAACCTTACTATTCCTGTAACGGCTGCATTCTCTCTGTGCGGGACCCAAGTAGTGCTTCTTTTGGAAAAGCATTGTATAGCTGGCTCTTGCGCTAATCTTTCCGGGGAAGCGGCGGCACCTCTCCGAACCAGCCCACCAGGCTTTTATCCCTCTCCTGGCCCCTTCTGGCAGCTCAGAGTGCGGCAGCCCCTGCGCGTCCTGCCCTGGAATCCGCACGCTCTGGCCTGGCACTTGCTGTCGCTGGGCCCCCACAGCAACTTCGTCCCAAATGCCCACCTTGCGGCGCCTCCGTGCTCCGTGCCGGGGGGGAAGGGTGCCAGCGAGGGTACGTACCGGTTCCGCGGCCAGGTACCCAAGTACCCAGGTACCGCCCCCCCCTCCAACACTGACGCCACGCCCCAGCCTGTGCACCCCCCGGGCGTGGCTGCGAGCGCCTGCCCTTGCGTGAAAGGCGGTACGTCCCCTCTGGCACTCCCCCCCCATCAATCCACCTCTTCTTAAACCTGTCATTGCCCAAGATACACCCTACCTTACTCTTGATAACTAGATCTCATTCCCCAGCTTCTCGACGACTTCTTGATTCTCCATCTCTCCGCATACCCATCTCACTCAGTGGGAACAGCTTGCAACAACGCTCAACAGCTTCAACTGTCTGCTTGTGCTCGAGTCCCTTCTCTTCATCAGCTTGTCGCACATCATCCGCATTCGATCCGCCTCGACTCAACTCTCTCGCACCGCTTCTCTCTCTCCCCCCCTCTTCTGCGACGACCCATATAAATACGCATTCGGCCTTTGCACAACGCCAGGTCGAAACCACTCTCTGCGATCGAGATTTGTCGTCAATTGGCAGCGCTGCACTTCTGGAGACGATTGGATTTGGTAATTGCCAGAGTCCAAGCACCAATCCCCGGCAGCTTCACCTGCCGCAGCCTCTTCGCTCCTCTCACAACACCACCACCAACAACCCTGACCTCGCCAGCATCGCGCACCCACCGCTCGACACCTTCGAGCAACTCTCCTCGGTAGCGATGCCCTACCGCCTGGACACACACGTGTTAACAGTGGATGCGAACGTCATTCACAAGGTCGACACCGGCAACCCTGCCAATCTGTATTCTATGTGGACAGGTGAGGACAAGGCGTCAAGGATGAATAGCAACCGTGCATCTGGACTAACACGCAGTGCCTCAGTTTTCTCCCGCTGTGCCGATTCAGTAGAGCAAGGCCGCAGACTGGAGAACCTGAGCTGGAGGCTTTGGCAGCGAGAGCAGCTCATCGACAGCGCCCACAGGACATCGCCAGTCCTGTCAGCCCCGGCAGCACCCCGGGCCATTCCCTCAGAAGCCAAGCTCCCTGAGCTCCCCCAGCTGTCCGGCAGCGTCGACTCCCTCGTGGACGAGGACGCTCTGGACTTCAACTCAGTATCGGCTCCCCTGGAGATCCGCCCCAGGATACAGCGACTGGACTCTTCCGCCAGCCGACGTGATCGCCACATCAGCTCCGACGACTTTGAGAAAATGGTCGTCTCCATTGTCAAGGACAAGGCTCCCCTTTCCGCCCCCTCCCAAGCCTCCCTGAACAAGCCGGTCGAGTCCTCCATCACCCGATCTGGCTCAACCACCACCGAGTCCCGCTTCTCTGAACAGCCCTCTGAGGTCTCTTTGGCTTCCGAGATGGACTCGTCAGCCCCCAAAGACATTCCCGTCTTCCAGACACACCCTCCCAAGCCCGCCGCCTCCACCGACGACTGCCTTCCCCAGCCCAGCTCATCACCAGCCCACAAGCCCGTCCAGTCCAAGAAGCAGCCCGCCAAGTTCTCCCTTGGTGGCGTCTCTTACTCATCGAGCGAGTGTGACCAGAGCGTCGAGACTCGCAAGTCTGTCATGCCTCCCCCCAAGAAGCCAACATTCCAGATTGGTGGATCCTCCGGGGAAGACAGCTCCGTGGCCAGCGGCCGTGCCCTGCCCCCTGCGGCGAAGCAGACGTCGTTCAGCAACAACAACATCACCCACCACCTCGATGCCGAGTCTGCCATTGACTCCGACACCGAGGGCGAGTACATTGACGAGAGCGCCATTGACGACGACGACGACTCGTCTGACTGGGAGGACTCCATTGACGAGAGCGGCAAGCCCAGCGTCGATGAGAAGTTCTTCCAGCGCGTCCCGTCCAAGGCCAACCTGACGTCGCGACCGTCGCTCATCACCCTGATGCTCGCGCAGAACGAGCGCGCCCAGAACCTCGGCAACCAGGCTTCCCAGTCTACCTCGGCTCTTTCCAGGTCACGGTCCGTCATGAACGGGCCCTCCATGGCTGGCTCACCCAACGACTCGGACGATGGTCCTCTCATGATGAAGGGCATGCGCCAGTCAACACTTAAGCCCATCAACGAGATCCCTCGATCCACAGCACAGCCCATCACCGCCACGGCCAACCACGTCCATGCCCAGGCCGCGCTCTCTCCCCGCACTACCCGCCGCAACATGCTCGCCACCGAGCTCACCGAGTCTCTTCGCCGCCACCTCCTCTGGGAGCGACAGCAGAAGTCGTCCACGGCCAACGCTGTCCTCAAGCGTCGCCACACGTCGCACGATGTGGCCAACCTGAAGCAGTACCCAGAGAGGCCGTGCCTGAAGCAGAGCGAGGATGTCAACGCGAGCAGCTGGAACCAGTACTTCACTAAGGAGGCCAACAACGGCTACCACTCCAAGGGCTGGTAAACCACCACCACCACCGGTCTACACTACAACCATCCGTAGCCAAGGCTTAATCAGAAATCATACGTGCCTTGGCCATGTATATCAAATCAACATTTTGGCGTTTGGGGGGTTTCGGTTTCACACCATCATGGCAGCACAACATGGACTGCACAGGCGAAACGGAACTACGTCATGACTGAAGCGACATCACCTTCTTCTTCATCTTACATCATCTTCCCTTTCTTGTTCCATCTTTGGTCTCTCATAATGTCTGATTGAGACACCTTGAAAACAAAACAACATTCGCACCTTTACGAGGCGTTGCTTTTTTCGAATGATACCATGGATTGAGCCTTTCGACGGCTCACAATGACCCTGTTTTTTTTTTCTTTACTTTGAACCACGTGTATTCTAGTGTTGGTCGGGAAGATGCGAGTGTCTCCAGGGGCGACCTTGGCCAGGAAAATTTTCTCACTTTTTCTTTTCTCATTTCTCGATTCTCCTTTGTCTTATTTCTCAGCGAAGACATGAGCGGGGGGCAACAGAAAATTCCCCTGCAACCTGGTCTACAGGAGACCAAAAAAAAGAAGGCAGCAAAGCGATTACAAGGCTAGTGGAGGCCGAAAAGAGGAGCTCCCGTGGGTCTTTGTTCACAAAATGTTTTCCTTCTTACGACATGATGCCAAAAGGTTTATACCACCAAAAAAGGTGTCTTTAAGATAGACAGCTTTAACTAAAAACATTAATAAATGTTTAACAAACACAATCATCATGTTGTCCTTTTGCATGTGCCCTGTGACTTGGGAGCAAAGTGTCGGGATGACGATGGCGGAATGACATGGGGGACTGATTTGATTTCGATTTTTTTCGGTTACGATTTTTTGAGGATTTGACTAAGAAGTGATTCTATCTGCAGAAGGAAGTCGTTGTTACTCAGTTTCTTGGCGTATGACTACCGTTGGGAACAAGTACCGAGTACCTGACTGCCGGTGGAAGGAAGGGGGGACCCAGTAAGGGAGGAGAAACTTGGACTCGGAACGGGATGGTTTGATGGCTGATGCTCGGTGCTACTTTTCGGCATGTACCTCTGGAGACAATGCAGCAGCAGCAGCCCATGCATGCATACAAGGTACATGCATGCACGCACGATGAAAAGTTTTTTCTTCTTCGCTCTTTCTCTTCCTTCTCTTTCGCGTTAAAGTGTGCCTACTTCTTACTATTACTAAAGGCACCTAGGCCGTGCCTACCTATCGTGGGCAGGCAGGGCTGTGCATTTACAACAAAAGGTGCTGGTGCATAGAAGGACGTTTGTGTCCCCGGTTTTTCCTCTATCGAGTCATCCTTATCCACAATGCTGCAGGATTTCCTTTTTTTTTTTTTTTTAACCCTTCTTCTTGCAAAAGGTTTGTGTTTAAGGGTTTCCACTTGGATGCTTTTGATGTTTTGAGGTCGTGGCGGTGAAGAGGGACAGACCTACCTTACAGGTGCTGAAAGGTGTTGAGGTACTGTATGTACATACGTCTGGTACATGCAGGTGAAGAGATTTTCTGTAGATGGGAGAAAAAAAAAAGCTCGTGAAAGTGACATGGGGTCGGTCTTCCTCCCGAACTTGAAAGTTCTCAGATTGCGGTTCCGACGAACGGACAGTAGCCGGGCGGGATTTTTGGTCACTGTACGAGTACATACGTATACGTAGAGATCACCGAGGGAGCCGGGCAAAGAGGAGAGAGGTCGGGAGGAAGAGTGGGTGATTATACTGTGTTGTGTGTTGTTCCGGGATTTTACGGGGTCCCGTTTTTGGTGGATGAGCTGGGTGGGATACGATACATACAACAGCAGTAATAACACTTGCACGTATGTACTATTAGTACTACTTCCGTGGGTGGATTACGGGATCTTCAAGTTGATTGGGTTGCGTGTCGTTTGATTCGTTGGATTTGTTCCTGACTTTTGTTTGTTTTGATGGATCGAGGTTGAGTCAGTGGGTCGGATGTAACTGAGGAGCAGCAGCAGCAGCATGTAGATGCTGAAGACGGAGATTGATATCCATAAGGCTGCGGCAATTTGGTTGATTTAACTTGGGCAATTGAGAGGAGGAAAAACTGCGTCATGAGGCTGGCCAATGGGGCAGATTCGAAAGGAAAAAAACAGCTGATGCTACAAGGTGCCGTGTGCGTGTCGTTAGAGGCTGAGCTCTAGGGCGGCCCGTTGAACTATGTAGAGCTCTCTGTCTTTACGGGGAAGAGGGGGAAGAGGGGAAGAGGAGGAAGAATCTAGACTTTTCGATTCTGTGCTGTTCTTGGAGCGTTTTTGCCCTTGCTTTTTTCTTCCTGCCTCTGATAAGATGGGGGAGGGGATGAGATGGGGAGAGCTGCTCTACGCCACCGCGCCGGGATCCGGGGATCCGCTTGATAGCTTCAAGTTCGTATCGGGGGTGTTTTGCAAGATGGGTTCGTATTAGTAGTTGTAGTCGACGAGGATCTGAGTAATTGGATGTCACGACAGATTAATGGATTGAATGACGGAAGAGATGTGTTGATAGTCAAGAAAATTGAGGATGAACCCCCCGTTGTGCTATGTTGCTGGAAAATTTATTATAAGCATTGCAAAGCTCGCTTTTTGTTGCCGTTTATTTGTTCCTATGAGGCTACATCCTACCTGTCGCCCTTTGTGATTTTGTGGCTTGATACTTTCTTTTGGGGACACGAGCTGCGAGCTGTGTGAAAGCTTTCCCCGGATTGCTATGGGGGGTGGTCAACGGGCCGGTTGCCGGATGTATCGTCGTGGATATATCTCTTCTTCTCCGCGATTCTTTAATGCATGGGTTTGTTCAGGTGAACTAGGGATGATGATTGGATACTTGACATAGGGAGATGTCTCGATCTTTGGATCGGAACAGACGGGGAATTGGGCAGCTATCACGGTGCTTTAAGGTTATTTGCTTGTCTAGATGCCGAAAGGTGAAGGGGGAAGGAGGATGGCTGATTTGTTCATGGATTGCTGCCAAATACAAGGACGAATGGTTTTCGGAATGAGGCGGAAGGGGATCTGGTTGGAGGGCACGAATGTCCGGTCATTGAAATGGCTTCGTCTAGTTCAATTGCCTACGAAACTCAGGCTTCACATTGACATGCGAACGAAGAACTGGCCCAGGCGAGAAGAAAAGAAAAAGCCCAAACGGATGGGCGGATGTCTGCGCCGTTTGGATAGCGCGAATGTTCTTTGAGGTGTGTGTCATGGAAGAAAAAGGGGGGCGTTTCTCTGTCCGTCTCTTGTCTACTGCCGAGCCTTTGCAAACCATTGGGCAAATGGTGCGTTTTTTTTTTGCGAGTCAACTCCCACACAGGTTTGCAAGTCTGGCGGCTTTCCGTTCCTTAGTTTCTTTTGTTGCTGCCTGGGAACTTGGCTTGCACTATTGGGGTGTATGGCTCGTTCCGAAGGATGTTCAGATCTACTTTGATGCGGTAGTTGGAGCCGATGATGTTGAGTAATAACACCACTTTTCATGTAACTGTTAAATAAAGCGAGTCATCAGAACGCCATGTCTGGGGAACAGGACCATCCGGGCACACGCAGGGCAACTATGCACACGACGGCTTAGACGTTGGAACCTGCACCGAGCCAAGAAGATGAATCTGGGGTCCCCGTCTCCGCTGCCCCAGGCCAAAAAATGCTGCATACGAGCATTTACAAGCACGGAATAATAATAATAATAATAATTCGGCTTAGTGTTTGCAGTTGTTCTTCCTCTTAGGCTTCGTTCACGGTTCTTGTGCTTGATGAAGCGAAGTAGAGTCTACATACTCGCTAGATCCCTTTATTGTGTGTGTTTTCGTCTCTGTCTCTGTTTCTTTCTACCGTGGGCTGAACTGCGCTAGAAGCCGAGACACGAACGATTTTCTACGCCTTGGTTTCCTTTTCCCCAGACGCTAGAGAATAAGCTGGGGAACCGGTGCCCGGAGCTGAGCTGCGCTTGGGAGGGAAGATGCTGGCATTCGGGCGGCTTCCGTGTAAGTTGATTCTTGTTGGTGCCCTGTTTTTGCCGGGTGGCTGGGTGAGGACAAGAGACGGACAAGTTGAAACGATCCTTGCGCCGTTTGATTAGGTGGTGTCGTATTATCAGAACAGTACTTACTATATCGCCCGACACTGATGATGTTCATTATCTTGGTCTCGTCGATTTGTCTTATGAAAGACGATGGAGAACGTGCATATCTCGATGAATGATGCAAGTGAAGTCATAGCCCCAGAGGTGTGGATAGGCAGCGAGGATCAAAGGGGCCAAAGTCGATCGCTGGGGGGACAGCAAGCAACTAGGACCCCGTGATGATGATGCGCTTCCCCCCCCTCAAGCTTCTGTGCTCGAAGCGACAGGCTCTGCGCTGAGGCATAGGCGGGCGGATCGGCGTCACCTGGCCCCTGGGTGATTCCTACCAATCTTCGATAGGGCTGCTTTCTTGCCTTGTGTAAAAGCCGTAGGACGTGTTGCAGACGGGAACATGCAGGCTAAATTGGGCGGGATGAGGTCTGTGTGTGTGTGTGTGTGCGACTCTTAATGGATGGGGAGGGGGGCCTGATGAGATGAGCAGCAGCTTGATGAGAACTGGAACCGAGCGTTGGTGGGAAGAGGTTTGCCTCCTGGATGGGGAGCGTGGTGCTTCTCGATGACTGTGATCGTCGAGGAGATCCAACGGCTTGCAACTTACATACATACCATACATGCGATATGTCGGCCGCTGCCCCCTTACAGGAGAAGAGTCCCCCCCCCCCCGGATCCAGCTTTTTCGGACCCCATCTGTGCTCATAGTATACCCCCACATCCTTGCCGTCTTTACCACCAATTGAGAGAGGGTTGATTGACTTGAGACAAGGACAAAACACAGGGCGAACGTTGCACTTGCAGTAACCCAGCTGAAGGTGAGATGGAGATGATCTTCCATTGCAACGGCTTCCTTCGGCGTATGCCCGCCTTCTTCCATCTGTTTCTCACCGTTTAATCACCGTTTTCGAACAAACACTCTCAAACAAAGCAATAAAAGCGTAAATCCATCACGCGCGAAAAAGCGTCGATTAGCGTAATGCTTCTTTTCGGTCAGTTTCCTCTGTTTGGCCGGAATTTTGAGGGCGTGCCAGGGATTTGGGTTCTTCTCCCCCCCCACTGCGAGTGACCCTCTCCCCCCCATGGGGAAAGGATTTGTACGAGTCGTGCTCAATGAGGTAACTTGTCTTGAAGAAACGTCTTTGACCCCCTGGTCAGTGCTGTCGCTCACTTGCGATTCTGGGCGACGTTGAGAAAAAAGCCGGCTTTGTTTCGATTGCTTTCAGGGGGGGTTTCAATGTCGTCAGCCTTCCCACCCCAGATCTGCTTTTCCTTCACTCCCTCCTTCCCCCCCCCCCCATATGACCTGCCGGCTGTAGCCTCGCCTTGGCGATGCGATGCGCGCAACAATTGACTTTTTTGTGTCCACGACATGTGTTCAATGAGGTAGTACATCCAGCAAGGCTGGCGTGCGTGATGAAAAGATGCTCAGCTTAGCTGCATCCTGTTCAGAGTCACGAGCGAGCCTTGTGATGCCTTCCAGTGCCCGGCTCAGTTACAAGCAAGGCTGCCGTGATACTGCTTGTTGCGTCTCTTACGTCAGGACAGGCCCGCTCGATAGGCCACTCTTCCAATATAGGGGTCCAAATGACTCGGATGACGATTCATCTGGAACAGACCGCTGTGTTCTTTACAGGATGTAGCATAAACACACACGCCTCTAGAATGCATTCCTATGTGTAAGTGAAGCTGCTAACGGAGTGCGCCGGGGCGTGCATCATTCTGCAATGATAATCTACACAGGTACGCCAGATAGGCGAGTTCACCGTAATGGACTTGACTTTTGCCGGTAGTGATATGCTAGTAGTCAAGTCTGGTGTTTGACCGGAAGCTAAGCAGCTATCCCCCGGAAGAATAAGAACAAGTATGAGGAAGATGCACTTCGGCGATGGCGCACCGAGGACGGATGGGGGGGCCTTTTGTTCATGCAGGCTTGTCTGGTGGGTTGTCGGCTTTTAATCTTGCTGGCGGCCTTTCTTCTTGCTCGTCTTGTGGACCGGGTCAAGGGATGCATGTTGTCGTTGTTGACCCTTTGAGGGTATGGGATGCTGTCGGCTTTTGGGTTGCGCATGAAGGTTTTGGCGAAGCGGTGAGGGCGTGACATGTTTCACGTTATTCCTTTATTATTCTTTTCCGTTTTCTTTTTTCTTTCTTTTTTCTTTTCCATTATGCATGAAAACTACGGAGTTGATTGTCCACAGCTGAAGATCTTGACGTCAAAAGTCAGTGTACTTCCAGGCAGCCATTATTGCGTCCGGAGCATCTTGTGCGCATGGCTTGTTGTAGACAGTATCTTGCACATAAGATGGGTTTTGAAAATTACTGTGAATAGAGGCGAATCTGTAAATCTCGATGAAATGGACAACAAGGTCCGACATGGGGGGGGGAAAATCTAATCTTTCTTCCTCCGCAGATTTGGCATTTCTGACATGCGGAAACAAAAAAGAAGTGGTTATAACCATCCAGAATAAGGATGACAGCTTCTTCTCTACTCTAGCTATTTCGAGAACCGTAGAGAGGAAATCATGTAAGAGGTATTCGGTAGCCAGATTCGGGAATTTTCCTCCTCCTTCCCGCTGTTTCTTGCTGCGTACACCCCATCTGGACCCTAAACAATAACAACAACGTTTACCCGAGAAGCATAGTGGAAATAAAGAGCACTCAAGAAAAGGGTCGAGAAGGATCATGGCTGACCATCGTCTCACGCCCCGCCTCCATCCCCCCTCATGTCCGAACGGCTAAGGTAATACAGCAAGCTACTACGTACACCAAGAGAACAAGTAACTGCAGGCGTTTGGACAGCTGCAAATGATGTATTTATGCGCGTGGTCGTCAAAGTACTAGGCCCGACTATGGGCTTGCCTTTGCCTCTTCCGATGGAGGGGGGCTCGCGTTACGGTCCGAAGGCTTACAGGAGGGTGGCCGAATGAAGAAGGGGGAAAAATACCATCCCGAAGAATTAGAAAATAAAAAAAAAGGAAGAGGGGGGGGAAAATAAAATTATAATAATCTACAGTTGGGATGGCTGGACCGACTTTAGCTCTGCGCCTTGACGGGCGTGTTAGTCAGTGGTTGCTTGAATCGGACGTCTTCCAGCGAGAAGGGGGGGGAGGAAGGGAAAAGCCTCGGGATCTCGATCGTGTGTTAACGTAGAAGTGAGGTTTTGGAGCTGTTGCTGGAGAGAAGGGGGGTACGTCATTCCCGCTACAGACAACGTCGGTCTTTTGTCGATGTGTATGTGTGGTTTCGTCTTTTGTGCTGTCAACGTGACAGATGGACGCTGCACGTCAAAAATAGCGTTGACTCTTGATTTTCTAATTCTTTTTTTTTTTTTTTTTTTTTTCCCGAAATTCTGAGAATCATGTAGATGGATACTTCTTCGGAGGTGTTTCCGAGGAATTCCCCTGTATTTCTTTTTATAATATGACTCTGTCCCGTCCGCGTTACAGTACATAGCCTCTGCAGTGCTCCGCGCGGACGGAACACACACGACTCAAAAGGGCAGTTCTACCAAGTGGCAATCGATGGCAGAACAACTCCGAAGTCGTATATACACGTATCCTCCTCCTCCAGCCACAGGACCATACGTGTGCCGAAAAGGGAAATACTGCCTCCATTCGGTTATGCCACGGACCTGTCAAAACTTCAAAAGTAAGAAGTACATACGCGGATTACCTCAACCCGCAATCCGGCACCGCCACCGTTCGTGTTCTCCTTTGCGTCAAGTGTCAGATTTTGTGTTTGCCTTTCGTCAGTCCACAGCGGGATGCTCTCCGAGTGGATGTGGCGCAGACCGGTCGGTGAAACTCTCGGCCGCGCGACTCGATTATTTGCCCTTCGGCAATAAGTCTGGAAACAACCAAGCGTTTCTCTCTCTCTCTCTCTCTCTATACTATACGTAAGTTCCAGTTTTATTGTCTTTCGGCGTGTGGCTTTCCTATAGTACTATATATGTCTGAGCAGAGATGGCAAAGTTGGATAGATTTGTGGCTGATGGGAGCTGACAGCCGCCGCGTGGCATACATGTGGCATGAGGCTCCTTCTACATAAGGGGCGTTTGCCCGGTCGTGTTTCTGTTTCTGATCTTTTCCTCCGTTTCCGTTTGTCCTTTTCATATTCGCCTCTGTTTGCCATCGTCGGTATGTGTTCCTATTTGAAGAGAAAAAACGAGGAATTCCGGACCGGGAAGCTGTGGCTGGAGAGCGGCAAGGCGTTGACTCGGGCCTTGTGCTCCGTGGTACGCTTCTCTTCTTTTTTTTTTTTTTCTTTGCATGTATCATTACTGCTGGTATGTATTACTCACTGATTGTTGCTTTCAGTTACTTTGCATCCGCTCGCCCTCGGATATAGTACATCAAGTGCAAGTCGTTTGTCTACCCAAGTCTGCCGTCGCAATTGTCCCGTTACTAGTAGTAGCAAGCCAGCAAAGGGTGACATTCATCACGAGATTGTTATCAAATTGCTTGTCAACCCCGGCTTTCACACCACGCAAAGAGAGCCAGGGGTCCGGACACCTCCCGACAAAACAAGCATTCTTCTTTCGTCCCTTATCTCGCCAGATGGTTACATTGCAGGGATCCCGAGTGTTGGTGCCGCAACGTGTCTCGACAACAAGAACCGCTCCCAGATTGAAGAACAAAGAACCCTTGTTCGGGGCTAGTCCGGCCCGAATGTTGCATCTTGATAAACAACCTGCCAAGCTTGTACACGGGAAGAAGAAGAAAAAAGAACCCTTGGAGAATGGATCAAGAATGTCACTCTAAAGGGTGACATGGACAAGGGGTCGTCGTTCCTCTTGCGGGCCTTTTTTTTTTTTCTTTTCCCTCATGGATGATTTTCATTATTCAACGCTTCTGCCGCACAACGACCTAGCCAAATCATGTTCTTTTGCAGCACATGACACCCGCCGCACTGATTTTACCTTGTTCTGTTACAGCTCTGCGTGTTTATGGCTGGAATGTCGGCGAAAGGCGTCAAGCTCAAGTCCCCGAACAAACAATAAAATGCGGATAAAGTAAAAAAAAAGAAAAAAGAAAAAATGCTGGAGAAAATAAAAGAGAAAATAAAAGGAAGATGGAGGTGTGGGGAACCCCGCTTTTGCCAGGCTTCCAGAAAACTTCCATGACACGTGGGGACGCACGAATCAAGACGAGGGGTGTGGAGACGGGCTCTTCTGCCCGCCATGGCCTGCGTGTGTGTTTTGTCGCGACACTGACATGCTGGTACAGAGTAGTAGTATGTGTACTTGAAGACACTCACACATGGAAACCAAGGTCGAGCAGTTTGGTGTGGCTTGAAGCCGAATACGGGACAAGTCGTCCGTCGACCAATCAGACTGCCCCGAATGCCATTGCCTGGCGGCATGACGCTCTCTGTGACACTAGCCTTTTGGCTGGCCTCTTGACGGTTTGTCCTCTAGCTGTTGCACCGGTGCAGAAGGGAAAGAGGAATACCTGGCATATTCCAGCATGTTCCCTTTGGAGGCTGGCGACAACGTTTTGGTGTAGTCACTTGACTGCTCCAGACGGAGTATCCAGCTGCCTAGAGTACGCTGTGCCGACTAGAAGCTGTCACAACCTCCAAGAGAAACTTGCAAAGTGGTGTAGACGAGTGACATTCTCGCAGTCGCGATGAATCAAGATGAATCAAACGTGGCATTTGGATTCTTCTCCACGATTCACCAAGATTCCTGAAGCTGTTGGGTTCGTTCGTTGTACGAGTAAGCACAACATCTCTCAGCTTGCAGCCACAGCCTCGTGGCCCATCCAAAGCCCTGCCCCAACCCTCACTAAGTCATCCTATCGCCCTCAATCAGCCATTGAGAAGAGCTCCTGAGATTCACATCGACCGCCACAACGTGGCAACGCAAACGCAGCAGAGCTCGTGCGGCCAAGTCGGCATTCTCCGATCGTGCAAATAACTGCGCAAGAAACGGAGCTGAGAGCCCGCAAAGGAGGGTGCCAAAAACTGTGGCTTGTGATCACGGGCACTGGTTCCCTTCTTAAGGATGAAAGGGTTGGGTGTGGCTTTGCCGGCGCCTTATTATTCTTCCCTTTCTCACAGATATGGGGGAAGTTGTGTGTGTGTGTGTGCAACTACGCAATTTTGCCCTTTCTTCGTCCATGATGAACGGCGAGCGGGAAGAGCGGAGAATGCGGCGGCCGGCTTTTTGGTAGCTGTTAATCGCACAAAGATGCTTATGGGCGCCATTTATTGTGCTTCGGTTGGGCGAGCAAGTGAGCTTGGTGCGTGAGAGTTTGGAAGCGCAAGGGAGGCTTTTTCTCCTTCCAAGCCACGGGAGAGACGGGGAGGTAATTGAGCCACCCGCGGATCAACTATGCACTTGGGCTTTTTGTTTCTTTTGTTGTTGTGAGCGAGTGCCTATTCACCAGACTGTCGGGATTGGGGCTTGTTGAACAGCCTCGTTTATGGTTGTTATTTTCTTACTCTGTGGTGATGGTGATGGTGATGGTGGTGGTGATGGTGGTGGTTGTAGTGGTGGTCGTGGTTTTGTTTTCTATTATCCGCCCGTCCGGTGAATAACAGCATCTTTTTCGCGTTGCTTATGATTTCTTAAGCGAGGTCTGTCGCTATCACGCGGTATTCTTGTTTTTGGCGACATAAGAAAGAAAGGCAAATATACAAGTCTCACCCCCCAGATGACATCAGTCCCAGCATCCGGAAAGCTCACCTCTTGACATTCTGGAAACATGCAAAACGGAAATTCAACAAAACAAATCACGATCTTCAAGGTACACATCCTTCCACTGCGATCGGAGATTCACACAGCCAAAGAAAGAAATAGTAGCAGAAAGTGACCCGACCGACAAAACATTTGCCCAATTTTGATGACAGCCAGCGACATTCGACTCCCTATCGTGGTGGCGTCCCTTATCCGGATTCTTGTTCCCCGTTCATTGCGGAGCCTTCCCCGGACTTGTTCACGTTTTATCCCCCCTTTCGTTGCGACTTATCAATTCTTCTGTCAGGGCAGCTGGATCTCGCGGGGTCCGGCATCTCTCCGCTTCGGCTGTGGATTGAAGCGACGGGGCGTCGGCTGGCTTACACGTAACCTACGTACGAGTACATCTGTAATATGTATGTCTTGAGCTCGGTTGGAGGATGCTGACGAAATCAAGTAGATAGAGGTGTACGCGTGATGATCTAAGCTGGTGAAAACGATAGTTTACACAGTCAGCAGAGAAAGTGATGGATCAGTTCATCCCAAGCATCTAGGCCATGGCCTGTTCATCTAGCATGTGCCAATAATAGCTGGTTCTTCGTCCCTTCAGCCCTATCGTCTGCAGGCTCAATGGAAAGCCCGGGAGCGCATTTAAGGTGAGAGCTCTCAGTTTAGGCCCGAAGCGTCGTAGAGAGAGAGAGAGAGAGAGAGAGGCATGAGCTGGCCCGGGGTTTGCGGCATTGCTGCGGCCAGCTCATCGAGATGCTGTGGCGCATTCCACGTGCTTGTACGGGTATAAGTGCTGTCGGGTTTGATGGGATAATACGGGGAGTACTGGTACAGGACCCTTTGTTGCTGAGATGTCTTGGATGCTCTCATATGGGTGCCACTCGAGGCAATTCAATTAATGAAAAATGAAAATGAAAAAATGAAATAAAATCAAATCAAATCGTAAAGATAAACCACAAGAATTCGGATTACACTTTGATAATTGTCGACATGTTACAGCGCTCTTACAAGGCTGTACCTCATCTTCCGCCTCTCCCCCTCTCCTCTCTTCCACCCCCTCCTCCTCCTCTGCCTCGTGAGTCAATTTCCACCAATGGCACACAGGCTGGAGCTTCTCCCGGCTCTTTTTTGACGTAAACCACTTGTCGCAGGAGCTTCATTTGCTCGTCATTGCAGATTTGCGGCCGACCGGCGATTCCTCTGCTCAAGGGGATTGCAATGCAATGAGTACATCATCAAAAGCAGCCATCTGTCACTGAGGCTGTCATCCAGGGGCAAGAATGCGGGCGGGAAGAGAGAGAGAGAGAGAGAGAGAGAGACGACGGATGGCAGGGATCAATCGGCATTGGCCTCGGCTCACTGCATGCATCAAGCATGTGCTCATCACTCTATCGGGCCTTGCAGGTAAGGTACTTTCACAGGCACAGATTACTGTACGAGGGGCAGGGCATCCTTGGGGGTGATTGCACTTAAGCCTCCTTGTATGAATGTGGTATCAAGAAACGAAAGAGAGTGGTGTGTTCTTGTAACGTGTCTGTCGCAAATAATCCCGTAGCTGCTTGCGACGGGCTTGGTAGTAGTACTTGATAGCTGTAAAGTGCCCGCCTTGTTTGATTAATTGCCAGCCCTACGACCGCGAGTGACATTTCGGTCGCGGATTTAATCTATTTGACATTGCATCCGCTGCAGACTCTCGGCCTATGCCGCGTCACTTGATTCGCATTTTCCTGCCTTGATCACTTCGTCGGGCTTTTTGTCTTTTTGTGGCAAACGGAAATGAGGGGACCATGTTTTCTTTTATCATTTACATACATACACCAGCCAAGAAAGCATCTTGCGCAACGGGGAGGGGAGCAAATAACCTCCTGGGCGTTGCCCGCACAACCAACCTAAATAAACAGGTAAAATAATACAAGAAACATGCGTGTAAAATAACAGATAAAATCGATAAAATGTTATAATACACTGCAGAACCCCTTTGCTCAAAGGCAATTCTGACGCTGGAAAAAAAGGCACCGGGCGTCAGCCAGCCCCCCCAGAAATGGTAAGAACATGGGGTAAACCGTCGAAGTAAAAGGCAAATCTCGAGAGCTCCAGAGCGAATAAAGTTGCTGGGACAAAGTTACTTTCATACAAGGCAGAGGTAAACAATACATAAAACGGCAAAAAGACATGGTGGAAAAAAGAACAACAGGCCCCTCGGATTAATCACCAATACGCATCCCCGTTGGCCCAGCAGAGTGCGAAATGAGGAGATGCCCTTATCCTCCAGTCAGAAGGGCGTATAAAGGTCAGAAGCGAAAAATCACCCTCTCATGTGATTCTCTTTTCCATCGCGCCCCCCTCCTCCTCCAACAAGAGCGGGGGGGAAGCGAGTAGCAAGGGGGGTGCTCTAGACGGGCATTGGGTGTTTATTCAAAGGAGGGGGGAAGAGGGAGGGAGAGAGAGAGAGGGGCCTTCGACTTGTCCTTTTCCTTGTATGGATTCGTATTGCTACTATTACTTATTTGCTGGGAAGCTCCCCCTCGGATGATGAGGGATTGTCGGTGCTGAGCCTCTCTTCGCTGGGATTGTTCACCTGACGCGCATCGTCGAGGGAAGCCAAACCTTGTTTGAGCCGCTCTTCAGCTGCTCACTCGTCCGACGAGGACCAGCATCGTGATGCTTCCTGATCTGCGGTTGGAGCGCTTCTCGTCGGCTGCATGTGAGCCAGGGCAGCAGCGCATCTTGTGCCGCAGCAGGTGGCGAACCGGGTTTCCCGTCCATTGGTTCTTTTGTTATCACCAGAGGAGAGACACAACAGAGTGAGAGGAGCGATGTGAGTGGGCATAAACTCAATAGGTGCCTCCCACTTACATACATGCATCTAGAGGCGAGGAGAGCCAAAGTGTCATCAATGATGCAGCTCTTTGCTCAACACCCTCTCGGACATGCGCGAGGCCGGTGCAAGGGGGAGCAGCCAGAGATGACAACTCCCTGTAAAACCAAGGTAAAACCAAGGTGCTAGTGGTAGCAAAAGTTGCTGATCCGGGCTGCCTCGTTATCGTTGTGTCGTGACATCATGGGTGTTGTTTGCCCTGCGGTAAAGATACTTTACTCCTCCAAAGTTGCCTTGCCTGAATTGGCAAAAACCGGAGGGCATGACGGTGGCTGGATGGAGGAAACGGAAAGTTTATAAGAGAAGCACATTTCACAATCCAGTGACCATTAACAGCATTTTGCATGTATCTGGTGATGATGTTGGATTGGAGAATCTGAACATGATGCCGATTCGTGAGCTGGTGCGTTGCTGGTTACATACATAAGGTACGTTACAGGCACAGTTGCAGTTAGTACCTATGACTGATCTTATAGCATCTCTTGTAAAAGACATCCGGTAAGGGATATATCTCACAAGGAACAACAAATTCCTTAACGAATGAACCAGTGATAAATTGACCTCTATCATCGATTGAATATAGAAAGTGATGATCCATTGAATGCAGTAGTACCTAAGTAGTAGCAGCTGAAGTGCACCGAAATGCCCTGTATTACAGTAACTGTAACTGAGCTCGACCTCCCAGCAGTCACATGACCACGCATCAACCCACCGATAAGCTCCCAGATTTCGTGACGCAGCTCCAGCAGCAAGCTTCAAAACTAATGTTGGTGATGGCTTCCTAGTAGTAGAAACCACCTTACTACAACACACAGCTACGATTCCACCGCGATCCGACGCTGACAATGGCACCGTCGCCATCGCCATCTCGCAGCCGCCCCCGGTCTGCATCGCGCTCGCCCCCGCGATCCGTCGACTCTCCATCGCCTCCAGGCCGCCGCCGGCGCTACGATTCGCGCTCTCTGTCGCGCTCTCGGTCCAGATCTAGATCCATCTCGATATCAAGGTCAAGGTCAC
This sequence comes from Trichoderma reesei QM6a, assembly GCF_000167675.1. Lineage (NCBI taxonomy): Eukaryota > Fungi > Ascomycota > Sordariomycetes > Hypocreales > Hypocreaceae > Trichoderma > Trichoderma reesei. Next base: position 446,502 of record NW_006711163.1, on the reverse strand, counting down.
GGTCACGGTCACTCTCTCGGTCGCGATCAGATTCACGTTCACGATCACGATCACGTTCATACACCCCGCCTCGCCGTAATGGCCGTCACAGGAGCAGCAGTCGGGACAGAAGCCGAGACCGCAGCAGGGACAGTCGCTCGCCCAGCGACAGCCCTCCCAGATACACAAAGGTTCGTTCAGAGGCTGGTAGAATGGTGGGACAAGCCAAATTGAAGTGCAACTGGGCTTACTGATGCCCGGTGGACAGATTGTGGTGGAGAGGCTCTCCAAGAACGTCAACGAAGACCATCTCTTTGAGATATTCGGCCAGTTTGGTCCAATCTACGACCTCGACCTTCCAATGAACAGAACCTGTCAGCTCTCACCCTCTCTCTCTGTAATTGCTTCTCCCAAATGGACACTGTAACTGACAATAACAAACACAATCCAGTCGGAACCAACCGCGGCACCGCATACATCCTCTACGACCACCACGCCGACGCCGAAGCCGCCATTGAACACATGCACGAGGCGCAAATCGACGGCTCCACGATCAACGTGTCCATCTCGACGCAGCGCAGCAAGCTCTCTCCCGAACCCCCGATGGCCCGCCGCAACGCAAACATGAACGCCCGAGCCCCCTTTCACCACAGCTCTCGCGGACGTGGCCCTCCTTCTGGCCCTCAGGGCGGACGGCGGTACGGTCCTCGATCCGACGTATACCGGCCGAATCCCTTGTCGCCCGGTCGATCGCGGTCTCCTCGGGGTGCTCCTCCTTCTCGCGGTGGCGCAGGTCGGCGGTATCGCAGCCGGTCCCGCGGTTCGTATTCGTCTCGATCGAGGTCGAGATCTAGATCGCCGCTGCCCAGGCGGCGGGGAGGAGGGAACGGAGTAGGTCGATATGATGGCTACGATGTTCGACGCCGCAGCCGCAGTCGAAGCCGCAGTCGAAGCCGGAGCCCGAACCGCAGCCGCAGCTACGACAGTGCACGGAGCGATTCACGGAGTCGAGGACGGAATTACAGAGGACGGGGCTGACGCTGGTAAGTAACACGAAGGCCTAGGTCTGGGAGGGGTTGTTTTGCTTTGAAGCAACGGCGTTTTGGAGCTCGGAAAAGCATCGTCAGGACTTCATCAAGGTAAGAGGCCTTGAGAGCGTTGTAAGGAACTGTTTCGACATGGAGCTTTTGAGATACAGATACCACAACGGCCGTGTAGGCCGAGCTAAAGAGAAACATCTGGCGGCTGCCTATAGACGATACTCTGTGATAATCCACAGGTAGATGCTCTATCGTCTTATAATGTGTGCTTGTGTGCGGAGTTGGTAAGATATCTCAACGCTTGTGGCCAATCATCCTGACCTGCATACGCCCATTCATTAAGACTTCTCTGACGGCTCTTGTTTCTCGACAAGTCTGTCTTCCATTGACGAGTAATTCCGATCACTACATGGCCTTTGAGTAGACGAGCTATGTGAAACATGGAGCTCATGCCAACAATTGTCCATGCCCGTGTACTGTTTGACGAATCTAGAGATATGGTGACTATAGTATCCATCCTTTTGTAATTTCTTTGCGTAGAAGCGTCAACCAGTTTCCACCTCTTTCTGAGAACAAATATCAAGCTCGCTGCGATGCTTGTTTTCACAGTATGGGCTAGACCAGCTTTTGCTGATGGGATGAAGGAGTTGTTGGGCACTTGCGTACTGATGAGGTGTCAGGTTAATGCGTGGTCATTGTCATTCGCTCGATTACTCTGCAAACTGAGGTCTGTCAAGGTGCGATTTCTACGGCTTTGCTCGAGATTCATCATCTGCTTAAAAGGGGGGAGAGAGAGAGTTAATAAAAGATCCTACCCTGCATGTGATTCACTTCTAGCATCGCCAGAAGAAGAGGAAGCTCTCCTGACGCCGTTCTGTTTTCTATGGTTGACGTGCCGTGTGGGTTCTCATTTATAGACATCATTTAAAAATGGCGCGGTAGCTCTGGATACTACTTAGAAGACAAATTTCATAGCGTAGATGATCAGAGCCTCAATGCGATGCCTGTACCAGGAGACGCCTGTACAGCAAACGAGAACTCATGATTCACTTCCCCATGGTCAACTGTCTATTTACGGCAGACGCCCTTCACAGCTTCGTCGAGTAAGTTACTTCAATCAGTCATGTTTCGGAACTGACGCACGGGTTTATGCTACTACCCACGGCCCATGGGTTGAGAACTTGGATATCATCATCATCATCATCACATGCATCAACGTCATTTCATGTATCGAGCAGAATTCATCTTCTGGCGCTGGGACTCATCGAACGTGTCGTCTCATGGCCCTTGTACATACTCTTGCTATTTTTCTTCTCTTAGTTATTGGTGTATTGTATATCTTGTGCTCGTTGAGTCTCGTTTTCGCTTCTCTCGTCGCGTATGCTTTCTCATACGTATATCTAGAATTGGCATTCCCTACGTTTCGGTCCTTGCGTCAGTATAAAACACTCCCATAGACCGCTGTACTTGAAAGCCAATGAAGGACAAGAGTGCTTGGCAATGGACCACGTTTTCCAAGGTGATGATGTGAGCTGTGAAACTAATGTGCTCATGCGGGAGCATTGAACAGTTGGTGGCAGGGAAGGATACCAAAAGACAACATCTACGGTGTCTTGTCTTGCACTGTCACCTTGCCACATAGTACTCAATACTTCGCTGGCCATGGAAAACAAACCAGCTACAACCCCTTGACCATCTGGACACTGATCTAGCATCAAGAGCGCATGCCAAAGCAAGAATAGCTCACTTGATGATAAAGCACCAACAGGTTGAAAGTATCGTATCTTCGTAAATATAAACTCACCAGGCAGGGAGCCTGTTCTCTATAGCATGAAACAAATTCCAACAAGAACGATCAAAAAGCCAGCTCATTAACGTCCAAGTGTCACACCATTAACGTCTTCAACACAGAAAGCAATGAAGCTCTCATGATGCGCTTCCAGACAAACACACACACACACACACACACCCTCAAGGCCCTCAAGAAATCGAGAGTTTCAAGAGCTTCTCCAAAAGCCATGACATGTATCAAGACAACCCTCCGCATTTCATCATCCCGCTCACAACAACATTCCCGCCCCAAGCAGACCAAGTGCCGCCCCAGCAGCATGGATATTCGCCGTCGCCAAAGCCCCAGCAGCACCCTTGCTCCTGCTCGTAAACACGCTCGTCGTACTCGTAGCAGTGGGTTCAGCAGTAGTGTTATACGCCGTCGTAGGCACCGGACAGGAAACCGTACACGGCAGCGCCGACGTAAACGGGTTCCGCGCCGTGCTCACAGGAAAGACGGGCGCCTGCGTAGGGGCGGTGGGATTCGGCGCCGCGGCGTCGGCGTCTGGGTTCAGCACGCCCGAGATGAGGTGCATGATGCCGTTGGCGAGCAGGATGTCGGGCTGCACAATCTGCGCCGAGTTGACGTACTTGTTGTTGCCGGCCTGGCGGACGACGAGCGACTCCGGGGCGGTGCCGGCGGCGTTCTTGGCCAGCGTCTCGAGGCGCGAGCCGTTGGTCAGCGCGGACGAGACGAGCACCTGGTTGGGCACGACGTGGTAGCCCATGATGCGGGCGAGGGCCCTGGCGTCGAGGTGCTTGAGCGAGCCGCCGACGGAGGCGAAGGCGCCGTCCACGGGGGCGAAGACGGTGATGTTCTTCTCGTCCGAGATCTTGGGCATGAGCTTGCTCGCGTAGAGGCCGCCGAGGAAGTTGGGCACGTTGAACGCCTTGGTGGTGTTTTCGATGCGCGAGGGCGGGATCAGCAGGTTGTCGACGATCTGGACGAGGCCGCCCTGGAAGTTGATGTCGCCCTCGACCAGCGTGCAGCGGGTGCCCATGCTGGTGGTGAAGACGACGGTGTCGCCGGGCTGCTTGGCGATGAGGACGTTTTGGCCAAACGTCACGTTGGTGTAGCGAGGGCTGGTGAGCAGCGTGGACCGCACATATGTTGGGCCCGTGTCGAGGCCGGCGGTGGTGACGGTCCCCAGGAGGACGTGGTATTGCAGGAGAGGCACAGTGGTGGCCTTGTCATCTGGATTCCAGATGCCATTGAGGGCGGTATAGGGGATGTTTTTGAAGGCCTCGTTTGAAGGGGCAATGATCTGGCAGAAGAGTTAGCAAGAGATGCATTCCCGTACGTAGAAACGACGGCGGGATCCATGGATGATCTAAGGCGAGATTGATGGATGGATCTCAGTGTTGAGGTTTATACGTACAGTAACGCCTGCGTAGCTGGGCAGCTGGAGAAGCACTTCGGGATATTTCTGCAGAAACAGATTAGTACACACACCAAATGTTGCTCCGATAGCTCATGGCGTGGCATGGCATGGGCATGGCATGGCACATACCTTGATGAGCGAATAGTATGTGGACAAATCTTTGTTGCCAGCAAGCACCGTCCCTAGCTCCCGGGGATCTGCTGACACGGCAGAGACGAGCAGCGCCGCCAAAGTCCAGAGACTTTTTGACAGCATCGTCACGATGCTGCTTTTGCAAGATGAGATGATGTCAAGTCGAAAAGGCAAGCCTATAGGCTAGCTAAGGGTATCAACAGGTGTAGCGGTTTAGAGCAAGACTGTAGTAAGCCGCCTGTCTTGAGCAGATTTGAGGAAATCAGTGACTGGACTGGGGACTATGATATCTTTGTTCGTTGTCAAAGAATCTCAGCTTCTATTCCACAGCCGTATAGAGACAGTGAGGAAAGGGATTGGGCGGTCGAGGGATATCAATGGCCATGTACGATAACTCGACAATAGTGGGTGAGCTAGAGCATCTGAGGCGTACGCAGTCGACAGCTCTCACAGCTCCGGTTCTTGTATTATACCTGAAAGAGTAGAGGCGGTAAACAGGAAGAGGCTGGCTTGGCAGGACACCGCATGCAGAGACAAGTTCCGTATCCAAAGTCTTGCAAAGTTCAGCCTGCAATAACGCCAATGTGACAAGATACAGAGTTCAGAGCTGAACGTCCTGGTTTGATCCACTGACGTTGTGAGCTGGCAAGAGATGCGAGAAAGACGAAGTCATAGAGAAGAGGTTGGGCAGCTGTACAAACCTGCTAGGTAGCATTTCTGATGCCCCGTGTACCGTACATGCTGCTTACCACTGGGACTCGTCTGGTTTACCATACCAGATAACGCAATTCCTTGGTAGCACCGTGTACGTAGTAAAAATACGATACGAAGCGATACATAGCCGTGTGTTGCCAAACGGCTGGGAATGGGCGAGGTTCCTGGATGATCGGCATCGCGGGCGCCTGGTGCCAATCATCCAGCGGCCGGTATTCGCCTTGATTGGCCTGGCGTCACTCCTCCGTCTGTTATCAATGACATGGCAACCTTGCTGCCAATGCTTCGTGGAGAGCTGAAGCTGTGAGTCGACATTACAGCAACCAGCAAGGGTTGCAAGGGTTGCTGCTGGTACTGGTCATAGTAGTAGTAGCGAGTTGGGACGTGCTGCATGTACGAGGACGGAGCAACAGGCCCATGCAAAATCCTCGATGATAGAACATCCCAAGAGAGAGAGAGAGGGGAGAGAGAAGAAACGAGCCGAAGCAATGACCAAAAGGATTGCAGCTGCATAGGTGACGCAGCCCGGCAGTAGTTTGGTGTGTGTTGGCATGGTGCCCTTGCCCAAATCCAACGAGGATACGAGCAGACACAACCACATGCAAAGACGCCGCAAGAGGCAAATCAATCACTCTGAGTTGCTCTTCCCGTCAACACTAACAAAACGCGGCAGCATGTGGTCTGCATCGTATCCTGCTGTGTCAAATGGAGCATCGCGACAATGAGACGAGGTCGCCGCCCAATCGCAGCCTCAGCAACCCCTGGCAGCCTCCGGTCCTGCATCCATACGAGCCATCATGCATCACAAGCGCGACCGCAAAAAGCGGAACTCTCCTTCGCCTTTCTTCCAAGTAAAGTAGCGCCACGCTACGACGTCTACTGCAACCGCAGCGGCCTGATGGCAAGGGAACAGAGCGTGAAGATAGAGGAGCAGAAGCGATGCCAGCCAGGAGTGATCCCTGTATGGCCTCATCGGGAGCTACCCGATCTTACCCGAGTCATGCTCCGTCCGTCACGCCGTGGTTTTATGGGGGCTTCCGGGCTGCGGGAACGGCAAGGACTTTGCAATGGTGGAATGGATAAAACCCGTGCTGATCCACATGGCTTCCCACTCGGAGCCCTATCCAGCGGGCCGAGTATTAGGCTTTGCCATGATATCTCCTGTGGGATGAGAACGGCGGAGCCTTATCCTGGGCGGAGAGACCAGAGGTGCGGTTTCTCTCCGCGGTACCAGGAAGACTTGTTCTTGCAAAGCTCCTCTAGTCGGTAGGGGGATCCTATACATGCGTTGGAGTGATACGACTTGATTGCGGCGGCTTGGTCACTGGGCATCACTCTGAACGTTGTTATTCCCATGCTGTTCACTCATACTATCTCCGGTCTCTCGCTCGCAGGATGCCGCGTTGAGCAGGTGGACATGAGCTGGTAACGCAAGGACGTCAAGTGGACTCGTAATGTAGATGCCATGGCGGGTGATAAAGCGACTTGGGAGCTTGGTTGTACTGGGTATATGATAAGATTAGTAGGTAACGCAAGGATTTGTACGAGTATGTGACATCGTTGTCATACTTGCTGAAGCCGCAACTGGTCGCCGAGTCGGCGTAAAGGTATTACTGGCAAGTTGCACAACCGTCAAGCTTCGTTGGGATACGGCGAATGGCACCGGCACTCGGCTTCTTCCCAAGAGCCCATTGTTATCTCCCGGATCCGCACAAGACCAGGCAAGGGGCCGCCGCATGGTCTTTTGCGCTCTGCATTCAGTTCAGCTCTTGAGGTGTCTGCAATCTTCCGTCCATCGCTCATTGGCATTCCGTGACTGGCATCACGCCACGACACACACCCGCAAGCTATACGAGGTTTGCGTGACTGAGATATGCAGCCAAACAGAGGCGTTGACGCTAGCCGTACCAACAAATATAGAGCGAGCCTCATCGATTGGTGGTCGCGCCGCTGCTTGGTGGTGGGGGCAGCAGACGGCCATTGTTGTGGTCTGTCGATCTCGGCTCTTTCTGTCATTGCCTTCATGTTCGTCCTTTGCCCGTTTATCCGTATCGAGACAAGGTAGCGGAAACACATACAGGTGCCCGGCTGGTCGTAATCCTGAATTGCGGCCGCCTATCAGTCGCAAAGCGCCCCAAAGCTCATCGAGATCCATGATATTGAATGCATCTGAGAGAGACCCAGGCGGGCAGAAGCCATGCCAGCAAAGAAAACCCCCACCGCGGCGGAGTCAAGCCACACGTTAGCCTCGAGACTTCAGCTACCACTGTCTCGTAAGCCGGGGAGTTCTGCCTCTCTAGGGCGTCCATGTCTGAGGAGAGAAATCTGCATATGGATGCTTGCAGTAGGCAAAGCGTCGGTTGTTGTCCTGCCAAGCCGGACCAAAGCTGCCGCATCACTGTAGGCATTACCAGTCTTGGATCGCCGTTTGTCGTCGAGGACAATGAGTCTGGCGAGGTCCTGTTTGGTGCCATGACCAAGTGTCAAATAGGTCGTTGCCCAGCATCCGCCCGTACATGTGTGAACTGACAAAGGCTTTCTGAGTGGCGGTCTTGTCCAGCTTCGACGTGCCACTTCCTGCGCCCTATATCGGCCGTTTCAAATTAGTCGTGCAGAGCAATTGCCGCTCTCCGACATGGTGTTGTTTCGACCGGAGACTGTGAGGCGTAACTTGTGAGTTTGGATCGATCAGCGCGATAGAGGGGCTACTAGCTGCAGACAGCGTCAGTTCCCCATGGTCCCTTGTTTCCCTTGCCTGTCCTTGTCCTGTCTGATCCTTTTCTTTCCACTTGTTTTCGAAGTATAGTGGCCTTGGATAGCCCGCAGTATCCAGACGGTGCTTCTGCAAGGCCCCAGCGGTAGGGATGTAGATGTTTTATGTGTCGGGTCTAGGGCAACAAAGTTCAGCAGCGCGATCTGGATGACGTAAATGAGGGCAGAGGTGAGAGCTACCTACCTATACTTACCTAAGCAGGTTTGCCCTTGCATCTCTGACTTACACGCACACGTAAGGTGGACACAGCATGGATCGTGACCTCGGGACGGAGCATCTGACCATCTTTGGCTGTGAACCACGATCCTCGCCAGGGTCAATTTGACTTTTATGCCATGGACCGTGAACCTTGAACCTTGCCAGGCACAACATCAATGTGAGCGATCCAGCAAGACTCAACTCCGACATCCCCGAGCTGGTTGGCTGGATGACCACATCTGTCGCTTTTGGTTCCATGCCTCCAATGAACCATGCAGAGACGGAACCTTGTCATGGTTCCTTTGTGTTGGCATCGATTTACCCGGCAAGGTTTCCCACGTCTTGCCCGGCTAGCAATAGCACAAGTCGACGAAACGGACCGACAGCTTCCACCGCGGCCTCTCGGTGCACTTTCTTCCTTGCCTCGGCCTCTTGGCAGCATTAACGCGGTAACTGCTGCAGTGTCTGGTGGCGGAAAGTCTCGTCATTCCGAAGCTGCCAGCAGTTTTGGCGACAGACTGCCTCTGACTGTGGCCCTGGCTAGTGCAAATGCGGGAGGAGTCAAAGAAGGTTGATTGACCATGGTTGATGCCTCTGGCTGCGGCGTGTATGTGTGTGTGTGTGTGTGTGGTTGCGAGGGGCGTGTGTCTATCGAAAGCGGTGAGAAACGAGACTGGCTGGTTGACAGGGGATCTTCAGGCACCGCACGGAAGAGAAGGAGGCTGAGTGAAGCCACAGCGGCATCTAAACGCAGCCACCTGTCGCTGCTTTTACATACAGCTTCACATCGACTGGCCAGCGCCAGAGCCCGCGATCCGGCTTGTGCCGCTGGCAGTGTCAAGCCAGGGGCAACGCAGTCCGCCAGCTTTAGCGCTCGAGAGGCGCCGGATGCAAGCCCGACTGGCCTTGTAGCGCTGTCCCTGTTGCTGCTGAGAGCGAAAGAGTCTGTTCTATCTGTCTGTCGATTTGCAGGAAGAGTGGCCCGGCTCTGCGGCAGGGCACCAGTCAGTGATCTTCTTCTAGGACGCAGTGCAGTGTGCAACCACAGGCTCTCTCTCTCTCGTCGTACCGGCAGTGGGTACAGCGGATGCGGTAGATGCGGCTGATCGATAGTCGCAAGCAATGTCAGTTCAGTCACAGCACAGCAGAGCAGAGCAGAGCAGAGGAGCCCGAGCCCGAGCCCCGAGGCCTGAGCTTGGCGCTGCATCAAACGGATGGACACGAAGTCGCCGTGTGGGAACGGCAGAGGCTAGGTATCATGCGAGCGTCCCTCGTATCGTATCCTCTGTACAAGCACCCTCGTATGGTAGGTAGTGTATCGACTGCGCTGGTACCAGACACTAATAGTACTTGGTAGCACCCATACCTCGGCTGGTTGTAGGCTGTAGGGCGCTTGTCTTGCCACAAGGGTTGCAGTGGGCGGTGCTCTGACGATGCACTCAGCCGAGTGGCAACACTGGAGTCGAGCCGGTCCCTGGGCAGACCTGATCAGAGACAAGCCAACACATGGACGGACCCTGTGCCTGAATTGGCAGTATAACCTTATCTGCTACATCCATCATCCTCGCGGCCGTTCTGTAGGAGATGGCATCACTATGCGGCCGCGAGAAAAAGGCACCGGGTCACCCAGCAAGGTAAGATCTAAGCATACCGGACAACTGTTAGCCTCGCCCCCGGCTCTGCTTGTCTGCTTCTTGCTCGCGCCATGCTCACCATCAGCGCCGCTTGATAGGACAGAGCTTAAGCTGTCTGGGGGTGTGGACCTGGCAACAACAAAGTTGAGTTGAAGCCAGCCAGGCTGCAGGGATCAGCTCAGCAGCGAGGGACGGCACCCTTGGCGCGGGACAAGGAGCTGCAACTCGCTGCAACTTGCTGCACACGCCCTCGACGGCTCGCGAGTCTCGATATTCCAGGCCCTGCACGTTGCGAGTGGGTGGTTGGATGCGTGGTTGAGTTGAGTTGCCGGAACTCCGCTGGACGAGACCGGGGGCGATGAGTGAGGGAGTAATTGATTGCTGCAATTGGGGGAAACAAGAGAGTTGGGAGAAGTTGGAAGAAGCAAAGAAAAAAAAGTTTGAAGGCATCGACACTCGATAAGGTAAGGCACTTCACAGATACCTCAGGTGTCAGGCATCGCAGGCGCAGATACCTACGCATGTACAAGTACCTTTGCAGGGAAACGCCGCCTGAGGTCACACCAGTTCCAGCGACTCAGCTCGACCGCTACCTAGGTACCTACAGTACTGGTACAACCGAAGGCACAGGACAGCCTCGAGGGCAGCAGTCGCCTCGTCCCTCCGTCTGCACACCCGCGCCCAGCTGAGAAGAGGCTTGAGACTATCATTCCCTTGCCAATCCTTTCCCTCTATCTTCTTCTTCTTCATTGGAGAGCGGCCGCAGTCCCTCCATCTTGTTGAGTGTTGAGAGTGTATCTCGCACAAGGGTGTTCCGTCTGCAATCACCTCATTCCTGGCATATCAGACCCGGCTCATTCACTCACTCATCCACTCCCTCACAGCTCTGTCCTCTCCTCAACCTATACGTCACCGTCTCCACGGGCCTCTCTATCTCTCTATCTCTCTCTCTCTCTCTCTCTTTCTACCTTGCCCGCGTCTCATAAGGTGGCCAAGCATTCCATCCAAGTCCCATATCGAGACGTTTGTTGTAACCTCGCATACATACACACTCCCACCGCGGCATCAGACCATCTCCAGAGCTGCGTCTCCATGGAGCAACACGACTACGGGCGACCTCCCGTCGTCCCCTCGGCCGCAACCTCCAGCGCGCCAACGCCTCTCCGGCCTGGGACTCCCAACACGGATGCCAGCCGCAATCTCTATGACAACACCGACTCGGGCTCAAACGTCCCGGGAACCGGCACAAACCCCTTCGTGAGCCCGGACGCTTCACGGCCAGCTTCCAGCTTCGAGTCCTCCAGCGGAAGCCCTTACGAAGAGCCCGCCGAAGCCCCTGGCGGCCAGCGCTATTTCCACTCGCGGCTCGTCAAGAAGGGCGAGATTGAAAAGCCCTGGTTGAACAAGGTCGATCCCAAGGAGAAATGGGTCACGATCCTGCCTCTCCTCGGCATTCTCCTGGGCCTCTGCATTTCCGGCTTCTTAGTCTGGGACGGCATGCGGAGTGTCGTCAAGCACAAGTACTGTCCAGTCCTGGATGAAGACTTTAGCAGCGGTCTTGATCCCAGCATCTGGACCAAAGAGGTCCAGGTGGGCGGCTTTGGGTAAGTCTTTCACTTATCGAGTATCCGTCTCGTAAGCTCTAACTGACATACGCGAAACCAGCAACGGCGAGTTTGAACAGACGACTAGCGGCGATGGAAACGTCTTCATCGGCGACAATGGCCATCTTATGATCAAGGCGACGCTACAAGATGCCAACCTGGTTGAGAAGAACAACGTCATCAACCTGCTCAAGGACGGCACTTGCACCTCCAAAGACTACTATAGCTGCGTTGCTGCCACCAACACCACCGCCGGCAACTCTACCATTGTTCCCCCGACCCTCTCTGGCCGCATCAACACCAAGAAGGGCGCAACGATCAAGTATGGCCGCGTCGAAGTCACTGCGAAGCTGCCCGTGGGTGACTGGCTGTGGCCCGCCATCTGGATGCTGCCCGTCAAGGACACCTACGGCCCCTGGCCTTCGTCTGGCGAGATTGACATCATGGAGTCGCGCGGCAACAACCACACATATGCGCAGGGCGGCAACAACATTGCTTCGTCGGCCCTGCACTGGGGCCCTGATCCGGCCAATGATGCTTGGTGGAAGACGAACAACAAGCGAAAGTCGCTGCACACCACTTACAGCGCGGGCTTCAACACGTTCGGCCTCGAGTGGTCGCAAAAGTACCTCTTCACCTACGTCAACAGCCGGCTGCTGCAAGTCACCTATACCAACTTCAACAAGCCCATGTGGAAGCGCGGCGGCTTTCCCGACTCCACGTCCAATGGCACGCGGTTGGTGGACATCTGGAGCCAGACGGGCCGCGACAACACGCCCTTTGACCAGGAATTCTATCTCATTCTGAATCTTGCTGTCGGCGGCACAAACGGCTGGTTTGAGGACGGCAGGTCCGGCAAGCCTTGGTTGGACCACTCCCCCAATGCCAAGAAGGACTTTTGGGAGGCTCGTGACACATGGTACCCTACTTGGACCCAGCCTCAGCTCGAGGTCAGCCGCGTTCTCATTACCCAACAGTGTGATGGTAACGAGGAGTTGTAAGCCAAGAGCCCCCAATGCTACTTGTTGCTGTACACATGAGGTACTGTCGCATCACGGGCAAAGATTCTCGTTCTCATTCATCTTTATGTTGGGTTGCCTTTCTTTCTGCAAAAGCACTAGGTATATGTGGGCAAAGTGTTTAGGTGGAAATTGCATAATGTTGTCAGGTAATTTGGATTGGATGATATATATTGGCTACTAGATGCGCTTGACAAAGCCAAACGGCGTTTTATTGGATATATACACTGAATACATGTTATTTCTGAATGCTTTTGTTGTGAAGATGGGTATCAAGTTCTCAGGAGGGCAGCACGATGCTTTCTTTCAGCTTCACCTTTCCACAAGGCATCATCTACATTTCCACAACATCTCCTCCTACGCGCACTGATACGATCAGATGGCAGAAATCTAGCAAATAGACTACAAAATTGCTACTTCGCTTGACTTCAGCCCCAAAGACCACAGCGCATCACCTGGCGGCACATGGATGCGGTGTAGGAATCAGCTGTGAACCAGGGGAGCGCCAAGTTAACAGAACCTATCTTCTTCTAGCAAAGGCCATGTTCTTCGCTGGCAAAGCGGCAATAGTCAAATGTTCTCGAACTCTTGGCCACGTCTTTCCTTCTAGTATTGCTAAGGCTGCATTTTGCATGAATGGCGGCCAGGGATAATGCAGCCGCAAAACGCCATTTCCTCAAAGGGGAAACAAGATATGGGACAAGGGAGTCTTCCTCTTCAAGATGGACCTTTCACGCCAAGCATCTTCCAGAACTATTGGCTACTACACGTCTTGTTGATGATCTAAAAGTAGGTAGTATTATTGCCAACTCCTTACATGCACGTACGTGAAAAAAACGTTGCAAAGTCCATGTATGGTGGCGTTGGCGGAGGGTTGCATGAAGCTGAATACAGGGATGTAGATAAGGCTGAAATGCAAAGTAAGCAAGGTTGGGCTTCTCTTCTTTCTCAATCCTCTCTATCTCTCTGTACTTTTTCTTGTCCCGTCTTGCCTTGTTCTGCTTTGCGGCCCAGCCCATTGTTCGTCTTGGTAGGTTCCCTGTCTTATCTTTGCGCTGCTGCATGTGGTGTGTTGCGATAAAATCTTGACAATGGCAGGATGCGTGAGATGAACCAAGACCTGCATTATCATCCCGTCGTATGGCCGCACAGGCACAGCGTCTTCATATCCTCGTGCAGATGCAGTGTACCTGTGGCTTTTGTTGCCTTGTCACCACGGAAGTATGCATGCCGGCTGATATCATCAACTGACTTATAGCCACAGAGGGATCACGAGATTGGCTGCTGTGTACCTACAGAGTAACAGAGTACAATGTACTGACAGCCATCGAACACCGTACGTAGGCAGCCAGCCGATCTTCTTCATTTTGCTAGCGGCGGACACTAGGAACAAAAGGGGGGGAGGGGAGGGCGTGTGTATTGGGGATATCTTCCGAATGGTTGCTTGTGGCGGTAGACTCCTCTGGCCTCTCCCCCTTTTGCCTTGTTCGTCTTTTGTCTTAATCTGTTCCATCGCTGCTCAGCTGCAGTGAGGAACTCACTATCATTCGGGTACTAATTCCGGAGCCTTTCAATCCATCCCTATCAGAAGTAGCTACAGGGAATGGTTCGTTTTCTAAAGTGTTTGAATCCTGCTGGCGCCCTGGTAGTACGTAGGTGGTGATATCTTACCCTTTCGGGAGGCAAGCCGACGTAAATGGAAGACAGCACACGGTATCAAGCCATTGTGTGGCAGACGCATGAACACGTTTCAATGCACGAGAACCTTTCCAAGTCAGGCACTCTGTGCAATTCCCAAGATGGAACGGGACCCGGCATGCTCAACAACGCCCGATCCATACTTCGGCAGCAAAAAGGCTTGGGGGCCACTGGCATGGGCAACGGAGTTGACGGTTATATGTGACTTGTTCTAGCCGATTCAATGATAAAGGCCGCCAGCCACAACGGAGGGGAATGCCGTAGTGTGGACGGGCGAGGCAGCTTTGTCGGTGACGAGGTGATACATGACATTTGATTACCAATGCAGCCATATCACTCTGAGCGGCATGAAGAAGGGTAAGACAGATACAGGCCACGAGGCTTTCCGGCCAACAGATACGATCAGTGTAAGTGGCCGTATCTGGTATTATCATGATTGCGTTGATGTGGTTACCCGTTGCTGGTGACTCCCCCAACTGTCTCGGGCATGTCCTGGTTGGTAGCACAGAATAATACGGAGGGAGGCTATGGCGGCTATCAAAGTTCGTGATGAGCGATATGGACTTCTCTCAGGTGTCCCTGAAGGGGCGTCTATGCCTCATCGACGGGCGGCTCCTTCGAGGCGACTCGTGCTTCATTACATGTGGTACATACTACATGGTTTTGAGAAACAGTTTGCATCTTGACAGGTAAGGGGGCGGCTGATGGCGGCCTATTATACAGAGCGTGGCGGTCTTGGCTGATGAGAGGGAGGTTCCCGTGGCGCTTATAGCTCACATGGCAGCGGCATGGGAAACTTCCAGGGGAATTAGTCAATAGTTTCCCTGGATTTGGAGGCAAAAGGGATAAATTTTGCAGGCGGGAGAGAACGCTCAAGCCTGGCACTCCTTCGAGTACTGCGGTCAAGTCATGATGGTGTTGAGCTCGAGCATATGAGAGGTGGTAGTACTGAAGTTACGCATGACCCTGCTGCTGTACACTGGAATATTGCTCCACAGATATACATGCCGTGAAGGTAGCATGCCAGTATCGGTAAGCAGGCTCTACGATGGGTAGTATTAGATATCGTGCTCTTGAGTTGCGGTTGGGTTGCCCACGCAGCGGTAGCATTGAGCTGAGTCCTCCCGTGCTCAGACTGGGGGCCACGTGGAGACTGTATTGGGCAAATGATGCGCAGACCCTGGCAGGATACAGACAATGAATCTTGGGCTCATGATATGCACCGTCTGCCATACCCGGGTTGATGGGACTTTGTGCCAACTGGAACATGTCTTGGGCGGAAGGGCGTCAAGAGAATCGTCGTGTTGAGACCATGACCAACGTCGTGGTGAAACTCGGCAAGCAGAGACGGAGAATTAACCCACACGGAAAGTGGAAATACGAAGTGTCTGCCGGAGAGATGACCAAAAATAGCCTCGAGTGCATGGCACGAATGCTCCCGTATTCCGTATTCCGTATTCCGAGCCATTATGCGCAGCAACGCAGCACTCGGTAGGGTCGACTGCAGCCTCTGATTTGCAGGCCACATGCCACCCATACCAACAGGAGAGACCTGCGGATACAGGTATGGGTGTGCCTGGGTGGTGCATCGTGGGCTTCGTTGAAGCAGTCCCAGGGGGAGGGCAACCATCTCTGCTTCTCGCGAGTAGGTGCAAGCACCAGCATACACAAACAAGCCTTGCAAGCCGTGTAAGCCTCACCACCAGAGCTAACCGAGTTACAGGCTCTGCGAGGGAGGACTCGTGCGTTCTCGACTCTGTGCAAGGGGGCCGGAGCTGGCAAGTCGAAAGATAGCCATCAGGCCTTTGCTTTCTTTCTCCCTGATGCGCTGTTGCGGTGGCGCTGGACGTGCGTGTGTGGTTGTCCTGAATCTGGCGCGAGCGATCCAATCGGGCATCAGGAACCCGAAGCTGTTATCTCTTGGTTGCCGTGACGCCATGGAGCTATTGCCATGATTGCATCGTCTACCTGCCTGGCTGACCGGCCTGTCGAAGGAAGGCTGCGTATATCGTGCATTAGGTTCTGCGTGCGAATGCCCAGAGACGGGGGAGTGACTGGTCGACTTGCTGGCGTCTTGCAATCTCGCAATCTTGCTGGCGTCTCACAGGGCGATAAGACGGAGCAGATGAGTGCCGGGAGACGGTGCTGACCCTAATCCTCCGATCCGGCTGCCGCGGCCTGGCGTGTGCCGTGTCAGTCAGCCACGGCGTGTGAAGCTGGTGGTGATGGACGATGAGGGCATTTCAGATGCAGGCGGGTGGAAGCTTCAGGTTTGCGAGATGCAGCTGCATGTGCCTACTAGGTAGTAGGTAGTACTGGCACCAGGCGCTAGAGCACAGCGCTATCTGGGCGCTGCCGCACCTTGTCGCCGCTTTAAACGGCCGCTCCCAGTGGCAGAAAGCCACTAACCAATGAGATACGCTCGCTAAGGTTCCCACAAAGCCCACCAACTTTGGCTTAGGGCCTCTTTTCTGCCGCTTGAGCTTGTCAACTTCCACCCCCCATCCCTCTCTCTCCGCCCTCACACCCCCCCTGGCACTTTTGTCCTCTATCAACGGAATTGACGTGAAATTCGCACCGCGGGCATCGGACAGACGGGCGATTCGCCGCGAGAGAGCAGGCGGGCAAGGATGGATAGACTGACTGAACAGAAGGTAAAGCAAGGCAATTCGGCACATCTCCACTCCATCAAGCAACCCGTCCCAAAGCTTCGAGCAACGACAAGCCCGTTGACTTTGGCGCTCTCTGACCAGCCGCCCGCTCGAGGCGCGCCGTCCAGGTACAAGTGCAAGCCCAGGGACAGGCTCGTGGCCCTCGTGCGAAGAAATCTACCATCAGACGGCCCCAATTACATGGAGCCAGCCAAGGCCCTTGAGGGGAGCGAGGCGGGGAGAAGAAAGTCCGAATTACTGGCCCGGCTTTTGACGACGAGCCCACCGTGACTGTCACCATGCCGGCGGTTGCTTCCAGGCAAACGGGGAGAGAGGGCTCCTGTCCTCATTCGATACGAATCACTGCAGAGGGAAGAAGGCTAGTATCTCCAAAGGCCAGCACCGATGGCTGGCTGCGGGAAGCACGAGGTACGAACAATCGACCTGGTGCGGAAACGGCACCACACGAGCTGCCATATCCAGGCGGCCAAGAAGCAGCCGCAGGCACCGGGGTCCGGTCAAAGATCAGTTTACGGCCGGGGCATCGATGGATGATGCTCAGGCGGATCCTCTCAAACATTAGGCTGTCCAGATGGCCGAGCAAGGATGTGCCGTCGCTTGTCCTCTATTGCCTGTGCTACTCCATACTTCGTACCGGGCGGGTACACATCGCCGTGGACTTGCACGAAACTCTGGCCTGGCTCGAGGAAAACGTGGGCGGAGGCCCATCAGTACATTGCTTCTTCCAACAATGACGGGGCTCCCTCGGCCATTGATTGCTACCCACGAGGGCCTGTAGCATCGGTCTCGGATCGTCCACAGAATGGCGTGTCTCTTCAGCGAGGGCTGAGTCTGCCATCCAACAACAGGACCGAGTGCAGACGGCGTCTTTGCTGCGGTGCTGGATATTGGGCATGAATTCGCGCCAGAGCTTCTTCTTCTCCCTGCTTGCCACTCGACCTGCCCCGACAACCTGGCCCGTCTCTGGCTGCGTTCCCTATCATGCCGTCTGCTGCGAGGCTCCTGCGGCCTGGCGTGGCGTCCATACGGAGGTCGAACTCCCATCAGCTTGCTCTTGTTCCTCAGCATGCCCACTCCCACCACAGCGATGCTTGCACCCTGGCGCATCAGAGCTGCAGCTTGTTGCGCTTGCAACCTTGCATTGCCAACCACACGCCCTCCCCCCCTGCCTCCCTGGCCAAACTCTGTCGCTTCTCTTCTCTCTTGCCCTCAGCTCCAACCCAAGAGGCGCTGCTTTCTACCCACCATGCACACCAGACCGAGAGATCGAGCGGGAGCCACCGATCGGGATGCTTTGAGAGACCAGCTCACCAATTTCCTGGGCTGCCACCACGCCCTGGCCTGATCTTGTCCCTGGTCCATCATCCGTGAGTGCATCCCGTCCTCGTCCACGGCCTTGCCTCACTCCCCCACCCTCCCTCTCCATCTCCTACTTCTTCACGTCGACGCACCTCTTTATCATCTCCTCCATCTGCCCTCCCTTTCCCTCGCTCATACATCAAGCCTGCAGGCGTTGCGTTCTCGGCCAATATCGCATAAAGTGGACAAGGTCTTCGGGCATTGCCTTCGTTTACGATCCACACCACACTCACTTGACACTCGCTCTCTTCTACACCGTTCGTTCTTACCAGAGGAAGCTCGGCCTTGTCGTGCGCGGTGGTCTCTTCGCTCTGCGGGTAGCATACCAGGCTCTCTCGTTATAACATCGAGACCCCACGCTTCCGGTTCCGTGAACCACCAATCACTTACACCCAGCGTGTCCAATCTATATCGGTCGCTGGTCCTTCAACGTCTAGGCATAACTGCCAGAGCACACGCATCTGCCTCTTTGCAACGATACACAGACGCCAAGCTATAAGACGGAGACAACTTTGAAGGGGGCACCTTTCCAATCTTCAACACCCCCTCCAGAGGGCTTGGGACTTTAACAATCCCATTGCCCGGGGCAGTCGCCCACGAATCTACCTTCACAGCCTCTTCACCTCGCACTGGTCAAGATGGGTATCGGAAGCTACTTCAAGGCCAGTACCAAAAATGCTGAGCAGGCACCGCCAGCGCCGCCGCCGGCCAAGCTGGCTCCTCCTCCTCGGTTACAGCTGGAAGGTCGGCAGTCGGTAATGTCGGAGAAGCCACCATCGTCCACCTCGGGCAACGACGTGGATCTTCAGCCTCCCACCCCTAGGTTTCATTCCCGACCCCAATCCAGCTCTGGCAGGTCTACCCCTTCAACGCAGAGCTCCATGTTCCTCGACGACATCAAGCATGAAGTCATGGTCAACTATCTGTACCAGCAGCAGTGTTCTCAGCTCTGGGTCAGCGACGGGTCTGGGGAGATCGAGGGTGTCCTGCTTCGTAAAGCTCGAGGCCACTACATGGCCTGTCCCCCCCAGCTTGCCAGTTCTCCCTTTGCGCTGGCATGCGCTGCTCTCAACGTGCAGTGCGCCATGACAGTCAACTCGCGTGTCATCAAGACGTTTCTGCAATGGTCCCCTGACGCCGTTGACGTGCCGCTCATGAACGGCTTGCGCGTGCAGATTCTCCCTACCATTGATGACTTGCCGCGAGCTCGCAAGTACCAGTTTGCTGCCTTTGTCGCGTCTGAGGGCCTCCTGGTTGTCTGGGACGATGATGCTCTTCATTTGGTGGCACGAGCCAAGGCTATCGAGTCCGAGCTCATGGAGCTGGTGTGGAAGGCCGGCAACGTAGACGAGGAAGGCGGCGACGAGAAGGGAGGCCAACCTGTCACTGAGGTTGAAATTGATGAAGAGAGCGGAGAGATCAAGCCCGAGAAGCGGCCCATTCATCTCCAAAACACCGTCCTCGTGTCTCTGACCCTGGCCTTGGTAACCGTCTCTCTTGGCGCCGCCTGGAGACAGTTGGCCATTGAGGTTTCCGTGGACAGCAACTACATCCGTCTTGCCCTCGTCGCCCTGGCTCCAGTCCAGGTTTTCTTCACCCTCTTCTTCGCCCAGGTCATTATCGGCTGCTTGGCTCAAATCTTTGGTCCCATCCGTCAGCTCACAATCAACTCCAAGTTCTACTCTGCCCGACCCCCACCGCGCCTGCAGAGTGCCGTTCTTCCTCATGTAACCATCCAGTGCCCCGTCTACAAGGAAGGTCTGCAGGGTGTCATCATGCCGACGGTCAAGTCCATCAAGCAGGCCATGTCCACGTACGAGCTCCAGGGCGGTTCCGCAAACATGTTCATCAACGACGATGGTTTGCAGCTCATCTCCGAAGAGGATCGTCTTGCTCGCATCGAGTTCTACGCCGACAACAGCATCGGCTGGGTCGCTCGCCCCAAGCACGGAGAGAACGGCTTCACCCGCAAGGGCAAGTTCAAGAAGGCCTCCAACATGAACTTTGCCCTCATGATCTCATGCAAGGTCGAGGAGAAGCTGCAGGCAATTGAGCGTCACCCCGGATGGAGCCAGAATGACGAGGCCTTGGCGTACGAGGAAGCTCTCAAGGAAGTTCTCGAGGCCGATGGCCGTGCCTGGGCTGATGGTAACATCCGCATGGGAGACTACATCTTGCTCATCGACTCCGATACCCGTGTCCCCGCCGATTGCCTGCTCGATGCTGTTTCCGAGATGGAGCAGTCCCCCGACGTTGGCATCATGCAGTTCTCCTCCGGCGTCATGCAGGTCGTCCACACGTACTTTGAGAACGGCATCACCTTCTTCACCAACCTCATTTACTCTGCCATCCGATACACCGTCTCCAACGGTGACGTCGCGCCCTTTGTCGGCCACAACGCCATCCTCCGCTGGTCTGCCATCCAGCAGGTCGCCTACCAGGACGAGGACGGCTACGACAAGTTCTGGTCGGAGAGCCACGTCTCGGAAGACTTTGACATGTCGCTGCGTCTGCAGTGCAACGGCTACATCATCCGCCTGGCTGCCTGGGCTGGAGAGGGTTTCAAGGAGGGCGTGTCGCTGACCGTCTACGACGAGCTTGCCCGGTGGGAAAAGTACGCCTACGGCTGCAACGAGCTCCTGTTCCACCCCATTCGCACCTGGCTCTGGCGCGGTCCCTTTACGCCCTTGTTCCGCCGCTTCCTCTTCTCCAACATTCGCTTTACGTCCAAGGTCACCGTCATCTCCTACATCGGTACCTACTACGCCATCGGCGCTGCCTGGATCTTGACCGCGGTCAACTACTTCGTCATGGGCTGGTTCAACGGCTACCTGGATAAGTACTACGTCGACTCGTGGCAGGTCTGGTTCTCCATCATCATCGTCTTCAACGGCCTCGGCAACATTGCCCTAGCCGTCATGCGGTACCGCGTCGGCGAGCGCGGTCTGCTGTACGCCCTGTTTGAGAACTTTATGTGGACTCTCATGCTGGCCATATTCCTCGGCGGCCTGTCACTGCACGTCAGCCAGGCTCTGCTGGCGCACATGTTTGAGATTAACATGACATGGGGCGCCACAAGCAAGGAGGCCGAGTTTTCCAACTTTTTCATCGAGGTGCCAAAGGTCTTGAAGAAGGTTAGTCACCCTCGTTTCATTCATCCATCCATCTTACCATGCTGCGCGAAGACTTCAGTTTGCTGACAATTCTGTTGTAGTTCAAATTCTCCATGCTCTTCTCGTTGATCTTCATCGCCGGCATGATTATCCTCGCCCAGGCGCCCTTTGTCCCCTTTGATTGGCGCATCAAGGACTTTGTCGCCATCCTGCCTATGGCCACCGTCGCCGCCAGCCACTTCCTGCTGCCCCTGGCCCTGAACCCTGCCCTCATGACGTTCTCATGGTAATCTGGGGAGCATACCTAGCATGGCACGCCTATGAACATATACTACACAGAAAACACATCGAAAAAAGAAAGAAAAAAAATTACAGCACATATATAGACGGGATCGGCGTTTCTTCCCCCCACCCTTCCCACATGTGAACTTACACACAGATCTCATCATCATCTCACGTACCCATTGCCAATTCTACGACAGTGTAGCCAGAATGAACGATATCAACATGTTCCCTGTTCTCCGGCAATTGTGTTCCATGGTTCTTTCTTTTTCTCTGTTTCTTCTTGTATGGCCATGTATTGCAAAAGAAAGGCCCAAACGTTAGACTCTTGCACTTGACTCTGGAAAGGAGGACAGGGTGTCGAAACTGTTATGAAGGAATGTGGGAAACGTATGGTATTCGGGACGGCTTATTGGAACAAAATGGCAGGGATGGACTGGTTGTTAGTATAGGATAGTAATACCATAACAAGAACTATAGTTGTCCTCACATCTTGTTCAGTCTTGCTAATGATGGTGATACGTTTACCCAAACGCATATGTATGAGCGAATAAGCTCTAGAGCGCGGTGTGAAAAGAAACAGTCCATTCATCTTGAAACTTGGCCAACAATCTTCTCTATGTCTATTCTTGATTACTTTCCCTGAGACACAAAGAGAGGAAAGACGAAGAATAGTTTATAAAGGAAAGAAAAGCAAAGAAAATTCCATCTATATACCCAAAAACGCCTCTATAACCTCTTTATCAAAAGATGATAACTTTCTCAAGGATCATGAATATCCCTCCAATCAATCAATCAATCCAGCCATCCATCTCATCATCGTCGTCGACGTCTTATTTTCCTGCTGTAACCCGTTCGGCGGAGGTCTATCCAGTGTAACTTGTATCTCCTCCCACAGAAAAAAAAAAAAAGCGTGCACAAAGCTCTCTTTCTCTCTAGCCAGACGCTAATCTTCAAATCCCATGAAACGACCATATCTCCCTGTCTTTAAGAGACCATCTAAGAAGTCCAGGCCAAAATCAAAAGAGCATAATAAGAGCAAGTAACCGAAAACTTTTCCCATCTCCCGTGTAAAATCAAGCAGCATTCTCGTGTTTTGTAAATTTACTCCTCGTCATCAGTATCGGGAGGGTGAGGAGTGCCCTTCGGGCTGTTGAGCCACTCAATGTGTCTCAGACGACGACGGACTTCCCGCTCCTTGAGCTCCTTCTTGGTCAACTTCTTCTTCTTGCGAGCCTTGAACTTGAGCTCGCCATTGTTATCCTCGACGCCAGAGTTGACGGCGCTGCTGACGACGGAGCTGGCCGCGGTGCTGGTGACGCCGCTTCCGGGACGGCTGTCTTCGAAGCGGTTCAGGTCAACAGCCGTGTTGCCTCGCTGAGTCACGCGTCCGTCGTTGACGAGCCACTGCTCGGAGCAGAGAGCGCCGACGAACTCCTCGTTGTGGGAGATCAGGATAACGCCTCCCTTGAACTCGCGAATCGCCACGGCCAGACCGCCCAGGGAGTCTCGGTCCAAGAAGTTGGTAGGCTCGTCCAGAACCAGCAAGTGGGGGTTGTTCCACATGGCGCCGGCAATGACAACCTTGACCTTCTGGCCACCAGACAGAGAGCCAATCTCGTTGTGGTTGGCGATCTCGGGGTCCAGGCCAAGATCCTCAAAGTGCTTGGAGATGACGGACGGCTGGAGCTCACGGTAACCGAGACCCTCACGAGAAGCCTCGTGATCGTCAAACTCTTGGACGAGCTTGTCGAAGCCGAGCTCGAGAAGGGTCTCACGTGAGATCATGGTGTTGAACTTGGGGAGCATGCCTCGCCATTTCCTAGGAGACGGTTAATATCGAAAACACTTACAGAGCCAGGGGTTTCGTCAATCACTTACACTTCATATTGGAACGTCTTCTTGAACTTTTGACGACCAACAAGCGCCTCAATCTGCCTGGCGGGCTTGCCGTCCTTGAGATCGACAAACTTGTCCATCTGGGCGCGGTCCTGCTCCGACAAGGCACGGGTCTGCTTCATGTGCACTTCACGATCATCACCGTGCTGGTATCGCCACTGCAGATACTGGTTGGGAGTCTTCTCCAGGTGCATCTCGACGTGCTCCAGGGCATGCTGCTTGATGTAGCCGATTCGGAGGTTGGGGTGCTTCTCAACCTTGCCAGTGGTGGGGATGGTCTCGCCGGTGAGCAGCTTGATCAGGGTAGACTTGCCCGCACCGTTGGGTCCAATAATGGCCACTCGCGAGGACAGCGAGAGAGAGCAGGAGACCTCGTGGAGTGAAGGCTTGGAAGCCCCGGGATAGGTGTACGAGACGTTGGACATGCGAATGATGGCACGAGTCTGCGACTTGATACCGGTGAGGATACCCGGAGGAGGGAACTTGAACTGGACATTGGATGCGGAAAGAGTGTAGTAGCTCTTGGCCTCGGGGCGCACCTTGACGAAGGCGGCCAGGTTGCCCTTGTAGCAAGCGAGCTTCTTGTTGGGCTCGTAGTGGTAAATGTCGGTGGTGACGTTGTCCAGGAATCCAGAGTCGTGGGACACGATCAGACTGGTAATGTCGGGGTGCGACTTGAGGTAGTTCTCCAGCCAGGCAATGTTGGCAACGTCCAAGTGGTTAGTAGGTTCGTCCAGCAGGAGGACATCGGCACCCTTGAGCATGGCTCGGGCCAGGGCAAGCTTCATCTTCCAACCACCAGAAAGAGAGCCGACCTTTTGGGCCTGACGGCCCTCGGGTCCAGACGTGAAGCCGAACTCCTCGAGAACCTTGGAGATGTGCTCGGTTCCTTGGGGACCAATTTCGGGGTCCTTGGAGACAAACTCGAGGATGCTGATGTCGGCGTCTTCGCCCTGGTTGTGCTCGACATAGTAGGTGCGGAGGACGTCCTGGGGAGGGAAGCCCTCGAGCTTGCCGGCGGCAATACTCTTCATGAGAGTAGACTTACCGGCACCGTTGCGGCCGCAGAGACCATATCGGTGGCCCTTGAGAAGTCGCAGATTGGTGTGAGAAAGCAGCAGCATACCACCGTAGGCCAGCGAGAAGTCGGCGTTGACAATCTCGACCTCGCCATCGTCCTCCTTCTCAGGAACACCGTACTTGCGCTGGTCCTCTTCCAGATAGAATTGCTGGACGGCATCTCCCACCTGTTGGGCAGCGTCAGGGTGCAGCAGGCTCTTCAGGTAGGGCACAATGTTGGAAGAAATCCGGGTCACATAGCGGTAGTTGACATCGGTGGCAACCATCTCGCAAATGTAGTTCTTGGCGAGCTTATACATCTCGGATTGCAGCACCGCGGCGTTGTGCTTCTGGATCTCGGCATCAAGAACCTTGGCAACGTCCTCGACAGTGGTCCGGGCAATGATGTCCTTGTCGTTGCCCATGGCCTTCTCCATGGTAGCCAGGGCTCGCTCGGCAATCTCTCGCACCTCGGGGAGAGATGCACGGTCGCAGACACCCTTGACACCAGGCATCAGCTTGGGAAGGAAGGTTCGGGCTTCGATGGGGTCGTGGACAAGCTTGGTCAAGTTCTCGACGATGACGACAGTCTGGCGGAGGACCTCCTGAGACGTGGTGGGGGTGTTGAGCGACCTCTCAAGGAAGGGCGTCAGCAGAGCCAGCACGGGAGACGTGACAACAGCCACAAAGGTCGTCTGGGACAGGGCGTGGATGGCCTTCTGGAGGGTTTGAGGCGAAGGATGCTGCATGGTGTCGACCAGCAGGGGGATCCGGGGGGCAACGTCGTCGTTGGACAGGAGCGTCGTCAGAGAGTTCATCGTCTTGACGGCCTGCTTCTCGACCTCGGTCTTCAAGTCGTGCATGCCACCCTCGACAAGGGGGATCAGGCCGGCCAGCTTGGCGCCCATGGCCTCGCGCAGCACGTCCTGTGCCGCAGCCTCCTCCTTGGTGCTGCCGACGACGATCTGGGCCTTGTCGGCCATCTTCTGCAGCAGCTGGTAGGCGCCGACGGTGCCCTGCCACTTGCCCGTCTTCTTCTCGAGATACTGCGTCAGCACGGGCAGCAGACCGACGACGAGAGCCTCGGGCCTGAGGTTGGCGAAGAGGGCGTCGAGGCCATACTGGGCAGCCTCGCGGACGACGGAGCCCTTGTCGGCCAGGGCATCCAGGGCGCAGGGCACGGTGCCGGCATCCTGGACCAGCAGCACGACCTCGCTCAGGGCCTCGCGCGGCGGGAAGCGCTCAAAGATGGCGCCCAGCAGGTTCTGGCTGCTCTCGCGGCGCAGCCCGTTCTTCTTATCGGCGGCGGCCTTCTTGATCTCGGCGAGGATGCCGTACGTCGTCAGGCCGGCGGAGCCGACGGAGCTCAGCAGCAGCTCGCAGAGCCCGTAGCAGGCATCGATGGAGGCGGCGGACGTCTGGGCGGTAAAGATTGTGTTGAGGAAGGCCGCGACATCCTCCTGTGACGGCGGGGGAGGGGCCTCTTTCGACACCACCAGGGGCGGCGAAACCGGGTGAGGCATTGCGGATGGTGTTTCGTGGAGCGTCCTGCTGGAGACAAGGAAAAGGGGGGTATTATCAAAGCGAGAGAAGAGACAAAACAGAAAATCCCCAGAGCAGAAAGTCCTCAGCCGCAGGACGCAAGAAAACAAGGGCTGGTCTATTGCAAAGTCTGGGGAAGAAGAAAAGAGAGAGGGAAAGGCGATGCTAATCAGGAAGAAAAAGAGAGCAGAACGATGGGGGAATAGACAAGGCGCTGATTTGGGCCTGGTGCTTGGACTAAGCCACTTCCTCTGCGCTGTGGTTGGGCGCCTTGAACTTTTTTTTTTTTTTTTTTTTTTTTTTTTTTTTTCTCTCTCTTTTTTTGCTTGTTCAGAAAAATTCTCTTATCTTATCAGCCCCTTATCTGTCGAGACAACGGTGAACCGCTAAGCATGTGCGGCTGACGTTATCACTGCCCACCTTACAGTTACTATTACAGAGTACCCATTGACAACGGCTGCGCTTCCACGCGGGTCGTGGCAGGCATCGTCTTTGGACGAAGAGACGTCCTTCATAAATCACAGATAAATAGGGGCTCGATTCAAGTGTCATCGGAAAATCTAGCATCCATTGTTACGGATACTTGTATAGTCTTTCAAGTCTCAGAGTTGACAGCCAGGACCTTACTTACCCAGTTGATGCTTCATGGGGTACAAATGCCTTTAAGGCTTCAAGGTGCAGTTCATATATTCACATGCAAAGGTTGGTGATAGACAAACAAACAGTCAACGTCAAAGAATGACGCCACAACAGATCAAAGCGAAGAATAGAATAGATCTTGCCCCTTGTCTAAACGACCTTTGGTCCTCCGCCAGGCCCAGCATGCTGAAACTTTAAATTCGTGATTCGAGTCTACACTTCGTTTGCCCATCTCAGTGACGCCTCCACGCCTCTCAATAAGAAGAAGAAGGAGGAAGAAAGAGAAGTAAAAAAAAAAAAAGAAAGAAAAACCAGAGGTTTTGTGAATAGAGGAAAGAAATAAAGTAGAAAAGAGAAAACATCAAGAGAAGAGTAATACAAAACAGGCAAACATGCCACCCAAAACAGGGTATAAGATTAGAAACACATACATTAGCTATATTCCAACACGTTGCAAGACTCGTACACTGCTCCATGTAGTATGTTCGTTCCAACCATATGTGCTTCTCTTCGTCAATAAATCAAATGCAAATGTGCCAGAAATAACAAACAAGGGGGGGTTAGAGGAAAGGAAAGAAAAGAAAAGGAAAGAAGGCGTCAGCGGTAATTGGTTGCTGTAGAAGAAAAAAAATTGTGGAAAGGGGGAGGGTGAGACGGTGAGACGCAAGAGTCACAAGATGAGAAGGGAAAAGTGCGATATACAGAGGACGTAAACATCAAGCCTCGCCATGACTTGAGCCTCGGAGTGCCACGGGGCCTTGGAAGCCGCCTTGGGAAGAGGGTTTTACAGTGGACATCTCGTGACCTCGAGAGTCGGGCGCCGGTCGTTGGTGCCGGTGAAGACCCAATCGCTGGTCGCCGTTTTGGTAGCTCTTCTTGAACTGGTAGTAGGATGGCGTCCGTGGCCTGCAGAGGACGGCCAGAATGTTCCTCCAGATGCTTGCCTGGTCAAAGGGTCGATATCGCTCGCTCTTGGTGAACTTGTGCGAATTCATAAACTCCCTCGTCGTTTCGCCACGGGCCATCAGGAAGATGTGGTACCCCATGAGGGCAGCCGGGTAGAGAAAGCAAAAGATGCCTAGAATGACTAAGGCTAGAGAGACACGGAAGTGGTTGACGGACTTGCCAAAGGAAATGTTGTGTTGGTTCGCGTAGACAATGAGCTGCGCAAGGCTTACGCCAATCAGGTAGAGGGAGAGGATGGTGGCAGATGTGACAAAGGTGAAGAAGTATCGGTAGTTGCGCTTGCCGACGCAGTTATTCAGCCACACGCAATGGTGATCGTGCGTCTCGATGCAGTTATCGCAAAGACGGCAGTGGTGGGCACGAGGCGGCCGCCAGATGTTGCACGTCCGGCAGTGCTTGACGGGAAACTCCATGGCGGCAGCCGTCGGCTCCGCTGACTTGATCAGTGTCCAGTCGTTTGTAGGCGGGTCGACACGGAGAGGATCCTCGTGCGGCGCCAGAGGAGGGAACTGGTGAAGGTTTCGGGGCAGGATCTGGCAACATCGGTTAGTACTGCTGGTTCTTTTGCCCCTGTGGAGACGGGCCAGCTGAATCTGGTTTACTTACCCCGGGATCGGAAATGGAGGCGTGGAGAAAGGAGGAAAAGCAGATGTACGCGAGGTAGCCA
This sequence comes from Trichoderma reesei QM6a, assembly GCF_000167675.1. Taxonomy (NCBI): domain Eukaryota; kingdom Fungi; phylum Ascomycota; class Sordariomycetes; order Hypocreales; family Hypocreaceae; genus Trichoderma; species Trichoderma reesei. The sequence continues at coordinate 418,301 of NW_006711163.1, read as the reverse complement.
AAGATGATGGGAATGGCGGGGGAAATGTGATGCCACAGAAATGGGGCCTCGAACACGAAGAAGAGAACGCAAGGCAGCACCACAAAAAGTCCCGTGGCAATGTTGATCGGCCTCTGTCTGGTGTTTTGCCATCGGCCTCCAAAAAGGAACATGGTGTTGCCCTCAAAGTACTCGTAGTTGCGATGCCTGCGCCTTTTCTGCCGCACGGCGGTGCTCTCCGTCTTGGGCCGGACCTGGGAGTCGACGGGGTTGAGACGTGGCGACGACGCCGCAGTGGAGGCGAGCTTCTCGACACCGGCCGCGTTTCGATTCTCAGCACTCTGGGCTTGATCTCGGTCACTCTTGCCGGGGAGGAACGTCGATCCAAACGACTTGGGCGTCTTGAGCATGGGGCTCGGAAAGCTCCTGAGATCCCTCAGGTTGCTCCCTCGGCTCAGGTCGAGATGCGGGGGGGTCTTGTCCGGGCCCGAGACCTTGCGCAGCGGTCGAACGCTCTCCGAGAGGCTGCCACCGGGATAGTGGCCGGTAGGGCTCGTCGTCGTCTCCGTCGCTTGGTCAAACGTGTCGTGCTCGGTGAAGTCGGTGCCGCGCGAGGGCAGATGCCGCTGGTCTTCGCTGTACATGACGTGCTGGAACTGGACCGGCGGTCCATGGTGGGCCACGGGCGAGGGTGCGAAGTCGTGGATGACGCTGCCGTCGACGTCGGTTGCGTTGTCTGGAAGGTCGCCAAACTGTGGCTGAGGCGCGGCGGGTGGCTGGGCTGTCGCAAGAGGACGTGCCGCTACGGCTCTCTGGGCCTGCAGCTTCTGCGAGCTCATGGGGTGGAAAAAGGCGTTTGACGTGAGCGACGGGACGTGGCTGCGCGACGTGACGCTGGACGTCGACAGACCCAGGGCCGAGCTGGTCGTGCTGGTGCCGCTGCCTCTCTTGCCGACGCCCAGGCTCTTGCGGGCGCCTCCCCATACCTTGGACGAGGCCCCCGTCTTGGCCGTCTCGGGCCGGATCGCCGACCCGGATTCCCTCGTGCGATGCGTCCGGGGCGCCGACGTCGATGCGTTGCCGTCAGCCTCGTCCTCGCTGGCGATGTCGGTCATGTGGGAGGAGACAACGCTGTCCGGGCGCCGGTCGTTGGGAGTCGAGGCGGTTGTGCGAGGCGGGTAGGCCTGGTTGTTGCTGCCGGACCGCGGCGAAACGGGCGAAGCGGGCGAATCTGGGCTCGGAGACGCCATCGTGATGGTCCCGTACGTGCGAGTTCCGCAACTCGTCCTATAACATAGCCCGTTGTTGCCTCGATTGTTTGCCTCTTGTGTTGCGTTTCTCTTTCTTGTCCCTTTCTTCCTTTTTGTGTCGTCCCCCAAATGGCGATGTTAAAGACTGCGAGGTCCGAGTGTTCCGTCAAACAGAGATTCACTGCGAAGAGTAAATAAGGCTAGAGCTGAGAAAGAGACCGCGGCGAACAAGCGTATGACAGATCGACTCGATGTTTGACAAAGATTTGGCGGCTGCCGGCAAGACGCTGCTGAAGGGGAGAAAAAAAGATGGAGATGGGCGAATGGATCGGTTCCGCTCGCTGGGGAAGATCGCAAAGCGGGAACTTTGGGTGCTGGAGTCTCGGCTGGCCGCTTTGTAAGAGGCGTCGCGTAACAAGAGTCGGCGGAGGGTCGGGTCGCGAGATGTCCAGCACGAGGCGTCGTGGTCAAAGGAGTGTGAATGTGACTGAATGAATGAGTGGCAGCGGGAAGCTAGAAAGTAGAAAAGAAAGCAAGCAAAAACCGAGCAAGGGGCAAGATGGAAAATCGGAGAGAGTGTGAACGAATCGAAGGACTGCAGCAAACAGGTTAGAGGGAGCGTCGGGAAGCGGGGAATCGCTTCAAGATGGTGCAAAGACGAGAAGGAAAACGGCGATTGACAGGCGCTGTTGTGGATGGAGGCAAGGCCGGAAGGACGCCCGCTCCGGCAAAAGCGGAGGAAGGAGGAGGAGAAGGAAAAGACGCGAGAGAGTCAAAGAGATAAAACACCAGCCCAGCCCGTTCCTTTTTTTTTTTTGCCTCCCCCGTCTTGCAGAGCGTCTGCCGTTCGTCCACTTTTCGATGCCCTGTTCCAGTTGCTGCTGTTCCTGTTCCTGTTCCTGTATTAACGAGGCTGCAGGCATGCCGCCCAGACCCTCCTTTTTGCCAGGGCAGCGCCACCAAAAGGGGCTGGCCATTGGTGCGTTTGTCTTGCTGCAATTTGCAATTTGGCCCGTGGACGCAGTAGCTGCTGTCCGGGCATGGCGTACTAGCTACCTGCAGTTACTGGGCGTTGCCTGTTGCTACTAAGGTAGGTAGTATTTAGCTGCCCGTGGTCTATTAGCTGACAGGTTCGGCGCGGCTGGTAGCCGGTACCTGGATGGGCGACTGCCGGTACCTGCGCACGGAGCAGTTGCAGCGCTGGAAGTGATTGTGTTGGTACAGTAGTCGACCTGCAGGCCCAGCTGCTCTGCGGCCTGCATGAGCGCATGAGCATGAGCTGAGTAGCAAGCAATCAACGGCCGGTGCGCCGATTCTGGATGTGCAACCGCCTGCTTGTAGAACCTGGAGTGCATGAAACAAGGAAACAATGAGAGGCTTCACTGGTGACAGACGACGAGGCGTGACCTACTTTACGTACCTACCTAGGGATTTGAGGCTCTTCTCACATGCTGAGATACGAGCACCGAGTTTTAGTTAATACAATACAGCAAAGAACGGTCAGCTTGGGATCCTGTGCCTTGCGTGCCTTGCCTGCCTTGCCTGCCTCGCCTGCCTTGCTTTCCGCCATGCGCATAAGAAACCCGCCACGCTCGTCATTGGCTCGTGGAAATTACATGTTCAGGCATTCTAGCGCGGGCGGGCTGATGTGATTGATGCTCCCAAACCCGGTCAAAACGTCGTGCTACCCTCCTCTGGTGAGCTCATGCTTACCTAAGGCAAGTCATCCCCCGCCGAAGCTCAACCAGACCCATGTGACATGTCACGTGCACCCATCCCACCTGCGGCATTGGCCAATGGCATCCTCGGAATCTCGGGTCGAAATCATCATACGACCCCCAGCTTTCTACCAGCAGCTTCCAAGCCGAAATCGACCGCTCCTCATATTAAAATCTTCCCAACCTCCGGACCTCCGACCCCCGACCTCAACCACAACCAGCGCAAAACAAAATGGCCTCCATGATCACCCGCCGCTTCTTCTCCACGACGGTCCGCCGCATGGAGAAGCTGCAGCAGACCACCAGCAAGCAGGAGCTGCAGTCCGAGTCCAAGCGCAACCCCGAGACTTTTGTGCGTCATAATTGAGGACACCCTCCTCCGGAAGCTTCTGCCTATGGTTTCTAAAGCTTTCGCTTGCCTTTGAGAGGGATCGTGATGTGGGCTAATGCGAAGGAAATTGTGTAGATTCTGGGCGGTGTCATGGTTCTTGCTCTGGGCGGTGCTGGCTTCTACTTTGGTATGCGAATCAAACCTACAACATCAACACGGATATCAACCACTTGATCCCACCTACAACAACCGATTTGCAATCATTCTCGAAACACGACAACTCCCAAATTACATGACGTTTACTTCTCAGAGGAGAATCCGCAAAAAGGACTAACACAGCAACCAGGCCGCTCCCCCACCGGCGCAACCTCCGAATCCCCCGTCAACGTCGCCGCCATGCCCTGGCAGGGCGACGCCGAGGGCAAGTACAAGTACCACCCCGGCGGCGACCCCAACGCCGCCCCCCGCGACGCCCCCAGCGCCCTCAACGTCGTCATCATCCCCAACGTCACCGCCCCCAAGGAGGCTCACGAGAAGTTCAACAAGTGGGGCAAGGAGGGCTACCCTTAAAAGCAAGCAAAGACTTGACAAATTTGAAATGGATGCGTCTTTTGAAAGACACAGAAAGGGGAGAGAGAGAGAGAGAGAGAGAGCATGCTTTGCTATTGGGCTGTACTTAAACTGAAAGCACAGGCGATGTGCCTGTTGTAGATATATATCGAGTGGCTGGGTGAGGACGGGAGATGCTATCGAGATGAACCATGTTTTTTTCTTCTTGAAAACGGGACAGTGACAATGAGAGAAAAGAAGGACAGGAGAAAGAGGACTTTTGCATGCTTTCTTTCGCCTTCTTCCTTTGCATGAAAGCACGGGATCATGAATCTCAAGCTTCAAGAGCAGCGAGGCTATCCAGTTTCCCAGGGTGAAAGCCACAATATCATGTACAAGAGCTTTACATTGCCCTGATGCAGGCCTCCTACCCACTACTTGAGAGTGAGCATCCTGTTGTCAAGTCTTTTCCAGAAACTATTTCTTTCAATGAGGATCAAAGCATCTATATCAACTGCAGGCCATTAGAATTGCCCATTAGAGTTCATCTCATCCCCTCAAAAGTAGGTAGGCATCAAAATTTCAACAAAAGCTATCCATCCATCAAGGCTAGAAGCTACATGAACCGTGTCAAGTACAACAGGCTTTGCAATTGCCGCCGACGTCCGATACTAATCGACAATAAGCATAATGCTGTGAAAAAGCTCCTACAGAAGCTCATCATTCACCGAGGACAAAAGCTAGGTACGATATCAAGTACAAGTCCTTTGAGATGCCCAATAAAGTCCTCCGTATTTCCGTAAGCAGAAAAGCTCCCATTCACCGTTGAGAAACAAGACCCATCAAGCAACTTCATTTTCCCAAATTTCTAGCCCTTTGCGGCGCCGAGGTCTCGCCATTCTCCCAGCAGAACCCATCAAGCCCAACCAAAAGACGCTACGCATCACCTTCTGATTCTGTTGTTTTACTCCTGAATGCTCCTTGAAAAATTCAAATTCACACACAAGCCTCAAACTCACGAAACCAGCATATCAATCTCCTCGCCCGTAAACCCAAACAGGTACAGCAGGTCCAGCATGCTCTGCCCATTCAGCCTCGCGTCGGCCTCCATCTGCACCGTCGGCTTCGCGTTCCACGCCACGCCCAGGCCGGCCTTTTCCATCATCAGCAGGTCGTTTGCGCCGTCGCCAACGGCAATGACCTGGGACAGGTCGATGCCCTCCTTGTGGGCAATCTCCACGAGGAGATCGCGCTTGCGCTCCTTGCCGACGATGATGCCCTTGACCTCGCCCGTGAGCTTGCCGTCCTCAATGACCACCTCGTTGGCGTGCGCGTAGTCGATGCCCAGCTCCTTGGCCAGCCAGCCCGTCAGCGGCAGGAACCCACCAGACAACACGGCCGTCTTGACGCCGAGCCGCTTCAACGCCTTGAGCAGCTCGGGCACGCCATTGGTGACGTTGAGAACCGGCCGGAGCGTTTCAAAGACGGTGGCCGGCAGGCCCTTGAGCAGCGCGACTCTCTCACGGAACGACGACTCAAAGTTGAGCTCGCCCATCATGGCCCGATGCGTAATGTTGGCCACGCGCTCTGCCAGATCCGGCGGCTCGCTGAGGTTCTCGGCCAGCAGGTCAATGACCTCCTGGGTGATGAGGGTGCTGTCCATGTCGAAGACGACCAACCTCGGGTGCTTCCTCCACAGGGTGTCCTTTTGCAGAGCCACGTCGACGTTCCATTCCTGCTCGAACCGGTAGATGAGCTCGTGTTTCCGCAAGTCGGCGAGGCTGAGGTAGCTGGGCGACGGGGCGGGCGTCAGCGTCAGCTCGACCACGCGCGGACTTTCCTGGTTGTCCAGACAGCGATGCGACGAGTGCGGCTCCTCGGCGTCGTCGGGCAGCGGAAACGTCGACATGAGGTGCAAGAAGGACGTGATGCACAGCGGCGACACGTACGAGCCGTACAGGTGGTCCAGCTGCTCCGACTCCTGCGTGGGCGGCTCCAGCGGGAACTCGTCCATGCTCGTCGTGGGCGCCATGTTGGGCGGCAGCGACTCGGTGCTGTCGGCCAGCCCGCCGCCGCCGTTCCTGGCCGGCGACCGCGACCGGCTCAGGCCCCCGGACGTGCTCCTGGCGGCCGCCGCCGCCGTCGCGCTCCGGTCGGCGCCCTTGTAGAACAGCGTCGCGACGAGGCGGTCCGACTTGCGGCCGGCGGGGGGCGCGCAGTTGGGGTGGGAGTAGCTGTGCGAGACGCCGCTGTCGACGACGACGGGCGGGTGCTCGGGCGACGGCACGCCGTTGAAGGGCAGCGCGGGCGACTTGGACGGCGAGGTGTCCTCGACCAGCGTGTCGATGCCGTGGTGGGCGTGCGCCTCGGGGATGCGGTGCTGCGGCGGGCGGTACTGCTGGTGGTCGCTGAGGTACGAGCTGCTGCGCATGCTGCTGGTGAGCTGCGGGCGCTGCGAGGGCGCCTTTGCCGGAGCCGGAGTCGCGTCTGCCATGGTGTTGTCGGCGTGCTTGGTGGGGGGGTTTTGGTGAGAGGGAGAGAAGAGAGGAGAGGAGAGAGGAGGAGGAGGAGGAGGAGTTGTCTGATGGCCGACTCGAGGAGTGTCGCCAGAAGAGTGCCGGAGCGAGGTCCGGAGACGGGAGGCAAGTTGAAGGCCAACGAAACAAGAGAAACAACCGCGAATTGTGTGACAGCCTCGCACCAAAAGGCTTCAACTCCAGCCAGCAGCAAGAAAGAAAGAAAGAAAAAGAGGCTAGAGCGAAACAGAAACAGACAAAAACGACAGGTGGAGAGGGTGCTCCGAGTCGCGCTAGATCAGCCTCGAACTGGGAGGTGTAACTTGAACCAATAAAATGGTGTGATTTGGGCGTTGGTGACGAGGGGGATTGGAGAAAGGTGTGGGAAAGAAAAAACAGAAAAAAAAGGCTGGCTGGTGATGGTGGGCGAAGTTGCACGAGAAGTTGGTGGAGCGTGATGATGGTATTAATGGGCATGACTTATGTAAACCTGGGGATCTGCATCGGATTTCTCACAATTGCGAGGGGCAATTGGAGATTTTGACGATGGAGACGTACATCCAAATTTTACTCGAGATTCTACCATTATGCAAACGAAACCGCAGAATCAAGCATTGCACTTGAAGCGATTCTCCTGCTTCGTCACTCCATTCCTCAATTGCCCCGCCTCTCCAGTAGTAGTACAGTAAGTAGTATGTAGGGGCGCACAGCTTCAACGCCAAAAGATCCACCTCAACTGGTGGTAGTACTACACGTATTACACGTACAAGCAGCAAAGACTAGATGAAGATCAACACGGAACTCGTGATGAGCTTGCCGCTCGCTATGCAATGTTGTATGTAAATCGCTCAACCGTGGCACATTGAGATTGAGTCTTGTTTGACTCGAGGTGTCTTTGCATGACTTTGCTGTGGTTCAGATGCATGCATACTATCGCTTGGCTAATAGTAGGACGAACCGCTGCGAATGGCTCCCCACCTAGCTGAGGTCGCTGTTTTACACGCGATATCTTGCGTGTAGATAGCCAGAACATGGATCCTTCAATGTCCCCTTTACTCCTCAGATGCATATACCAAGTACAGATGACTCCAAGCAGATCCAAAGCAGATCAAATCATCCATCTAGTCCAGCAAGCAATCATCACCATCATCACCATCCCCATCCTCATCCTCACATCACCATCATCACCACCATCCTCATACTAGTCACTCCGGCCTCAGCCCCCATCTCACCAGCACAGGCTTCCGCCTCCCCATCCACCTCTCCATCTCCTCCAGCCCGCGATGCAGCGCCCACAGCACCATCCCCAAGTCCTCCATGTCCTCCGGCAGCGCGGCCCTCGCGTCCTCCGGAAACGTCCGCACCGTCACCTGCAGCCGCGGGCCGCGCGCCCACATGGCCGCCCATTCCACCGCCGTCCGGGCCTCCCACAGCGCCGCCTGCGCCGTGAACGTGAGCTGCAGCGCGCGCGCGTCCGCCTGGTCCCAGCCCTGCTTCAGGAAGCTGTACGTGCCCGCCAGCATCTCCGCCGTGAGCACCGTGCGCCGCATGCTCTCGTGGTAGATCCACGACGCCCAGCTGTCCATCGTCTTGGAGAAGGACCGCATGCGCGGATACAGGGCCGCCAGCAGCGACTGCACAATGGCCTCGTCCCTCTCCGCGCGCATCCTCTCGCCGGCGTCATCCCGTGAGAAGAAGCGGATGCACTGGTACACCACGAGCGCCTGCAGCGCCGGCAACAGGTCCAGCGCTGTCCCCGCTGCCGTTGCCGCCGCAGACGCAGACTCAGACTCAGACGCACAAGTAACGGCGTGCCGGATGGAACCGATGAGCCGGACAACTCGCTTGGCAATCTCGCCCCTCACGAGCGCCGCATTGGCCGTGTTCCTCATGCAGTGCAGCGCGCTGGCGGCGAGGGCCTCCTGCAGCACCTCGGACGCCGCCACCTGCGTGTGGTGGACGAAGCAGTTCTGGCCCGTCATGGCCAGGACCTGCGGCTGCATCGCGAACCGGCCGGCCGCCCACTCCGTCCGCGCCTGGAAGATGGACCCCGTCGTCACGGGCATGCTGTCGGTGATGTCAAAGTAGACAAACTCCGGACTGGCGGCGTACTCGGATGCGGAGAGCCGGCCCAGTGACGGAGAGTCCATCGGCCCCGATCCCGATCCCGGACCCGGACCCAACGACAAGAAGGCCTGCTGGTCCTGGTTCTGGAGCATGTACTCGTCTAGCTGGGACAGCAGGCATGGTACCAGCGGCTGGGGCACCGCAGTCGACGAAGGATGCGGCGACGAATACGCCGATATTACGGCACTCGGCCCGCCGCCGTGGCTGCTGCTGCTCCCGCTGCTGCTATCACTGCTCCCACTGCTGGTGGTGTCGACGCCAGCCTGCCAGATGCGACTCCTGTCCTGCGTAAGTTGCGCTCCGACACTCACCGGCGGCGGGGAGGCCACGCCCAGATCCTGCTCCGAGGCGCCGACAGCCATCATCCAGGGATAGACGCATTCTTTCCTCGACTTGCGACAGCGGCCGCACGACGGCAGGTCGAGATCGCACCGCCGCTTGCCCGCCACACATGCGGAACACGACTTTTTACGGGTCGAGATCATGTTTGTGACCGTCTAAGTAGTAATGTATGTATATGGCCGATCTGCGGAAAACAGATTGGCGACCAAAGAAAAAAGAAATTGCAATAATGGGCGGCATGCGGAAGTGAGTTGGTGGTTTGAACCAAAAGGAGACAACGCGCCTTTGATTGTGAGAGGCTCCTCCGGGCCTTGTAAGATGCTCAGGCTGGGGGGGGAAACTTGAAGCTGTTCGGAGCCCCCCGTGGTTGCGGCCCCGTTTTAAATGCGGAATTCCGCACTTTGGGCGCCCGCGTTAATTACCTATGGAGTCGCCGTATGCGGAAGAGGAGCCTTGAAGCCTCACGGCGAGAAAGATGGTGAAGAGGAACATAAATCTCCTCGGCTCAGCTGTATGAGTACGTGAAGAGTTTGGTGAGGCGCGCTGTGCAAGATTCACGATGCGGTGTTCCGATGTCTGACAAGCCATCAACGACATGATGTAGGCTGCGTGTAGATGGATATTAGAAATCTCGTCGAAGAGGTAATGGGAAACGCTGTATAAAGACGGTAATCATAGCTCACTACCTAGTAGAAGGAGTAAAAGACAAGCAGATTCTTCTGTAAGAAAAAAAAATCCCCAAGTCAATCGAAAGACATCATTCAGTCTGCCGTACCAGTCAAAATGACAGTCACCTCGGCCCAAGACTCCAAGATCCCCTACAAGGTCATCTCCATCACCAACAGGACACACAGGACCGCCTACCCGGCCATCTCGCCCTCCCGCCCCGCCCTCTCGCAAACCGGCCGGACCGTGCTCATCACCGGCGGCAGCGGGGGCATCGGCTACGGCATCGCCCTCGCCTTTGCGACCGCCGGCGCGTCCAGGGTCATCATCGTCGGCAGGGACGAGGCCAAGCAGCGAGCCGCCGCCGAGAGCCTCGCCCGAGACGCCGGCCCGGATTCGCACACCAAGTTTGAGGGCAGGGCCGCATCGCCGGCAAGTCCTGGGGACATTGACGCCCTGTGGGATGCGCTGAGCGCCGAGGGCGTCCTTGTCGATGTGCTCGTGCTCAATGCCGCCGTGACGGGCAATGTTGTGCAGGACTCACTGTGGACGGCGGGATGGGAATTTACCTGGGAGAGGTTCATAGTCCATGTTCGCTCCGTCAACCATTACAGCGAACGCTTCTGGAAGCAAAATGAAGAGAAAAAGGTAAGTGTAACAGTTCCATGTATCCTCCCTCCCCGAGTGTCAGTCCGTCAGGTAATACGGCATCTACCTCAGGTAGATCTGCAGAATGGGTTCGACTGACAAATAGCGGTTGCGATGGCAGAGATACCTCGTCAATGTATCCACTTCCGCCATCCACGACTTTGAAGCGGGCAAGGCCACGAAAGCCTATGCATTGACCAAGAACTCGGGGATGCTCCTGATGCAGCAGCTTGCACGCGACACGCCCGTCGACAGGATGCAGATTGTCAGCTTCCACCCCGGTGCCATCTTGAGCCCTGGCGCGAAGACTGGCGGCCTGGATGAGAAGTCTCTCGACTGGGACGACAGTGCGTGCAGCCCACACTCTTGAAGATGATATTCTCTCCCTTGATAGTCAAGACTGGAGCTAACATGGTACAGTCAGCCTCCCCTCCTCGGTGGCCGTCTGGGCGGCTTCGGACGAGGCCGCATTTCTGCACGGTCGATTTATATGGTCGGCATGGGATGTCGAAGAGCTGCAGAAGGGGCCGCTCCGGGAGCGTATAGAGACGGATGACAAGTTTCTGCGAATTGGCGTTTACGGCCTGTGATGGCACATAGACACGCCGTCTGGCGGTCATCCACAACGCCTTGGGTGCCTAGGAGTAGAGATGCAGCAGAGAGTCCAGAAACTAGAGGCAGATCAATAGCCGGACTGCTCCGTATGTACTGTAGACAGAGATCTCCATTCCATCACAGGTGCCCTGCGTCACATCATGATGAATCACCCGCCAGCAGCCAAAAGCATCCATCCACTAACCTGGCACCCCTTCAACTGGCATCCCCGTCATGTGTAATCAACGAGCAATGCCAACCTTCCCTCTGCTTCTGCTTCTCATCTGCCCCCATCAGCACAACTGCTGCAAGCTGACGAAGCACACAAACACAACCCTCACCCGCACTATGATTACTCTCACTAGCCCGCACAACCCCCGGCTTGTCCCCAATCGCAGCCAGCAATGATCCCACCTCCATCCAATGAAGCCCCCCAGCGACGACCCGGCTCGGACCCTCGCGGCGGCACCACACCCACGGCCCACCATGAAATGGCCCTTTTATTCCAGCCATACGGCGCTCGGCTTCCGACTCCCGCAAAGCCACCGACAGCCCGACGGCGCACAAAATGGCTGCGATGCCGTCTTTCTACCTTTTTGATCCGGTTTTAGATCCCATCTCAGCCCGTTTAATACTCTGGAGATCCGCCATCACGCAATTCATCCCCAGAGTTTTTTTTTTTTTTCCCACGGCTCCTCGATCATCGTCCCCTGGTGGCCCTCTCAACTCTGTCGTGATGTCGTGACACCATGATTATAATCGGCGATGCTTCCAGATGGGCTTTTCTTTTTCTTTCGTCATCCGGGATGAGATCATGCCCGCGCCCTCCCTTCGCGATTCCCACCTTCGGCAGCCACTCAATTTCTAAGCCAACAAAGCCCCCGGAAAACCCTTCGCTGCCCCAGTCTTTCAAAACTGGGACCCCGTTCCAGGTACACGATACTCGAGCCGCTGCTGATTCGCCGCTTGCAAAGGCGAGTCGATGATACCATCGTCCAGCCTCGGGGGGGGCCCGCGGCCAGCCAATCACAGCCGCCAGCCCGACATCGCGGAAGCTTTGGCGTCGATGTCGTGATCGCTCCTAGACGCAACTCCAGACGCCCAAAAGCTTCCAGGCTCGTGCTTAATGCGTTTTGGCTCGCTCTGCTGCGTCGCCGTGAGCGATGTTCCGAGGCCAGAATGGCAAATTGGACGGGGGGGACGCCTGATTGCAATCATTGGGGCAATTTTTTTCTCTCTCACAGGCAGGAGAATTAGTCAGGGCGGGCGGGAAACAGGGCAAATATGTTTCCCCCAGATGGCCCTCCATATACAGACTGCCTTGCCCCCCCTTCGAAACTTCTCGTAGTTGGTTTACAAGCTCAGCTTTTCTTCTCTTTGCTGCCATAGACCTTGTGCTTGGACGTTCCTCCAGCTGCTCCTTGATTCAGTGACGCTTTCTCGGCTCGAAGAATCCAGTCTCCCAAGTCAAAACCACAGCCTCCTGTATCCTCTGAATCGCTTCAACACCCGATTCTCAGCCCAACTCGAAAGTAACTTTTGTTTGTTGCCCAACTCAGGGAAACCTCAAAGCCTCTCATCCATCCATCTCCCGTCATCATGTCCGTCATCATGGAGCAGTCGGCGGCCCAGTCGTCATCGTATGCCCACGACAAGGTCGACTCCAACGACATCGAGTCCGGCTATGCCTCTGGCCAGTCCGACTACTCCCCGTCACCACGCAACGAGAAGCCCGTTATTTCCCTCAGCAAGTCGCACATCGAGTACCTCAACGAGCAGATGGAGACGATGCACCCCATGGACATCCTCCGGTTCTGCAAGATCATGTTCCCCAACCTGTACCAGTCAACGGCGTTTGGCCTGACGGGCCTCGCCACCATGGACATGCTGTCCAAGATCCAGAAGGAGAACCCAGAGTCCCGCACCGTCGACCTCATCTTCCTCGACACCCTGTACCACTTCAAGGAGACGTACGAGCTCGTCGACCGCGTCAGGGAGAGATACCCCAACGTGCCCATCCACATCTACAAGCCCGACGGCATGGAGACGGCTCAGCAGCTCGAGGAGACGTACGGCGAAAAGTTCTATGAGACTGCCGGCGACATGTACGACTGGATCGTCAAGGTCGAGCCCCTGCAGCGAGCGTACGACGAGCTCAAGGTGGCGGCTGTGCTCAACGGCCGTCGGCGGTCCCAGGGCGCTGCCCGCGGCTCCATCCCCATCATCGAGCTCGACGAGGAGAGGGGCATCGTCAAGATCAACCCCATGGCCGCCTGGACGTTTGCCCAGGTCAAGCAGTACATCCAGGAGAACAACGTCCCCTACAACGCCCTGCTCGACAAGGGCTACAAGTCGGTCGGCGACTGGCACTCGACCAGCCCGGTCGGCGAGGGCGAGGATGAGCGTGCCGGTCGATGGAAGGGCCAGGGCAAGACGGAGTGCGGCATCCACAACAAGAAGTCCAAGTACTCCGAGTTCATTGCCAAAAAGGAGCAGACTGCGCCTGTGTCATGAGCGGCCCGTGTTGGCTCTCTCTCCCATCTGAGGCGCGCTGCCTCTGCCCGCAGGCTAGAAACACTTGAACTTTTTTTTTTCTTTTTCCGTTATGACATGATGACGTTTGGTGGCATTGGCGATTTGGAGTCTTTGAGGAGTTGCATCGATGGACCAGAATTTTTCAAGGGGAGTTTCACCCCATAGATACACATCATGGGCGGCGTTTGGCTTGGTTTTGTGTTGTTTCTTCTCTTTTCCGACTTTTTGATGGTTCTGATGCTGGGAATTGGTCGAGCGAGCAGGTTTGCAGCAAAAAAGGTGGTATCACATGCCCATGGCAGTAGATAGCGACAGCGAATAAAGCAAGACCAGATTATTGATACGTCCTGTCTGTCGTCTGCGTCCGTTGTGATGGCGAAGTGCAAGCTGATCCCTATCGTGAAGTCGGGATCGTCTGTTCAAGTTGGCTTCCTGGGTCAAGGTCCGTTGAGCCACTTGGTGCCCCGCGCCACCCCCGTTGCTAAGCGTCTGACAGGCATTCGCTGCACAAGACACCAGACTCAGATAGTGCCCTATCGCCTCATTTTTCAACGTCCAGGGTAGCGTCTATCGTACATCAAATGCTGCTTTTAGAGTACATGAATCGACTTCATTTCGCTTTTGAGTGATGCTGGCGCTGCATATGATACCCGACTCCTAGATTTGCATTCAGATTTTCTTTTTTACACTACTCACTGAATATTGGTTCTCATCTTTGACTTCAGAATTTTCCACCATCATGCAGTCTCTTCCCCAGCCTTCCTCTCTCTTCAAGGAGAAAAAGTCCAAAATCCTCCAACAACTCGCCGTTCCAGACACAGAATATTCCGACCTCTCACCCAAAGGCTCCGTGGATGAAGGCATCCGTTATCTCATCGATGAGATCAACACCGCCGAGGGATTCGTGACGACAAGCAGCTGCGCCGGGCGTGCGAGCGTCTTCCTTGAAGGCAGGAAAACAAGGGCAGCAGAGGGAGAGAATGGGGAGCATGAGCAGGTTGCGAGAGTAGGTGGCAAAGGGGCGGGAGGGACGTGGCTGTATGTCTCTCATGATGCTTGGAGTGGTGAGGACGCGGCACATTTGGACTGGATGAAGAGTCTAGGATTTTCGGATGTGGACGAAATTGAGCTTCTAGATGAGAGCCTTGGGGAGAGGAGGCTCATACACTTCAAGTTTGAGCCCATGGTGAGCATCCCATTTGTGCCCATGTAGACGAGGGCGAAAGAACTGACTGGAACAGATCCTTCATGTCCTAACTGCATCACCTGGTCACGCCCAACTTCTTCTGCGCTGCGCCTTACAAGCTGGCTTCCGCGAGTCCGGCGCCATCAACATAACTTCTCCCTCCAGCGAGCAAACCACACCCATGGTAGCCATCCGCTCAATGGGTCTAAGCCTCGAGTCCCTCGTCGGCTACCAGGACCTGGACGGACAGCGCCGACAAATAGTCCCTGCAGGATACTTCAAGATGCTTCTCCAGATATCGAATGAGCGCTTCGTCGAAAACACAAAACGCATTGAGAGGTTCCGGTCTGCATTCAAGGATGCCGTGCTGGAGCCACAAGCGTCGAGTGTCCCCAAGAAGCTGAACCCCGAGGGCAAGGAATGGGAAGATGCGGCTGCTAGACGAGAGAGACTGCGGGCAGAAGGCCTGAGGAGAAAGGCTGCGCTTCAGGCTGAGAAGCCCAGCCCAGCGGTCCAGGATATAGACGTTGAACTGCAGATAGATTCTCCCTTTTAGCGTAGTTCTTGCTCTTATTCTACCTCTGTTCATACATTGCAGCCTTTTATTTACCGCTGCCCATCTTTTGCCGTAGTGTACAGACGTACATCCATCCCCAGCTCGCTCGCTTGATATTCGGCCAGTGTTCAGATCACTGTCACCAGAAAGTCTATATACCCGTCACATCTCCCTCTTTCTTTTTCACCCTTCTTTGCTTTATCTTTCCCACCGACCCCTTCGACCCCATTTTCAATTATTTCTCAAAAAAAAGACAGCTCTATGCCGTGATCCTGTTGATCCACTCCCTCTCCATCTTCTTCACCTCCGCCTTGAACGCCTCGACCTCGTCATAGCACACCAGCGGTTTCCTGTCATTCTCCCTCAAGCACCGGAT
This sequence comes from Trichoderma reesei QM6a, assembly GCF_000167675.1. Taxonomy (NCBI): domain Eukaryota; kingdom Fungi; phylum Ascomycota; class Sordariomycetes; order Hypocreales; family Hypocreaceae; genus Trichoderma; species Trichoderma reesei. The sequence goes on along the minus strand of NW_006711163.1, from coordinate 402,928 downwards.
GACGCTGTTGCGCGCCGCGTCGACGCTCTCGGGCAGATCCCGCACCTTCTTCCGCTGCTCGAGCTTCTTGCGCAGCTCCTCAATCTCCTTGCCGACGGTGTACCGGCTGGGGCCCTTGTCCTCCTCGGAGGAAGAGGCGGCCTCGGCAATCTTTTCGTGTGCGAGCTTGAGAGCGTCCGACTCTTGCTTCTCAAGCCTCTTGAGCTCCTCAGCGACGCGAGCTTGGATGTGTTGCTCGACTAGCTTGGCGCGGGAAGCATCCGTCTAGGACCACCGGTGCGTTAGTTCTTGTATAGTTTTCCTCATGACTGGTATATAGAATTCGAAAATCGATGGCCAAGAAGGAATATTCATCATCGAGGGAGGCGTACTTCGGGGCTAGTTTGGAGCGTCTCAAGGACCGGGAGAGAGACGCTTGGCGGTCCCGAGCTGTTTTGCGATATCAAAATTTTGCCTCGTTAGCTGGCGCATTTCGTATGCATGATGGAGGAACCATTTTTTGCATTGTGATATTTCCAATCGACGGGTATGACGTACATCTTCCATGTGAGGCCTTGGGGCTTAGACTCTTGGGCACCCATGGCGACGGCTCAACGGCGATGCGGGCAGGACAGGCTGGGATGGAGTTGTGCTCGTGATAAGCACGTCTTTCTGCAAAATTCCGGGCACATTCGGCTGGCGTCACTGGGGAGCTTGCCGGGTCCGGAGGTTTCTGCCTGAGGAGCGAGTGTGGCTGGTGGCGCAGTCAAGTGTGGCTGGTGCTGTTGTCGCTTCTTTGCTTGCGCCAACCTGAAGGCCGGGCACAATGGTCAGGTCACATGACTTTGGCTGCTTGTCTCAAATTCGTGCTTAGCTTGCTAACTGAGTTACTACCTATTCAGTCTCATCTGATTGATAACATTTCTTCAAGCCAACAATGGCAAGGCACGGGATTCAGACCACACAATGGGTCAACCAATGATCACGTACCTCTTTCTAGAAGGCATTGGAAAAGGAGGGCGTGAAACAAAATTCAATTCAAAGTTCAACTCACAGTCGATCTTGCCAGCAGCAATTTCTGCAGTTGTTTCAAAGAGCCTGCCTCACTCTTATTTCAGTGGTAGAGCATAACCCTTCAGATAGCCGAGGCTGCTGCCCTGCATGTCCTTTTGCGCCCCCAAGATACCAAGACAAACAACAAAATCTTCAGCATCCCGCGCATCACGACGCAACCTTCAATGGTCGTGTCGTGCCACGGAATGCAAAGAATATTCCTCACACATCACGACATCACACAGCCAAGATGTTGGCGACGGCAGTCAACGCTGCATTGGGCATGTCACCGAAGCCTCGTGGGGCGCGATTGAGCCAGTTGTCCACCCCCCCGGCACGAGTAGATTGGATGAGTGGCCTTGGCTTCATCTTCTTGTGACAAGCTAAATGCGACGGTTCCCGATGGGCTGGAAAAAAGTCCTTCTCTCACCGAAGCATTCCTGCTGTTGGGTCCCGCCCACGTTTTCTGTCGCCCGTAAACCCTCTTGCTATTCCTCTATCGTACAAGTATTCCGGGGCCAGCGATGACATTCGCGTTGGCCGAGTGGAGAGACGTTGCTCGTGCGCAATCTCAATGGTAATCTCTGGCAATATATCAGTTAATATCCCCATCCCCAGCAGCAGTGCAGGCGGAACCCAGACAGATAATTGCTCTCTCCAGGTGTCTTTCAGGTTCAGGTCAAATATTAGCAAGGGGCGAGTTGGGAGTGAATCTTGGACAGAAAATCTCCTCATGGCCTCGCACATCATGCCATGTGCCGCGTCTGGTCGTGCGATGCGATGTGGTCAATGTCATTGTGGCATTTTGTGGTGGGGAGAGACTATGGGCGACGACATGGCAATCAGGCGTTGAGATCTTGAGCTGCATAGGCTTTGAATGAAACAACGTCGGTCCTAGTCTGCCGCGGTGGCTTCCGGAGATGCAACGTGCGCCCCGATCTGAGCCTCTGACTGGCTGCTGACGTCGTCGCGGTGTCGCAGTCGGCCGGAACGCAGAGCCAGTCAGCAGACAGCGTCATGATTTTGCCTCGCCGCGCTCGTGTTCTGTCTCCTCTGCGAGGGAAACCCAGAGTCAAAAGGCGAAAAGCTTCCTGTGCCTCCCTCTCACCACCCCTGAACTAGGGCCGACAGGCCTCTTGATGGCATGCAGGGCCCGCATGCGTGGCTGGTTTCAGAACCGAGAGGGCCAGCCAACAGCCAAGCAGCGCACGTCGTTGTCGGACCCCCCCAGCATCTGAAGCGCAGCTGTTGCAGCCAACCACGGCGCCCGGAACGGGATTTGGAGATGGTGGCTTGGGTGGCTTTCCCTATTGTGTTTTGGTCCGGCGGTTTTTTTGGGCTTCTTTGTGTCCGGCCATCCCTGCATAGCGCTCCCGAGCCCGAGTCGAGAGCGTGAGGGGCAGCCTATTAGAGGGCGAAAGGTGGGAGGGCGCCTAGAAGGTCTCGACGACGCGGCTGGGCGAGGCCGAGATTCTGCACGAGGTGCTGACGATGACGACGATGCGGTTTCTGGCCGGGCGTCTGCTGCGTGAATGGACTCGGATCCGGGACTCGTACTCGAGAGCGGCTGTGAAGTTCGCTGGAATGAGCGAGGTATTTGAGCAGTGTCGAGTCACGGGCGCATGCACTCTGGCGTCTGGGGAAGCGTGCATGCTACTGTGCAGATCCGAATCGAGGTTGATGGAGCCATTTTGCTGATGATGATTCATGTCTCTGATCCAGCCTCTCCGCGTCACTCAATCACTAAAGCTGCCTCGAGGCAATTTCGTCAGCATTAAGCGTAAACCAAAATAGAGCAGATCATACCATTGAAAGCTGATTGTGTCGATGATCAGTGCTGCTACTACTACATGTAGTATTTACCTTTCTCAGCTGCATGTGAGCGATAGTACGAGAGGGTTTGAGTCCATTGCGAACTCTCTCCTAGGCTCAAACGAGTTGGCAAGCCAATGAGGCGGGCATGTCGCGCTTCCCTCGCACCTGCAGCCATTCGGTACCTGCGTCTGGAAACAAAGTCGGGCGTTTTTAGTGGCCGCGTGCCACTGCCAGCCAGCCGAGCGGAGTTGGCGCGCTAAGGCCGTAGCGGCCAGCCACAGGGGGGGCCCTTCAGAGGGCTCCATAGGGCTCCATAGGGCCTCCAGGGCTCCGTAGCAGTGCCCTTGAGGACACCAAGGGCGCCGCAGAGGGAGCAGAGCAGCGAGCTCAGGGAGGCAGGGCCCTGGCCTGCTCCCTGTAATGCCGCCCCAGGGCTCGCTGCTGGGGGGGCTGCGGCAGGGGCTTGGTGGCTAGCCGCTTGGCTGCTCGCAGCTTCCAGCGCCCGGCAGCCAGTGATCGCCACCCACAACATGCCATCGCCGCCATCAGGGGGAATGTGGGCTGCCGACGGCGAACCATCTTTTCCTCTCCCTGCGCCCCTCGCTCGCCCTCTCGTTTCCATCGCCGTCCCTTTGCCTGGCTGTCTCTTTTCCTCTCCAGCTTGGTTGGCTCGTTCTGTCCTTTCCCTCAGCCCGTCTGCGTTTCATCGGGGCTGGCCGCTCGTTCGTCACTGTTTCTGCCCGACTAAGCAAAAGAAAACGAAAATCTCAGGAAACCCTGATACTGTACTTCAACTCTCTCCTTCGCATCACTCATTCATTTCTCAAAGCGGCTGGAGATCTTCACCTCGAAGCCTGACCAAAAAACCTTGCGACAATAGACGCCGCCGTCTCCTCGTTCCGTCATTCGTCAGAACCTTGATCGATATCGACTCCGTCACTCACTCACCGTCCCCTCAAAACAACCTCAGAGACGGAGCTTGCCTGCGGCCTACTATTTGTTTGTTTCCTTTGCCTGGACCCTCCTCTTCGGCAGGATCGGCTTGATCATTGCGACTCTGCGTCTCAATCTTCAACCACTATTTTTTTGCCGCCACAATTCGCCCAATTATCCGCCTCGCACATACCAGCGATCGATCGTTAAGCTGAAACTTGAAACGAAACGGCATAAGATAAACAACAAGCCAGAGGAAACACACAATACGCACACACGCACGCAGACGAGGAAACCACCCGCTCCCGGTCGCCTCCTGGATTCGTTTCTGTGCCTATTGTTCACTCTATTCGACTGCCCGGTCCTTGCCCAACGACTCCATCCCTCCCACTAGCCAGTGCTTCCCTCTCCACGGGTCCACCACATTACCGTGTCAGCACACCCCCAAACACGAAACGCCCGAATCTCGCAGGGAAACTTCTTCGTTGTTGTTGGAGCGATTTATTGGCCCGAAGCCGACTGGCCACTTGTGGAAGCCATTTCTATTCGCTGCTGTGCGTGGGTGACAGAGGCTGCCTGCACGCGGTAACGGGAGTCACTCGAGTCGAAACCCCTGCACGGCTCTCGACATTCTTTTCGCCTGCTCGGAGCGAACCAAGTTTCTTCACCTCAACCACGACTCTCCTTCTTTCCGACCTCCGTTGTTGCACGCACAGGATGCCATTCAACAACGAGGCGTGACACAGCGAATTGGTTCTCTTTCTTTTCTTGCCCATTCTCCCGGCCGTGACTCCATCCCCGCTGCTGAGTGGCGCTCGTTGGAACACGGTCGACACTCTCATTCTTCTGTTCTCGCGAACAAGCACATTTTTGGTTGGCAGCCCGTTTCACTCTTTACGTACGGCTTGTTCACATTCCCTCCCCAAACTGCGCATCCTACACTCTTTTTACCCTGCCTCCTCCGACGACGATACCCTCCTTCCTCCCAAGACCTCCAAGAACAAAAACAAAGAGCGAAAAAGAAAAGAAAAAGCAAAGACCAAGGCAGAATGGACGTCCATCCGCGCCGGTTCGCTGGTGGCATCGAGTCCTTCGTTCCCTCACGGGTGCTGCAGGTCAGGTCGTCGGAAAGCTCAGAGGTACCCTCTAATCCAACCATTGCACCCTATACCACCTCACTAAATGGTGTCAACCAAACGCAGAACAACTTGTTCAGAGACATTCTCTGGACCAGTCTGGGCGCCGTGGCCGTCATTGTACTACTCATCAGAATCGCAGAGCTACTATGGGCGAAGCTTCGCCAGGTGTCGGCCATGTCGGTGCCGCGGGACAAGCAGGGCTACTGGAAGCACTCGCAATGGAGCTGGATGCCGGGCATGAAGAAGCATCTCATCTACGCGCCGCTGTTTGGGAAGCGCCACAACCGCGAGTTTCGCTTCTCGTCCGCCGTCAACGTCGGCACCCTGCCCTCGAGGCTGCACGCCACCCTGCTGTTCCTGTACCTCGCTAGCAACGCAGCGTACATGTTCATCCTCGACTGGACGCAGGCCAACTACTACTCCTTCTGCGCCGAGCTGCGAGGCCGCTCCGGCACGCTGGCCCTCGTCAACATGGTGCCCCTGATCATCATGGCCGGGCGCAACAACCCGCTCATTGGCATGCTGCAGATCAGCTTCGACACGTACAACCTGCTGCACCGATGGATGGGCCGCATCGTCGCCATCGAGGTCATCATCCACACCATCGCCTGGGCCATTCCGAGCGTTGCCAACAGCGGCTGGGCGGGCGTCTGGAAGCTGCTGCTTCACAGCCCCTTTCTCGGCATCGGAGGCCTGGGCACGGTCAGCCTGACACTCATCTTCTTCCTGGCCGTCTCGCCCCTCCGCCACGCCTTTTACGAGACCTTCCTCAACCTGCACATCCTGCTGGCGGCCGTGGCATTCGCCTGCACTTGGGTCCACTGCGTGACGGCTAGCATCCCCGGTGGCCTGCCGCAGCTGTCATGGGTCATCGCCATCCTCTCGCTGTGGATTGCCGACCGCCTGGCCCGAATCGTCCGCCTTGCGTGGGTCAACTGGTCCGACAAGGGCTTTGCCGACGCCCTATGCGAGCCCATGCCCGGCGACGTCACCCGAGTCACCTTCCGCCTGCCGCGATACATCGACATCAAGCCGGGCACCCACGCCTACCTCCGCTTCTGGAACGTCAATGTGTGGGAGAGCCACCCCTTTTCCATTGCCTGGGTCGAGCACGAGGTCCAGCACTCCCTGCCCACCTCCGAGAAGGACCACCTCACCGCCATGGACCGCAGCAATGCCTACACCCTGGTGTCGTTCCTCATCGGCGCCCAGACGGGCATGACGAGGAAGCTCTTCAACACGGTCAAAGGCTCGGAGCAGGGCATCCGCATGAAGGCGGCGCTTGAGGGCCCGTATGCTGGCCACCACAGCCTCGACTCGTACGGCCACGCCGTGCTGTTCGCCGGCTCAACAGGCATCACACACCAGATCTCGTACATCCGACATCTGCTCAACGGCTACAACGAAGGCACCGTGGCGACGCGGCGAGTGACGCTTGTCTGGATTATCCGGGAGTATGAATCCCTCGAGTGGGTGCGCCCATTCATGGACCAGATCCTGCGCATCTCAAACCGCAAAGACATTCTCCGCATCCAGGTCTTTGTCACAAGACCGCAGAACCCGCGCGACATTGCGAGCTCCAGCTCAACGGTCAAGATGTTCCCTGGACGGCCGAACGTGCCGCTGCTGCTGGCCAAGGAGGTCCAGGAGCAGGTCGGGGCCATGGTGGTCAGCGTCTGCGGGCCAGGTGCCCTGGCAGACGACGTGCGAGGCGCCGTGCGAGCGGTGCAGGGCCACACGGTTGTCGACTTCATCGAGGAGAGCTTCACGTGGTGATGTGCATATATCGCAATCTACTATCTTTTATCTGGGTATTATGAAACGATGCTTTGAAGAGTTTGTTTTTATACTATACAGGTACCTAGATGGGAGGGGGATCCGAGGCGCTAGCCGGCGAAGCAATCTTTCCTGACAAGTTTTTTCGTCTTATACCATTCGACCTGTACATATTTCAAGAGACCGGACTCTGCGGACTCGGAGGCTATACCCAACATCTACGGAAGAGGGCATGTACCCAGACGTTGTATAGAATCTGCATACTCCTCGATACCTTCTTTTTCTTTTACACTCATTTCTTTTTGCGAGATGAATCGGCGCAAATTGGTTGTGTTCTATTCTTCTTTCTACTTTCATTTTCTTCCCTCTTTTTGAGAGGACATAGCATAGCATCTGGAGGGAAACAATTGGACTGGCTGTTCTTTTTTTCTGTTTTACTATTTAGTCCACTTGCTTGAGTGTTCCCTGTGTGTGTGTTTCCTCTGTATGTTCTTTTTCCGTGTGTCTCCTGGGAGTGTTTCTTGTGTTCATGATGTGGGATGCTTGTGTGTTGTCGTGCGACTCCACCGTATGACTTGCGTTTGTGATACTAGATTGATTGAAGATGGGTAGGCTCTGGGTATTTCATCGGTTTGTATACTAATCGTACGATGAGCGTAATATGGAATAGTGCCGCTATTTAGAGGCTTTGCTGTCCAATGCTTTTTCCTATCCATCCCTGAAGAGTTGTATATACAGATATATATCCTTACAAGAATAGAATAGACTCATAATAGAATCCATGAAATAATAGAAAGGAGAAGCGCCAAACACCCCTTGTCAATTCAAGCCTTTTGCTCATTCCCCATCCAATCCGCGCCAAGGGGGGGCAGAATTCAGAAACACACGATACACGCTTACGTCCCCATCACCAACCCCTCCACCGCAGCCATCATCCCTCCTCCTCCCCCGAGTTCATCCAGCCCCCTGAAACCTTCCTCGACGGCCCACGCCCTGCCCTTCTCCATAGGATGCAAGAACTCGCACGAGCGGCCCACGACGAGGAGTCCGGGGGGCCGGCTGCCCTCTGCCTCGATGGCCTCGGCGACATGGGCGAGGGTGGTGCGGATGACGCGCTGGTCGGGGCAGCTGGCGCGCTCGATGACGGCGCAGGGGGTGGAAAGCGGCCAGAGGGCTCTTGAGGAGGAGGAGGATGATGTCTTGTTTGGGTGCGATGATGTTGTGGAGGTGGATGTGGATGTGTTGGTAGGGTCTGAGGATTCGGTTTCTTCGTCCTCGATAGGGGTGGTGAGTTCGCGGACGAGACCGACGATACGGTGCAGCGCCATGAGGAAGACGACTGTCCGCGAGGGCACGTACTCGGGCGGCGCGGGAGCCTTGCCCTTCTTGCCGGTGCCGGTGCAGATGAGGACCTGGTCGGCCACGTCGCGCTGGGTGGCGGGGATGGCGGCGAACAGGGGGGCGCTGAGGGCGCTGGTGACGCCGGGGAGGACGGTGACGGCGCCGGGGCCGTCGAAGCCGTGCCGGCGGAAGTGGGCGAGCTCCTCGCCGCCGCGGCCGTAGATGAAGGGGTCGCCCTGCTTGAGGCGGAGCACCGTCTTGCCGGCGGAGGCGGCGGCGAGGGCGGCGGCCAGCAGCTCGTCCTGGGCCTGCTCGGCGTTGCCGGGGAACTTGCGGGCGATTTCGACGGGCGTGCGGCGCGGGATGAGGTCCAGGACGCCCGAGGGCACGAGCTTGTCCGCGAGGATGAGGTCGGCTGTCTGGATGGCGTTGTAGGTTGCGCGCGTGAGCAGGTCGGGGTGTCCCGGGCCGCTGCCGGCGAGGATGATTCTGCCCTTGGGACGAAAAAGGCCCGGGCTGCTGGAGTCTTTCATGTCGCCGTCTCGGGGGTTTTCTGCGGTTGTGCCTGCTGCGGCGTAGGCTTCTAGCAGGCGGTCGACATCGTGGTCGGCCACGGAGGCGAGCTTCTTGAGGGGCCAGTACTCGCAGACTTGGCTGAGCCAGCGCATCCGCCTGTTGCGCCGCACGTCTTCCTCCTCCGTGACGAGCTTGTTGAAGAGCGCGCTCTGGTCGACTGAGTCGTCGAGGTCGCCCAGCAGCGCCGTCTCTGACGAGCCGTTCCTGTCGTTGTCGTCGTCGTCGTGCTGCTGGATGCGTCGCCTGGCCTCGCCGAAGCGCTGGCAGGCCGCGCCCAGGTTGAGCGGCAGGGAGGAGGCGATCTCGCGACGGATGCGCGAGGCCAACTTACAGCCTCGGCCGTTTGTGGTGACGCCGATCTGGAGGGGGCCGTCGGAGTGGACGGAGAGGAGGGAGAAGGTGCAGAGATGGGGGGCGTCGACGACGTTGACGGGGATGCGGTTGCGCTTGCAGAGGGAGGAGATGTGAGGGCCTTGGGAAGATGTTAATATACAGGGAATATGTGGTTGATATACAAGAGGTGTGATATGGTTCACTCACCCAGCTCTTCCCGGGCTCCCGCGGCCGTCACAAAGACGGCATCAACGACGCCTCCCACCTCTTGTCTGCCCAGCCGAAACAGATGCTCGTCGGCAAAGGCCTCGCGCACCCACTTGACGCTGCCGTCGTCGATCCTGCGCTGCAGGCCATAGTGTAGCTCGGCCGTCTGCGGCGCAACGACGATGGGATGCGCCCCGGCGGCGAGAGACTGCGTGCATCGAGCTGCGGCCAGTGGGTTTGTGCCGACGACGAGATGGATGTTGTCTGTGCAGTTGAGGCCTGCCAGCATCGAGTTGCCGGTGCTGGCGGAGGGTGAGGACGCAGCCATGTTGGGGATATGGCGGGATGGCTGGAGGCCCGAGATCCGGATGCTGGCAAGAGATTGGAGATGTGAAATGCAGAGGTCGGATCTGTCTTCTCTTCTGCTTGACTTGTCAATTCATGGTTCCATGTACACTGGATGATATTCTCATAGTAAGTACATCAAGAAGAAAGGGAGCTTGTGTCCAAGATATCTCAATTCCAGTCGTCTCAATAAATAGCATCCATCCACCTCGACTCAATCTCACCCAGTCAGGGTCCCTCCCGACAGCCCGAAGCCCCAACGCCGAAGACCCGACAAGCTCTCTATTTTTTTTTGTCTTGCCATGTTCATTCTGTCATCAGGGACCAATGACGGCTTCAGAAATAGCTCCATAATCTCCAGTTTGCAGACCAAATTGCGCGCTTCTCCAATGGCTTGTTGTGTGATTACCCTCACCTCAGAAAGCTGGAGAATGATCAATCTGCCACCAAGCTGACGCCATTTTCCCCATGTGGGGCCGCTATCGGAATGATAAGCCTAGGGACGGAGTTGCGAAGGTTTTGGTGACTGTTTAGTGGTAACTGCTGCTGAAGCACGAGGTGAGACGAAGCATCTCCGAGGCAGTCATTTGTGAGGGCATTCTTATCAGAAAGGCATTTCATGTTTGATTGCCGGTTTCTGTATTCAGTCAGTGACATTTCCGACGTTTGTTTTCTGGAGGCGCTGCTTATCGGGTTGATGGGTGGTGAGCTTTGATATCAGACTTGAACATCTCCGAGGGAATGCAATGTTCCATACAGCCAAGCAGTCGAGGGACAAACAGAGCCTCCCCGGTCTTTAAGAAAGAGAAAAAAAAAAAGAAGGTGTGATCTGCTTATTCTGCCTCAATACGAAAGCCAGAATCTGGGCGGAGATGATAGTAAGAAAGCTGCGTGAGCCACCGGCGGTTAAGAGGCTAGAACGACGTATACCTGACTTGTTCATCAGAAGACAAGTATGCGATGCTAAAACAAAAATAAATCTAAAAGACACTGGACGATAAAGCGTCACCCTGCCCAAGAGTAGGTGTAGCGCATCAGCGTTCATATACATCCCATCAATCAATTGCTGGCAATTCAACAAATCGATACAGGTAGGTATGGTCAAGGTATGAGTGTCACTATGGTTGAACTTGTAAGCTTGTTATACGTAATTCCCAGTCGAGTTTTTCATCCAAGACGCTAAGGCGGGTTGGTGGAGTGGTCTAACACGTGCGACTCAAGAGAATATCTTGATCCTTCGAAAGGATTTCGCATCTCGCAAGAGGCGTGGGTTCGAATCCCACACCCGTCAGTCTTATTTTTGTATTTCTTTTTTGCCCCTTGACCACTTTCTTTCAACAAGAGATAGTCTGATTGAGTTGATAAACACCAAGTAGAAAGGGAGTGTTACTTCTTCTCTTTTATATTGCCATATGCTCTCACCTGTGGGAGGAAAATGGATGGGCTAAGCTTCTGTTTGTAGATGGACAACGAACCAATAGTATTACACCGTTCCTCGAGCGATGGAGAAGCTGTCTCCTAGTGGGAAGAGGAATCTACAGCGGCTACTGCTTCTTACCAAGAAATTGCAACAAACATATCTATTTTTCCGATCATGTCGTTAGTATAGGTATACAAGTATTAATGCACTTGAATTTGGTCTTGCCGTGTCTAATTCAAACATTCTGCACTGCCTGAGCTCGAGGCAACAGACGCTATGCCCGATGCGGTAGTCCTTGATTGTTCTTGGCCCTTGCATTAACACCTTAAGGTACCTACCAGGCCAAGGGTGGTTTTTGGTGACCTATACAGCATCTGTAAGCCCTTCTGTAAGGGCAAAAGTCAATGAATAAGGGAAAAAATCACTGATAAAGCGCTTACATTAGACGTTACGAGTCTGTCACGGTCACCAAAAACCCCCCTCCGGCTGCTAGGTAGGCACCTACGCCATAATACTGTAGGTACAAGTTGCAGCAGCTCCTGGCACCTCTGGCATTACTCAGCAATTTGATTCAGAGACGGCGCGCGCAAGCTGGCCACGCTCAGACTTCGACTCCTTCACAACCACCAACAGCGAGCAGCAACTCCTCAGCCACAGACAGCATTGCAATCCTGCCTGCATCTTACGAGCGCATCGTCACCATGAGCGGCCCCGTCCATGTCCAGTCCGACGGCGAGTGGCAGTCGCTGCTCTCCAAGAACTCGGTCGTCGTCGCAGATTGTATGGCACTTTGCCGGGTCGAGCCATGTTGCGACAAAGGTCGATGGATGCATCAACTGCTGACAAGCGATTCGTGACAGTCTACGCCGACTGGTGCGGCCCCTGCAAGATGATTGCGCCGCACTTTGAGCGCCTCGCCAAGGAGCACTCGCGCCCGAACAAGGTCGCCTTTGCAAAGGTCAACGTCGACAACCAAGCCAACATTGCCCGCACGAATGGCGTCACGGCCATGCCCACGTTCGTCATCTTCCACAACGGCTCGACCGTCCAGACCATCCGCGGCGCCAACCCGTCCGCCCTGACCGAGGCCGTCACAAAGGCCGTTGCCCTCGCCGACGGCGGCAAGGCCGAAGCCGTCTTCAAGACCCCCGGCAGGACGCTGGGCGGCGATGGCCCCGTCCCCGCTCAGCGTCACTGGAGCGTGACGGTGCTCCTCAACGTCGTCATGATGCTCGTCGGACTCTACTTCACGTCCTTATTTTCGGCACGTAACAAACAGGGAGCGTAGGATGGACGGGGGAAGGGGAGCAACATTGCTGACTGGTGAGCCAGATTGATGCGTACAAGGGCGCGGAGCTGTCCATGTTCAACCCGAAGAGACAGCAGCCATCGCGGGTGAAGCCGGCAGCGGCTGGAGGACCGGCGCCAGCGGGCAGTGTCCGACCGCAACAACAGAGGTCGGCCTTTAAGACACTAGCAGATTTGTGATTTTTTTTTTTTCTCCATTGATTTGAATGATGCGATGGAGGCGAATGGGTGGTGGAGAGTGGACGGAGTTTGTTCCTGTGCGTGAGCGATTCTACAACCGCGTCAGCTAAGCTGGCATGCAGTGGCGATACCTACAAGGCCGTTGCCTGATTATATGAAAGCTGGTATTATGACTGCCCCGTCAATTTTGACATAGGGAAAATAAAATAAAATAAAATCAAATAAAAAGAGACAGAGTCCGCATGCTGCACAACTCCATCGTCTTAAGTTGGTCCAATGGAGCTCGTCTTTGTAGTGCGTCTGTTAGCGCTGGCCTGACTCTGTCATGCAGGCTTATCGCCAATCGTGGCAAACACGTGACCGTGAAAGTCTGAAAAAAGTTGAGAACTGCCGTTATTCATGAAGAAGAACAGCATTTTCTCCCCTTGAAAAAATCCTGTGCCAAAATTCAAGATGCTGCCGTTGAATGGGATCAAGAATGCTTGCCCCAAGTGCAGCTACGCCTATCTCTTCACGGCGTCGAGGCAGTCCAGACATGCTTCACTTTCACCAGCATCACTGACAAGATCGACTGCCCCACGCATACAGATTCAGCGAGGCTCGTATCAGCTAAACAGACGATGCTTTTCCACCTCCAAAGCTGCTCTCCAAGAACCATCAGCCATCCCAGGAAGCCAATCTGCAGAGGATATCGAAAAGGTTGTCCGTGAAGCGAAGCAGCGCTTTCGAGACACCCTGCCCAAGGGCTATCTCAGCGTGGAGGAGTATGCGCTGTACGAACGGCTCTATGGACCACCACTCCGAGAGACGGCGCCTGAAGACGTCGGCATTCCGACTCATGCGGACATGGAAGGCCAAGTGACACGGCTGAGCGATGAAGGGACGCTGCTGAGAGAGTTGGAAGGCGGGGGATTCGAGGAAGTCATCTACAGATTACCTTTCGCGGATGGCGAGGCAGAGGAGCCTTCAATCTCGGAGCAACTGTCGGCTTCTGAAGCCGCGGTAGAAGCAGTTGAAGAGTCATTATCTTACATTGACGCCGTTGCCAGGAACCCAAGGGAACATGAGGCGCTGCAGAGGCTGATGCAGGACTTCAAGGCCGCACAGAAGAAGCAAATGGAGGAGGAGATTGTGGCAGCAAGGGCGGAAGCCGAAGCGGAGCAGGAGGCTTATGAGATGAAAGAAGAGGAGGGTGAGGTTCTCTTTGATGAGCAAGATCCGGCTTCGCCTGGGGTAGAGATGCAGGTGCTTTCAGGCGAGGCGCGACGATTCCACCCTTACACTCTGCAGGGCAGGTTCCACGGAAGCCCGGTCGAGATTTCACTACCTCAAACTTCATTCGTCACACCTATCCGGGACCTCTTGGATCGAACCCACCTCTCTCACGTCAAGGCCGCTGCCGAAGCCGCATTCGGCGGCCCAGGACTACCGACTTCGCCATCCACCCCTGAAGGGAAGAAGAACGGGCAGATGGGCGGCGTCGGCCTACCCCCTGATCAGCGACACATGACGGAGATTGAGGCCGATGCGTTTCTCGCCGGCTTTCTTCCTCCTGCTTATGCCTCTGTCACGTCTGTTTTGCGGGAAGTGCGGAGGCGGCTAGGCAGCGACTGGATCCAAGAGCGACTCAAAAGGAGCGAAAACGCAGGCTTGAGTGTTCTAGATGCAGGAGCTGGCGGAGCCGGCCTCATTGCCTGGGAGCAGATACTCAACGCAGAGTGGGATCTCCTACGAGAAAAGGGCGAGGTCAAGGGCACACAGCCTCCTGGAAGGAAGACGGTCATCACTGGATCAGATCGACTGCGTCACCGCTTGAAGAGCTTCCTCCACAACACCACGTTCCTGCCTCGACTGCCTGATTACGAACACTCAGGAGAGATGCAGGGCGAGCATCTTGATGCCGGTGACAAACCCCAACCGCGGAAGAGCTACGACCTCATCATCGCTTCCCACCTCTTCCTGAAGGAGAAGCAAGACCACTACCGCCAGGCTATCCTGAACAACCTGTGGACCCTCCTCAACAAAGACGGTGGCGTGCTCATTGTGATTGAAAAGGCCCACCCCCGCGGATTCGAAGCTGTCGCTCATGTCAGAGACACGCTGCTCAAGCAGTTCCTCCTGCCTCAGAACGGCGAGCCTGGCACCCCGGCGGAAGAACTGAACCCAGCATTCCACAGAGAGCGCGAAGCCGGCCACATCATTGCGCCTTGTACCAACCACGGAACATGTCCCATGTACAAAGAGGCCGGGAAGAGCAAGGGCCGAAAGGATTACTGCTACTTCAACCAGCGATTCACTCGGCCGACGTTTTACACCAAGATGTTGGGCAACAGCTCGAATACTCAGGGCGATGTCGAGTTCAGCTATGTGGCTATCCAGCGAGGCCACCTCAAGGCAGACCAGCGTCCAGGATGGAAGGCCACCGAGCAGGCCTTTGCAGGATACGAACACTCACAGGAGAGCCCGGACATGCAAACCCTGCCCCGAATGGTCCTGCCACCGCTAAAGCGCAAAGGACACGTCACGCTCGACGTCTGCACGCCCGAAGGCAAGATTGAGCGATGGACAGTGCCCAAGAGCTTCAGCAAGCTCGCCTACCACGACGCCCGCAAGTCGCACTGGGGCGATCTGTGGGCTCTCGGGGCCAAGACCAAGGTCGCTCGCAGCGTGCGCGTCGGCAGCGGCGTGGACGATGGCGGGAAGCGAGCAGAGGGCGGCAAGAAGCCTCGCAAGGTCGAGATTTCCATGGACGGGGGACGGCTTTCGGCCAACGAGAAGAATGCGCGAAAGGAGCGCCGGTCCAAGGGCAAGCGGGATAGGCAGACGGATCTGATCAAGGAGATTTTGGAGGCGGAGGACCTGGAGGAGAGGGAGATTGAGAGGGAGATGGACGGAGAGGTGGAGGAGGAGTTGAGGTTGGAGGAGGAGGAGGAGGAGAAGCGGAAGAGGAGGCGATGAGCGGGGGCATATGTGTGAGGATATATTGTATGACTATGGATGGAAATGTACATTAGGTCAAGGCACTGGCTCATTCAAGCGTTCTAGATTGAAAGAATGGTCTCTTTTTAGTTGTTGCATGCCGCATCATATCGATAGTATTCGTGAAAATCTAAGGGGATTTTATGCCGCAGTGTATGTATGTATGTAGAAGACTCCTTTTGTTTCTGTTGAGAACAGTTATGATAGGCGCGGATCTACTGCAGCTGAAATGAGGATCTTCAACATCCATTAAAATCAAGCATATCACCACCGACTTGCAACCCAACGCATAAACATGACAGTTATCCCTTTCTGCATCAGACACAATCAAGCCCATCATAATACCCATTCCGTCTGCAAGGGGGGGAGAAAAAAAAAGAGAGAAATGCAGCTTCACAACTCGCCCTACGAAAGTAGACGAAAATTACATCCAATATAGCCGCGTCCAACGCTCTTTAGGCTCAACTCTCCAACACAACAACGCAGATTGTTCAGTTTCGCCACCGGCAAATCTGTACAAATAGCCACGACACTTTGATATGAAATTTGGAAGCTCGCTTTCTGCATAACCCAAGGTGCAGGTAAGTGAAGGAGGCTCGACAGGTCTGATACCTTATGCAGTCAGTCATGTAAACCAGCTACCTTATGCAAGGGCTGTTAAGCGAAATCAAGGCGCTCAGATCTATCCTGTAACAAAAGACGATGCCGTCTGAGAGAAAAGCCACAGGGTATTTGCAGCTTATTGAAGCTTTTTTTTTTTTCTTTCTCTCCATCGTATGCCCGCCTTATGTGTCTAAGAAAAAGCCACAAGGTAGCAGCTCATCGAATTGTTTCTCTATTTTTTATGCCGACCTTATGCGCCCATTCAAGGGAGGTCTTGAACAAGCAGCGCTCTCAAGTGAGGGGTGGTTCTCTCCCTCCCTTTGACTAAGTCCTCAGCAGCCTTTTTCCCACGACACTCAAGTCCTTGCATCTCTTCACCGTTCTTATCGTCGTCTCCTGGGGGATGTTGAAGGAAATATCATCGCTGCCCTTCGCCGTGTAAAAATAATTCGTGACAATGCTTGTTGTCGGCCGTCCACGACTCGTCCGGAATAGCATCATCTTGACGCTCGCAATCCTATCAATATGGCACCTTGGACTCTTATCCCGAACGCCTACATCAGCATCAGCATTAGTATCAGCATCAGTATCAGCATCATCAGAATGGTCTCGTCTTGAGCGTCTCATGAACCGCGGCGCGCCACTCACCCCATATCCCGACTCAAACTCCAGCTTCGACTGGAGTGCCATCCCGTTCCGCTACCCCCCTCACAACACCACCCACCTGCCCCCTCGACACAAACAACCCCCCCTCCCCCGTATCCAGCACCGCTTCGGCCCCGAATCCCCGGCCGCCGCCAAAGAACGCATCAAGAGGCTCAAAGCAGTAAAGCAAGTCTTCCTCCGGGCATGGCAGGCCTATAAAGGTTATGCCTGGAAGCAAGACGCCCTGCTGCCCATCAGCGGCGGCGGGAGGGAGCAGTTCTCGGGCTGGGCGGCGACGCTCGTCGATGCGCTGGACACGCTTTGGATCATGGGCCTGCGGGAGGAGTTCGACGAGGCGGTGGCGGCGGTGGCGGAGATTGATTTCGGGTCGTCGACGAGCAGTCGGGTCAACATCTTTGAGACGAACATTCGCTATCTCGGGGGCTTGCTGGCGGCGTACGACTTGAGCGGCAGGGAGGTGTTGCTGAAGAAGGCCGTCGAGCTGGGGGACCTCATCTATGCCGGGTTCAACACGGAGAACGGCATGCCGGTCGACTTCCTCAACTTCTACTCGGCCAAGTCGGGAGAAGGGCTGGTCGTCGAGAGCTCCGTCGTGTCGGCATCGCCGGGCACGCTGTCCCTCGAGCTGGCGCACCTGTCCCAGGTCACGGGCGACGACAAGTACTACAGCGCCGTGTCGCAGGTCATGGACGTCTTCTACCAGGGGCAGAACAAGACGCGCCTGCCGGGCGTGTGGCCGATCGACGTCAACATGCGGGCCAAGGACGTCGTCAGCGGCAGCCGCTTCACGCTCGGGGGCTGTGCAGACTCGCTGTACGAGTATCTGCCCAAGATGCACCAGCTGCTGGGCGGCGGGGAGCCAAAGTACGAGACCATGTCGAGGACGTTCCTGCAGGCCGCGGACCGTCACTTTGTCTTTCGTCCCATGCTGCCGGGGGCTGAAGAAGACGTGCTCATGCCGGGAAATGTCAACGTCGACGAGGACAGCGGAGAGGCGGTGCTGGATCCCGAGACGGAACACCTGGCCTGTTTCGTAGGGGGCATGTTTGGCCTTGCAGGCAGGCTCTTTAGCCGGCCGGACGATGTCGAAACGGGCGTCAGGCTGACCAACGGCTGCGTCTACGCCTACAGGGCCTTTCCCACGGGCATGATGCCCGAGCGGCTCGACCTGGCGCCATGCAGAGACCGCTCCAGCCGCTGTCCCTGGGACGAAGAGCACTGGCTAGAGGAGCGTGCAAAGAGGCCTGAGTGGGAGCCCCATCTGCCCAGGGGCTTCACTAGTGCCAAGGACCCGCGATATCTCCTCAGGCCAGAGGCCATTGAGAGCGTCTTCTACTCGTACCGCATCACGGGGCGGCAGGAATTTCAAACGGCCGCGTGGGACATGTTTACCGCGGTCGAAAAGGGCACCAGGACGCAGTTTGCCAACGCTGCGGTGCTGGACGTTACGCGAGCGGCGGATGAGCTGCCCCAGGAGGACTACATGGAGGTGAGTTTTTTCCATTCTGTAGTTTTTTTCCTTTTTGCTTGCCTCAATCTTCTCTGTTGTGTGAACTGACAGTGATGTGGCCCCTTTTTCGGATATAATAGAGCTTCTGGCTTGCCGAGACTTTGAAATATTTTTATCTCATGTTTACGACGCCGGACATCATCAGCTTGGATGACTATGTGCTCAACACCGAGGCTCACCCCTTCAAGCTTGTGGGATGAAAAAAACCGGGATAAGGGGAGGGGAGAGGAGGGGGGCACGGGAGGATGTAACACTGAAGCTGCCCTGCTAGCTGTGCGAGATAGTAATAGCCTACTATGTATCACGATCCCAGCGCATGACTCAGGGGCTAGCAGTCCTGCAGCAGCTTCACGATTAGGTTTCCCAATCCATCAAAGTCTGATATCCACAGCGAGATGCATCCAAGAGTGCCAAGCGACGCAGCCGAGCGGACGTCTTCCGGCAAAACTTGGTCGTAGTAGTTGTGATATCGTAATGCAGTTGTTGTTGCTGTTGTTGTGGAGCAAGCATCCAAGGGCGAATCGTTCGCAAAGGACGATCAAAGGGGGGGTTCCCCATCGAAGCTGCGAGAAAATCAGCACGGCATAACTCGCTTGCTGTGGCTTTGGAAGCTGCAACAATCAAGATTTGATGCCTGGTCGATGTGCATACCATACCTAGTACCTGCCTACATTGTGTTAGACCGGGGCGGACAGCTGCAAGATGATATGTAATGATCCTTCGGGGATGCAGTTGTAGTGCCGCCAAGAGTGCCTCAACTGAGAGCTTGTTTGATCGAGGGACAAGTGAGCCATCGACCTCGACACCGTTATGGAGTGTCTCCTCCCTCCCTCACTCCCCCCCAAGATCGAGCCGTAAGCAGTTTGATTTCGCTGAAATCATCAAACGTCGGGCCAAGGCCGTTGGTACGGTATGTACACGGGTGGCCGATGGAGCAAGTGTGGGACACACATCTCCGGTCATACAGAGTGAGTCGGCGAAGTTCTCCTGGAATGCAGAAAGCCATGCCTCATCACCACCCCTCCGGTCGTTTAGAACCACAGGACTATTGAGTGTAGGGCGTATAAGCCGTCTTCTAGCGACAGTAGCCTTAGGGCACGGGCACTTCTCCGGACACCAATCGCGCCCCCCGACGGGAATGAGATGCGTAGCTAGACGGACTGGATCGAGCGTCTTCGCTCCATCAAACAAGGCCCCATCCCTTTCTCTAGGAGAGAGGGGCGAGAGAGGAGACGGCAGAAGATTGCGGAAATAACACGATCCAGGCCAAAGGCAGAAGCCAGGGCGTCATTAGCGGCTCGACCCAAGCTTCAACCCATGCCGTGCTATACATCACCACGTACTGTAGTTCACATGGTTTCTCCTCGGCGCCAGTGACGACAAGATGCATGTGGAGCACCTCCGAGTGCCTGTTGCTTGCAGACGATGAAGTCACCGCACCGTCCCCCTACCATGTTTGATACCAGAAGATGCCGAGCAGATGGGACCGCCTCCGAGTGGTAGGTTGCTCGCAAACCATGACGAATATTGATCAACCGCGCCGTCCCCAGCCACCTTGATACAGGCGATGCCGAGCAGATGAGCAAGGTCCGTTCATGGCATGCCTGTGACATTACACGGCTCACCTAAACACAGAGGCTGATGAGGAGCTTCGGGACCCCAACCCTTGCAGCGCTACTCTGGCAAAGCTTGACCGAAAGGGATAGATGGTCGTCGACCTCCGGCACTTCTGATTGGCCGCCGGCCACTTCTCCGAGAGCCAATTGCAAGCCAGTGACGATGGACGGCAACAGCCTTGAGCGACCTGATTCGGCGTCGGCAGCTCCTCCACCCACCCAAAGCAGGAAACGCTGATGGGGCCGCATTGCTCTAGGGAGACCCATCCTGCTCCGTATCAAGCTCCTTGGCCGTGAGCTCCGGCGAAGGTGAATCCGTAGGGTGATGGTATCAGGTATGCAAGACCATGCCCGCTTCGTGCTTTTTGTTTCCTTTTTTTTTTTTCTTTATTTTTTTTTTCTTTTTTTTTTTCTGGTGAGAATCTCTTGTTTCACCTGCCTCGGGCCCCGCAGGCTGCCTTTTGGAGGTCGACACGACATTTTGCTGCATGTTCGATGTCCGTCTTTGCTCCCGCGGTATGTAAGTCGTTGTCTTTGCTCAGAGCGAGAGAGAGAGGACCGACGACGATGGGGCGTCTCCAGCACGCCGGGACCGATGGCCTCTCAAATACTTCAAAGAAAAGCATAACGAGAGCGAGGCTGAGTGCGTAAACAGCCTGAGCACAAATGCTCGCGTCGACTCTCGCTATAAATACGTCCTATGTGTATACTTAGCATCGCCGGTATTTCCGCAACGTCGTCCGAAGGCAGATCGCACAGCACGTGTCTCCATCATCCTCGCCGGGGCCAATGACACATACATACCAGTACTAGAATGCATCGTACTTGTAGCACTGGCTTCGATTCGCCCTTCCATGGCATTCTTGCTTTCCGATCCGGGTGGCCAGGCGGGGAGCCGTTCGTTTTGGGGGTGGGCATGGCAAAGACCCCATCGGCCACCCAAGCAGCAGCCTCCTCGCCTCCTCCATGTGTCACGCCCTGTGTCTCTCAAACGGTGTCGCCCAAAGCCCGCAGTTCTTCTCTCGCCGCCCCCGGGGAGCCAATGGGCGCTCCGAGCTGTTGGCATGGTTCAGTCAGCCTGTCGAATGGCATAATACCGTCCGGTCAGTAGAGGGGGGGCCAAGTGACAGCGCGTGCCTGGTTGAATGGCTTGAGCGAGCGATGGGCAGCGCCTTTAGCCTGACAGAGCCTGGCCTTGTCCTGCAGCTCCCCAGCAACCGCAGCGCTGGAATTCTGCATCCATGGCCGAAGTCGAGGCGTGCCGCACTGGCTGACGTCAAAAGGCAGAGGCGCCTTTGCTTAGCCCGGCGAGACTGTGCTCGATGCGCTGCTTGACGGCGATGCTCACAGTATCTGAGTGTGCCGCGTTATTGGGGGACAAAGGTTTCAGCGGCCGGAGGCTTAGGTCCGGACCGTATGGAGAGCGCTCCTGCGCGCAAGCCACTCACAGCGGCCGCTGGCACACACTCGTGCGCCACAGCTACCGCCCGTTTGGGCAGTTCTGCTGCACATCAACTGAGGCGAAGGCAAGGACCAGAGTCGCTGCTGCCCTCTGGTTGCGCAGGCTGGCAGTGCAGACCAAACTCAAAAAGATACAGCCGCGAATTGGCCAATCAGCGCATGCACAAAGACCGGAGCGGATGGGCGATCTGGGGAGCTTCTGGACCGGTGACGTAGCGGCTTGTGGCTGGTGGGAACGGCGTTATGTGCTGCTGTGGCGCTCCGCTCTTTAACAGCCGTGATATCGCGAATCTTGTTTGCTGCACGGCTGACGGCTGACCAACACAAGTACTCGCCAGACAGAGATGATTGCTCAAGTATACCGGGACAGTTCAGCGAGACAAAGCCAAGATGCTGCAACGGAGCATCGCAGCGGCGCGCAGACGATGGTGAAAACCAGAGCTCGCCAGAGCATCTCCCGCTCGATCCATCTCCACCACGCCCAACCCCGAATACCTGGATCGCCACAACGGGCAGCCGGGTGGGAGAGGCCGAATTAAGTCGTTCCAGCTAAAGCAGATCGCAGAACCGGGGCCGGTTCCTGGGGCCAAAACAAGGGCGACTGCAAACGCCAGCACTAGGCAGAGCTGCACCCCCTCCATCTGCCGGCCGGGCCTCCAAGCCTCTTATTCCCCAGCAGTGACGGCAAGGGATGATGGCAGCACAATGTGCTCCCCCAGCCTGAGGCATGCCGAGCACGCGGCGAATTAGATAGTACATCAACTAGCCCAGACCGGCTCCGGAAAAAAATCAGGTTTGCGATCGTTCTCCAGTGAAGTATCTCCAGATCCCGTAGTGCCTGTATCAGACTATATATAAAGATTGCCACCGAGTGCCCGCGAGCCGGAGCTCTTCTCCCCCATCTGATGTCGCATCCATCATACACGAGACGATACACGTGTCTAGTGGTGAACCAAGAAGCCATTTCAAACTTCCTATAGCTTCCACCACCTACTCTACTTCTACCTAGTACATATTATATTACTCGATCCTCTCCAAACTGTCTTCACAATAAGTACGCCGACGTTTCTCTTCCAGCCTTTTGTGCTCTGTCCATGTTCCAGAGCATCTCATCTGTATCCGCCATATAAAAACGCCAGGCCCCATCCAGCCAAGACAATTGGTAACACATATCCGAGGCCGGAAACGGATTCCCTTCAACCAACACCACGACTTGTCGCTACACCAACTTATTTAAGACTGACTGTGCCGGCATTGGGACTCCCCTCCGGCGCAGAGGTACGACCTCCATCCACGAAATCTCCCCATAAACACGCAAAACATGGACTCCCAAACCGTCATGGCCACCCTCATCGACCCGCAGCTCCAGATGATGGGCCCTGAGTCGACCACTACAAGCATGCAGTATCCTCTGCCAACAACCTTGGACACATGGAGCACTCTGTTTGAGCCCTTGGACTTTGCACCGCCTACGCAGGACATGGGGATGATGGAAGCCGGGTTCCAGAGCGATGCGGCCTCTCCCATGTCTCCCTTCCGCAAGTCTGAGCACGACTTTGGCTCCTCCATGTCTCCCTTTGAGGGCACCCTCAGCCTGGACGAGTCGCCCGGCAACACCTCCATTTCCACAGGACTCTCCGAGTCCGGGGCCACCAGAGGCACAGATCAAAAGACATCAAAGACGACCACGCCCAAGAGGAGCCGCCGCCGCCACAGCGAGGCGGAAAAGAAGGACCTCATCAAGCAGCGCAACCGGGTGGCCGCCTCGAAATGCCGGCAGAAGAAGAAGGAAAAGGTTGACGAGCTCAAGGAGATCAAGTCGAGCCTCGAGCGGCGCAACAGCGAGCTCCAGCTCGAGTACCAGCGCCTCCGCCAGGAGCTCGGCCAGGTCAAGAGCCACCTGATACGCCACACCGACTGCAACGACCCCAACATTGACCGCTGGGTCGAGAACGAAGCCAAGAGCTACGTGCAGAAGCTGGTGCAGACTAGCGAGCAGCGGCGCCTGGGCAGCGTATGCAGCATGAGCAGCGCCGATGGCGTCGTCGACGGCCTGCACATGCGCACGCACTCTCTTCCTTCCACGGGGATGCCCTCTGAAGATCCATACATGGGACTGGGATGAGATCGTTCAACCCCCCGGTGTTCTCAAATATCCTCGGGGATCCAGCAGGGCACCGCTATCCTCACTCTCAACGATTGACTCGGATCATATCTCCTCGGCGCCGACGATACCCACTCGACTTGCTCGATATTGGAGGGGTTGTTTTTCCTTCGATTCTCGATCTCATATTTTTCTCATTATTCCGGACACTCATTGTGCCTCAAGTCCTAGAGGGACAAGGCAAAGAACACAAGTAGGAGAAGACTCGAAAAGGGGGGGTCGCGTACCATAAGCATATATGACGATAGCTGTTCTCACAGGAGGACCTAATACTTCTTCCCCCTCACACCACACACACACACATATACACACATACTCATTCACACTCACTTCTCTGGAAAGAGAAGAAGGAGGGAAAGAGCTTGCATGAAGGGTGAATACAGCCTGCTAACCCCTCCCCTTCCCAACTCTTACATAGTACTGAGAGCCGTAAAGATCTAACGTGAGCCACAGGTACGATTTTCTGGACTTCTCCTGACCTCAGCGTTTAATGTCTTAGTACGAAGCGAAGCGATACACGAATTTACGAACCAACACTCATACTCAACTCCGGGGCGACTTGCCCTGGAGAAAAACATAATAATCATCTGGGCTCTGACGCTCTTTCTGGGGGGACTCAAAACCAAGGCCAACAAGTCACGTTATGGCCTTGCCCTCTCATTCGATAATGCAGAAGCTGGCCTTCACCTTGTGCATTGACAGTGCACGCACATTTCATGGGCCAGAGGCAGGGTTACTCTGGCAAAAGGCGTCTAAACAAGGGGCTTGCTTATAGAATGGAGCTGGCTTTGTGCTTTTATCATGGCTGCGTCGACAGTCAAGCAGACGCTTCTTGGCCGCGAACTACATAATCGCGGTTTACTAGGAACAGTGGAGGGCGGCGATTGCGAGCGATTGGTGAGCATTGGGTGCAGAAGGCTCGTGAGGGGAGCAACAGAGGTGGATGTTCATGATGCGTAGGGCTGAGGCTGGGCATTCGCAAGACCAAGCGTCATTATACTTGGTGCCATGTCAGGGATCTGGGGGGAGATGAAAGATGACTTTCATGTGACTACAGTCACTCACCCCGTGAGACTATGAAACTGAGTAAATGGATGATCTCGTCAACTGGTCAATCCGTGTTACTGAGACTTTTCGGACAAGGCGCGCATCAGGTGCTTGTGGCTCTTACACGCGCTTCTTGATTCCAGCCAGTATATGATTTGGTGAATTACATCCTGACTCTCGGTACTCATCACTTTCTCCTCCTGTCTTGCCTAACACTGCAGAGTAGCTCTAGTAATGTCATGGTCGATGACCAGCTCCAGATTACCAATTCGGTGGAAGTCAGAATATGTTACCGTTGCGAACCCCATCTAGTGGGTTTGGAAATGAAGTCACGGTCATGTTTTGTTGAACGTGATAAGGATGAACGGGACCTGAAGAGGCGAGCATAAAACTAGGCATCCAGAAATCAATGATTTTGCACTCTTGCGATATCATCAGTCGTTCTTCGCAAAACTCAAACAGCAAGGGGGGGCAGGATTCAGAAAGTCGCAATGACTCCATCCACTGCATCCAGTGACCCAAGTAATACCTACCGGTACTGTATCAGATAGTTTATGTACAAGGAATTTGCCACACCCATCTATCAACTCTATAGAACCTTATATTTCTCCTTTCAATATATCTATTAGATATCCAGAAATCTATATCTACTAGATATATCTATTTCTATAGTGACATTATATCATTACTAGGTAGACGTGGTTTAAGCCTAATAGAACATGTACAATCTGATTAGATAAGAGTACCTAAGGCTTTATGCCGAGCGGTCACTCTAGCGAGACGCCATCACGTGTGAGCGCGAGCTTATTCCTCCCATCTCCATGAATACCTTGATCTACCTGGGCATCTAACCAAGGTGCCTTATGTGTCTCCTCCAATGTCCTGCCGTCCACGACATCCGTTCCAATGGCGGACCAGGCGAAGATCATTGACGAAAACCCCATCGGCAGCGGTCTTGACGCGTTTCGCGCCTCCTTCCGGTCGCTTTGCCAAAATCGAAGCCTAGATGGCCAGCCTGACGCGTTGGGCCATCTCATTGACGGACTCGAACAAGCAGATGCTCAAAAGCTCGCAATCAGCCTCGTCTCAGCATTGCTGACCCTCAGGGCTTCCAGCCTGCTTCCTTCGCGTGGGAGCGGCACCAACCTTTCTAACGATTTGCTGAGATTCATTGCTTGGGCTGCCTCCGCCGAGTGCAGCATCGACCGAATAAAGCCTCTCCTAACTGCAGCCCTTGACGGCAGTCCGTATGATCGTATCTGGAGCCAAGTTAGCATCGCCGTCACCGAACCACTCCGTCACCGCCGTCGCAACGACTGATCGCGTCCTCTGTCACGCAGACGCCATGGTCTCGCAACACAAGCGGCTCCGTCAACTCGTCCGAATCACGTTCGCACATGGATACTCTTCTCCGAGAAGAGCTTGGCGCTATGTACGTCGGTCTTCCTCGATTCCGCGACACTTTTTTCGGTGGTGTGGCAGACCTTCAGACAGTTTCTGAGGCTGTCTTCGAGGAGTGCGTCGGCGGTGACAGCCCTCTCTTCACTGTTTGTTCCGGATGGCGTGGATGGCCCAAGGACGCGAAGCAAGACGATGTCCTGAGCTGGATCACCCGATTGAGCGACGAGCTGGCGGCGCTCGCGAAGCCTCTAATGACCACCCCGATGCCGCGACGGCGACTCCTGGCACAGCCTAACAAGCCTCTCCAGGACTCTGTTGCGGAGCGGAAACTGGACATTGGGATTGTGGCCGATCCAGCGGCTGAAGAGGATTCCCCGTATCGTTGGTCGCAGATACTCGTGCCAGGTGAACTGAAGAGCAACCCGTCGGCCGACATCGTGTCAAACACATGGCGCGATCTAGCGAGGTATGTCAGGGAGGTTCTGGCGGCTCAGGATACACGTCGCTTTGTCCTAGGCTTCACGCTTTGCGGATCTCTCATGAGAATCTGGAACTTTGACCGTCTTGGCGGGATAGCGTCCGAAAAGTTCGACATTAATAAAGACGGCCTCCAATTTGTGTCCACGATCCTTGGATTTCTTTGGATGAATGAAGAGCAGCTGGGCTTTGACCCGACTATCACTACCGAGGCCGACCGACGGATTCTCCGGATTCAGCGAAACGGGGAGACGGAGCGACTTGTCCTCGACAAGCTGATGAAACGTGCACCTTGCATCTCTGGGCGGGCGACCATCTGCTGGAAGGCCTTCCGTGAAGATGACCCACAGAGGCTGCTTGTGGTCAAGGATTCGTGGCAGTATACCGAGCGCGAGGAGGAGGGCGAACTGCTCCAAGAGGCTACAGAGAAAGGGGTAGTGAATGTGGCTCGGTACTATCACCACGAGACCGTCCACGTCCGGTCCCAGATTGACGATGTCATGACCAACGTCCGAGGTGAACTGAACATCACAGAGGCAATCAACTTTCAAGCCAGGAGACCCTCCGAATCTGGTGCAGCAGGTGCGAAGAAAGGCAGAAGCAGAAGCAGAAGCACCACTGGTCTCAAGCGATCCTCGAGCCAGATCGGTGCGCCTCTACCGCCCAGCAAACGATCCTGCTCAACAACTTCCACTACGCTTGGCAGGGAGTCACTGCCAAACCGAGTGCATAGGCGTGTCATTGTTCGCGATTACGGGAAGCCTATCTACAAGGCAAGCTCGCAGTCAGCTCTCCTGGCGGCGCTCGCAGGCTGCATTGAGGGACACGAGTCTCTGCACAAGGCCGGATTCCTGCACAGAGACATATCTATAAACAACTTGATGATCAATGAGGATAAGGGCAACCCCTCATGGCCGTCGTTTCTGATTGACCTTGATCTTGCTATTAGAGAGCGGCGAGATGGTGCTTCTGGAGCCAAGGGCAAGACTGGCACGAGGGCTTTCATGGCTATCGGAGCGCTGTTTGGAGAACAGCATTCGTTCATGCACGATCTGGAGTCGTTCTTTTGGGTTCTGTTCTGGATATGCATACACTGCGACGGCCCAGACAAGACTCGAGTCGCGCCGGACTTTGACAAGTGGAATTACGCGGGGACCTGGGAGCTGGCAATATTGAAACTGGGAACAGTGACAGACGAGACGATTTTTCTTCAGACGATGAGCGATTACTTCACGCCGTACTATCAGCCACTGATTCCACTACTATCCGCGCTACGAACTGTCGTTTTCCCAGGTAACAAGAGATGGAAGCGAGAGGACGAGGGTCTCTACTCGAAGATGAGAACAATACTCCAGCAAGAAAGCTGGAGCTGACGGCAATGATTTAGGCGTGCGATTCCTCACCTGGTGTGCCTGCCAAGGTGGAATCGTAGTTCGATCAAGATGCCCCTGTGAAGGCGGGGTGCAGTCGACTGATTCGCATACGGCGGTCAGCGAGGAGTACTTTTTTTCGGAGGCTTTCCACGGCTGGGATGCTGCGCAGACGGCATAGAGACATCTTTCATGTCCCGGGCCGCCGAGCTGATGACGCCGACGCTCAGAGCACTCTCTGAGCCCTAGCTTGGAAGCGTTCCAATGATCACAGCCAAGGGTCTCTCGATCCACAAGGAAGCATAGCAGGAGAGCGATAAGTCGCCCAGTTCTATGCCTCGCTTTCTGACGGCTCTCAGCCGGCACTTGAGAGCGCTATCCGCAGCTTTCACAACCATGCAGTCGTCTACGGAGGACACCCGTCGGCCAATGCCGTACTGGCGTCGAAGCGGTACCGCCCGCCCACTGATCCGCCCGGATGAGATGTCCGCTCCGCCGTTCTTTACTTGGCCAGCTGACTCCCGATGAGAATGCGTGAGACCAACCATTCGGAGCCAAGGGGTCCCTTCTACGCTATCTTGAAGACTTCACCAAAGACGGTGTAACATCAACCTGGGCAAAGTTTTCTGCCTCATACTTCTGAATTTGTTTCAGGCCAATCACAAGTCTCGGTTGCCGGTGAATGAGCAGACCCAAGGGTTCAAATACACATCGAGCACATTACTACTGGCAAATGATGTTAGAGAGCGGCTAATCCGGGGCCACAACTTGGCCATTCAACATCTCAAGATATAGATGTAGAGCAATGAGCTGGTCTCCATACACTCTTATCTACTAGAGTTAGAAGCATATACCATAGATATATTGATACCATTTGAAAGGGTCCTGAAGCTCTTCGGAGTTACAGCCGGTGTTGCTTTGCGAGACCAGTCATCATTGATATTCGGCTTCAGCCTTCGTAACGGCCATGTCTATCATACTCTGCGACATGCCGCTGTTGAATTTCATCGTCACAGACACCCATTGGTTCTCCCCGGCGGAAGTTACTTTGAGGGATCCAATGCCCCTAGGGTGCTGACGCTGTAGTCTTCTACTCGGAAGACGGCACCGTCATGCTCAACGGCGGCCATGCTAATGGGACAGGGTTGAGTTCAGGTCGAATAACATGTCGGTGCATGGTGTCGTAGAATTCACAAGTGCACGGTGCTGGGGGATTTTGCTAGGATGCACAGAAGGACGACATGTAGGGCTGGAACATTGAAGAGAGCGCGGTTGAGAAGGTGGTGCAGCAGGATGCTTGCTGACATCGACCCTGCCGTCGTCGCCCCCGACCATCTGCGTCGCGCTGACTTGGGACATTTACAAGGCCGAAGGGGAGCCATGGGTGCAAGATTTGCAAATATGTGGAAGAGTATGAGTGACCAAGATGTTTGGAACAAGTCAATCAAATGTTGTTGGCTCGATGCTATCACGGTGAAAGAAGTGAATTTGTTGACCAACTTGATGATACAGCTAACAAGAGGTGAAGTCCTCCCTGCAATTGAAGTACCTCGGTAGCGGCTAACATCTTCTTCCGGCATTGCAGCTGCCTACTTGCTATATATACAGTAATTAACGAGCGCTATATCACCTAAGGATCGATAGCTCAGTGGTAGAGCGAGAGATTGCAGATCTCTAGGTCACGCGTTCGATCCGCGTTCGGTCCTTTGTTTTTGCCTTTTTTTGCCCAGCAATTTTTGCCTGGATTTTTTTCGTCCCGTGTCTCATACAGCTGCCCTTTATAAAGACAAATAAAATTGCGCTCATTCAAGGATCGATAGCTCAGTGGTAGAGCGAGAGATTGCAGATCTCTAGGTCACGCGTTCGATCCGCGTTCGGTCCTTTCTTTTTCGACTTTTTTTACAATGTGACCTCAGCTTTATTGGCCTTTCCAGGGAGCTGTGATGCTTGCTTTTTGCGCAGGATGCGTGGTTTCAAAGGGTGGCGTCTAGGAGATGGACTAGGCAGTGTGGCCTGAATTGCACCTTTGCTCCTCTTGAATATCCATCACAGACCCAACAATCTATTCACTAGCAAAAGGCAAGAATCATGGCTCTGGCCTCGGTGTATCTCGCATTCCTCTTTCTTTTTCTCAGCCACGATCATTCCTTGTATGTTGGTCTACCTGCCTCCAAATCATGTTCTGAAGACGATGCCCTAGTATTATCTTACATCGGACCATCATGTTTCCTTCACCCTGGCCTTGCGTTTATTCTTCTGCACTATAGATGGACAGATGTTCCATGACAGCTATCATGATACCAAAATCTCAATGCCAGATCACTGTTGCTGCCTCACATGGTTTGAAATTCAAAGGTTTCACTTGCATCGCAGCCCAACTACTACTGGGTACCTACCCTGGAACTGCCGACTCTCTTCTTATCGATAAGATAACGCTGGCCCGATTAAAAAGTTTCCCGTGCAGTGATAGCATCGCGACGATCCTTGATTGACCCGAAATCCTGCCCTCGACCTCGACAAAACTCTCCTCTCGTTCCAGCACCTGCGCCGAAAGCCGAAATGCCTGCACGAACTGCTGGGAAGCAGAAGCCGCCGCACAAACCGAACAAGACAGAACTCAAGAAGCAGAAGAGGAAGCGCGACCATGAGGACCTGCAGAAGCTCGAGCAGGCCATTGCCGAGCTGGTGAGTGAAACAGACCGCAAGCTTGTTCATGCTTGACCTTGATGGCTGACGATGATTTCTTCCTAGGACCCCAAGTCTGGCAAATTAAAGACGTTTGCCGACTTGTCTTCAGCCATTTCCCCTGCGACGGCATCCGGCCTTCATGCGTCCCACTTCACAAACATGACCGAGATCCAGGAACAGGCGATTCCGCTGGCATTGAAGGGCAAGGACATCCTCGGCGCGGCCAAGACGGGCAGCGGAAAGACATTGGCCTTCTTGGTCCCGGTGTTGGAGAAGCTCTATCGCGCACAATGGACAGAGTTCGACGGCCTGGGCGCTCTGATCCTGTCCCCGACTCGCGAGCTGGCGGTTCAGATTTTCGAAGTGCTGCGCAAGATTGGGCGACACCACGCCTTTTCAGCAGGCCTGGTGATTGGTGGCAAGAGCTTGAAAGAGGAGGCCGAGCGGTTGATTCGAATGAATATTCTTGTCTGCACGCCGGGGCGAATGCTGCAGCACCTGGACCAGACGGCCGGATTCGACGCGAACAACCTGCAGATCCTGGTGTTGGACGAGGCGGACCGAATCATGGACATGGGCTTTCAGTCTGCGGTTGATGCGCTGGTTGAGCATCTGCCCAAGACGCGCCAGACGCTCATGTTCAGTGCGACGCAAAGCAAGAAGGTCTCCGATCTTGCCCGACTGAGCCTCAAGGACCCCGAATACGTCTCTGTGCACCAAGACGCCTCTACAGCTACGCCTACGACCCTCCAGCAACACTACATTGTCACACCGCTCCCCGAGAAACTCGACACATTATATGGCTTCATCAAGGCCAACGTCAAGAGCAAGATTATCGTCTTCCTCAGCTCCGGCAAGCAAGTCCGGTTCGTCTACGAAAGCTTTCGACACCTTCAGCCTGGTATCCCGCTACTGCATCTGCACGGTCGCCAGAAGCAAGTGGCGCGACTGGAAATCACAAACAGATTCACCGCCGCAAAGACATCATGTCTGTTCGCAACCGACGTGGTTGCGCGAGGCATAGATTTCCCCGCGGTTGACTGGGTCATACAGGTCGATTGCCCCGAAGATGCTGACACCTACATCCACCGAGTGGGACGAACAGCCAGGTTCCAGAGCAATGGTCGCGCCGTTCTTTTCCTCGACCCCAGCGAAGAAGAGGGGATGATCAAGCGGCTAGAGCACAAGAAGATTCCCATACAGAAAGTGCACGTCAAGGAGAAGAAGAAGAAGAGCATCAAGAACAACCTGCAAGACATGTGCTTCAAGTTCCCCGACCTCAAGTATCTGGGCCAAAAGGCATTCATCAGTTACACAAGATCCATCCACCTGCAGAAGGACAAGGAAGTGTTCAAATTTGACGCACACGACTGGGACGCATACGCAGCGAGCCTGGGTCTGCCCGGAACCCCACAGATCAAATTCCAAAAGGGCGAGGACATCAAGAGGATAAAGAATGCGCCCCGCCACGGCATGTCGAGCGACTCAGAGTCAGACATGGACCTGGATGGAGCGTACGACAAGAAGAAGAAGGACAAGAAGAAGGCAGAGGTGCGGACAAAGTACGACAAGATGTTTGAGCGAACAAACCAGGACGTCTTGTCAAGCCACTACTCCAAGCTCGTTATAAACGGAGACGACGCAGCCAAGGGAGACGAAGAAGAAGACGACGATTTCCTGGCCGTCAAGAGGCGCCTCAACGACGAGGACCTCGACCAAATCGCCGGCAAGGCGCCCGCCAACAACGCCAAGATCATACCCCTGGGCGGCAACGACCTGTACGTCGTCGACTCGAAGCGCCGCGAAAAGGCGCTGCAGTCCAAGAAAAAGATGGCCAAGTTCCTCGGCAACGGCTCCAAGCTCGTCTTTGACGACGACGGCAACGCGCACGAGGTCTACGAGCTGCAGAACGAGGAAGACTTCAAGCAGCAAGGCCCTGCGGAGGAGCAGCGGAAAAAGTTCCTCGATACCGAAGCGGTCCGGGTCAAGGAGGCCGATCTGGACGACAAGATGCTTGCGAAGCAGCGCAAGAGGGAGAAGAAGGAGAAGCGAAAGGCCAGGGAGGCGGCAGAGTTCGCTGCTGCTGCTGCTGCTGCTGGGGGAGGCGAGGCGCAGCTTCCTGGTGCCGATGGAGAGGATCCGCTGGCTTTGTTGCGCTCTTTGCCGATTGCTGGCGAAGACGAGCATGGTGGTTCCGATGCGGAGCCGCCGCGGAAGAAGCCCAAGAAGTGGTTCCAGGACGATTCAGAGGACGAGGAGGATACGAAGAAGAAGAAGAGCAAGGCCGGGAAGAAGAAGAAGGGGGGCAAGGTCATCGAAGTCGACCAGGAGCCCGAAACGCTGGAGGATCTGGAGGCTTTGGCTGCGGGCTTGCTAGATGGTTGAGGGGACCTGTGTTGGGGGTTTGGTTGACAATATTGGCATATATATATGTGTGTTGTGGGAGGTGTAATTTCAGAGCATTGTAATACTTTGCAGTTTAGAAATGCCCAGGGCTTGTATAAATCAGTCAAAAGCGCTGTCATCTTTGGCACTCCTGCTCAACGTCTCCGTTCCCATTCTTCTCTCAGAACGCCACCGGGATAGAAAACAGAGGTACAGTCAAAACCGACCAAGCAGCACATGCACAAAACCAACACCAGGATCCAAGGGCGAAACTGAAAAGATTCATTGATTCTCAGTTCAAGATATGTAAAACGTAAAGTCACATCTCCCACCACCTGCCCCCCCAGCCCGTGCTGAATGCACATGTGCAACGGGGAAAAGCGAAAGAAAAAGGGGGTATACCTTTGGTTCGTTGCGAGCTCCATCTGCCCTAATCCGTGATACAAATCCGACCTTGTTCTACGCGTGCGCCTGGCTCGTAAAAAGATGATGCTTTCCCAAACTAAAACGAACGAGTCCCAGACGAGCAAAGGAAGGAAAAGAAGGAGAGAGAAAAAAAAAAAAAAGAGTCAAAATTCAAGATGAGATCAAATCAAACCAAACGCTTCCCATGACGCCGCCGAATGCAGAAAGTTTTTCCTCCCCTCTCCAAGTTTTGCCTGCTTTCACTACTCGCCTAGCTCTGGTACTTTATGCCCAAAGAGGCGAATGCGGTAAAAACACGTGTGATTGGGAGCACCATAGTTGCTCACGGCGCGAACAATCACCTGGTCCGTCTCGGCGTTGAGGGCCATCAGTTCGTTGCTGAGACGGTGAACGTGGACGCCGTCGTGGAGTTCCGCGCCCTCGTACGTGAACTGCGTGACCTTGACAAACTGCGGAGGCAAGTCTGCAGGCGTATAGTTCCAGTCCGCCTCGTCTTCCACAAGGTGGGCAGCGGCAAAGTCCAGCAGACGCTCCCTGACAGCCCTGTCTTCGACTTTAATGTACACCTCAATCTGCCGCGGCCGTGCCCCTGGATTTGTCGTAGCACCAGGCAGGATATGCTCGATCACGATGTGCTGGGGGATGATTGAGTGGGCCATGATGACGCTCAGCTTCGCGCCATGCGGGTTGCCACGTTTGTTGACCTCGCGAGCGGCGCACCAACAGTCGCCATCGTCATGCCACGGGAGAAGAGCCTCGATGGGTGCGTACGGTTGGGCTCCCTTGAGACCCTTGTCGTTGAGATGTTTGGCATCGGGCTTGAACGTCGTCGAGGTCTGAGAGGGATCGATGATGGCGCCAGCGCCCACTCCGAAATAGTTGAGTTGGTTCTTGAGCTCTGAATCCCAGTGCGCGCGGATCCGGCCCTTGGCCATGGCCTCCAGGTTGGCATCGGCAATGGCTTTGCGCACCAGGCTGTCAACCAGCCTTGTAACCTCTGCCCGTGTCATGCTCGAAGTTTCGTCCTTTTCCTTCTTGGCTAGATCGACCGAGTCGCGAATGAGCTGTTCTAGCCTGGGCTGCAGCTCACTGATTTCGGCCATCATCTCCGCTCGATGAGTGGCAAACTCGTTCTGCAGATACTGCAAGAAGTAGTCCCGCGTCACGATTGTGCTGCCGCTCTTGTTGCTGCCCACGTGCTTCTTGATGAGCTGATCAAGGCGCTTGTCGATGTCCTTGTCCGAGAGCGAACCACTAATCTTCATCTTGTCCAGTATGGGGCGGAGAGTCTGCTCAACTTTGCGCTGGTTGTCCGTCGCCCAAGCCTCCCACATGTGCGGCAGCTTCTTGGCCAGCCCATCGTTCGCCTCGCTGATCTTGGAAGCAATTTCTGGACGCCCTGCCAGCCACGCTGCGATGTCTTTCCACTGCTTCTCCGCCGATGGTTCGTAACGCCCGCCCCTGCCCTTGTGTAGCATAGGGAAGCTGCCATCCTTCTCAATGAGATCGCGGATCGCATGCCAAAATTCCTGTGTGACGACGGGTTTCCCGTCCTTGAGAGTCATGTGTACCATCTTCGGAACGATTGCATTGAGTTTCTCAATCGATGACTCGTGGAGCTTGCCAGCGCCCTTCATCAGACGGAGATCCCGCAGTACTTGGTTGATCAGATCCTGAAACTCGGCATATTGGTCGCCTCGCAGCTCGTCCAGTCCGGGAAAATCATCCCATGCGCTTCGTGAGGACCAGGGAATGGATGGAACGAAGCGTCCAAGCTTTGAGGCGATGTCCCCAAAGCCCGGGAAACTTGGCACGGGAACCGAAGGAACGGAAACCGAAGGCGCGTCTTCGAAGCTGGGCAAATTGGCGATGGCAATGCTGGATAATACGACGGCGAGCAGAACGAATGAAAAGCCACTGATAGTGTAAAACAGAACCTCACCGATGCGTAGCAACCGGTCCCGGAAGGGATCCGTGAAAAGACCCGAGAAGAGGTTGACGACACTTTCCAGGGCGGCACTAAAGAACCAAGAGATAGCCCGTAAGTATGTGAGCGGGTTGAAGAGTTGTTGCCAGTTGATGGAGTCATCGGTGAGTGCCGAGTCGAGCTCCGAGTCCTCGTCCGAGTCCGGGGTCGAAAATGTGGGAGAGCCAAGCTCCCCATTTTGCCAGTCCCGTTGCTGAGACTGCCGCCGAGAGGTGCAGGGACAGAGAGAGGCCAGAACACGCCACCAGTTGTCTTGGCGTATCCGACTGTCGGGACCTTCGGTCTCTCGAATGTCGTCTTGCATAGCATCGTCCATCTCGCTATGATCGCTTGAGAACGGAGATGTCGTATGAGTGGGGGGTTTGATTAATGTCCGCCAGGGGACAGTAGCTGGAGCCGCATGGCCAACGAGTCCCTCATTCTGAGGAAGTAGTGTCCGTTGGCCCGCAAGTCGCGACTGGTTTGCTGAACTCAGAATGGTCGATGACGATTTGGGGACACGCAACCTTGCTGTAGACTGATGTTGTTCAGGAAGCCTACCGGTGCTGGCCCCCTGATTCAACTGCGTGTCGGAATCGGGTGGGCTGACGGGTGCATGGCCCCTGCCCCCTAGAAGGCTCTTGAAGGCACCCCAGGCTCTGGTTGGAGCTTCACTGAGCCGGCTCGGCGTACTCTGGTCATGTTGATCAGTCCCAACCTCAGGTTGGCTCGGTAGAAAGGAGGATGGGCGGGATGGCTTCGTCGCTCTGGTGAGAGGCACCTGTCTGAGGGCTGGCGGCGGCGTTGGTGACGACCTCAACGAGGCATTGCCGTAGTAATCACCCTCGGCATTGAAACTCCGCAAGTCAGAATCCTCACTTTCGCCGGGAGTGAGTTCTCGTTCCTCATCCTCGACGTCCTCGTCGTCCTCGGATTCCTCGAAGAACGAATGTTCAAAGGCCGCTCTGGCGGTGAATTGTGCAGCTGTGAGAGTAGTCAGCATCATCTGACATCACTGACACGATGAAAGGGAAGAGAATCAAGCTTTGTCGTCTCAGGACTCGTTTACCGGATATACTCACCGCTCGATTGTCGAGTTGGCTCAGCGTCGGAACCAGACTCGGCGGCGTCGTCGCTCATGCTGGCTTCTCTCCCCTGGTCATACCTATGAGTGATGGGAGGGTTCGGCTGTTGTCCATAACGCCTCAGCTCTTCAGCCTCCTTGGCCTCTTGGAGTTCCTGTCTGCGAAGGACGCCGTCCATGGCCTCCTGCAGAGTGATTGGCATGCCATCCAAGCTGGGGCGGCGGAGATTGGACGGTTCCTCCGCAGCTCCGTATGCATACTGCCGTCTCCCGGTGGGTGCGCCTTTTAAGGGGGGAAGATCGGGCTTCTTGAAGTCCTGCACCTGCGTGCGAGTGATGGGCCGCCCAGCAGCGCCGCGCTCTCTTGACCGGAGCCTGCCTCCCCTTCCTCCCCCATTCATCATGGTGAGAAAGAGTCAAGCAGTAGGCAGGAAGCTCGGAAAGTCGTAGTCGTGATTGTGGTCAATGATATTATGGGAGGTTTATGGAGAACAGACGAGATGAAGACGTTTGCAGATTTGGGATCCGTCAGGTATTGGAGGTTGAAGAGAGTCGAGGTGAGGGCGAATATATTCTCAACCAGGAGCGACCCCGGGACCAGATTCACAACGCAACGACGGCTGTGATCTATAACCGTTCCAGGCCCAGACTAGAGCTTCTTTGGCTGCTGGATCCGCGATTCTTTGTGTGCCAGCCAAGATGGATCCTTACTGGGCGAGCGTTGCAGTCAACAAAGAGCATCTTTGTTACGTTGGGATGAGACGCATGAGCCCAGGACCAGCAGTAAGGAGGCGTCGAGACGTCGCTTTCGTCAGTTGACCGAGCTGCGAAATCACCAGTTTCAGGAGCTTCGAGAAGTCTGGATGAAAGAGTTAAAGTATGTTTCAGCCGTGCAGCGATGGTTTTTTTTTCTTTTGTTGTTCGCTGGTTTTGTGTCTTTGGGAGTTTGGTTTGCGCGATGACAGCTTCACTGAGGCGCGAGTAGCGTGACGCGCCGAGGCTTAAGCGGCGCATTTTTTGGGGGTGAAGAATCAGGCACGATTGAGCAGAGTCACGTGCGCGTCAGATGCGTGAAGTTAAGGTAATACAAGGTACCTAGTAGTACTTGTTGGTCTCGACACAGCTTCAGGTTGAGCTTGGAGCTTGAGGCTTTCCTCTTCTTTGCGATGCGCACATCATAGTGTTTACAGTCGGAGCTGGACGAAGAATAGAATAGAATCAGAGCGGGAGTTTCAGATGCAGCCACGTTTTGTTGTGGTTGCGTGCAGGCTTTGTCACATACAGCCTGGTCCATCTGCGCACAGCCCTGTAATAAGGCCTGGCTACGAGACTCACAGGCACCGTACAAGTGGCTGTAGCGCAGCTGCTCAACAAAGAAATGTCGGGACTGAAAACGGAGTATTAACAAGACGTTTTGCATGATGATGCTTGAGCAAGATTAGATGGCTTGATTTTATCAAGTTCTCGTTGTGAGATGCAGGTAGAGCAGATAATGAATGATACATCGGCCACCAATTCAAGCAGTGCAAGGGCCAGCCAAAGGGTTGATGATGATGAGCGCCTCATCTTAATCGCACGCATCAGCCGTAATAGTATCTATGGAGTTCCCGAAGCGATCTGCAGCCAGCCGCCCACCGCCCTTTTTTCCCACCTGCTGATCAGAGTCCAAGTGCCGGGATGAAGCTGATATCAGAATAAACTTGAAACGCTCATCCGAAGCTTTGTATCACAGAGAGTAGGCTGATGATACCTATTACCTATGGATAATCACCACCCCGCCACGGCAATCTCCATCTTGCTGGCCAACCATTCGACAACCTTGGAAGCCAGCCCACGCCAGCATGTGGCTTTCTGCTCTAATAATACGAGTCCCTGCGGATCCCGTCCGTCCATTATTACCTAGGTAGGATTATCTCACCCTAGGTACCTACCTCAGGTTATCCAGACCTCTGCAAGAGGCACTGAGAAACATGGCGCTCCCGCCTGCATCTCACAGACTCATCATCATCCGCAGCCCGTCTCTGGCCCTCCCCCGGCTGCTGGCGTCATCACCACCACCACCAGCATCGCCAGCCGCAGCCCGGCGTCTATCATTACATCCACATCCACCTGCACCCTCATCTCCGTCTCCGGGACTTGCTGCAACGGCCGGAGCGCCAGATCGTCGCCGGCCCAAGTCGTGCTACCGCCAGCGCCGGCCCTTTTCCAGCCATTGCCAGGGCGATCGCACCACCACCGTATCCGCCCAGCCATTGCCAGGTATACCTGCTGTGCGAGTACATGTATCTGACTTAGTCGCCCCAGCCTGGACCTGGAGTGCTTGTACTCGTGCTCGTAGTAGCAATAAATTCCGCTCCCCCCTCCCGCATCCGCCTCGTCTTTCCCCCTCCAACCCAGCGATCCATCTGCATCATCTGCAATCCAGACGACGATACTCTACCACAATGCCTGTCGGAACTGTTCTCGTCACCGGGTATGGCCTCTCCATTTCTCTTCCATGCCCTGCTCTTCTTCCCTTGGCTGCTGCTCTTCGCTCAGCGCCAAAGCAGCTTTCATGCGCGCAATTGCCCCGCGCGGCGCAGCGCAGCCCTACGACTCTTTCGCGGGGGGAAGATGCGCCAGCTTGTGTTATGCATAGCCTGAGCGAAGAGATTCGCAGTTGTTGTTTGTGCGCTTAAAAACAACCGTCAAGGCCTCTGGACTAACAATCTCTTCTCTTCTGGCCCCGTTCCGCAGTGGCACGGGCTACATCGGCTCCTTCACGACTCTGTCCCTGCTGGATGCCGGCTACGATGTCGTCATTGTCGACAGCCTCTACAACTCGTCCAAGGTCGCGATTGACCGCATCGAGCTGCTCTCCGGCCGCCGTCCCGACTTTTACCAGATCGACATCACCGACGAGAAGGCGCTCGACGAAGTCTTTGCCAAGCACCCTGCCATTGACAGCGTCATCCACTTTGCTGCGCTCAAGGCGAGTCTGCCAACGAGCCCTTGGGAGGACCGAGAGGAGCTCAGACGAAGAAAGAACGAAAGAAAGAAGCGAGACTAACGTCAGCCCAATCTCTGTTTCCAGGCCGTTGGAGAGTCGTCCATCATCCCTCTCGAATACTACCGCGTCAACGTCGGCGGCAGCATTGCGCTCCTTCAGTCCATGACGCGCCACAATGTCACCAACATTGTCTTCTCCTCCTCTGCCACCGTCTACGGCGATGCCACTCGATTCCCCAACATGATTCCCATCCCCGAGCACTGCCCCATCGGCCCGACCAACACCTACGGCCGCACCAAGTCCATGATTGAGGACGTCATCACCGACCACGTTACCGCCCAGCGCAACAACCTGCAGAAGGAGGGCAAGCCTTTCGAGCAGTGGAACGGCGCTCTGCTGCGCTACTTTAACCCCTGCGGTGCGCACCCCAGCGGCATCATGGGCGAGGATCCCCAGGGCGTTCCTTTCAACCTGCTGCCCTTGCTGGGACAGGTTGCGACGGGCCAGCGCGAGAAGCTCTTGGTCTACGGCGATGGTATGTAGCGGATGCTCTTGTGCTCTTTTCTGTAGGCGCGGTGTTTTGTCCCCCAGACCTAATCAATTCGCAGACTACCCTTCCCGCGACGGAACCGCCATCCGCGACTACATCCACGTCGTGGATCTCGCCCGAGGCCACTTGATGGCCCTCAACTACCTCCGCTCCAACCAGCCCGGCGTCAAGGCCTGGAACCTGGGATCCGGCCGAGGCAGCACAGTCTTTGAGATCATCAAGGCCTTCAGCGACGTTGTCGGCCGGCCCCTGAAGTACGAGGTCGTTCCTCGGAGAGCGGGCGACGTTTTGGACCTGACTGCCAACCCTACGCTCGCCAACAAGGAGCTGGGATGGAAGACGGAGCACACCATGGAGCAGGCTTGCGAGGATCTCTGGCGGTGGGTCAAGAACAACCCTCAGGGATACCGACAGGAGCCGCCCGCCGAGCTGCTGGCCGCCATCAAGAAGGCGTAAATGGGTTCGGGCTTGGAAAAGGGGGTGGTTTGGCAGAGCAAGGAAAGAAAACAAAACAACAAAAAGCAAGGACTTTGGATGTGATGCTTAAAATAGACGCGACGACCCGTTTCAGGTACATTTCGCCATGAGGCGTCATTCCACAATTTGGGTACTGTTGGACAATGGATCCTTTTGTATCACCTACCTACGTACGATACGCGAGAGTAAGCATCAAGGACACGAGTCTATTCGATAGAAATGAATGATTCAAAAGATACATATCTCTCTCTCACTTACACACACACACACACTCTCTCGCTAATTGTATACAATCATGTGTATCTATTCATCTCTTCGTCAACATGATCGCTCAAACGCCTACTCAATCAATCTTGAGCAAAAGTTTGCCCGTCGTCTTTCTGCTCTCGAGATCAATGTGCGCCTGCGCAGCATCCTTGAGGGGGTAAATCTTGTGGATCTTGACCTCGACCTTCTTGGAGAGAACAAGGTCAAAGAGCTCGGACGTGTACCTTTCCAGGTCTGCCCTTTCAGCGACGTAGCCGTTGACGACGGGCCTCATGAGGCGGCCGTTTTTGGGGCCCAGCTGCAAGATGTTGAAAGGGGGCACGGCTCCCGACTTGAAGATGGACGCATTGGTTAGCTTACTATTCCTTTCATCATTTCATTCTTCCAACCTCCTTTATTCTCTCCCTTTTTTTTCTTTCTTCTTCTTTTTCATCCGTTTCACAAGGAAGGGTGATAAAAACTTACCGCGTTGCCAAAGGAAATGAGATGGCCCTTGAGCGCAAGCATCTGCAAATCCGCATCAAACGTCGCCTTGCCCACGCCATCAAAGATGACATCGATCCCATGGCCCCCCGTAATCTCATTCACCCTCGCCACGATGTCATCATTCGAATTCACCACGTAGTCGGCGCCGTACTTCTTCGCCAGCGCAAGCTTCTCCTCGGTGCTGGCCGTGGCGACAATCTTGGCGCCGACGCTGCGCAGCATCTGCACGAGCAGCGTGCCCACGCCTCCCGCGGCCGCATGCACGAGCGTCCACTGGCCGGGCTTGACCTCGCCGGCCTCGCGGATAAATGTCCACGCCGTGAGGCCCTGGAGGTATATCGCCGCGGCTTCCTCGCTGGAGAGACCCTCGGGAATGAGGACGACCTTGTCGGCTTCCACGGCGGTATACTCGGCGTATGTGGCGGATGCGCCGCCGGCCATGTAGACGACGCGGGCGCCGGGGGTGAATTTGGACTTGTATTCGTCGGCTAGGGAATCGTGCGCTGTGACGATTTCGCCAGAGGCCTCGCGGCCCATGGTTAGAGGGAAGAAGGGCGCCGGGTAGAGCCCCGTGCGGAAGTAGGTGTCGATGTAGTTGACGCCTGCGAAGTGGTTCTTGACGAGGACCTGGCCGGTGGTGGGCGTGGGGACGGGCACCTCGTTGAGCTGGAGGACTTCGGGGCCGCCGTTTTGGGAGATTTGGATGGCCTTCATTGTTGCTGGGATGGATGCCATTTTGATTTTTTTTTCTCTTCTTTCTTTT
Source organism: Trichoderma reesei QM6a (assembly GCF_000167675.1). NCBI lineage: Eukaryota > Fungi > Ascomycota > Sordariomycetes > Hypocreales > Hypocreaceae > Trichoderma > Trichoderma reesei. The sequence continues at coordinate 361,148 of NW_006711163.1, read as the reverse complement.
TTTCTATGTGTCTTCTTTTGCGCTGGAAGGGAATGTAGTCTATGAAAGTATTGGTGTTGGTGTTTGGAGGTGAGGCTGGTTTTGGAGGAGCGACTTTGACGATGGTGTAAGTGAGAATGGGTTTGTAAGCTGAGAGTGAACTGATGAGGGGCAGAGGGGCAGATGAGGAGGGGCAGCACCGAGGCTGTCGCGTTTAGAAACGCTTCGAATCGGGGATTTTGAGCGCAATGAGACTGGATGTATTTATTAATTGGAGTTTTGCGCTTTTACTGCTCAAAGCTTGGGTCAATATCACTCAAAAGTCGACATTAGTAATTCAACGCCCATCTTTTTCCCTGATGAACATACACGGGGCGTGAAGTGAGCAACTCAGGTTTACTCTTTGAAGAGGGCGTCTTCAATACTGCGGCATTCCACCTGTCTATGTTGACTGGCATCTTGAATTGGCATCACGAATGTGTATTTCTTAGTAATAGAGGAGAGAAACACGTATGGCAAATGCCTACAGTGATTTATTGTATCTGCACATGTCATGTATGGCTTCTTCAATCGAACTGCATTTAGTAACCTTACCCAGATAAACAAACATCTAGAATATTTAGAGGAAGCGAGATCTGTTTACTAGGTACCAGTCAAAGATTGAATCTACCTACCAACGACCATATATGATTAGTAGAACAGCCTTCAACGTCATTCATTCACTCAGAACTCACTTGACGCTGTTAAAAGGGGGGTAACTCGACGTGAACTGCTCTCTGCCTTCGCCTTCAAGTTTCTGTCAAACTCAATTGCCGACCAGCAGCCAGCAGCCCGCTCGCCAATATCTTTTCCTGGTATCGTGTCCAGATACGGGTAATTTGAATGGTAACCATCTGAGTCAAATTGGTCAAATGACGTCGTGAGGGGCACAAGTCAAATGCGTCCCCCACGATGCAGAAAATGGAGAGAGCCTTGATATCGCGATAAGAGTCAGAGCCCCGCCAAGGTCAGCCTTACAATCGCAGACCTCAGCTAATCCCTTGAAGAAGCGAATACATCAAATCACTCCAAGCATCTACCAGATATACACAAGCACAACATGCCGCCTAGAATACCTCTCAAGGGCTTTCTCGCCGCTGCTCGATCAGCGCTGACAGCTCCCCCAGCACAACGACCAAACCCCCTCACGCTCGTCGTTGGCAATGAGTCTGCAGGTAAAAAAAACTAACACACATCAAAAAGCCATCTACAATGCATATACAGCAGCAGCAGCAAGCTAACATCATAGCAAGACCTCGATTCTCTCTGCTCAGCCGTAGTCCTGGCATACATCCGCACCAACTCCCCCCCTCACACACTACACATTCCCCTCTCCAACATTCCCCGGTCAGAGCTCGTTCTACGCACCGAAATGACTGCCGTCCTTCAGCGAGCCGGACTCTCTCCCTCAGACATCCTCACGCTTTCCGAACTTCCTGATCTCAAGCCTGAGGAGACGCAGTGGCTCTTGGTGGACCATAATGCCTTGACGGGTCAGCTGCAGAAGTTTCAGTCCAGAGTCATTGGCTGCATCGATCACCACGTCGATGAGAATGTCACCAGCCGTGACGTCAAGCCGCGCATCATTGAGCCTTGCGGAAGCTGCATGAGTCTCGTCATTGATGAGTCTCGGGCTGCCTGGGACTCTTTTCCTCCATTGGACGTTGGACAAGAAAAAGAAGGTGTAGATGCAAAGGAGGCCGCTGCTGAGGAAGATGACAAATTAGCGACACTCGCCTTTGCGCCCATCTTGATCGACACAATCGACCTAAAGGAGGAGCACAAGGTCAAGGAAAAGGATATCCGTGCCGCAAAATACCTGCACTCGAAGATTCGCCAGCAGGGATTTCAGCAGACCAAGTTCTTCGAGGACATTGCTGCTGTAAAGGAGGACATTTCGCAGCTCAGCTTCTACGACATCTTCCGCAAGGACTACAAAGAATGGGAAGAAGCAGGTCTGAAGCTCGGCATAAGTTGCGTCGTGCAGGACTTTGACTACCTCCTCGAAAAAGCAAAACAGCCCGACGTCTTCATTGACGAACTGGCCAGGTGGGCAAAAGAAAGGAAGCTTGATGTCGCAGGCGTCATGACGACGTCGAATCCTGGCGGAGAGTTCCAGCGTCATCTCCTCGTGTGGGGAATCACGGAGAAGGGTGCAGAGGCGGCGAAGAGGTTTCCTGGGATCGCAGAGGGGTTGGGGCTTGAGCAGTGGAAGGATGGGTTGTTAGATGGGGATGATGGGAAGAGGAGGGCGTGGAGGCAGAGGGATTTGAAGTCGAGCAGGAAGCAGGTTGCGCCGTTGCTGAGGGAGGCTTTGAAGGGGGTTGAGGGCAATTCGCAGTCACAGCTATAGATTGTGTTGGTTTGCTGGACAAGAAATTAGAAGAGATTGTTTCGCCATATATAGCTCGTCTAGATATGCAGATGAATTCTATGATACATGAAATATGAGTGAGAGGCGCTAACAGAGCGAACGAAACAAACAAGTCCTCTTTACTTTTGGAGCCACCCTCTATCAATCGTGCTACTCAAGAGTCCTTTGAGTCATTCTCATAAACTCCAGTCTCTTAATTGTAACTGGACGGCATCTGTCCCGACAAGTTGCGCAGAGTCTGCGCGCTGTGCTCCCTCGCCTGCTCATTCACATAATGCTGCCGCATGGTCTCAACCTCCCTCAACACGCGCACAAACTCCCTGTGCGCCAATTGCCGCTGGCCAAACAAGTCCAGCGTGTCCTGGGGCGGAGGGTGATGCAAAAGGTTCTCGGCGGAAGGATCGGCAGCCAGGATACACGCCTTCAACGAGGTGTACAGTGATCCCACGGGCCAAATCTTGGGTTCTTCCTTGAGCATCTCGGGATACACCCAACGCAGGGCATCGGTGCACAGCTTTCGATCACCAGTGGCTGCCATGACGCGATAAGCGTACTCGTACAGCTCCGGCGATCGAGGCAGTAGAAAGCGGGCTGGCGAGCGGAAAGCGTCCCAGAACTTGTCCCAGTCTGACCGGTGCGCATATGCCGCCATGAGCCGAAGAATCTCGCTCGTCTTCAGCGCAGATGTTTGTTTGGTTGACAGCAGATATTCCACATTCTTCTGCGCCCGCTGCAGCTCGGGGCCATATGCCGGCGACGTGACAATGGTTTCGATGAGGGAGATGAGCCAATCCTTGGACGTGACGTGCACACCGCGCTCCTCGGCCATGAGGCTGAGCTGGTCTACCAGAGCAAGTCGTTCCGGCGCAGTGTCTTCCGCAGTCACCTCGGCTTGGAAAATGGCCGAGATGAGGCCCTGAAATGTCTCGCGGCTCACTGGAGTCCCGGCCACTTGAACGTCGTGGATATGCCGCCGCAGCGTACTCAGATCCAACTTTGGACTATGCGGCTGATCTTCTGTTACTAGAGCTCCGGAATCAACTGAAGTCACTCTAGACTCACTGCTCTGAGGAGGGGCTTGGAGGCGTCGTGCCATGGTTGAAAACTGCCGCTGCTGCTGGGAGGCCAGTTTGAGGGCTTGCCACTGCTGGGCAGAAGGGCTGTCGGGCATCTGGATCTTTGCCGAGACCATGGATTCCAGCTCTGAGGGATCCACCACCTTCCTTCCCTTCACCTTCTGCATCTCCTCCATGTTTCGCTTCAGAATGCCTCTCCAGAGGGTTTCCAGATCAAGCTCGTTTCGCCTCGATTCCGTCATGCATTGCACAACCACCGTCGTTCCCGTCAACGGCGTGCCAAATCCAGAGAACCGTCCACTCTCGTCATAACTGTGAGACTCTTGCGCTCCGTGGTCATGCGCGCTGAAGTTGACGCAGACCCAGCCCGTCGAGATACCATTGTCCGAGCCGGGCATAATCATTGTGTTGGTTCCCAGCATCTTGGCCTTCTTCCTCAGCCTGCGCAGCTTCGTCTTGAGCTCTCCGGGCCCAATGAGCCCATCCGCCCGAGCTCCAACTTGGTGGTTCTTGCGCAGCCATCGTACGAAGCGGCCTGCAGAAATGTGCAAGTGCCTCTCGCTTCGTGCCGTTCCGAAGATCATGATGAGGTTGGGCCCGAGTGCTGCCGGCGGGTCCAGTTCGCGGAGGTCCAGCATGGACAGCTCGTCTAGGCCCATGTCTTCGTATATGTACTTCATCATCGGCTCGAGGAGAGGGGGCGCATCTTCGGGCACTTTTGGCAGCGATGCAATGTGTTGTAGCGGCGCACGTCGGGGGGGTTCGACATCCAGGAACCACGGCGTATCTGCGTCCTCGTTGCTGTCGACGATATCCTCCTCGTCTCTCAGCTCTTGGATCCCCGCCTTTTCCTCCGCGCTCCTTTGCGCAGTCGTCCCAAACTGCTGGCTTGCCGCAACACCTCGAAAGCCAGAGCTTGCCACCGGTCTGATGCCCCGCGAGGCCGATTGTCCAATGCCGGCCAGTGGCCTGGACGCAACAGCCCGCAGAATCGCCTGCCGGCATCCGCAGCAGCCCAGCGTCGCAGCGACCGGGCGAGAAATCATCTCTGCGGCCTTTTGTCAGCGCTGTTTTGGCGGAAGATGAAGCTGTTTCGACCACGGGTGAAATCGCCAGTTGTGGCACAAGGCACGACTTTTTGCGCTGCAGAAAAGCTGCCGGGTGGCGTTGGTGGGGCCGACGCCATCATTTTGCTGGCCACACGTGACAGTTTGCCTAGACCGACCAATCATGAGGGGCCTGCATGCTAAAGAGAAAAAAAGATGGGAAAAAAGATTGGAAAAAAAATCCAGCAGTCCCGCATTTGGCGAAAGTTGCTTCTCGCACCACCAGTAACTCTCGATACTGGCGGAACTTTTTGTTCCTTCAACGCCAATCTTCTCTCTTCACTTCTTTTTTTTTTTATTTTCCTCAATTCTGCATTTCTGTTCTACCGCAACCCTTTTGCATTCTGTCCTCGTATATCTCGACCGTCTTCGCTGGCGGTGCGATTGATATCCGCACGTCAAGATGCTGCCGAGGCACGCGGGCCGCAGCGCCTCTCTTCACCATGCAGCTGCCCTCAAGACCATTCGAACCTCGCCCAGACTCTCCTCTCTCCAGTCCTGCATCTCTACACTAAGCTCACGCGGAGATGTGGCCAAGCATCTGCGGCCATGGCGCCGAGGACTCGATCTTGGCTTCGGCTCACACGAGCGAACGCTTGCCACAGCCGTAGACGACTTCAAAGTGGAGGGAATGCCGTATAATAACCTCTCAAGCTCATCAATACCGCCATTCGAGATTCACGCATTCAACCCAGCGTCACCATTGACCATTCCCGAGCCGGGAGCCCCAAAGCCCCAGACGAAGACGAACACCTACGGCATCCCCGGTGAACCAGAAGATATGCTCATGGTGTTTGACGCCTGCATCAGAGTAGGAAAGCTTGAAAGAGCAGCGCTGGTGCTGAAGCGTCTCAGCTCCGTGGGCACCACATCAGACGAAGAGCGAATCATTCTCAACAACAAGTACTTGCGAGCATCTCTCAACCAAATGCGCACCACGCCCGATCGAAAGCAAGCTGAGCAGCTCCACAAATGGTATGAGTTGCAGATAAGAAGCAAGAATTTGCCACATACGGCCGAGACAATCGCCTGCATGCTCAAGGCATCTCTGCTGTCTGAGCGGGGCGCCAGACTTGAACGTCTGGTGAAGCGATATATGGGCATGGCCCCGGACGAAGCTGGACTGCGCGTCCTCAGCATGGACGAGATCCTCAGCGACCAGGACCTTGCCGTCATCACCCGAATCTGCCCGACCTACAACTTTGCCCCTGACGAAGGTGATCTTGAAGACCTGGCTCTTGCACAGGAAAACTCTCAAGAGGCGGAAGCGTCGTCTAGCCTTGACACCGAGGCTGGCCAGTCATCAGCCTCTGGGAGTGTCCCGGAGCTCATCCCAACCCCGCAACGTGGCGAAGGTCTCAATACCCTGAAGAAGGGCCTTGGACTCTTGCTGGGGCTGCAGAATGTCGACATTTCCAAGCTTCCTTATTCCGATCGCGTGGATATTCAACTGCAGCTGGAGCGGGACACAATCAGCTCGGCAATCGAGAAATGGCGGCTGGACAACAAAACACTGCAGAAGCGAGGTGTCACTACAGCTCTGGCGCCATCCCACAAGGAAGGGTCTATGTCGCAGAACTTGGCATCCTGGATGAGCGCCATGGAGACCCGGATCTACCAAGAGCTCAGGCTTATTGAACAGTCAGAAGCAAAGAAGTCGAAATCGGACAAGGACCTGACACGGTGTATCTACGGTCCATTTATACAACAGGGTGACCCGGCGCGCCTGGCGGCTGTAACGATCTTATCAGTCATCAACCTCGGAACTGTTCTAGGTGTCGAGAAGGGCCTCCCCATCAGCAGACTCATTACACATATCGCCAAGGCTGTTCAGGAGGATATCGAGATGTACCAGAAGGAATTGGCCGAGAGGAGGGCTCGACGAGAGCGCAAACTGCGCTTCGTAGGCGGCAAGGACAAAGCAAGCAAAAAGGCCAGCAGCAAAGATGCTGGCAAAGAGGAGGAGCCGCCCGTTCTGGTCGACACGACGGAGCAACAATCGGCTATGGAAGAAAACAGCCGAAGCCCCTGGTCTTTACAAATCAAGGCCCAGGTTGGCTCAATTCTGCTGCAGATGTTGATGGAGTCTGCCAAGATCAACGTTGTGGTGGAGCGTTCAGAATCCAAAGAGTTGATCAGCCAATATCAGCCCGCCTTCAATCACCAATCGGTCCTCCGAAAGGGCAAGAAAGTGGGAGCCCTCTTTTTCAACACTCGCTTGGTCGAGCAGCTCAAGCGAGAGCCCGTGGGAGACTTCATCGCCAAACACATCCCAATGGTTGTTGAGCCCAAGCCCTGGCAGTCTTTTACCGAAGGTGGCTTCTTGGACAGCACGACCAGCTTTGTCCGAGTGAAGCCAGGAGATGTCGAGCAGAAGTTGTACAGCAACGCGGCGATCAAGCGAGGCGATATGACGCAGGTGTTCAAAGGTCTGGATGTTCTTGGCAAGACGCCATGGATCATCAACAAGGATACCCTGAATGTCATGATGGAGGCATGGAACAGTGGCGAAGAAATCGCCAACATACCACCGCTCAACCCGAATCTCACAATTCCCCCCGAGCCAGATTCTTCGGCAGATCCACTTGTCCGGAAAAACTGGATTCGAGCAGTTAAGGCGATTGAGAACGAGCGCTCCGGTCTACACTCGCAGCGATGCTTCATGAACCTGCAGCTAGAGATTGCACGAGCCTTCCGCAACCAGACCATCTATTTCCCGCACAACGTCGACTACCGAGGCAGAGCATATCCCATGCCGACATACCTCAACCACATGGGTGCCGACCACGCGCGAGCCATCTTGAAATTCGCGAGAGGCAAAGAGCTGGGGGTCAGGGGCCTGAGGTGGCTGAAGATCCACCTTGCCAACGTCTACGGCCTGGACAAGGCCAGTTTTGACGAGCGCGAGGCTTTTGCGGATGAGAATGTGGCCAACATTATCGACTCTGCCACCAACCCCTTGAACGGCAGCAGGTGGTGGCTCAAGGGTGAAGACCCTTGGCAGTGTCTCTCTGCTTGCTTTGAGCTCAAGGCCGCCCTTGAGCTTCCCGACCCCACAAAGTTTGTGTCGCATCTCCCGGTTCACCAGGATGGTACCTGCAACGGACTTCAGCATTATGCAGCCCTCGGTGGTGACACATGGGGAGCGAAGCAAGTCAACTTGGAACCTGGTGACAGGCCTGCCGACGTGTACTCAGCGGTCGCCGATCTCGTCAAACAGGCCATTGCCAAGGACAAGGAGAACGGGAATGCCTTTGCAGAAGCCCTCGACGGGAAGATTACCCGTAAGGTTGTGAAGCAGACTGTGATGACGAACGTGTACGGTGTCACATTCTCGGGAGCAAAGAAGCAAATCTGCAAACAGATTGATGCTTTGTATCCCGACTTGGGCGAAAAAGTCGGCATTTCCAACATGCTGCTGTCGACGTACATTGCCAAACAAGTCTTCCAAGCCCTTGCCACCATGTTCAAGGGTGCGCACGACATCCAGTACTGGCTTGGCGAGATTGGTGGACGAGTGTGCCGAGCCCTGACGCCGGCCCAGCTCCAGCAGATTGTGGATCAGTATGGCGAAGGCGATGATGGCACCTCTCGCACCAGCAAGGCCAGGAAGTCGGCGACGACGGCCAGGAAGAAGGTCGAGTTCGATGACCTCGTCCAGCAGTTCCGATCGTCTGTCGTTTGGACAACGCCCCTTCGGATGCCCGTCGTTCAGCCTTACCGCAAGACTACTGCTCGCGAGATCAAGACGTGCCTTCAAGCCGTCATCTACCCTATGAGCGACCAGACGGATCCGGTGAACAGGAGGAAGCAGCTTCAGGGTTTCCCTCCCAACTTCATCCACTCCCTGGACGCCAGCCACATGTTGCTGTCAGCGCTGGAGTGCCACGCTCGGGGGCTCGACTTTGCTGCTGTGCACGATTCGTTCTGGACACATGCGGGCGACCTCGATGTCATGAACGAGGTCCTGCGCGAGGCCTTTATCCGAATCCACGAAGAGGATGTTGTTGGCCGCCTGGGCGCCGAGTTTGCGGCGCGTCACCAAGGATCGATTTACCTTGCCAAGATTGACCCCGACACCCCGGTTGCCAAGAAGATCAAGGAGTTGCGCAAGGCCAGCAAGCTGTCACCCAAGGAGGAGCTCCTCCTTGAGCACAAGCGTAACCAGCTGAAGCTGTCTGGAAACCCCTGGGACCTCGAGGCCGCCAAGAAGATTGTCACCCCCGCTTCTGTGTACGAGGAGATGATGGCTGCCGAAGTGGACATGGACATCCATGAAGATGTTAAGGACATTGGCTTGGGCGCCATTCCGGAAGAGGCCGAGCTTGTCGACCAGGAGGATCTCGAGGCCCAGACCGACAACTCGGCCGTGTCGGCAGAGTTCACCGAGCGGCTCATGAAGGACATGCACTCGTCCTTCTTTGAGACCCAGGTGGTGGGCGAGAAGCCGGCTCCGTCGCAGAAGAAGAAGAAGACGCCGCTGCCTGTTTGGCTGCCGCTGACGATCCCGGAGGTCCCCAAGAAGGGCGATTTTGACGTGAAGCGCTTGAGGGAGAGCAAGTACTTTTTCTCATAGACATGTATGGATGGTGTGGTGTATATCTCGACTATATTCTTACTACTACGGCCGATTTCATGAAGGGACATTTGGAGAGTATTATGGGGTGGTTTGGCGTTGAAAATGGGTGCATTTATTTGGCGTTTGTGTGGTTAGCAAAATCTTGGCGGGGGCGCATTTTCAGCGGGTTTTTGATACATCTTGTATATTAGGATTTGGTGGCATCACACCGAATGAGTTTATCATGCCATGCCATGATAGATAAAATCAAATAGTCAAAAAGTCAAAGAACGAAGAAGAAAGAGTTAAAGAGAGAATATACTGACGGCTTTGATGAAATCGTGATTGGAGCAATCGTCTTATTCGTTCTATCTACAAAACAGTATTTACCGAACAGTTGCGTTCTTCAGAGACTTGACAGTGCAAACACCACCGCTCTCAGTCACCAGCCTGCCCACACCCGTCTTGCCCAGCTGCTCAACAGCGCTCGCGTCAAAGGCAGCCTCAAGGTTTTCCGTCGTGGTGAAGCCCGGCTGGAACGTCTCCCAGATCTTCTTCTTGGGGTTCAAGACGCCCTCAGGCTCGCCCTTCCAGCCCTCGAAGAAGACACGCTCGCCGGCCTTGGCACCCTCGGGGGGCGTCACCAGCTCGACGGGGCCCTTGTGGTCGTCGACCTCGCCCTCCTTGACCTTGGGCGAGGCGGCGAGGACCATGGCGCAGGACTTGATGCCGCGCATCTTGACGGGCTTGAGGTTGCACACGACGACGACCTTGCGACCCTGCATCTCCTCGAGAGGGACAAGGCCGTTGAGGCCAGAGCACACGGTGCGGCAGATCTGGCCCTCGTACTCGGTGGTGTCCTCGCCGGGGGCGTCGCCCATGGCAATGGTCGAGACGTAGAGCGAGTCGGCGTCGGGGTGGTTGACGGCCTTGAGGATGTGGCCGACGCGCAGGTCGATCAGGCAAGGGGACAGAGGGGCGGCGGGCGCGGGGGCCTTTTGCGGCTTGGGAGCCTTCTCCTTCTTCTCCTTCTTGGGCTTGTCGCCTCCGGCAGCGGCGGCGGCAGTGCCCTTGGCTTGGTCAACGACCTCCTTTGCCTTTTCCTTGACCTCCTTGGCCTTTTCCTTAGTGCGGTCGACGAGAGTGGCGTCGTTGTTGTTGTTGCCTCCGGCGGCGGCAGCGGCAGCGGCAGCCTTCTCCTTCTTGAGGCGCTCCTTTTCGGCCTTTGCGTCAACGGGGGGCTTGACGTACAGGACCTCCTCCTGGTCGACCTTGACCTTTTGCTCGTCCTTCAGATCGAGCCCAAAGACGGGCGCGTTCTGGACAAAGTCGACATGGCGGACGATGTGCGGCAGACCCTTTTCGCCAGTGCGCTCCTCGGGCGTCCACTTGGCGACGATGGGCGCGAGGGCCTCGTAGATGGCGACGTCGGCCTTGCTGGGCTTGCTGCCGAGGAGCGTCGTCCGGCTGGAGAGGTGGCCGTTGAGCGTCTCGAGGATCTCGGACTTGTTGTCGGCGGACTTGAGGCGCTCCGAGGTGGTGAGCCACTGCTGGATCTCGGCCTCTTCGGTAGGCGTGTACTTCTGGGAGCTGAGGGCTGCCATTCTTCTGACGGTGAGGAAGGTTACCGGGGAGGAGATGAAGCGGAGTGGGCGAGAAATTCTGCTCGAAAGTGAGCGGGGGATGAGGCGATGCAGAAACAGCTTTGCTGGTTTGGGGGGGATAGAAGCCGAGTTGATTGGCTTCTTCTCTGGCTTTTTACAGTATGTATGTATGTATGGTGTTTTGGGTGTGAGTCTTGAGATGGACAATTTTTGATAGCGGGGTCGGTCAATCGTGGTGGGATGGAGGGGCAAGAGGATGAAGTGTGGCACAGTGTGGCGCTGGCAGGCTTCTTGTGGCGCTTTCCAGCCACGCTCGATCGATCTCCGGGAAGCGGGAATCGTGGCTTGACGCGATGGAAGGAGAGAAAAGCCACTTTACGCGCAAACGCCAGAAATTGGTAGTGCAATGGCACGTGATCGCGTTGCCATTTCGCGTTTCGCTACGTCACGCCGCATCTCAGCTCTCTTCACGATTCCCTTGTCTCGACTCTGCGAATCTGGTGAATGCAGCGTGGATTGCGCTGCAATTGGCCTTTTGGACAGCTGGCACGCTTCACTTTTGGTTCATCTCGCCCATGGTTCCTGCATTAGCGCACGGGCATCTCGTTTCCCGACTTTTTCTTACGCGCCGAATTCTTGTGTAACCCTCACCACCCGCTGTCGTGAATCTTTGGCTGGCCGGCTGCATCGGCGAGGACTGGCCTCCGTTTACTGTACTCTGAATTCCGTTTGCACTTGATTTCTACCCCATCCAAGGTTCTTGATCAGTTACGCTTTCGCTTGAATCGTCATGGCGAACACCTCGGCCTCGGAGATTGACTCAATCATGTCGACTTCACGGACGCCGACTACGGCGCCCTCTTCTCCGCCAGTAGATCCGTTTGACGACCAGGAAGACGTCGGCCTCGTTGACGAAGACATCATCAAGGAAGAAGCAAGGGCGCGCTCTGCAAACAATGCCCTCGAAGAAAAGCGCCGTGCTTCCCTGCTCAAGCAGCGACGGAAGAAGAAGGCTGAGACGAAAGCCGAGCGAGAGGCTAAGGCCCGAGAGTTGGATGAGCTGCTGCAGAAAAGTGCAGCCTTTAGCGACATCTTAACCAAGAAGACACAGGTTCTTGGTCGAGTGGGGAGCAGCATCGATGGCCAGAAGCTGGGAGAGCATAACCTGCAGATGGCCACGCAGCCCAAGTGTATGGTTGGCGGCACGATGAGAGAGTATCAACTAGAAGGCTTGACCTGGATGTACGAGATCTGCTCGCAGGGCATGAGCGGCATCTTGGCCGATGAGATGGGTCTTGGTTGGTGATGCATCTCATCTCATGTTCTATCGACATGCTGACCCATGTTTCAGGTAAAACGATTCAGACCATCGCCCTCATAGCACTACTTCGGGAACAAGAGCAATACCTTGGACCTCATCTCATTGTTGCTCCCCTGAGTACACTTTCGAACTGGATTGACGAATTCCACAAATGGGTGCCTTCAATACCTATCGAGATGTACCACGGCAACAAGGCCCAACGAGAGGAGATTTTTCGCAAGAAAATCATGAACCACCTGAAATCTGGCCGGCCTACTGAAAAGTTTCCCGTTGTTTGCACGTCTTACGAGATGGTCTTGAATGACCACCATAACCTGTCGCGCATCAAGTGGGAGTTCATCATCATCGTGAGTATCATCAAATCCGTTTGCAGAACTAACTGCTAATCTCTTTGGCATAGGATGAGGGTCATCGCATGAAGAACGCTGATGCAAAGTTGTTTCAACAGCTGCGCCAGTTCTCATCCGCCACTCGTTTGCTCATCACAGGGACGCCGCTTCAGAACAACTTGAAAGAGCTCTGGTCTCTTCTTCACTTCCTGCTGCCGAATATCTTCACTGACTGGGAGGCTTTCGAGTCATGGTTTGATTTCTCGGAATTGGGCGATGAACAAGGGACTCAGCAGTTCATCGAGGACCAGATGAAGCAGGATCTGGTCAAGAAGATCCACCTCATACTTCAACCACTGTTGCTCCGGCGTATCAAGCAAGATGTCGCTGCATATCTCCCGAAAAAGCGAGAATATGTTCTCTTCGCTCCCATGACGAAAGAGCAAACAGACCTGTACAACGTCATCTCCAACAAGAACAGTGATACCAGATCATACCTCGAAGACAAGGCTGTCGAAATGATTCGATCGAAAACGACGTCTAGGGCCACCACTCGATCCTCTTCACGTGCAAGGTCAATTACCAAGAAAGATAAGGAGGAAAAGCCGGTGTCACTGCCTCTCCGGCAGAGTGCTAGAGGCAAGGATAGGTCAGCATCTCCGGCAAACGCTTTCAGCCTGATGATGGGCAAGCGGGGACCAGGACGGCCTCCTAAGAATGCCAAGTCCGAGTCATCGCCCACCCTTCAGACGCCGAAGCGGAAGAGCCCGCCAACATCCGTTGCGTCGGGCTCCAAGAGCTCAAAGTCTAGTCGGCAGTCAACTCCGTTGAGTACTCGAGGTCGTCGCCATGCCGGTCGTTCATATAAAGAAGCCGATTCTGACGAGGAGAAAATGTCTGATGATGAGTTTGAAGAAAAGCTGGCCAGGGAAATGGCCACTGAAGACAGTGACGACAAGCCTTCTGAGCCAATGTCTGCTGAAGACATGGAAATGGCACAGACCCTTGACATGGCTAGTATGTTTTCCATCGTAGTTTCAAGCACATCCATACCGCGCGGATGCTAACAAGTTTACAGAGAAGCAGATCTCGCGCAAGAAGCTGGGCAACCCTCTAGCTCAGCTTCGACTAGTTTGCAACAGTCCTCACAATTTCTACAACCCGTGGGCTGTAGCGACCGACATCCCAGTGGATGAAAGCATTGTCACAGCATCTGGCAAAATGCTTCTCCTCGATCGTCTGTTGAAGCACCTCTTCAAGAGCGACCACAAAGTGCTCATCTTCTCTCAATTTACTACGCAGCTTGATATTTTGGAAGATTATTGCAGAGAACTACGTGGCTGGAAAGTATGTCGCATCGATGGCAGCATCGCTCAGGCCGACAGGAGGGAGAGCATAAAGCTCTTCAACAGTGATCCAGAGTACAAAATATTCCTCTTGTCCACTCGCGCCGGTGGTCAAGGCATCAATCTGGCTTCTGCGGATACCGTTATTCTCTTCGACAGCGACTTCAACCCTCAGCAGGATTTGCAAGCTCAAGACCGCGCGCATCGTATTGGTCAAGAGCGTCCAGTGCTGGTGTATCGCCTTGCTACCAAGGGAACTGTGGAAGAGTCCCTCCTGCTCTCTGCGGATGCAAAGCGGCGACTGGAAAAGCTGGTGATTCGCAAGGGAGGCTTCAAGACGATGGGTCAGAAATTGAACGAAAAGGAAGAAGATCTGGATCCGGAAACACTGCGAGCGCTGTTGCTCAAGGATGGTCAAGTATACGAAGTGTCGGGAGGCGATGATATTCTGAGCAATCAGGATCTGGACACGATATGTGATAGGAGTGAAGAAGCGTTTGAAAAGGCGGCTAGAGGTGATGGAGACGCGGATGCATTCAGAGTGGTAGAGACGGGTTCAGATTCGATCAAGATGGCGGGAAAGGCTTGACGCATTTGCTGAAACGAATACATGGCTGGAATGGATTACAACGGCTATTGATGGGATACTCATGACAACGAAAGTGGTGATAGTCATTCAGTTGATGTCAATCTGGGTGTAAATCTAGAAGAGATGCAACTGCGCTGTTACTCCCCAGGTAGCAAGCTCACTAGCTAGATATGCTACCTTTGAAGTTATAGTCGATCGGCTCATGATACCATAATCGACTGGTCGATATCTCTTTCATTTGTTCATTTGGGGACAAGCGTTCAGTACTGTCATTCTGTCCATCCAACGTGTGTAGATTCAGCGCCAACAACTACAAGAGTCTCACGAGACGAACATTATCGAACATGGTGACGACACTTATCATTCTGTACCTATGTCCTGTATGTAATAGAGCCTTATTGTCAGGAAACTTGTGACATTCGGACCCGAATAAAGTCAACGTTATCTACCTAGGTACAATTATACACGAAGACAAGCTACCTTTATTGGCTAGGGTAATCTGATCTACAAGACCTTCAAGGCCAATACTGGACGTGCAAGCATTGACATCTGTTACTGTTCTGTTTTGAGCAATTTCATGACAAGTTCAGACCGCCTGAGGAATCTGCCGCTTCCGATAGGTTGGCACATTCTTCTTGTTGATCCCTGTATCATGGCAGCCGCATTACTTCGCCACCGCGCTAGAGTTCACCATGCAGCCGGTGAAATGATCCAAGGATCTTTTTTCACAGCATTCTTAAGCCTCCCTTGACGTATACTCACAGAAGCCGAATCCAGTTACTCTGGCATGCGCAGTGATTAATCAACCAGTCAGGTCTTGCCACGATGCTGATCTTTCAGCTGCCCGTTTTTCTTTGCTTTCACAGCAAAATTAACCCCCCTCAAGTCTTTGAGAGGGAGCAGCAGCCTGATTTCTTGGGCAGACATGACGGCCAGCAGTTCAGCTAGGCCATTGATGCAATATCCCCAAGTGTACAGTGACAGTTTGCGGTATGAGTAGCATAGAGTAGGAACAGAAACATATCTAGGTACTATTTTGGCATGAATTCCTACTAGAACGACATGAGATACCTAGGCAGTCGTTCCTGAAGAAGTACATACAGCGATACCTCAAGAGCCGAGCAATACAGAAGGAAATGCTATTAGAGCATGATGATGTCCGTTCCTTCAATCCTCCTTCATACTGTAGATGATAGTGATATCTACGCACTGCCAAGCCACCCGAGGTGTGAACAGCCATACGGTTCAGGGAAGGACGCCTTTGTGCAACAGAATCGAGAACTCCCCCGAATCATCGTGACAGAAAGATTAAAGAAATTTCTCATTTCTTCAAAGTACGTTTGGCTCTTCGAGGTCCAAGGAAACCTGGGCATCAACATGTGCTAAACTCCTTGCAAACATAGACTATGGTATAATAGAGCAACCCCAAGAGCTCGGCTCTCCAACGACTATTTCTTCGCAGCCGCAAGAACATACTCCTCATTCTGCTTATTATACTCCCTCACAAAATCCGTCACATTCGCCGGCGTATCAACCTTATTGTACTCGGTAGGAATAGGGTCGCCAATCCTCGAAAAGACCGGCAAAACGCCCGTCCAGACTTTCCCCTGGGCATCCGCGTCTTCCAAATCATGCCTATCATCATGCACGCCGCCATCGCGAAACTTTGCGCTGCCGGAGGAGATGCTCACTCTGAGGATGCTGGTGCTCTGCATCTCGGCGGGCGTCGGGGGCTGGCGGGAGGTGCGCCAGCGGTCGGGGACGACGCCGTTGGTGATGAGCTCCATGGCGTAGAGCTTCTCCGCGTCGTCGGTGACGAGCGTGGCGTGGCCGAAGAGGGTGGCGGAGCGGTAGTTGTAGGAGTGGTTGAAGGGGGATGTGGCGAGGATGAGGGCGTCGACGTGGGAGGCGGAGATGCAGACGGGGAGGCCTTGCTCTTGCTCTTGCTCCTTATCCTGAGGAGAAGAAGAGGAGGAGGATGATGAGGAGCGGGCGAGGTTCATCATGCGGGAGGAGACGTAGCCGTGGAGGTAGAGATCGAGAGGGTCGCCGAGGTCCGCGCTGGGACGGTCAAAGGAGCCCATGTGGCCGATCATGGGCAGGATGGTCGGGAAGGGGGAGTCATTGTCCGGGGTGTTGAAGGCGACGTTGAGCAGGGGAGAGGAGTTGATGAGGGAGTGGATTGCTTCGAGGGCGTAGCTTGCGCGGTCGGATTTGCGGCGGACGGTGTTTGTTTTCGTTTTGGGGTACTCGAGGGTGTGACGGCCCATTTTGGCGGTGTTGGAGGAGTTGATGAAGATGGGGATCAAGTCGGAGTAAGGTAAGTTGTGATGAGGGAAGTTGAATGAAGCTGGGCTTGAAGTGGATGAAGTGTTGTTGAGAGCTGTATAAGTCGAGTTGGGGAGCTTGCTTGAAGATGGGCTGTCTGTCTAATGGATGGGCAAATCAAGGATCATCGACGGGTCTTTATAAGTCTGAATGAAGAGTGCACTGGCTCTTGACGAGAGAGTCGACATGTGACTCTTTGTTGATGAACCGGAAACTTGACGACATGAATCCTATGGCCCGGCAGCGGCAACGAGGGGACCGGGCCGGCGGCCGGGACATCCACGCCCTTGAGATTACTATTGGAAGAGGGCAATTGGCCGGCGTTGCGCGGCTAGCGGAGGTGTCTCAAGCTGTTTGTACCTTATGTGTGTATGTCTCATGCACCTCCATGTGTGACATGTGGGCGGAATTGCCTTTCTGGAGGAAGTGCAGAGATGGAGTGTGGGGGAAGTGGCTGAAGACTAGCAGGATCACGACTTACACGATATGCTTCTCAGCCTGCCCGGGGATATATAGAAGTATACGTTACATGGACGTGGATGCGATTCCTTGGTGTACGTGGCTAGTAATCTGAACCTCATTTGTAATGTCTTTCATTGCTGGTATGCAACTGATTTCGTGGGACGGAAGAGGAGGTTGCAACGTCAGTGTTGGAGCCGGCTTGGGGCGGGTAAAAGAACGAGCGATGGCTTCCATTGGTAGGTAGGTAGTCAGGTAGCTTGGGGTTCTGCTGTTAGTAATAGTTGGAGTGAGTTGGGGAAGCGTTCGACTACGGCTAATGGTGGTTAGATGAGGGCTAATCCGATGTCTACTTTGAGTTGCTTTGGGGTTGTTGGGCTTTGATGCGGAGGAAAACTTGATTGAGTCATGTTGGAGTCCATATCCAGAATTGGACCTATATCTGGAGGAAGGGTGCAGACCTGGATTGTGGTGTGACAAGCTCACCTACATTAATTCATAAGGAAAGTATTTGATCAGATGAATGAAATAACAGACAGTTTTAGTGCTTTCGGACCTCTTTTTGAGTGTCATCGTAGAACTGACTTGATTAGATGAGATTGGTGTTGAGCATACCTTCATGTTATCTTACATGAGTCTGCGGCATGCTGGATTACTAGGGATTAATAAGTGGCCCACCACCAATCGTATACCACCAGCCACAATTATTCCCTGGCTACGTAAAGAAAGCGTCGAACAGAAGCAAGGCATGACAGAGACAAAGTCAACGATCAATGCCAATGCTGTAGCGAGATTGAACAAGAGACGAGGCAGGCTGATTGACTGCTGCTTGTGGCGGTGCAAACGGGGTTCCTGGCCTGTGGCTCAGCACAACTACCTACATGTAGACAAATTCAACGCCCTTCAGACGAACCGGTGCCTGCCAAGGCGGTCAGGGTCAGGGTTCATACAGGGGGCTTGACTCCTCCCCCCTGTCGCCAGAGACTTGCCCTCTTCCAACATCTGCCAGAATTCGAATCACGGTCAAGGCACATACGAGTACTGCTACTACAGAGTCCAGGCGTCTCTCTCTCGACACTGCAATTCGGCCCCGGGCGACGCACTGCTCTGCTCTGCTTGTCTTGCATGTTATTACTAGGTATTCGTCTTCACTGCAACACCCTTGCAATCAATCGTCCAAGCCTCGCGCGGCCTCGGTGCAGATCCCCGTGCATGGCGATGTGAGATTGGATCTCGAGCTGCCGCTCCACCAGCGCTGCGACCAGGGTGTCTTGCTTCGGTACAGTACAATGATTAGCTGTTGGAAGCGCGTGATCGATGACCGAGAGAGAGCCCTCAGTCGAAACACCAGCGACGGCAGCATCCAAACGAGATACGAGCCTCATAGCACAATAACAGACGGCCGCAAATTCTTCATCCGCTGACTCGCCCCGTCTCTCGCCTCGCAGCGCCGCCATGCGTGAAGCACCCCCGGTCGTTTCGTTTGCCCGTGCTAGAACAGGAGGCTTCGTGTGTAGCATCTTTTGCACACCATGCCCGTCTCCCGACATTGGAGGTTTCAAGTGAAACGACACCACCCCGGAGACTCCTCTTGCTAGCCCAATCCAGCCTCTGCCTCCTCCCAAAGGCCGTCTGGATCGAACGCTGCCGTGTGTCAAGTCCAAGGACTGTGTTTCTTGGCAGCTTGAGTTGTCGAGAGGCGGACTGACAAGAGAAAAATTGAAGCCTACTGTACTGAGGTCGCTTGTCTGCCCCCCCTTCCCTGCCGCCATGGGTGTCGCCCCGGAAGTTGACGATAGTCTATTGTGTGGCACCCATTCCTGAGCCTTCTCTTCTCTTCTCTTCTCTTTTTCCCTCTCTTTCGCAACTCACACTTTCTCTACTGCCTTGGAGATTGACCGCGTCTCGTGGGAGTTGTGAGGAGTTGTCGGTCTTTTCTTTCATAATGCTTCAGTTCGATTCTTGGTGCTGATACCTTTTTCTTCTCTTCTTGCTGTGATTTGGTCTTCCACCCGTCCTCTCGTTATTCTTTCTATCACGACATCTGTCTCGCCCATTGACTGGGTGTTTCGTTTTTTCATTCTGTTCAATCTCTAATAATCCAACTTACCATCTGGTGTCGCTGCCATGGCAGGCTCCAGCAGCGCCCCGGCTCTGGCCGCGACCATCGTTTTGTTCGTGATACCCGACCTCGACCTCGATTTGCGAGACATCCGGAAGAGATCGCCGTGTGCTGACTTGTAGGATCTGCAACTGTCCAGTGGTCTCGTTGTTCTGGCCGCTTCCACGGCCATTCTTCTTTTCTTTGTCAAAGCGAGTCGATCGCCTCTCCTGCGAAACGAGTTGAGGCTGGCCCTCTCCTTTTTCCTCGCGTCCTCGGCAATCTGGGCATTCATCGAGCTCGGCGCTTCGCTTGTTCACCAGCCGACCTCGACATGTCAGACGCTCATTCTGTTCGCCACTGTTTTCGACCAGGTCGCTCGAGTCTCGGTGGAGCAGTTCTTCCTCTGGGCGTTCAATGGCGGAATCAAGTCCTCGACCATGTCGCTGGCTCTGCAGGGCGCCCTTCTTGTGCGATTCGTCCTGGGTGCAATCTTCGTCGCGGTTCAACGACCCCAGTTCGACCCGGTGTGCGTCGCCAGCAACATGCTTCTCCCTGTCGGCGTCATCGTCATGACGGCTGACATGGGCATGTTTGGTGTCCTCGCGACCAAGGCTCTCCTGGCGAGGAGGGACCATTCTGGCCCGGCGCAGTCCAAGACGTTAATCTTTTTCACTGCTGCGTTTGGCATCTGGACAGGAGTCAGTACCTTTGCTGCCAAGGAGACAAGGAGAAGAAACAGAGCAAGCATAAAGGCTAACCTGCCCCTAGTTGAGCATTCCTCTTTTCTTGGGACTTGAGTCCACTGGCTACATCTTCCGAACAATCTTGCCTGCCATAGGCTTGCTGATTCTAATAGGTATGTCATAACGATGTGAGCCCCAGATGTCTCTGCTGATCAACGATAGGAATTGTGGCTCTCTCTACGACGGGGTTGGTTTCGCTGCCTACGACGTCTCTTCTGCACTTCCACAAGGGGGAATCGTCCGAGTCGGCAAACGTCGAGACGGAGACACGCAACCTTTCCGACCCTCTCCATTCACAAGGCATGACGTCGACCGCGCCTCCCGCTCTGCCTCTCATCAGACAGCCATCCTCCGGCAGGGGTATTGGAGGAGTTCCCATCGAGGGCGAACTGTTCCCCCCCATGCGAACCCAGCAGGCCTCTTTCAAGCCGCACTCTAAGAAGCAAATGACGGAGAAGGCCTACAATGGAGGAAAGATTATCATCTCGAAACCGGTCATGGCGGACTCCAGCGAAACAGACGCCTTCGACCACATCCAGACCATGGACCTGGCTGCCGCCGCAGCGAAAGAGCGAGAGCGCCGCGAGAAGTTTCTTCCCCTGATGAGCTTCGACGCGATGCTCAATGAGCCTCTGTTCCCAAAGTCAAGGGATCTCACGGCCAACTGGCAGACCTCCAACGGCAAATCTTGGTATGCCGACGAGGGAAGCAGCCCGGCAGCGCAAGAGCGTTCCTTCGCGACCACCTCAGCTGTGCAGCTCTCGCCCGGCATGGACGAGACACGCCGACGTTCCCCTCGACACCCCATTCAAGCTAGCGCTCCCTCTCCAGTGGAGGACCAGACTCGAACACCAAGGGCAGTATCGCCAAGATCAACAAAGGCGCTGCTTTCGAAAGCCCACATCCAGGAGCCAAAGTCGGCCGCAGCACCTCCGCCGCCAATCAAAGTGCTCCCAGCTGTTCCAGCAGTCCCCTCTTCCATCGACCAGTTCATGGTGGATCCTCGAATCGCATCCCTCCCTCGAAGCAAATCCGTCAAGAATGATATTCGGCCATCCCGACGTCGACCCCAGTCGCCTGTCGAGGCGGAAGAAGTCAAGGACACCAAGACGCCCCTCCAGCGAAGGGCGACCGTAGGGCTGCCGTTCAATCCAAGAGCCCGAGCGACCAGGATGTTCACCGGACAGCGGGGGACTGGCAAGGACCAGCCGATCATGTTCTTCAATCACGAGGAAAGCAGTCACCCTGTGTATGCCGCGCCCGAACCCGACGACAACAGCGATGCCCTGTCCCGGAAATCTGTCATCCATCGACCGAGGCCTATTCCTCGCAAGTCCACTGCTACTTTGGCCGAGTCCATCTCCTCCGAGACGGACTCCATGGCGTCCACGGCCGAGCTCCTGGGGACGGTCAGCAGCCCCATTGACGACATTTTCACCATTGTGTCGACACCCAAACTTCCCATGGTATCCCCTGTGACGGTCAAGACTCTCTCGCAGAGTACACTGGGCACGGTGGCGATCTCGCCTGGATCGTCCGCTTTACACAAGACCGTCAGAAGAACATCCTACGTTCCTGATCTGCCGGCTCTCCCCACGGAGTTCAAGGCTCAACAGTCAAAGATTGCGCATAATGTTGCTCCTGAGGTGACCGCTACAAGCATTTGGACGGTCGCTCCGAATGAGCACGCTCCCTTCTCTATGGCCAACAATGATGAGCCGCACTCGGCTCACAATAACCGGCGGTTTTCTGTCAACACTCAATCATCGTATGAGGGAACTATCGGCCGCAATTCGGTCGTATTTGCTTCAGATGACAAGACGACCGCATCAATGGCCCATCCCCTCACCGAGCGCCGCTCCAGGCACGAGAGCGCTGACTCTGAACTCTCTATGATGCTTAGAGCAGCACCACTACCGCCTGTCGCCGGCGAGGGAGGTGTCCCCGAAGTCCCCGCTGTGCCCGTCATGTTCAAGGATGGACGGACAACGCCATTATCGGAGGAGGAAGAGGATGCTCAAGAGGCGGCTAAAGAGTTGGCATCATGGCACCGACGCATTGGCGAAGAGCTTCCTGGGTTCTCCACCCAGCTGAACGATAGGAGACATCGGAAGCTCCCGGTGCCGAAGCCTCTGGCCCTTGGCAACTCGGCCAACGTTACTGTGGTGGTCCAAGCTGAGCCGTCACCCGAGGAGCCTGAGCAGGAGGCCCTCGACAGAATCCACGAGCAGCTGAAGAAGTTGGAGGACAAGGAGACGCGCGCAACCATTAGCGAGAAGCAGCGATTGGATCTCTTGGCAAACTTGGAGTCTGAAATGGGCGCTCAAGAGTCCCAGTGGCAGATGCTCAAGGTTGACCTTGCCGCAACCCCGTCGACTGTCATCTCCACGCCAGGCGGCGTCCCCTCTGTGCGCAGCAGCGTCGATATCAACAGCGCGCTTTCCAAGGCCAGACTCAGTGCAGGTGCCGGAGACTTGCTCACTGCTCTCCAGGATGAAGCCAACCGCCGCCTTTCGACTGCTTCAGAGCAAACGCCGAGGGATGAGGTCAACCGCCGATCGGCAAGAATGAGCATGATCTCCGTGAGCGCCCGAACACTCTCGCAGATTGGCAGCCCGACTCCACCAGACACTGATGAGTCGGGTGCGGAGGAAAGCGACAATGATAGCTTGTTGGAAGGCCCCGGGTCGGCCAAGGAGGCACTCGAGTCGTCGGTGCTGAATACGGCCACTGGCTTTCTGGCTCTGGACGAGATTCTGAGCAACTCAGTCGAAAGTCAGAACCAGCCAGACTCTCCAGCCGAGTGGGAAGAAGTCTCCCTGCCCACCCCCAAGGCCACGGGCCCCTTTGTACCTACGCAAGCAGAAGAGGAGCCCGAGGCTGCGATTGCCGATCCTTCTGAGCCCGAAAGTATTCGATTCAGCCTCGCAGACCTGGAGCAGTCCGTGCCCGCACCACCGCCTCCGCGACCGCGATCAGTCACTCGACGGCCTCCTCGCATGAGCAAGCGCATCAGCGCTCTCCCGGACATTGTCGAAAACCCCGAACCCCTCGCCGGCCGGACGGGATCTCTCGGTATCTTTCAGTTTGCCTGGGGTGAGAAGTCAGACTCCGCCACGATGCCTGTCCGCATGGTTGGTCTTGGCGGCACCATGTCCAGCGGCCGCGGCTGGCTGTCGAACCTTCCGCCTTTGCCTTCTCTTCCATCACAGGCGCTGCCCTCGCACAGCTTTTTTGAAGACGACGAAACCGATAACGGCCTTGACAACTACGAGGACGAGGACTACGACGATGGCTTTGACGATTCCACTCTTTGGGAAATTGCCGACTTGCTGGAGGCCGATCTGGAGGGCTCTCGCGACGATCTCTTCGTGGTTGACAACGAGGACGTAGAGGTTCCCGAAGTTTCCCCTGCCTCCCCAGCCCCTTTGAAGGAGGTTGTGGAGGAACAGGTACAGCTGCCAGTCCCAGCTCTCTGGACGGCCGTGAAGGCTTCTGAGTCGACAAGATCGTGGGGTCTGCCCCAGCCTACTGGGCGAGACCTGGAAGTGTTTTTCGCCGAAGCTTCTAGGCCGACTGCGCGTGCCGTTCCCCGGATGAAGGAGGAGGCACCTGCGTTGACAAGCAACTCCCTGTGGCAGGCG
Organism: Trichoderma reesei QM6a; assembly: GCF_000167675.1. Taxonomy (NCBI): domain Eukaryota; kingdom Fungi; phylum Ascomycota; class Sordariomycetes; order Hypocreales; family Hypocreaceae; genus Trichoderma; species Trichoderma reesei. The sequence goes on along the minus strand of NW_006711163.1, from coordinate 337,549 downwards.
TCCATTGGTGCTTCTGTCGCTAGCAGGATGTGGTGTGAGCATAAGGCTCCTTGCGCAGAGGAGATCAAGACTGCCACAGTTCCTTCAACAGCGGTCTTCACGGCTCTGTGGTCTCCCGTCTCTGCCCCCCGCAGCACTCTAGGATTGTCGCAGCCTGATGTCCAGACATGGAACACTTACATCGCCCTGCCGACCCGCTCTATCCAACGCAAGGTTAATGTACAGATGAGCGAAGAGATTAAGAGCACTTCGCTGTGGCAACCCTCAACGGCCGTCGTCTCTCCGTCAACAGCCCTCTGGGCACCCAAGACGCTGGTTGTTGAGCCATCTTCTCAATGGATCTCCGCCCCTTGTGAAGAGGTCAACAGTCTGCTGTGGTCCTCGACTCCTGCAAAGGCTGTTTCTTTCGGCTTGCCACAGCCCGAGACCCATATCTGGGCTGCTTACCTTGTCTCAGAAGGTCGTAGCCACCGTGGTGCCTATGTTCCCACGACTGTCTCCATTACAAGCTCGTCTCTTTGGGCGCCTACGAGCAAGACTGAGTCGGAGGGCATGTGGATGCCCAAGTCAAAGCCTTCAGCTGCTCTGTCTGCTAAGCCAAAGCCCCAACCACTCCCTGTTTCTACTCAGGTGACGAAGGATCTGCTGTGGTCTTCTACTCCCATGAAGAAGTTCTCTTTCGGTCTGCCACAGCCTGAGGCCAGCGTCTGGACTGCCTACCTTGTTCCAGAAGATCGTAGCCACCGAAGTGCCTATGTCCCTACGATCGTTTCCATTACAAGCACGTCTCTATGGGCGCCTCCTGTTGAGACTCGGTCAGAGGGCATGTGGATGCCAAAGTCAAAGCCTTCAGCTGTTCTGTTCGCTGATGAAACTTCTCAATCTGTCCCCCAGTCTTCTCCCAAGGTCGTCAAGGACCTGCTGTGGTCCTCGTCACCCATGAAGCCAGTCTCTTTCGGCTTGCCGCAGCCCGAGGCCAGTGTCTGGACTACTTATCTTGTTTCTGAGGGTCGCAGCCACCGGGGTGCCTACAACCCTACGGTTGTTTCCATTACAAGCTCGTCTCTGTGGGTGCCTACGATCAAGACTGAGTCCGAGGGCCTGTGGATGGCCAGGTCGAAGCCTTCAGCCACACAGAATAAGCCACAGCCGAATGTCAAGGGAACCACGGGCTTGCTGTGGGCTTTGCCAGTCACCAGGAAGGCTTCCCCCTTTGGCCTGCCTCAGCCTGAAGCGAATGTCTGGGCTACCTATCTCGTCCCAGAGGGCCGCACCCACCGTGGTGCCTATGTCCCTGTGGTTGCGACTATCACTAGCACATCTTTGTGGTCGCCTACTAGTGAAACCCAGTCAGACGGCATGTGGATGCCCAAGTCAAAACCTTCGGCTGTTCAGAAGCTGCCAGAGGTTCAGGAGAAATCTCTACCAACTGTCAAGGACACCGCAGGCTTTCTGTGGACTTTTCCCGTTATTACCAAGGTTTCCGTCGGCCTGCCTCAGCCAGACGCCCAGACATGGGAATCATACATCCCTCGCATGACCAGCACTCCTCTGCGTAGGGCCATGATCTCGCAACCTGCTTCTCTGGAAAGTCAGGCTCTATGGTCTCTGCCGCCCAAGCGAGAGGCAGCCTCTGGCTTTCTTTGGTGCTCAACCAAGCCGCAACTGAAGAAGCCTCAGCCAGTTGTCAAGAGACTTGCAGGCTCGCTTTGGACTCTCCCAATCATTGCCAAGACTTCCGTTGGCCTGCCTCAACCAGACTCCGAGGCCTGGGAATCGTACATTCCTCGCGTGGCCAGCACTTCTCTGCGCAAGGTCCTAATCTCAGAGCCCGCCCCCATCGAAAGTCAGGCACTGTGGACTCTCGCACCGAAGAAGGCGGCCACTTCTGGCCTTCTTTGGTGCTCGACCGAGGTTCAAGCTGAGGAGAAGCGCGCAGTCCCGCAGAAGCCCATTCGCTCCCCCATGGCAGAGGCCGTCGAGATCCTTCTCCAACCCGCTCCCTCACGCGCCGCTCATGTGCGCAGCTCCACGGCCGTCCTGATCACCAAGGAGCAGTGGAACTCTGCCTTCAAGCAGATTTCGGAGCAGGGCAAGCCGGAAACTCAGGCGCCCGCCGCGGAGCCCAAGAACCGCCCGACCCGCTCCAGGTCGGTCAAGAGCCGTGCATTCTTCGACCCCGCCGTCATGGCTCTCATCGCCGAACTTCCCTCCCCGACCAGCTTCACCACTCCTTCTTCGCACCGTCCCAGCGTCGGACGATCCAAGAGCGTCTCCTTCTTGCCCTCCACCCGGAGACCATCTCACTCTGCTTCGTCCAGCTTCCCTGAGGCGGAGGTGCGCCCTTCTGAATTTATTTGAAGAATACTCTCTGTCTTTTGATGAGGCGAGCGAGGTTCTCACAAAGAAGGGCAATGCCAATATCCACCACCCCTCGAGATCTTCACCCCTGACGGACAAATACAATGACGTGCATTATGCACTTCAATTCCGGAGCAGCCACCCTGTCAGTCGCTGACGGGGATGCGATGTGCAGCTTTTCGTTGACATTGCACTACTCTCCACCTAGTTTCAGGGCTGAAATGATACGGACTATGTTTGTAGGTGCATGTCAAGAAAGGACGCAGCGGGGTTGATTTGACATTCTGACGGGGCTGTCCAATCTCGATACGTTGTCATCCATTGAGATGAGGCACAGACAATAGGAGTCGGGTGTTTCCCCTCTACGGATGAGATAGACAGAAACTGATGAAGTGTTAAAGAACAAAAGGGTTAGTACCTTCTTGTGTAGTAATGATTGTTTGGTGCGTAGCGACAATGGAAAGGGGGCCGAAAGAGGAGGCTATCGATACCTTTTGTTTTTCTCTCTCTTTGAGGATGATGTGGTTTTCTTCTCTGATATAAGTTTCTGTGTAATGGATATACATACAGAGTTCTTTATCACATTGTTCGTACTGTGGATGTATGTATATGTTTGAGTTGGCACAATAAAGCATGGTGCGAGTATAATAGAGCAGAAGAAGGGGGAGGATGTTGAGAGTTACCTAGGACAGCAGAAGCAGTGTTATGCGAGAAAATGTTACTATTGAAAATAATATCGATTGTATATCTAGGTATCAGCCATGTCTATGAGTATTCCCTAACCTAACCTAACCTAACCTATCCTTTCCCAGGTCAAACACCGCCTTAACCATCCTAAACTTCACCCCTAGAGCCTTCCTATAGCCCATAAACCTGCCATTCACAAGAGTACTATCTAAATAACGAAGAAGAGAGGAAGAAAAAAAAGGTGTGAAATGAAAGCCGGTTCGAGTCAACAGCGACGGGGGAACTTCAGTTTCATGAATACACAAGAGAAAAGTCGAAAGGGGGAGGAACAGTACAGTCAAGTCATATATGTAGACATTCCACGCAAGTCATGCATGTCACGCACAATACACAACAAAACACCCTGATCAGGAACAAAAAGACACTCCTGCACACTCGTCATGTCATGTCATGTCCATTGTTCAGAGCTCTGTCTCTCCCTTCCGTCTCACACACACACTCTCTCTATCCATGTATCGTTAAAAGCTAAGAAGTTTCTGAAAACGAGAAACAAGGGGCGGATTCAAAGGAGTTCAGAGGGAGGAAAGCCCCAAAACCAGCCAAACCGACCAAACCTCGGCGGAAAAGACAAGAAAAAAAAATTGAGAGGGAAAAATAGCAGAAGGCTGAAAAGTGCAAGAAGGGGGAAATGATTCGGAGAAAAACAAGTTCCAAACACCAGACCTATGCTTTCCTTTCGTTTGCCGACCACTGTGTATATCCTGTTTGTATTCCGATTTCCGAAGAAAAGAAAAGAGAGTTCCTCCCTCCTCATTCACCCCTCCCTTTATTGTTTTGTTTGCTGTTGTTGTTTTTGAACACCCCGAGCTCTGAATTCCTTTTTTGGCTGATTTTTCGTGTCTTTTTTTTTTCTCTTTTAATCGAGTTAAGGCTTGCATTGTCCTTGCTTTGCGAAAAGATTGCTGATTATGCCTTCCTCTCATGGAGGGATGAGCTTCTGCATCGGCTTGCTCCATCTCCCTGTTTTCGGAGCTCATTATATAGAGTCGTTAATTTTGGTGTTTTGTATAGAGGGGGGGCTCGAGTAAAAGAAATAGGTACGGTAGCCTGTTGAGCCACTGTAACCCTCTTCGACTCTCAACCCCCGACGTTCATTATCTTTTCGTAGCAAGTCGGCTCTCAGACGAGTTGGCCGACAAATCATAACAAAAAGTCATGAAGAACAAAGGAAATCCACATCACATCTCCTTAACAGCAGGGCTGTCACTTCGCTTCTAGTAAGTGAGCGAAGGTCACCGAGTCCTATTCGGACTGATATTATACGCGATTGACTTCAAGTTGCCGACGAAGTGGAGTTGAAGTATGCGTTTGAGAGGAAGCTCGGGCAATTCAGACTGAATCGCCCAGTATGTGCTCTTTGTGTTTTTCGGAAGAACATGGTCATGGAGCAAACCAAATCCTTTGATAAGGCATCGTTGATCGCCTACTCAAAGTCGAAAGAGGTTCGTCGAACTGGTAGGCGTGCTAGGCATTATCATGGAGCATTAATCGAATAAATGGTAATCCGCAACCGTCGCTATGCAAACAGAATAAACACGCAAGATCATTCGTCTTCTGTACAGGTATCCCCCAGGCGGCAATGCTGGAGGGGAGGTGGAGTGGTGGCAGAAGCAGACTGCGAAGCGGCCTGCCAAGGAGCATCGGACTAGCTGGCAATCATTGTTTGCATGCCTCTCGTCATTGGCGAGGGCGATGATGGGCCATCCGGAGACGATGCATTCAACAACGAGGAGAGATTACTGCGGTGTCGGGCGCTTCGGCGAGACTGGCTTGAGCCAGGGTCGTCAAACATGCGCGTGAAGGCAGGGCTCGAGTCTGTAGGGCGTTCGCGTCTTGGAGTTCCAGCCGGGCTCTGCGCTATTTGCTCCGCCCGGCGAACAACATCTGACAGCGAATCCCGCAGCTCCCCGGCCCTCTTCACCAGGACCCTCAAGCTATTCGTGTCGAAATGCATCTTGCTGTCCGGCCGCGATTGAGCATCATGGTTGGGAGTGGAACGATGCATGGCTTCCATCACCGAACGAGCGCCTTGGGCGGCTTCCTGCTGCTTATCAGCCCGCAGCTCGGGTGTCTGGGTCCGACTGGGCTGCTGTGAGGGCACGCTGCCGTCGACCAACGGCCAATTGCCACCGAAGATGTCGTCATCTGGGGAGAAGACAGATCGTCGCTTGGGAGAGTGTCGTTCACGGACCACGGCCGTCTTTGACATGGGCTCCTTGTAATCAAAGGACATGTCGAACTTGCCAAATGAAAGGTCTGCAAAGTCGTCATCGGAAAAGCCATCATAGTACTCCTCTGTGCTGTCGGAAGTAGTGGCGGCGTCGTTCTCCCCATCCATAGACTCTTCCTCGTCAGGCGAGGCGAGTGCGATTACGCCCTCAGCCTCCTTCCACAGGGTCTTCTGCGGGCCATCGAGCATGTCCATATCGCGCCCATGGCGACACAGTCGCTTGAGGTCGTTGACGAGTAGCGACAGCTCGCGAATCTGCCCTGAGTGCGCCTTGACGCTGGGCTGCGATGCGCGGATAGACTCAGGTACCGAGAACAGCTTGTCGTCGGCTGCGCCATCCTGATCGTTTGCGCCGCTACCGAACTCGAAGTCCTCGTCCCAGTCCTCGCTGGCCGTCTTGGTGCCCAATCCCCACGTGCCAAACTTGGCCCCGGTCGCAGGTTTGGCCTCATCCATGACGTGCGAGAGGGGAACGCTCTGGCTCCGAATGTGCGCGGGGACGTGATTGCGGATCGCGGAACGTCCGCCCCTGGCGTGAGGCTCCTGCTTCTCGTACGATGTCTTGGGGCGCAATGGAATGCCAGCTGGGCTGTTCTTTTCGTGAAACGAGGTCTCGCTCCAGTCGAACAGGTTGTTGAGGGGCCGATCCTCCTGGTCCATGTCCGACATGTGGTCGAGACTCAGATTCGCCAACGCACTCCTGACGTTGGGGTTGATGCTGCGAGAGTTGAGCGAGCTTCCTTTGGAGGGGGGCGACAGCGGGTTGCAGGGTGCATCGTCGTCAGCGGCCCAGTCCTGGTCAAAGTCGTCATCCAGGGAGATGCGCCCAAACTCCTTGCCGTAGAGCGAAACGCCGTTCTGAGACGACTCGGAGCTGATTCGCGGCAGGGTGAGGACATGGCGGCTAGAGTACCTCACTCTGGTAGTGCCAGACTCGACTTCCGTGGGCATTACCGTACTTTCGTCCTCCTCCATGATGTCTGTGTCACCGCCCCAGGTATGACCCAAGATTTCCTGTATTGAGAGGCGCTTGGTCCTACCATTATTTCCTGCGGTGCTCGGGGGCGAGTCGTCATAAATAGAATCCAAGGGCGTCTCGACGGCCCTCGTGCGACTGGAGGCTGCGGTGCGCAGAGAGTCAAACACCGTGTCACTCCTGTAGTCGGCGTCGTCCTCGTCCCCCGACGTGAAGCCGCGAGCGTCACAGTCAAAGCCCTCGTGCAGTGGCGACGCCCTGGTACTAAGCTGCGACATGGCTGCGGAGCTGGTCGAGCTCCCCGAGGGCTGGTGCTGCCGTGCTGGCTGAGAGGGCGCCCCGCTAGGCGATGCTAATGAGCGTGGGACCTCGCCTTGAAAACTCGAGCTTCTGGGAGCGGGGAGGAGTGGGGAGGATTGGCTTCTTTTATGCATTGTTAGCTGATGAGCCTGGGCTGCTGAATCCAGCGCCGGCCCCTGCCGTGCTAGAGAACTGGGCGGGATGGGCGGCGACTGCGCCGGGGCCTTGGAGTCGAGCTCCACGGCGACCTGCGAGCCGCTCTCGCTGGCGGCTGACACGTGCCGCCCGTCGTCCTTCACACCATCCGGCTCAGCACCGCGTTTGGGCCGTCGAAGGCTTCCCGACGTTTGCGAGCTCCAGCCGCCGGCGGGAGCAAAGGGCATGGACTGAGGTCGTGCTGCATTCTCGCGAGCCTTCAAGCCATCATCCACGTGAACGCATGTCTCAGCTCGGGCTCGGCCAAGTTCCTGTCGTCGATCCATCGGGGATGGCGCAATCGGAGGCGCTGAGGCTCCCGACACCATCCTGGGCTTGACAAGGTGCACCTTCTGGCGATCTTGGTCTCCAGGGGATATGCGCTTCCCAGAGGCGGTCCGAACACCAGGGGTGCCGTCTCCCAGCCGGCTTGCAATGCTACCACCACTGGCCGTATTCTTTGTCCGCGAGTGGAAAAAGGACACCCAGGAAGTACTGCGGGAGCTTCGAGGTTGCACAGCAAGAGCCGGTACCGGTACCGAGAGACTTTCTTGCCCCGTTGATTGGTCGAAGGAGAATGCAGGTGAGGTTGGCAGGCTCCCAATATCCGCGCTCTGGCGGAAGTGATGCAGCGTGGCAGATCTTTGGTGGCTCGTCGCTGGTCGGCGCAGGATAGATAGATGCGATCTTGATCGGACGTGTGCTTGCGCGGGGCTGTCGCTGGACTGGGCTGATGACGGAGAGCGCTTCACGAGCTTGTTGGGCGCCAGAGGGTTCGCGGCGGTATTGGGCCTGGACAGGATCGGTGCCGACGAGGTATATGACTGGGCAATGGAGGGCGAATCCGGCCCAACGCTGGATCTCGACCTGACGCTTCCCTGGCGCGATAACGGGCGGCGGCGAATCGAGAGCCTCCTAATCCACGATTCGCTCGACGAGGTGGAATCCCTAGGCCCCTCGGGCGTCGGCGATGCTGAATTCTCGCGCTGTCTCAATAGGGACCGCCTGTCCGGGATGGCCTTGGGTGACGTAACGGGTTGATGCGACGGCCTCTGGTAGCGCGATAGAGGAGGGCGAGAGACGATGATGGGGCTGGAAACTGCGTTCTGCTGCGGAAATTCGACTTCTATTGACGGCGCATCGCTTTCGGCCTCGTATCGTAGGGGAGACAGGACGCCTGCGGGAGCAGTAACCGGCAGATCGCGATCAAACGAGATTTCCTTTCTCAGCTGGCTGTATCGTTTCTTGGGCAGTGGGAGAGCTGGTTCGACAGGCTGGCCGAATACCAGGCCGCTGGCCGCTGCAGCAATGGCAGTGCCGGTCCCAATGAGCTGCAGTAGACACAGGTTAGACAAGATTCCTTTTCCAGACAACACTTTGCAACTCAGTCTGGAGCTTGATTTCTCCGGCAACCCAAACGCTCAAGCTGCCCACCAGTTCCGTTGTTGAAGAAAAAAGTCGAGCCGTGCAATGGCTGCCCGTCGATGTTTGGGAACGGCTCGCTGACGGTTGGGCCGATTCGACCTGATGGCGCTGGGTACATATATGTACGGCGCTTCAGCACCCTGAGGACAACGGGCATCAAAAACTTACACTGGGGACCGTCTGCATGATTACTGGCGAGGCGACCGCCCTCGAGTTGAACAGACGAGCCGGCAGAGCTGAGCAGAGCCGAGCAGCAGGCGCATCGTCAAGTCAATGGGACAGCCTCGGGCGCTGTTGGAGAGGGCGACTTGTCCCTGGGCGGAGCAGAAACCGTTCGAGTTGTTGATCTTCCGTTTGGAAACGCTCCGTGTGTGGCTGGAACTCGGTGACGCGCTGCCCAGAGAATGGAACCAAGGCGGTTGTTTTGGGACTGGACTTTGCGAGCCCACAGCCCGGGGGGTGGGAGGCGGAGGATAGATAACAGGCGGCCGACCAGGGCAGCGAGGAGGAGAAGGGAGAGAAGGGAGAAGGGGGTAACGAAATGAAAAGAGGTGCAGAAAGCGAAGACGAAGGGGACAGGAAATGAGGAAGCTATTTCCTGCGTATGGTCCCTGCTTGACGTCGCCCAGATGCCGCCGCCTCGAGGACTGGATGGAGCTTGCAGGTGAGGGCAGAGACCAGACGCAGCAACCAGGACAAGCGCTACGCGATCCCGGCCAGCCCAGTGACACAAGCCGTCAGTCCAGGGCAGGGGATATGCAAGTGACGCAGAGGGAGGGAGGACGGAGAGACAGAGACCTCAGTTGCGCGCACTGATGCTTGCTGGCTGGCTGGATGGATGGATGCAGTGCTACCACCAGACGACAGCTCAATGGAACTGGGCTGGGCTGTCTGGAGACTGCAATCTTAGCGGCTCGATCATGGGCTAATTAGCGGGCGGAGCCTGCTGATGCTCAGGGCGTCTGCGCGCCGTCGGGCCCTGGAGCTTAGGGAGGAGCTTGGCCTGGGGCCTGGGGGGGCTAGTGGGCGAAACACGCCGCTGGTGGGCGGCTGAGACCAGCTGGGCGCTGGGCCACACCCCCGCTGAAACGGGGACGAAAGGTACGAGGCACTGCCGGTAGATACTCGATGTACCTACCTACATACCTACCTACCTACTACCTAACATGGCGACCTGGACCGTCTCCCGTTTTGAACGGGGGTGGCCCTGGGACGCTTCCATTGGATGACGGCGACGGCGCTTGCAGAGGCCGTCGACGGGCAGCCCCCCAGGGCGTCACAGCCACTCCCGGCCCGCCTCATTTGCTGCTGCTAGAGCACTGTAATCACTACTATTATCTCCCAATGTGGCAGAAAAAGCCACCTGCTCGGTCTGCACCGAGCGAAACGGACAGGGCTAACGGACACCTCATTTCGGAGCCGGGTCTTTTTGAAGACGAAGCGCCTGCTGATCTCACAGGGCTGCTGGGGGACGAAGATACATGTACATGCTACTACTAAAGTACATACGAGAGGTGATGCTGTATTGAGGATCAACAACACACTGAGGTCGGGAATACTTTGATACATGCGCTCACCGCTGCTTCAGAGAACGACAACAACGTGAAGACCAAAACAACAACATCAACAAATCCTGCGGCTCTCCGTAATAAACGAACGAGACACGCAGCAGCGTCTTGTTTACACTCTGCTGGCGGGTTGATCTCAGCAAAAAGAATGTCGCATCCCGGCTGTGGGGGCGGGTCTGATGTACATGATACCGGAACATTCTTCGCATGCGCACGCAATTCGAGTGCAGCTGCCCCTGCCCGCCGCGTACCTTCGACCCCCGTACCTAAAAGCTCCCCGTAGAAAATAACACCACCAGCCGGTGCTAGCACTAGCCAAGCTGCACCCTACTATCACCTCTCACGCGGCGGCATCAATCGCAGTCCACCTCCAAAAACCCACCACGGCCAACACTGGGGCCAGTTCCCTCCGTTATATCCTTGGGCGTCGACAAATCGAGCATCACCAAGTGATCGATTCGCACCTCCAACGGCCTTGGACGCAAACTCTGTGTCCGGAAATGGACACACCCAGTGTCTAGGCTCTGCGTTTAGGCCTCCTGCTGCCGCCTGGTGCCGCAAACACTGGGAGATTCAGGACGCCAGCAGGTGTCTGTCAGACGAATCGCCGTTGAGACCAGCCCAGGCCAGAAACTCTGTTTTGTCCTGCCTCGACGCCGTGCCACCTTCTAAGATTAGCCCGTGGCAGCTTCAGACACCAGAGCCCAGAGCTTAGAGGCAAACAGGACAATGGAGAGTTTCCACGAGACCGAATGTGGGTGCGGTGAAGCTGTCACGAGCCCGCTTTGCTTGCATGTTTTTGAGTTTGGTCACAAATCCTTCCGAGGTTCGAGATCACAGAGTACATGTACTTCGTACAACAAGTACTGCTGCCCTCTTCAGGTTCTTCTCTGGATTCCCAACTCTCTCTCTCTCTCTCTGGATATGAACATGGCACCGGTCACTACTACTACTGCAACCGAGCGGCACTCTGCTTGTGTCTCACAAGCTCCCTCTCCCCTTGTGCCCACCCACGGCATCTCCAAATCTTGCGTTCTGTGGATGGCATCACCCAGCCCGACAGATCTGTGAGACAGCATCTCGCTTCGTGCCTGGCCCTCGCCAGACGAGCCGCGGCCACATGCTCTTCAAGAATGCCCGTGTGCCGCAACATTGAGCCAATACCACGCTGCTCAGGCACTAACATGTATTCTTTAGCTCCGATCTGTTACGCTTCTCAGATTGTCCAAGGCCGGCTGCATGCCGCGAGATCTACGACTTGTCTGTCACGAGTCTTCCTCCCTCCCTCCCTCTCTCCCTCCTCCTCTGGCTCGCTGTCCCGCCCTCCTGGTATGCGTTCCCAAGAGAACAGACCGGCCAAGACGAGATGCGAGGAATTCGGAGGGCTTCGCAAGCGCCAGGTTCGCTCTCTGCTCGATGCGACGCAAACACACGAAGCAATCGGTCGTCCAGTGCGCCTAATCATCTGCCATGGGCGCTTGATGCACCCTGTGCCCAACCCGACAGCCTTCGTCCAATAGAGGGGCCAGACACACGGAATTTTCCAACGCGGCAGGACTCCTCCGAATCTCATTCTTGGTTTTTTCGCGTCTTTCCTCCAGCCTTGCCTCCGGGACTATTGGAGGCATTCGACCCGATAATGCACGGCTTCTCGTCGGCGCCAACGGAGCGCTATTGCTGCGTCAATGGATCGCGATGCCATCGCTAGACCGCGTGCTAACCGCTGGGCGGGCATAAGGCCAGCCCAGCCCAGCTGGCACCCCTGCTCCGGCCAACTTTGTGAAGTCAGCTTGACGCAATCGCCTCATTTCTTCGATAGCGCCCAAGAGCGTCCGAGGTTGCGAGGCTCCGGCTATTGAGCTGCTGTGCTCTCGTGCCAATTGATGCGGCTACCGTCGTGGTGATCACGCCGATCGCAGACTGAGCTGATTCTAGAGCCATTGGCCGCGGCCTGTCGCGATGCTGCTTCACGTCGAGAGCCAGCAACCACCAACGCGAGCCCCCGAGATTTTTGACACAAATCTACGATCAATCTGGTGCCCATCTGATCTCATTGATCTCATTGAGCACTGCATACAGGTAAAGTAATACTTGTAACCTTCCAAGCGCTCAATGTGGAGGCAAACAAGGTCAATCGACTGGAGGGAGGCAGCAGGATTCGCGCCATGGGTGGACAGTTGCTGTCGTACTCAGGCCTTCAGCTGCTCGAGACCCAATTGGCGCCGTCACGGCTTCCGGACAGCTTCGAGAACCAGCCAATGAGCGCCAACAAGCCGCCTTGCATGCATTGCTTTGCTAGCCCGCCCCTCCATCGCGAACCTGAAACAGCATTGATTTTGAATGCTTGTAGCGACAGTCTGCTGGCATCTTCATCCAAGTTCCGATCAGGTTTGGATTCCCTCGGGTGACCGCCGATGTATGGACTTGGATTGAGTGTGTCTTGTGGTGAAGACCGGCTTGAAGGAGTCTCAGTTGCTTGTTGTCACTGCGAGACACTCTAAAGAACTCCCTCTGAGGCAAGGAACGACTCGCTTCGAGACACTCATTTCTTCAAGACGACACCGTTCATTCTACAAAGTATCGCGGGACCTACTGTAATGTCCACCTTGACAGTTCCATTTTACGAGTCTACATGGACGCACATCAGCAAAGACTCTAGGCCCTTACATGGGGCCCGGCTTTTGGAAACCCCAGAGAGGACGTCAATGCTTTCGCACGCCCCATTTCTAGAATTCTCTTTCAGGAGACGTCCATGATTTACACGCCAGGATACGGAGGGGTACCTAAGCCCCGTCTTGAACGGTTGGACTGTTGGTTGCATCTCACGGTAGTATCACGTCCAGTATCCTCTAATCAGCACGTCTATTTTTTGTAATACTGCGCGACTCTCTTTCATCGAACGACAAATTCCGCCCAGTAGGAGCAATTCAAACGGTCAAGCTCGCCATGGCCATGATTCTGGCGTTTCAGATCCCATACAGTATTGATACGACTCACCCTTTCGTGGGACATCCAGCTTGACCGACGACTTCCCTTGTGACCGGTACTTCTCGTATGCGCTCTCTCACCGCAGGTTCGCAATCTCGCTAGACGGGCTCACGAAAAGCCTCACTGCTGAGATCTTCGCTCCCTGCAATTGTGCGGAGACGTCCCCGCGGCTTCCATCTGCACACATGGAAGCACTGGCAAGTCATCATTCAAGTATCCTAGCAACCAAATCCCTGCCACCCGAATGCTGCACTGATGAAGTGCATTGTTGTTTTCTCTCTTGTCCAGTGATACGGCATGTCTGACATCTGGCACATGTGAGGCAAGGCAATTGCTTTCCCCTGCGTCTTGTCTGTCCCAATGCAGATCCACACGTCAAAACAGAGAGGCCTGCTTTGTGATATAGTATATAGTTCAACCTTCAAGAGAGCAAGCAAGGAGGTGCCGCAACACAGACCGCACTGTTCGCAATGAAACGATGCTGTCGCAAAGGAATAACACATGCGTCGTTTAGTGCTATATCAGCAGGCTTCTGCCAAAGACATCAACGCTGTTCAATAGGTAGGTATATGCTCTGTTGTACCGGCAACGACGGCAGCGATGACTGAGGTACTATCGCCAAAGGGAGAAACGGACTGTTCTCCCTAACCTGCAAGGCAGGATGGATCAGCGTCCGTACCTAGGCGACAGCAACGGATTCGAGCTGCTGGGACTCAAGGTGCTGCGCAGCCGCACCTGTCCGCGCCGCAAATGCATGCAAGGGCGAGTTGATTCGAAGGACAAGATAGCAAGAGAAATCCAAAAATCCCGCCTTCTCTCAACAGGCGGCTCTTACACACAATTTCCAACACCATGCGGCTGTTCACTAATACATGTACCAAGTATCCGCCTACGATACAATTTGTGGCACCACCACCAAACACAGCGGAATATGACACCACTGCTGGACAACCAATTGGATCCAACAACTTGTATTTCGTCCTGAGAATCCTGCTTTCTGTAGGCATCATCGGCTCTCTCTAGCAGCAATCAACGCGTGTCCATCGCGAAAGCATAACCTGGAAATAGAAATCAGACGCCCGTGGGATTCCGGCAGGGGTCACTCCGTTTTAGGTTCACGCAAGCCTATTGGTTATCGTACCGTATTAGCTCGAGTTTCAAATCTTGGACAACGCATCAACTTGGATCCAGGATGGATGGCCATGTCGTCAGCTCAATGTTAGAGTTTCGTCCGGTTCTGCGCCCATTTCTGGGGAACAACTCCCGTATATGAGGACTAAGTACCTAGGTAGGTATTAGGCACCGGAGGTAGGTAGTCAGGTTAGTACTTAGGGTACCTAATGAGGTATTAGTACGGATCACTTCTGGCATCCCGTCAAAAGCTGTAAGTTCTTTACAGCCCGTGAGGAGGAGTGAGGCTGTAAGCCGGGGCTTCGGGAGTCCCCTTTCTCCCTCGAGAGTTATGACCTATTCGGGATGCGACGAGGCTTGATGAGATGCGTTGTGAAATTGGGTGGATTGCGCCCCGAGCCGCGGGCGCGATGGCGCAACGCTTTGAACGTTTGCTTTGCTTTGCTTTTCTTTTTTGCTGCCACTTCTGGTTTCAATGGATGCTATGACTGTTTCGGAAGCTCATTTCGACGGATGAGGATGATGAGAGGGGTCTTTTGTCGGAATTGGCAACGTGCACATCCTCTTTGAACTGAGTGTCGGGCTCCTTTGCTGACACCACAAGAGCTGGATGAGGTTGAGAGCTACCTAGGTAGGTATCTAAGTAGTAGTGCCACAGCTGCCACATATATTCTTCTAAAGCGTATTATTGATCTACCGATGTTACGAGCTGAGACGGATCGTTTCGGGCCGTCCTGCCCAACGTCACCAATCATGGCGGGGCACTGATAACCGCCGCCTGAAGAATTTCACGATAGGAGCTTGAACGGAAGCTCGATGTAAATCATCTCCAGAGCGGGCAACGGACTCCAGGCGATCAATCGGACACGCAAGCCTCGATACTCGAACCAGAGCTCACAAACGATTCATTCGACGTCGAATATCCCCAAATACCGAGCGTCCCCGGACCCGCACATCGCGCCGACAGCCATGGAGGCCGAAATCAGGGCCGTTCTCCCCAACATCGACCCGGTCGTGTCCGACTACTCGGTTGGCTATCTGACCCATGCCTCAACCGCCTGGTCCGACGAAGAGAGCGAGGCGCACGTCTCCCCCCTCAACGAGGCCGCCTCGCTAATCACCGAACTGCTCGTCTCCGCCTCCGGAGACCCCGCCCAGGAGGAAAAGATCAAGCAGCTCGTCGAGAAATGGGTCGACAAGTACGCCGAAGCAAACGGGGGCGAGCGCCGCGGGCCCTCCGCCATCAGGAGGCTCGACCAGACGATCCAGGTCAGCTCCCAGCGGAACATGTCCTCGACGCTGGCCGTGGCCGGTGGCGCCGTGGACCTCGAGTCTGCCAACGTGCGCAAGGTCGAGTCCAAGGTCGACCGCAAGAAGCTGGAAAAGGCCGAGCGCAAGATTGCCGCCAAGCAGCAGAAGAAGACGTTCAAGACGGTCGAGTACGAGGCGTCGAGGTTGCTGGAGCAGCCCGAGGATGCGCAGTCGTACGAGGAGTTTTACATGGCTGTCAACCCGCTGCAGCTTGGTGCGTCGGGGGCCAACAAGACCAAGGATATCAAGCTGGACAACATCGACGTGTCCATCGGCGCCAACCGCATTCTTACCGATACAACGCTTACGCTGGCGTACGGCCATCGATATGGTCTCGTTGGTAACAACGGTGTGGGTAAATCCACGCTGCTGAGAGCTCTCTCCCGAAGAGAAGTGCCCATTCCGACTCACATTTCTATTCTCCACGTCGAGCAAGAGGTAAATCATACTACTTGATCCTCGTCCATGAGATATGTGGAGACGACTGACATGATGTTGCTAGATTACTGGTGACGATACCCCAGCTCTGCAGGCAGTTCTTGACGCCGATGTCTGGAGAAAGGTCCTTCTCAGGGAACAAGAGGTAAGAGACACTGGCGCAGCAAGCTTTCGAGTACATCGTCTGACTTTATTCATAGGACCTCACGGCCCGGCTGGCAGATTTGGAGGCCCAGCGAGCTCCTTTGGCCGACACTTCGGCAGATGCTGCCAGGTTAGATCTGGAAAAGGAGACCTTGGACACCAAGCTGGGCGATGTCCAGGCCAAGCTGGCCGAGATGGAATCCGACAAGGCAGAGTCTCGTGCCGCCAGTATCCTGGCCGGTCTCGGCTTCTCGCCCGAGAGGCAACAGTATGCAACAAAGACCTTCTCCGGTGGTTGGCGTATGCGTCTGGCGCTGGCGCGTGCTCTCTTCTGCGAGCCTGACCTGCTGTTGCTCGACGAACCGTCCAACATGTTGGACGTCCCTTCAATCACTTTCCTTTCAAACTATCTCCAAGACTACCCCAGCACGGTCCTTGTCGTCTCTCACGACAGAGCGTTCCTCAACGAAGTCGCGACGGACATTATCCACCAGCACTCGCAGCGACTCGACTACTACCGCGGAGCCAACTTCGAGTCCTTCTATGCCACACGCGAGGAGCGGAAAAAGGTGGCCAAGCGAGAATACGAGAAGCAGATGGCCGAGCGAGCACATCTGCAGGCCTTTATCGACAAGTTCCGGTACAACGCGGCCAAGTCGTCAGAAGCGCAGTCTCGTATCAAGAAGCTGGAGAAGATGCCCGTGTTGGAGCCGCCGGAGAAGGAATACGACGTCAAGTTCCAGTTCCCCGAGGTGGAAAAGCTGTCGCCTCCCATCATCCAGATGTCAGGGGTCAGCTTTGGCTACTCCGCCGACAAGCCGCTGCTCAGCAACGTGGATCTCGATGTCCAACTGGATTCCCGTATCGGCATCGTCGGACCCAACGGTGCGGGTAAGACGACGGTCTTGAAGTTGCTCGTGGGCAAGCTGGAGCCGACAAAGGGCCTCGTCACGTCGCACCCAAGGCTTCGCATCGGCTTCTTTGCGCAGCACCACGTGGACTCGCTCGACCTCACCATGAGCGCCGTCAGCTTCATGGCCAAGGCGTATCCCGGAAGGACGGACGAAGAGTATCGACGCCAGCTGGGCGCCTTTGGCATCACGGGCACGACTGGTCTGCAGAAGATGGCGCAGCTCTCCGGAGGTCAAAAGTCGAGAGTGGCGTTTGCGTGCCTGGCGCTGACGCAGCCGCACATTCTGGTGCTCGACGAGCCGTCCAACCACTTGGACATTGAGGCCATGGACGCGCTGGCGGAGGCGCTCAACGAGTTCCAGGGCGGCGTGCTGATGGTCTCGCACGACGTGACGATGCTGCAGACGGTGTGCACGTCGCTGTGGGTGTGCGACGGCGGCACGGTCGAGAAGTTTGACGGCACGGTGCAGCAGTACAAGAAGAAGATTGCGGCTCAGGCAGATGCCGCCGGTGTTGTCAAGGCTCATTAGACTAGTAGTATACTATGAGAGGCTGTCCATATTATACCAACTGTTCACCTGGGTTGTCTCTCAGGGGCAGCCAGGCTGTACATATCTACCACATTCACCATCTATCTGTCTTGATCACCTGACTGTACGAGTCCTCGATAACTATGTATGTACTCGTATGTGATGCTGCCATGCTCGCTTTGTCTTTGTGCTTCCCATTCTCTTTTGGGGGAGGGGATGAATTGGCCTGTCATCTCTCTTTGCCGGATCCTCGCAGGGACGCGGCCAGGAAATGTGGGGATGGCCAGCTCTTCATCTCGGCTCGTGAGCTGGCGCTGCATGAGAGATGGGAGGTGGGAGGGGGGAAAGAACCGGCAAAAGAAGGAAGAGAAGGCCTGGCCCGGCGTTGCGGTATGTATGTAAAAGGAGGTTTTGCCACTCTTCTTTGTGTTTTTATTTTTTTTTCTTCCTCTCTGCGTGTACATGCATGTATTACTGTACGAGTGGCCTTGTTCGTCCTGCTGTTCTCTTCTCTTCTTGGTCAAGTCTCTCTTCCTGGTCGAGTTAGGAACAGGTGATGATGGCCAGGTCCCCCAACCTTGACGTCCAGGGACCAGGCGGCAAAATCTGCTTAGCGTGCCTGCAAGTTCTCGCTTCGTGAGGTACCTACCTCTACCCAGGCACTGGTACCTTGCTGATTGCTGTGCTTGTACTGTGGCTGTTGGTGCATGGCAAGTCCCTACTGTAACTGACTGGTTTGATGTTCGTGTAGATGCTACTGTGATACATTGTCTCGAAGAATCGAATACAACAGACGAACATCGTATTTATCTCGTAGACAGGTGCGTGTGGCGTTGAGGTGTGTCGGTACCTTGCTAATGGGCTATCGACCTGCCCGAGTGAAGCTCCAATAATGCCACCTCCAGCAGCCAGTTGCCAGCCACAGCGCTGTAACCAACCTACTCGCAGCTGTCTGGTACCTGACCCTCCCCCCCTATCCAGGCCCTGTAGCCACCCGCCGTCCAGCGACTGGCCCTCCTCGCACTGGACTGGTCTGCTTGACTGGACCTCGAGTCCTCCTTCCCCGGCCCACGCCCCGCCCTGCCACCTTCCAGGTTTCCATTTGAGCGGTGAACCCGCGCATCTCCACCCGCTCTTGCCAACCCGGACCCTCCAACAAAACCCTCCAGCTTTCCTCGAGCCCAAGCTCTTGCTCCTCCCAAACCCGCCAAAAGCTCCTTGTTTGTCGCGCGCCCTCTTTTTCGTTTGCGTCTTCAGTCTCAGCTTCTCTCTCTCTCTTTCTTTCTCCCCCCTCAACTCCTAAGTTAATCCATCACAGCAGCCATCATGCGTGAGATTGTGAGTCCATTCCATCTTCCCCTCCCCCGTTGTTTACTTTGGGCCAACTCCCGCTACGCGTTTGGCGGCGGGAGCCCCTGAAATTGTACCCCGCCAACCTCGACGAAACGAACACTTTGGCGTTTTCCCGCCCGAAAGAAGGCCCAATTCCGCTCGATCGAGGCGTGTCGTGATGCTGCGAGAATGACATTTGCTAATTGCCTGAGTCTCCTTTTCCGATGAACAGGTTCACATCCAGACCGGCCAGTGCGTAAGTTACTGCTTCCCTCCAACGACGGCCCCCCGCGGACTCGAGCTCACCATCTTCAACAGGGTAACCAAATCGGTGCCGCCTTTTGGCAGACCATCTCTGGCGAGCACGGCCTCGACAGCAATGGTATCTATGGAGGTTCTTCCGAGCTCCAGCTGGAGCGCATGAACGTCTACTTCAACGAGGTTCGCGATTTCCCCCCCTTTCTGCTGGCGTTTGCAGCTTGCTAGACGAGCACTCTGGGAGGGAGCCCCTATTCTGACTCTAGGTGCTGCAGGCCAACAACAACAAGTATGTTCCTCGCGCTGTCCTCGTCGATCTCGAGCCCGGTACCATGGACGCCGTCCGTGCCGGTCCCTTCGGTCAGCTCTTCCGACCCGACAACTTCATCTTCGGCCAGTCCAGTGCCGGCAACAACTGGGCCAAGGGCCACTACACCGAGGGCGCTGAGCTCGTCGACAACGTCCTCGACGTGATCCGCCGTGAGGCCGAGGGCTGCGACTGCCTGCAGGGCTTCCAGATCACCCACTCCCTCGGCGGTGGTACCGGATCCGGCATGGGCACGCTTCTCATCTCCAAGATCCGCGAGGAATTCCCCGACCGAATGATGGCCACCTTCTCCGTCATGCCGTCCCCCAAGGTGTCCGACACCGTCGTTGAACCCTACAACGCCACCCTCTCCGTCCACCAGCTGGTCGAGAACTCGGACGAGACCTTCTGCATTGACAACGAGGCTCTCTACGACATCTGCATGCGCACCCTGAAGCTGTCTAACCCTGCCTACGGTGACCTGAACTACCTCGTCTCCGCCGTCATGTCGGGCATTACCACGTGCCTGCGATTCCCCGGTCAGCTCAACTCGGACCTGCGCAAGCTGGCTGTCAACATGGTTCCCTTCCCCCGTCTCCACTTCTTCATGGTCGGATTCGCTCCCCTGACGAGCCCCGGCGCCCACTCCTTCCGTGCCGTCACCGTGCCGGAACTCACCCAGCAAATGTTCGACCCTAAGAACATGATGGCTGCTTCTGACTTCCGCAACGGTCGCTACCTGACCTGCTGCTCCATCTTGTAAGTAGTGCCGTGCCCGGGAGATGCCGAGGCAAAGAGTACTAACACGTGTGTCTAGCCGTGGCAAGGTTGCCATGAAGGAGGTTGAGGACCAGATGCGAAACGTGCAGAACAAGAACTCGACCTACTTCGTCGAGTGGATCCCCAACAACATCCAGACTGCCCTTTGCGCCATCCCTCCCCGTGGCCTGAAGATGTCGTCCACCTTCATCGGCAACTCCACGTCCATCCAGGAGCTGTTCAAGCGTGTCGGCGAGCAGTTCAGCGCCATGTTCCGTCGCAAGGCCTTCTTGCACTGGTACACTGGCGAGGGCATGGACGAGATGGAGTTCACCGAGGCCGAGTCCAACATGAACGACTTGGTGTCGGAATACCAGCAGTACCAGGAGGCTGGTATTGACGAGGAGGAGTACGAGGAGGAGGAGGCCCCCGCCGAGCACGACGAGTAAAGCGTCTGCTAGCGCATGGCGGGCTTTTGTTGTGTTTCTTCTTCTTCTTCGGGTGCATGCTTGATGTGTAGCCCCTGATTACACTGTACGACTTGCCTTGAGGGGGGAGTGTTTAGATGACTGGACGACCATTTGATATCCACGCGCGATATGACTGTTGGTCAGATGGCAAGTGTTTGCAAACCTAATGAATAAAAGAGTACAGTTATGTACATAAAAATGCTGTTCAAGAATTTGTTTTCCAATCGTGCCTGTGAATTGGTTGAAGATGGCTGAAGCCTCGAAGTCTGCGTTGGCGAGTCTCTTTGGCTGGGTACGACCGCTTGTAAATATACCTTCAATTGCTGGTAGAGGCAGATGGCCGTCGAGCCTTGGTCGACGACTTATTACCTACATGTATACACACAGCCTGCAAGTCTGACCTGTGTTGACGGTTGAAGCGACCGAGTCGGCTGTTGGGGGACACAGTGTGGCATGACACCACAAAGGCGCCCCCATCCATCCGCTGACTCAGCAAAAAGTTCGACTCCAGCTCGAGAAACTTCATCAAGCAAACCTCCAAAAGCGAACCAGGGCAAATCAGCCAGCATCCACGACAGCCATTGGAGATTGCGGACACCTACGCAAACAACAACAATCCGTGGTGTGGCTCGCGCAATTTTCCAGCAATGGCCGGACTCATTGCGCCTTGCCGCAGCGGCGGCAGCAGGGCGGCGCTGTCTGCCGGGCCCCTCTCAGCGCTTCTCCCAGCATCTTCCGTATCCGTATTTTCAGCATCATCGACCGGTCGACGATTCCCCTCCGCGACGCAATCACCATCATCATCATCATCATCAAGACCGTTTTCGACGACACCCGCGGCGCGGTCGAAGCTCGGGCGGACGCCGCTGTCGGTGCCGCCGGGCGTGGAGGTTGTCATGGGGGAGCCGAGGGCTGTGCGGAGCGCGACTTCGTATAAGCCTGTTGTGAGGAAGACGATTACCGTGACGGGGCCATTGGGTGCGTTTTTCTCCTCCTTAACTGCCCCTTTTACCTTATCTAAGGCATTTGGGATGGATGGATGGATGGATGGGAGGTTGGGATTGGGACCTGAACTGACGGAATCTTGTTGTGTGCTGTCTAGGAACGTTGACGCTGGATGTGCCCGAGTTTGTGGACCTTGCGCAGAGCGCAGAGGACAAGACTGCGACGTTGAGCGTGCGGGATCCGAATGAGAAGGAGCAGAAGGAGATGTGGGGTATGTATATCATCTTCAGCATCACCTCGATATTGTCCTTCTCCCTCTCTGTTTCTTCCCTTTTCACATCAATTGCTCCCATCGTCATCGATAACCAAACATGGGGGGGAAAGACAAGCTCTCTCGTCTGTTCGGTCACAGCCCAGCTAACCCTCAAATCATCCCAACCACAGGCACGTCATGGTCCTACCTCAACAACCACATCACCGGCGTCTCCGAAGGCCA
Source organism: Trichoderma reesei QM6a (assembly GCF_000167675.1). NCBI lineage: Eukaryota > Fungi > Ascomycota > Sordariomycetes > Hypocreales > Hypocreaceae > Trichoderma > Trichoderma reesei. The sequence goes on along the minus strand of NW_006711163.1, from coordinate 315,726 downwards.
CACGGCCATCCTGCGCCTCGTGGGCGTCGGCTACCGCGCCAGCGTCGAGCAGCGCGGCGCCAAGGAGACGTTCCCCGGCCAAAAGTTCCTCTGCCTCAAGCTCGGCTTCACGCACCCGGTCGAGGTGGGCATCCCGCGCGGCGTCACCGTCACGACGCCCTCGCTGACGAGGATCCTGATTGAGGGCCCCGATCGGGAGGCCCTGATGAGCTTTGCGGGGGTTGTCCGCAAGTGGAGGCCGCCGGAGCCGTATAAGGGCAAGGGGGTGTTTATCAATGACGAGACGATTAAGTTGAAGCAGAAGAAGATTAAATAAATCTGAGCTGATGCGGTGAAATGGTGGGGGGAGGGAGGGAGGGAGTCTTCTGATCATGGGACGGGTTGGAAATGATGGAAGAAAAAAGAAAAACAAGAGGGAAATGATGGGTTACAAGGAGAAGTAGAAAGGAATGGCAAGTGTACAATACGCAGTCTTTGGTACGGGTTACTCTTGACAGAGGCTTGTATGATTATCAATTGAGAGAGAGGGAGATGGGGAAAGTCTCTCGCGAAAACATTCTACATACTAGGCACTTTAGACAACAGGTATTTAAGGTATATATATATATATCTCTTACAGCTTTGAGCTCAAAACCTCCTGGACCGCCTCCAAGACCTTGGCATGCACGGCCAACGGCGCCGCCACAACGCCCTTGTTGTTGGCCAGCGTCCGTCCGACGCTGAAGTCGAGCCTCTTGCCGTTGACATCGGTGACCTGGCCGCCGGCCTCGCGCACAATGAGGTCGCCGGCAGCGTGGTCCCAAATCTTCTCCTGGTACGTGGCGCTGACGGGCAGCCGCAGATAGATGTCGCCGGCGCCGCGCGCAATGGAGCCGTACTTGGCCTGGCTGTCCATGCGGACGCTGGGCGCGGTGATGCCCAGCCTGTGCGAGATGGCGGCCTGGTCGCCGTGGGAGGAGTGGCCGGCCTCGACGCTCTCGCAAAAGTTGGCCTGGGTCAGGTCGTCGATGGCGCGCATGGAGATGGGCTTGCCGAGCTCCGGATCGAGGCTGACGGTCGCGAGGGGCCGGCTGGTGGCGCCGTGGCCGAGGACGGCGGAGAAGAGCACGCCGTGGCCGTCGTCGTCGGTCTGGTTCTCGCCGATGCCGGCCGTCAGGCGGGCGGCGTCGTCGACGGGCAGGTTGGGGCAGCCCAGGGCGCCGACCTTGACGTCGCCGTCGACCATGAGGGCGAGGCACACGGCGTACTGGCCGCCGCGGAGGAAGCCCTTTGTGCCGTCGATGGGGTCAATGGCCCAGATGCGGCCGTGGGCGCCGCCGGGGCTGTTGCCCTTGTCGATGAGCTCGACCATGGCGTCGGCGTCCCTGATGGGCCCTCCCAGCAGCGCCTCGGCGTCGGGGTTGTCCAGCCTGGTGTCCTTGACCAGCTCCCAGACGGTGCTCCGCAGCTTCTCGTCCTCCCGCAGCTTGGCGGACTCCTCCTCGGCGACGATGGCGTCGTCGGGGAAGTTGTGCTGCAGGGCGGCGATGATGAGCGCCTGGGCGCCAAAGTCGCCAATCGTCACGGGCGACTTGTCGTTCTTGTCGACGGTGCCCTTTGCCTTTTCGTGGAAGACGCGCTTGGTGAGGATGGCGGCGCGCTGGACGGCGAGCTGGGCGACCAGCAGCTCCTTTTCGTACTTGTCGCGACGCATCGTGGCGGTTGTGTGGAGGGAGAAGAGGCGGCGGGTTTGGCGGAGGAGGAGGGAGGAGGAGGAGGAGAGATGGCCGAGATGGTGGTGGTGGTGCACGAGGCGGGTGACGGAGAGCGGGAGGAGAGCCGTGGTGACGCCTGTGATGGGGGCGAGGAGGGAGGCGAGGAGGAGGATGATGATGATGGCTGGAATGAAGAGGAAGGGAGGGAGAAAGAGACGGGGCCTGGGGGAGGATGAGCGACGATCAGAGGAGGAGGACGACGACGACGACGACGGATCAGAGGCCGATGGCGGTCGTTTATGTGGAGATGCAGAGGCAGGAGACGACGGCATTCCCCCTCTGTGTATGTAATACCTTAGGCTACGCAGAGCCACTTGAAGCAAATGACTTGAAAACCCCAATTATCAGCTTCGATTGGACAATAACATTCGAGGCAAACGCAAGATGCTGATCCCTCAATCACTGATGTCAAGCTCTTCCCCGACCCCCCGATGGCCCGTCAAGGCAGCCCAGCGCAAAGCTTCCGCCTGTAATTAATCAACCCTCCTGACAACCCCGCCGACGTCCCGCGCTGCTGCTCCTCCATGCCGCCCCAAAACTCCCCCGCCCAGGGACTGCCAGTTTGGTCCTCCAACAGTCCCGTTCCCCTCCATAGCGGCGGGGGGTCCAGCTCCGGCACTCCGGCCGTCCAATTTTCCGGGCCAGCAGCAAAAAAAAATTCCCAGTGCAATGCCCGGTACTATTATGTATTTCTATCAAGCCATCCAACCGCCCAATAACTCGCATCACCACCAACCAGCGACTCACAGCATCCTCCTCAACCACCTCGATTCTCCTCCCATTCTCAAAACCCGACATACAACCAAAAACAAGTCAAAACCCCAAACAATGGCCTCCTCCTCTCCCGCAACGCTGCGCTCCCTCTACCGCTCCCTCCTCCGCGAACTCCCGCCCCGCCCCATCCTCTCCTCCCCGCGAACTCCTCTCCACCACCGCATCCGCTCCTCCTTTGTCGCCGTCGACAGCCCTTCCTCCTCCTCAGCTCCAGCTTCAGCTTCGACTTCAGCTTCGACTTCGACTTCGACTTCGACCTCGCCGCCAGCGGACCAGCACCAGGTCGCCCTCGGCCACCAGCTCGTCGCCTACCTGCGCGCCCAGCGCATGTACGTCACCCTCATCGAGCGCTACAACCCGGGCATGGACATGGACCAGGCCGAGCGCATCCGCCTGACGGCCAGGAGGGTCGGCATGGACCTCCCTTCGTTGGGGAAGAATGGGGCGCAGTAAGAAGGGGGGCGACCCTGATTCTGCTGCGTCTCTTTCTTCTTTACACCTACCTAGTTATTCCTTGCCCCCATCTCTTTGCGAGCCATCGGGTGTCCCTTACCGTCATACCCTCTTCGGCTCAGGGAGGGTGACCTATCATAATCACCTATTACGCCATTCTATGCCATACCATGATCTATCCCGTCCAAGCCTCAAACGACACAGAATCGACCATCATTCGGGGGGACGTTCCGCCCCCACCCCGTGTACCATTACGCGACTCCGCCTATTACACACCATCACGGAGGATATTGGGCGCAGCAATATGCCGCTCTTTGGAACCCCCACAAGCAGCATATCAAGCAGAATCTATCCTATCAACACTGGAGAGAGCAGGTTTAACGGTCAAAGGTTTCAACTGACTGACTGCGCCGCGATGAACGCGCAGAATTGAATATATCAAAAGAGGAGGAGATACCACACAATACCAGTCACGGCACACACACACGAAAACTTTTGCTTCTACGCCCCCTTCCACCAAGAGGGAACGAGTGGAAGAGCCCGAGAGAAGTACATACTAGCAGCGGCTGACAAAGATATACGTCTCAAGAAGACTCGTCAGCCGCCGCACTGCGCAGGGCAAGCAGATCCAGCGCAAACCGGCCATCTACAAAGAGAGTGGCATTCGCAAGTTGAGGGGACCTTCAACCGGCTCTATTAAACGTCATTTCGGATCTCAACCATTTCATCCGCTTCATACTCCACGTGTGGGTGTGTATATACGCCATTCTTTGGCTCTGCATCTATGTTTTTTTTTTTCTTCTTCTCTACATGTAGTACTAGTTGTATATACTAGGTATCTTAGGAGTGTGCACGCTTGTATGTTATCCTCGATATACAACAAAACCTCAGGCACCCAAATGGTCGCCAAAATATGAATATATACAAGTTCCTCAAGGGGGTATCAAAGTAAATATCAGGCCAGACAAATCATGTCTGTAGCTGTTTTGCCGAAAATTCCAACTCTTCGCTTGCCAGTCATCAAAATGTCAAGAAAAGGCTTCGCTTCTTTTCATCCTGCTTCCCTTCATATCTTGCCTCAGGCCTCTCGTTTCTCTGCATCATCATGATTGACTCGTGAAATCCACCTCGCTCCAAATAAAACGAACGTCCCGAACGAAAAGACAAGAAAGAAAGGAAGGAAAAGTGCCAAAGATAAGATCAAAAAAAAAAGAAAAAGCCAGCGCACGCTACGCTCACACAACTCCAACTCCGTTATCCTCCAACGTCTCGTCCCACCCCCCCGTCTGCAGCAGCCACTCCCCCGTGCGCTCCTTGACCGCCGTCATCGCCGCCCCCAGCGAGCTGTCCCACTGGTCCTGCACCAGCCGGACCTTGTCCTTGAGGTCCTCCGTCAGCCGCCGGTTCTCAACCTCCCTCATCTGCTGCGCGCGCAGCTCCCGGTCCTCGGGCCGGATCGGCGTGCCGTCCGCTTCGGCGAGCTGCGTCGCCAGCACCCGCGCCTTGGCGTTGACGACGGCCTCCTTGACCTCGTGCAGGAGGCACAGCTGGTTCGTGTGCGCCTCGATGAACTGGTACGTGCTCTTCTCGGCGTGGAGAAGCAGGCTGTACAGGTACTGCAGCGGGTGCTCGTGATACGCGGGGTTCTCCTCGTACTCTGACGCCGGGATCTGCACCCCGAAGCCCTCCAGGTCCATCGGGATGCTGTCCAGGAGCCCGCACAGCGGTGGAGCAATGTCCCAAAACGCCGACAGTTGCAGCTCGATGCCTCGCGCTACCGCCTCCTCCATCACCGACCTGAACTCGCGCGCCCGGTTCAGCACCTCGTTGGCATACGCATACTCCCGCTTCTCCGCGTCCTCTCTGAAAAAGGCCTCGGCCGACTTGAGCTTCTCGGCGTTTCCAGACAATCGATACGGCGTCAGCACAACGTCGCGATAGCGAGCGTTGCGGTCGGAGAGCAAGTCGTAGATGGCCCGGTGCAGCGATTCGCGCTGCTCAAAGATCCATTTCAGGAGCGTCAGCTTCTCCAGCAGCTCCGGCTTGTCGTCTCCCTCTTCTTGCGGCATGTCGGCGTCGATCTCGCTGCTGTCAAACAGGTGGCGGGCCAGCTCGTCAAACAGCTCGGTTGCTCGAGAGATGCGCTCCGTCAAGATGTCGTTCAGCGGCAGCACCACCTGGTTCTGAAAGTGCTCGTACTCCAGCTTTTCCACCTCCTTCTTCTTGTCCTTTTCCTGTTCGTTAAAGTCCGACTCAATCGCCGCAGCATCAGCGTAGCCCAGATTCCCCAAGCTAATCTCCTTCTGCAGATTTGATCTCAAAGCTTGGCGGCGCTCTGCTGCCGCCTTGGAAGCATCTTCACGGCGTCGGAGACTATCCGCGGCAAATCGCTTCTTTGATCCTTCAATTTCCGCCAGCTCGCTCAGAGATCGCACCGACGCGCGGATCGAGGCCAGCTCGGGGTGGTTGTTATTCACCGCAGGGTGATGCCTCGGATAAGGAGGCGGCATGGTCACGAGTCTGGAAACGTCCAAGAGGCCACGCCTGTTGGTTGCCGTGGACGGCGTAGAAGCCACAGAAGTGCTCGACTGCTGAGGAGTCCACACCTCTCCCTGATCATGCCAGCCCGTCTTTTCCGGGGGATACTCCGACGCAGAGAATTGCTCGCTGGTGGGCACATAGTGCGGCGTCGTCTGTTCCTCAATCCACTGGTCCTTGGGGACGCCCATATACTTGGATTCTCGCTTCGATCTTTCGAGTCCGCTGCGATTCGGGTCGCCATTCGAGTCCGTCTCCCACCAACGGCTGGGAGGTCTCCCTCGTGAGCTGCCGTTTTCGTGATTGTCGCTCACGCTCATGCTAAGGATAGGAGACAATGATGGCATGTAATTTGCGGCACCGCCCCAGTTGGGAGGTTGTTTTATCCCAGGAGACGGTGGCAGGCTGGCTGATGCGGGTGCCGAGCTCGATGAATCGTCCACTTGGTGTACAGAGCTGACAGAGCCCCTGTGAGAACGGTTGGGTTCCGAAGATCCTGGCGTCCAGTCACCCACGGATTGGGAGGTTATCGACTCTCGTCGGATCGAGTCCATCGGGCGGAACAAGTCACGGCTCAGGTCGAAGATTTCCGATCCCATGGCTCCAATGGCCGCAGAGTATCTCTCACGCCGTATCCTAGACTCGGTGACTATAAAGTCTGAAAAGAGACGAACCCGGTCCGCGTCAGTTGCAGCCGAGGCTTCCTTGATGGCAAACGATCGGAATCTCTCAATGGACCCCGTTGCAAATTCCGCCGCGCTTTGGTTCACAATCATGTCCTTTGACGGCAACGCCGCCGTAGACGAAGACAGGCGTGATGCCTCTGCAATGACTGACCCAGATGCAGACCTGGTCTGAGGCGGCGGCGTTGGCAAAGACTTCGGCACGCTACCTTGGCTTCCGCCGCCTTGCCGGTACGGCTTGGCCAGTGTCGGCGAAAACGGTGGTGTTGCGACTTCACGATGCAGCAACGTGGCCGAGTCTGGTGCTCGTGGGGTCGAATTGCGAGAGTCGTGCTGCCCTGATGATTCGCCGGTAAGGGGCTGGTCCATCGGGGCTTTACCGTTGCTCCGGGGAGTCGCCTTGCCGAGCGTGAGCTTGCGAGCCAGGCCGCTGCCATTCGCAGGGACAACAATGTCGGCAATCTGCTGCACCTGTATCGTACTGTCAACAGAACCCCGCGATTCATGCCGGGTGCGACTCTCGCTTCTCCTTTGCAAGATGGTCTTGTCGTGGCGCACGGCCTTTGCACGGTTGAGGCCACTCGCGCTGCCTGAAGAGTTCAGGGGCGGTTGGATGGGCTCGGCAGGATGGCTGGCGCTCCTTGTATCAATTGTCAGGTTGGGGGATCGCCCTTTCGGCGGCGGGATTGGCTGCGGCAGCTGCAGCTGTTGTGACGACTCGCCGGTTTGAAGCGGCGCCAGAGGAGGTAACTGTCCCGACGAGGCCAAAGCCTGCGGTGGAGCGGCAGAAGGCGTATCACTGTCAACCCAATCCGCCGGCGTTGGGGGGACGGGTCCAAGAGACGATATGCCGGACGGCGGGGGCCGGCGCGTCGGCGGAGAGATGATGGGGACATTGTTCCTGTCCATGCCCTGCACGCTTTGCGACCTGCTCGACGACGGCGGTGGTCCCGGTGGGGGTGGCGGAAGAGGCATTCCAGGCTCCCATCTTGTCTGAGAAGTAGATCGAGAGCGAGCAGATGTCGGAGTATCGATGGCGCCAGTGGAGGCGGCTCTGCGAGATGCTGGGGGAACGGCGTCGACGTTGACGATAGAGATAGACGCAGCATCTTGCGCGTGGAAATAGGCCGGTCCAACGCTCCGTCTTGAAGCAGAATGAACTGGCTCTGGTGAGTTGGATGATTCAGTGTCTCTCCGTCTTCCCAGAGACGCCAGCGCAAACAAGCGCTCTCGTGAACTTCCCCTGCCACTGGCGCCCGGCGGCGGAGGAAACGAGCGAGTAGCAGCCGGTGGCTCGGGAGAGGGCCGGTGGCCCAGCAGGCTAGAGAAGCGCGACGGAGGAGCAACGACCACTTGCGCCGGCGCGTAGTCGAAGGCCATGGTGACAGGACGGGGCTGCTGCTGCTGCTGCTGCATGTTTCTCCTCGGCGTGTAAGGCGGAGGGGGAGGGGGAGAAGCTGTCATTTTGAGTCTGGTCAGCAAACACAAGTCCGTCCGTCCGTCTCGCTTTGCCTACTATCCAGGTCCAACATCAAGACAGGCAGGACATGAATAGTAGGAGAATAGAAAATTAGAAACTGTCCCCACCCTGAGCTTCACTGCCAACAAGCGAAAGCGGCCGTTCCGTCGCCGCCATGGCCGCTGGCGAAGCTACCCATTCCTGGGGGTTGTACGGCAGGATGGCGCTGGCCGGCGTGTGTATCGCCTGCACTTGAGAGGAAGCCATGGACACGGCGGATATGGGCGAGACGAGCTGGTTGCCGTAGCCCGCCAGAGACGAGGTTGAGAGCGGATGGAGGGCATGGCGAAGACGCGCGGGATCACGGGGAGAGGTGGAAGACATATTGGCTCGAGCTTCCCGAGGCCCAGCCGCCCTTGCGGTCTCTCCCAGTTCGGTGACCCTTGACCTAAGGGGGTGGGAGAGAGGGGAGGGGGGGCGAGAGGCTTGCTGAGGAGTGCTATGAGGCGTTTCGGACGGCAGGTGAAGGATTGGATCTGGCGATGGGCCACCCCAGGTCGGGGCCTGATGTCAAGACTAATCGGCGCACCAACTGGGAGGCGGTATAAGACCAGGCAGTTCTTTGTTTCGTTCTGCGTTCTATTTGGAGGTCCAGCCTGGCCATGCCCGGATCCACCACAGCATCGACTTCAGGTGGGATAGAAATCCCGGCCTGGCAAGGAGCGCTCGGATTGGCGACAAGAGGCCGAGGAGGGGGGAAGAGCTGGAACTGCTAGCGAGGCGACAAGGAGGCCGGCTACCACCATATGCGAGCACATGTACGGACGAGGTAGCATGGACAAGCATATGCAGGCAGACACGGGCAGCCGATAGTAGGTACCTAAGGTATAGTAGGTAGTAGTCTGGGAAGCCAACGAAGGAATCCAGGACGGAAGAATCTGCAGGCGATCAGACACGGGCGAGTCGCACGGCATCCCGCGGTGGGAAGAGGGAGCGAGCCGCGCCTGAGCAGGTACATGTCGGCACTGCGCAGTCTAGCGTGGCCTTGGGGTACCGGACCGGGCACTACTGAGGTACAGCAGTACCGAACCACCAGCACGAGCGACTAAAAGCATCGTTCGAGAGCGGGCGAGAAACAGCCCGGCAGAGAGCAGCAGCGACAGGCGAGGCAGCATTTGATGGTGATGGCGAGATGTGCTTGGCTGGCGCGAGTCGCTGGTCCCTTGTAGCAAGCGGCGCGCTAAACCGTTGAGGCCCCGCCAAGGGCCTGTAGCGCCTGTGCGCGAATCCCTCTCGGGCTGTCCAGGTACCTGCGACTTGATGTTGAGAATCCTCAACTGTCGGGTCCATGCTGGCTGCCCTCAGTGCAACCCTCCAGCTCCTGTCCAGTGCTTTCTTTCAGTGTCACCGAACCTATCGAAACCCCCTGTAACCACCTGCTGGACCTGACGCTTCGGGGTGGCGAGATCAAGGCCGTCAAGCTTCCTCGCTGAAGGATTCCAGCCCAGGGCATGCAGCGCCGAATTGGTGAGTCGCCTTCAGGCACGTATGTATCCGGGTGTTGCACGAGAGATGCCAGGGACGGAGATGCTAAGGCGTGTGATGGGATGTGACGACAAGGGGGCCGCGTCTTTCTCAAAGAGCCATCATGGCGAAAATGCCTGCCGTTCTTGCATGCTACGGACTCTCAGTTACAGATTGATTGGCGTTTTAGGCCATGAAACATGAGTCGTCTTCTAGTGCTGTACTGTTTGTGGTTCGTCTCAGCTTGTGCAAGCATGATGCGGCTCCATCCAGAAGCGGCAAGCTGCAGAGGAGAGCACACAGACGTGTGAGCACATGCCCGAGAAGCGATGCCATCACCAACACTTGAAGCTGTGCCGAAGCTGCCTGCATCTTCTCTCCATGCTGCAACATTACTCCGTACCTGTAATCAATGAGGTACCTACAGCCGACCAAGTACTCGGTACGCCGTGCCTGCCACTAAACATGCGACCGCCCCTGCGTGGATCGCGCCTTTTTTTTTTTTTTCGCCCTCTTTTTCTGCTTTGGACGCGACTTTATTGACCGACAAACGGCTCTCGTTGGCTGGAAAGCAGCAACTTGCGCTACTAAGCGCCGGCAGCCATTCGAACCACATGTGTTGCCTAATATAGCGCCCAATCACAGCCGCCGTTGGGGATCCAGACTCCAAGAATAGATCGGCTCTCCCACCCCCACACAATTTCTGCATCGTTGGAGCAACAAAGAACGAGGGGGGGGGGAAACATTGATTAATGAGCGGCTTGAAGAAGGCTTTCGATATTGTTTTGGTTGTTGGCTCTTATTATCCCGTGGACGTGCACATATGCAAAGCACATTGAAGATTTATTGTTTCCCTTAATCTCCTTTGCCGGAGGACAAAGCGTTAATACTGCAGCCTCCCTCTCTCGGCAGTTGATGGGTGCCGGGCTCGGAGAACCGCCGGCATAAAGTTAACGATCCTTGACCTCCGTATGCCCCTCCTCGGCAAGATTGCATAGGCAGATCATGGCAAGCAAAACCTCCCAAGCCCTTCCACTTTGGAACCACTCATAAGGGATTTGTGGGCTTTTTGCTCCGACGACCAACTCATGTGCTCTCCGCAGCAAGTGCTCCGAGGCCGTCAAGTCAATAGTACGCTGCTGTTATTTTAGACACCCGTGCTTAGAAGTCTTGCTCACAGCGTTGGATGCGGATGAGGGAGGTCAGCAAGCCTTCATTCATTGGGTCTGCAGGCTAGCACCAGCGATGGCCCAGCAGTCGGCAGGTCTACGGGTCTGACTTTCAGCTTGCCGTACATTGCCCGCAGAAGTCGAGGGCTGACCTGTAGTACTATTACTATGTCCCCGCCGCTTGGTGAGCTTGATGCTCAGTATAAGTCGAGGCGGGCAGTCTCGCACGCCCTAGTACTGGTAGAAGGCTGCGGCGGGACGGCAGGAACAAGTTGCTTTGATGGAGGCAACGTAAGCAGTAAATATTTTTGCAGGTAATCACGCATCGAGACTATCACAATGCGCCTGCGGCAACTGATCCAGCAGGCGCTCGAATGTGAACGTCTGAGTATAGGGTAGGTGCGAAGCATATGTTGACCCGCACCAATGCGCTTGTAAGGAAGAGACGGCGTCGTGAAACGTTGAAAGAGGGTGGTTAGGCGGTCCCTCAGGTTGAAATACACAGGATGTTCGAACCTAGAGAAGTGTAGCCGTACAAAAATTCTGCCGGAGAGTCAGAATTGTCGATTGTTGAAGAAGGCCGATGATCTGATCCCATTGTCCGCTTACTCGTTCATGCTGTGCCTTGCACATGCCCGAATAGGTAACCATGGACCACTCTAGAAGAATGGTTCAATCAGTAACTCGCCAATTCTTGAAACGGAAATTGTGATGTAATCCCCATGAGTTGCATGGTCTCTCCTCGGACTGCACATTGACCTGCTGGTACCTATCATAGCGTATCATGTCACGCCTCAAGAATCCTGAAGCCCGACATCTCCTGGACCGCTCTGGGTGGATGACTTGAAGCTTCCCAAGTCTTCCAATCTGCCTGCAAAAAGAGCTGGGCGGATGCATCGGATGACGTGCGCATTCCAAGCTACCAGTTTGCTCAAGACGGCTGATGGCCAATCGGAGCATCTCCCTGGCATCTCCAGATGCAGGTTCAGCTGGGTCAAGGTGCCAAAAGCCCAGAAAATGTTACCAATCAACAGAGCGATCGAGCCTTTCTGGTCACGTTCTTCCGTCTTCCCAATGCTCAATCAACCGGCATCACATGTCGTCTGGATACAACAGATGCTTGAAACAACGGAAGCTCTAAGCTGACATGCGCATGGGGTCCGCAGGCGTGCCTGAGGCCATTCGCGAATCATGATGGCCAATGTGGCTTACGTAACCCATGAGGCTGCGTTGACTAGCCAATAGCCCCGCTTTCCTGCTGGTGGGGACGAGGCTCATAAAATTCTAGAGGCTTCTGAAGCTCTCTCTCTCTTCTCTTCTTTTTCTCCTTCTTCAAGCAGCTCCCCTCTGCTTCGAAACCACCACTTTCTCTCCCAAGTCTAATCTTCTGTTTCATGCTCTTCTTCGTTGCTCTACCTTAATCAATACGGTACGTTGACCCCCCAATGTCTCCCTTACTGCTTCCAATGTACACGCCAAAACCCCTTTCATGATGAAATACCAGCTGGCACCAGTCATAGAGTGATTTGTACTCCCTTTCAGTGATGACCAAAATTGCTGTGGTCTCAGACCACTTCTGAACCTCATTTGGCCAACTACATGCTTGTTCTTCTACTCAGTCTTTGCTCGGCATTGATGCTAATCCTGCGACTGAATAGGACATTGCCCGCTGCGCGGACGACCGCTGAGAATCTTTTCTTTCTTTAATACCCAAGCCTAACCTTGCAAGATGGTTCTGCACAACCCCAACAACTGGCACTGGGTGAACAAGGATGCGTCTGCTTGGACGAAAGACTGGTTTGGCGAGAACCTGACCAAGCTCGAGGTGGAAGATGGAGATGTCAAGGCTAGGATCACCAAGGTCCAGAGCATGACCGGCGACGTGGATGTCAGCCAGCGCAAGGGAAAGGTCATCACCATCTTCGACGTTAAGCTTGTACTGGAGTACACTGGTATGGTAGACCTCAATATCCTCGGTGAAGGCGTCTGAGGCTGACCTCTCCCAGGGTCCACTGCCGATATCGACGAGGTCTCAGGGAACATTACCATCCCTGAGATTGCCCACGACACGGATGAGGACGACTACGTGGTATGTAAAGGCTGCCCCATTGGTTCTTGTATAACACGCCGCTAACGCGATTGCCTCAAGTTCGAGATCGACATCTTCTCCGAGTCAAAAGAGAAGCAGCCCGTCAAGGATCTTGTGCGATCAAAACTCGTTCCTCAGCTGCGAAAGGAGTTTCAGAAACTGGCTGGTGCCTTGATCACGGAGCACGGAAAGGACATCCAGCATGCGCCTGACTCTAATCCCTCCAGCGGCTTCTCTACCCCGAGAACCCTTCCTCAGCCTGTGCCAAAGGCTGGAACCTCAACCTCTACTTCTCACACCAGCAGCTCCGGCGTCGTCAACACGGTGACAGTGCGTGACGACCAGGAGTTCCGCACCACTGCCGAGGAGCTGTATCAGACATTTGTCGACCCCCAGCGGTTGGCTGCCTTTACCCGGTCGCCACCCAAGGTCTTCGAGGGAGCGAAGCCTGGAGGCAAGTTTGAGCTTTTTGACGGCAACGTCTCGGGAGAGTATCTTGAGCTGGAAAAGCCCAAGAAGATTGTCCAGAGCTGGCGACTGAACCAGTGGCCGGCCGGTCACTACTCGAAGCTCAACATTGAGTTTGACCAGAACGACGTCGACCACGTCACCGTCATGCGGGTCACTTGGGAGGGTGTCCCCGTCGGTCAGGAAGACGTTACCCGACGTAACTGGGGCGAGTATTACGTCAAGAGCATTAAGCAGACCTTTGGGTAAGTCTCGTCGTGTTACAAAATCGCTACAGCCATCCAAGATTCGTTGCTAATTGTTGTTTGACCAGATTCGGTACCATTCTGTAATAACCACGACAACTCGATTGGAAATACCAGCAACAACTCACTTTTGATCAATGCACTTAACCGAGGGTAGAGATGGGGTCGGCGTCTCTGCTATTGGTGGCGGATGGATATACACTTTATTGCTCTTGGTAGGTCTATACAAGGCCTAGATGCGTGAGGATACGACGAACATGAATCATGATATGTAGATACAAAGAAACCAAGCAAAAAAAAAAAAAAATGAAGAAAACACACTTATAACATCTTCAAAAAATATTCCAATAACTTCCCATCTTGATGATTGTGAACACGTTCTGCAAATATCGAAAAGAATGTAAGAGAACATGAAGAGAGGAGAAGTCCATCTTCCCGGAAGAAAACACAATACTTTGTCGTACACGGCGGGATCATCAACAGGCCAGACGCTATGAGTACAACAGCACCGCTTTCGAGTCTTGATGCTCAAGAAATGACAACGACATCCGTGTGCCCCTACTGAGGGTATCCAGACTTGGCGGATATACTCCTTCCCCGCGGTCGACGCTCCGTAAGGGGCTCCCCCGTTCCGTCGCCAAAAGTGTAGTTGGAGAAGAAGATGTCGCCGAGGTTATGCAAAAAGCCCATGTCATATATATTGTCGACGTCGTTCAGGTCCCAGACATGCTCCCACTCGCCCTGGCCGGCAAAGTTTCTCTCCTGGCTTGGCGGCTGCGCGTCCTGAGTCGTGAGTATGATGTGTTCCGGCGACGAGGGCCATCGAGGACAGGGGGGCTCCAGACGTCTGTTGCGCGGCCGGTCGGGGGCCAAGGGGCGCCAGAAGGCGTAGCCGTCTCTCATGTCCTCCTTATAATCGGTCCACTTCATGGATTCGTTGGTCGTGGTGCCGCAGTAGACGAGGAACAGCGTGTAGAGGAAGAGGGCCCAGATGAGGGGTGCGGTGAGGAGGGCGAGGAGGGTGGACGCGCCCATGCGGATGTCGCCGTGGAGGCCCCAGCCCCAGATGGCGAGGTAGCGGTGGAAGTCCATGTCCCTGGCGGGCCAGAGCGTAAAGGTCGGGTAGTCCTCCCTGATCTTGGCCGTGAGCAGGCAGAGGCCCAGCAGGCCGCCGTAGGTGACGAGGATGCACGTCGACAGGAGCAGGAGCAGGAACCAGTGGTGGTTGCCGTAGCCGACGCACGAGTTGATGAAGACGCAGTGGTGGTCGGCGCGGGCGATGCAGCGCTTGCAGATGTCGCAGTGCTTGGAGCGCGGCGGCTTGAGGAAGCGACAGGTGCGGCACTCGTTGCCCGGGTGGAAGAGGGCGTAGTCGTAGGGGTAGAGGGACATGTGGTAGGCGTGGTTCTCGCGCGTGATGTAGCCCGGGTCTGCGGAGCAGGCGAGGTAGAGGAAGACGTAGGGCATCAGGACGGTGACGAGGGCGGTGGACTGCGCCAAGAGGCTGATTCTGGGCAAGACGGCAGGCAGATACATGTACTCAGACACGGTCATGATTAACAGAAAGAAGATCTGTATGAGAGTCAGTCTGAGAGCAAACAAACATCTATAGTAGGGGGAAAATGCTGCAGCCAACGTACCACGATGGTTGGATGGCGGTCATACATGAGACGGCGGTAGAGCCATGCCAGCGATCCGGTCACCCGCCCCGAGGTGAGCGTCTGGTCTATACGCAAGACTGCATTGGGGATATATACCCAGATCAACTTGTGTAGCCAAGCCATGGGTGTGTTCCTGTAGAGCATAATGTTAGTGAAGCCCGTCTGAGGAGGATGCGGACGCTGCACTCACTTCAAAGCGGGAAGCCTGCCGAAGAAGGTGACGAAGACCACAAAGCATATGGCTAGGATGATGATGAGTATCTGCTTGAGTACATCCATCGTGACAAATTGCTTATGTGTTGGTGATATGTCATGACCTCATAACAAGAGGCATCTGTTGAGTCGCAGGCAGAGAGCGTGAGCTTTCTGGTCATATACCTATGACGAGGAGTCTACTGCCGAGAGGCCGGTTCTCTTATGTAACATGCGCTCGCTTCCGATCCGTGAACGAGAGAGTATAGAAGGAAAGACGAAATAAAAAGAGCAACGCCCGTGTACTGCTGCGCACCTAAAAGAAAAAGCAAATGCGCAAATGAAGCAAGTAAAGAGAAGACTGTGGTTGGGTTACGCAGCCAAACCTCCAGCTGTCACCAGCCTTTCCCCCAGCTGAAGCAAAATCAGCGGCGTTATTCGGCCGTGGTGGTGTTATCGTTATCGCGGGTCTTCCCTCTTCCTTTTCAAAACCCCGATAGTTGCCTAGTCCGAAGCGAAGCTTGGGGAAGTACTAGTAAGTTCTACCCCCTCGGCCATGGCAGCCACGTGACTGCGCGACCTTGAGCACGCGTCTCATCTCATGGATTGGTGAATGGCTTTTGAGAGCATCAATGATGCGAAACGATGATGAAAGGGAAGGAATATCGTGAGAGAATGAGTGAGGTATATCATTGATATATGACAATTCCGCAGTCAGATTATTCTGTGCTGTTGGAGGCGAGTTCCGCTCCTTGTACTTCGTCCTTCTCCTTCCCGCTCTGCGTCATCTCAAAGAAAGGTACCGAGACTGTCGCACTCAAACTCACAACAATTGCCGTCAACGAAACTTGCCAGCGCAACGACACTCTTCATTCACTCGAGCATGCTTTGATGGGCGCATGGAAAATCATATTCAACTCGATCAGCTGAGGGTGAACGCGACAAAAGAACTACGCTCAAAAACAGTGCGCGACAATCGATTGCCATGGCATCGCATATCACGTATGACGGAGTGACAGGGTCGGGAGGCAACATCTTTGGAGGCATCAAGTTCTGGGTTTCTGTCAGCGTTCCTCAACGGTCCAGCATCATCGAAAAGATCGAGGTACGTAGATATATATTGTCTTACAAGCCGCCGAAGCAGCTGCTGATCCTCTTTTCTCGTCTCTCCCAGAGCAATGGCGGCGTTGTGGTCCCTCGTGAGAAAGACGCAGACATGCTCATCGCGGACCACGCCAAGAAGAACTCGCCGCCAGAATCGTACTCGTGGAAGTTCATCACGGACTCTGTCAACGCAGGCATCATCCAGGTGGAAGACAAGTACCTCAACGGACAGGTTCCCAGTGCTTCCACTGCGCGTCGGTCGATTCTCGCAGGGCCTCATGCCAGGAAGACTCGGACGCCATTCACGACGCACGACGACGCCCTCATTGCCAAGTATGTCCTTAAGGAGGGCATCAACACGGCTGGCAATGTACTGTACATGAAGCTGGAAGACGAGGTATGTCCGCATCACTTGGCTCACCGCTCCCCTTTTCAAACAAGGCAAACTAACCAAGCCTAGTATCCCCATCATCCTTGGCAGTCGTGGAGGGCTCGTTGGGTGAAGGCCTTGTCCTTCAAATCGGATGAAGAACTGAAGCGGTTGGCGAGACTGGCTAATGTGAACTCGCACAACGCACCGACTACTGCGGAACACACCACCAGGATACACCAACGGGAGGAACGGCCGCAGGCCCCTCGGGCTAATGCTGACTCCAGCGCGGGCAGGGAACCTTCTCGGAATCGTACCCAGCCCTCACCTAGAGTTTCTAGAGTTTCCACAAGCGAAGCAGCTCTGCGCCCAGAGGCACTATCCCCGACACGTCCTCCTGGGAGAAACCGCACGGAAGACGCGGTTCATGAACCAAGTGGCGATGCAGTTGAAGAAGGGACATCTCAATACCACGATGCAGCTGGCTTGGACGAGTCAGCCGCTTTCGAGGAACAAGAGGCAGTGGAAAATGAACGCCAAGGAGAACACGAAGCCCACGATCGCGGACAAGAAGAGGCTGGAGCAGAGCCGGAAGACCAACAGGAAGAGGAAGACACACAAGACGATGATGTTAGCATTGATGGGGGCCCGTCATCATTCTCGGAAAGGGATCAGTTCTTCAGCGACCTCCGGGACTACTGCGAAGCCAACGACAAGAGGCTGCACACAAGATGCGTGATTGAGGATCACGAGGTCGACCTGTTTGACCTGTATCAAGCTGTCAGCGCGCAGTCTGTCCCCCTAGATGAGGTGGACTGGAAGCAGGTGGCGGAAGCCGTGGGCCTTGGCCGCTCTCAACGCAAGGAAGTCACCGCTGGCTTGTTGGAGTCAAGCTACAATCGCTACCTTGGAGACTTTGTAGAGGCCATGATGAGCTTCGAAGACAACGAGGAAGATCCTGACGAGGACATTACGGAAGAAGATAGAGTTGTTTCCGGAGACGAAGAAACTGCCAACAACTCGACAACACCACAGTCCTCCCAGCATAATCGCGTATTGTCTTCCAAGGTGAGCGGTCCCGGCGAGTCAAACTCGAGAAAGAGGTTGCCGGATGAGCGGCCGTCAACGCCAGAAAGAATGCCCAAGCGGAGGCGGACGATGCATACGGAGATTCCGATGACCCCCGAGGACAAGCTGAGGACCACTGCGCGTCTGTCTGCACCGTTATCGGCACCAGGTAATCTGCAGAGGATCACAGACGAAGAACAAGCGGAGACTGGAGAGCCGTCGCAAAGGACTCCTCGACAACAACCACCCGCCGAAGAATCGTTTGACACGACCCCCTCTCAACAACTGCGGAGCGAGACTGAATTGGTCGTGAACCCCGAACATGCCGAAACCCCTACTCTCTACTTTAGTCCAACGGCAGCACGCCTCGGCCAGAGAAACGATGGACGACTCGAAACCATACAAGAGGGAGTCCCGTCTACGTATACGCCGATAAGAAGGCCGCCCAAGAAACGCACGCTACCGGCCTCTTTCGAAGAGGCTCAGTCGCCGCGTTCTCGGGAACAGCGAAGAAGCCAACTGAGGGAGGAGTTGGAAAGACGGCGCCAACAGCAGCGCCAACAACAACAACAGGAGCAGCGACAACAACAACAGCAGCAGCAGGAAGAGCAGCAGCAGGAAGAGCAGCAGCAGGAAGAGCAGCAGCAGGAAGAGCAGCAGCAGGAAGAGCAGCAGCAGGAAGAGCAGCAGCAGGAAGAGCAGCAGCAGGAAGAGCAGCAGCAGGAAGAGCAGCAGCAGGAAGAGCAGCAACGAGATGAAAGGCAACGACGAGATGAGCGGCAGGCACACGAACAAGACCGAGGCCGCACACCACAACAACAGCCGGACAATGGACAGGAGCAGCGGCCGCAGCAGTTGCGACAAGAGGCAACCGGCCCAAGCAACCCAGACGAACAGGATGTTGAGGCAAATGTTGAGGAGAACAAGGAGGAGTTTAGGAGATGCAAAAAGGACTACCTTAGCCGGGGCTATAAGAAACACGAAATCATCGAGGCCATGCGCCGCACCACCATGACCCCCGGCGAGGTCATGGACATTGTCATAGAGAGCCTCCGGGCCGGCCGCGGCGTCCCAGACAACTACGAGGGCATCTGGACGGACCGCGACGACTCCCAGCTGAGGTACGTCGTCCGCGTCGGCGGGCTGGAGCGCATGCCGGGGGACGATCCCGAGGGACGTCGGCGCAAGGAGAAGGCGCAGAAGATGCTGGATCGGCTCCTGCACAAGCACGGCGAGGCGAGGGTCGAGCTGCGCAGGAAGTTTCTAAGGGAGGTGGCGCTGGCGGAGCAGGAGATGGAGAGGGGGCTGCGGGCCTAGGGGGGGAGCCTCGAGCGTTCTCTTTCTTTCTACGCCTTTATTGTTTCGTTATTATGAGGGCCACGATATAGTGCGTGTCCCCTATGTTTTTGTGCTCTTTCGGCCGGTTTCATCTTGCGAGGAATAAGGGCGAAAAGGAGCGGAGGAAATTCATGCGTTTCACATGTTTCTCATTCATGCGGAGAGACTGTCCATGGGAGATGTAACGATCCATCACTCACAGTCATCTTTTCATGAACCTCTCGTTGGCGACCAGTGTATACATCCACATCCACATATATCCATATATATATACAGACTTACAATGATCCATCTCGATCCCTCTCGAAAGCGCCATCACTCCCTCTTACACAAAGTATGCGCATAATGCCACCCCTCCGTCGCAATGTCCGCCCTCACCTTGTACACCTCCTCCGCAATGTCCAACACCTTGCCATCCACATCCACCACGCTCATCGCCTCCTCAACGCCCAGCTTCCCCAGCGCGCCCTGCAGCGGCATCGCAACCTGCGTCAGCCCAATGAACTCGGTGCCCTCCTCATCTTTCCCGCTCGTCCCGCTGCCCAGCGGCGCGCCAGTGTTGCAGAAGACGAAGCCGCAGGTATTCTCAAAGGCCCGCGCAACCGCAACATTCTCAAGAAACAAGCGCTCGCACTCGGGATTCACCTCGGCGCCAATGTCCCCGCCATCGCTGTTGAGCCAAAAGGTAGGACAAATGACGAACCTCGCCCCGTCGGCGACCAGCGCGCGACACGCCTCGGGAAAGGCCAGGTCCCAGCAGATAATCAGCCCCATGCGTCCCCACGGCGTGTCAAACGCCCGGTGAGGCGTCAGCCCGTCGGCCGTCAGGTGCGCCCTCTCCGGATGCCACAGGTTCTTCTTCTGGTACCGCCCCAGCAGCGCGCCGTCCGGCCCGATAAAGTACGCCGCGTTGGCGATGCCTTCAGTCTTCTCTGTTGTCGCTCCGGACGCTGCATCGTGACCGCTCTCGTCGTCTTCGGCCGCGGCGATCGGCTCCAGGATCGTGCCGGGCGCAATCGCGATGCCCAGCTCCTTGGCCAGCGCCTGGTACCGCGCGAGGTACGGCGCCGACTCCTTCGCCGCGGCGAGGAGGATCTTGCTCTCGGGCTTCCAGGACGAGAGGTGGTATTCCGGCAGGACGGCGAGGTGGGCGCCCTGGGAGGCGGCTTTGCGGATGTACGACTCGGCGCGGGCAAAGTTGCCGGCGATGTCGAGCGGCTAAACACACATGTCGTAGACAAGGTTAGTTAGCCCTCTGTGAATTGACCTTGAAGCTTCATCGCTTTTTCTTCTTCTTTTTGCGCAGGTGAGAGGATAGCAGGGGCAGAAGGGCAGCTGCAAAAGCAAGGGACCTGCTGGTGGCATGGGAAGCTGCAGAAGAGTTGCCGAGGCTGAGGCTGGAAGGCGCCCAACCCAAACCAAGCAAAAGAGCTCTCAAACTCACCTTGGAGTACAGCTGAATCAGCGCAATCTTCAAATTCGACGCCATCTTGTCTTCTCTTCTTCTCCTTTTGATTCAATTGACCACAACAGACGTTACACAAGCACACCTTTTCTCGGCAAGAAGACGCAGGTTCAAGAGAAAAGACCACAAAGGTGTCTTGCTTCCTCCTCCTCCTTTAAATTCTTATCGACCCGTTTTCAGCCCAAGGCTAAAAGGCTCCGTCCATTCAATATTGCCCTCTCTTGATAATCATGCCTACTAAATCAGAGATTCCCCAGATAATGGGCCACCGAAAACCGGCGACCGAGATGACATAGGCTGCGGAGAAGGCGTCGCGGCTGTCCAATTGCGCGGCTGCTTATGAACCCCGCGAACTACAACTCGGTCGCTAGCTGTGTTGAATCGTTTCTCTTATCAAATCTTCGCGGAGGCTCGAGTCAGGTTCAGAGCTAACAGCTTCAGACGCCGTTCCGTGTTACCCATTCTCCATATACTACCACGGAGTGATTACACTCAACTGCCCGCTCAGAGGCTGGAGTCTATCATCATCATACGGAACAGATCGGAAGCCTGGCTATAATTAGCTATCTGGGGATGATCTTGGCTGTGTTGCCCACTGCCCACGACGACCCTAGATGCTTGCCTCCCTCTTAACCCATAAAACTCCGTCTCAATAACCGTTGGTAAAACTTGCCTGGAACCTCCACGGAAATACTAAATCGAAAACGCCAACGCCAGAGTCTCAATGTCCCATATACCATGATCCCAATATCCCTTGATATCCCTTGCTGACGTAAACAGCAACCATATAGTTTTTTACGTATAACTTTCTCTTAACCAAGCTTATGCGACCTCGTTGAGCTTGATTTGGTGAATATGGGCATGCCTAAACGAATCTCTAGCGTAATTATCCTCGTCTGATGCTGCAGTCGAATTGGAATCCATTCGAACAGGTGGCTTGTTGGTAGGCGTAAAGGCCGTGTAAATATCGTTTCCGTAATGTTTGGCGATGGATACACCCAAGCCGGCCATCTCTCCTAAATAGTTGGCGGCTGTCAGTACTTCAATCAGCGTCCGCGATACCACTTTAGTCTCACTCACCGAGACCGATGAGTACAACATTTCTCATCGCGGAAGGTGGCAGTCCGTACGAGCCGACGACCAAAGACGTGAGTGGGCAAAAGACATAAGGCCACCAAGACCCCCAACCAAAGCTGTTGTAAATGGAGCTGCGGAGAGTAACGGCCGTGGTTGAGGCTGCATCGAGAATGTCCATCAACTCCGAAGCTGTTTGCTGAGCATTGTTAAGCCGTTCCTTATGGGCTTTGTGCTTGACCAGCAAAGAGTCGGCTAGGCCTTCGAGCTTTTGCATGCCCTATCGAGTTTGCATCAGTGATTCGTGCTTCCTTTGCCTCCTTCCAGTATGGGACCTGTCAACGCGGGCAACTCACCGTCTCAATCTTCTCCTGTCTCAATGCAACAGCTGCAGCGGCGGACTGCGAGATCTCCTAGCCAAACACGGTCAGCAAGGCAAAACTCCATGTGCCAATGTAACCTACAATCTCTCGGCGCAAAGAAGTAGACGAGGCAACTGCTGCAGCCAGCGCTGCCAGTATGACATCAACCTCGCTAGTGATTCGTAGAGTAACCTCTTGTAAAGAGGCCTCGTGAGAAGTTGCCAATTCGCGATTCTGCTTCTGCGCCACCCCAACCAGCATGGCCAGTAGCGTTTGTAGTTGCCTTGCGTCGTCAAGTCCGTGAGTGACAAAGTCCGCCGATTGCTGTAAGTTCTGTCAGCGGCTGACTTGAGCGCCATTCTATTCATAAAGTCCATTCCTTACCTGCACGTTGTGGACGATTTGATCCTTGAAAAGTGCATCCAGCTGAATGATGCCATCTTGCAGGTCCTTCATCCGAGGCTTTAGACTCTCCATAGTAGCCCCGGCTTCTTGAAACATGTGGTTCATCGATCGAAGCCGCTCCTCCATCTCTTCTTCGAGCTGAGTGGTCAGCTTGGCGAGAATGCTCGTCAGCCTTTGGTGGACTCGGATGTTTTGGTCTGGGATCGTGTTAGCTGTGTCGCTATTCCAATGTAGCTAGATATCACTGATAACCCGACCCTTTTCGTTGTCCGCGCGAGCTGCCTCGCAGAATCGCAAAGCCTTGTGGCGGTAGCTCACCCAAGTATTCCAGGCTGAGTCCGACTGTGCCAGGCCCTCGAGACAGGCATCAATCTCGAGTGTCGTTACGTGGAGATGAGGCTTGTTTGGTGGAGGCATTCTAGCCAAGACCGACTCTTGGAACTTGGAACAGGAGGATGGAATAATGAAGTTACCCCTTTCCAGGTCGCATATAGCCAAGCTTGCAGCATATGAATCGATAAAATCACGAGCAGCTCGTCCAGTGTCGGTCATGATCGTTGCCTCATCCCGGCCATCGAGCAGTTGACAGTTGTTCACCAGAAGAAGGGCCGCAGTACGATGACAGAGGGGTTCTGATTCCAGCTCCTGAAGCTCGTTGAGCGCAGTGGCATACATGGCAGGCAGCTCCGAGTTATCGAACCTGTGGCTGCTCGCTGAGTCGCTCATAGACAACGGCAAGCCGGCGGAATTCACGAGTTCTAGAGACAAGTCAGCGTACATCCGACGTCTGCAATTGTATGACGGGTGTGAACTGCAACTTACTGTTTCTTCCCTTACTGCCTCCCCATGAGAAGCCCAAGGTTCCAATGGGGAGAAAGAGGGCGATTTGCAAGGTCCGTATAATGAACGCCATGGTTGATATCATTATCTCGGAACCGACAGTCACGCAACCCCTGAGATGAGTTGCAGACTGTGAACGCTCACGAGGGATGTGTCTTCTTGCGATTTCTGCCCTTGATTCAGGCTCGAGTCGGGTTCTTATAGCCAGATCTGTGGCTTTGCCTGGTCATCAAGGTTTTGGGCGAGCGCGGAAACGAATCGCGGGCGGAACCTTGTATTGATTGCGTTAGAGCGGCGGCGCAAGGAGGAGCTGCTGGTGCCTCGTTATGTTGTGCATGGACTCTGTGAGGGTTCTCCCACTTGATTCCGACAGTGTGTTTGGCAGCTCTGTGTCTTGCGCAAATCATGGTGGAAACAAGGAGAAGAGGCACAAACACGGTGAACTTGGGCATTGGGAAAGCATCGCGCTCGTGCCTGCCTTTTCACGCCAGCGGCTGTCAGTTGCACCTGCCACAGGCAAGCGGGTGCACAACGGCCCGGCGCTCCTTCCTTATCTACCCTTTCGGAGACTCCCTGTCACTGACTGATTTGAAACTGGCTCTGACCTCATCACTCTGGCCTGATCAACGCGATGGCGTGGCATGGGAAACGTTGCATCACAGCATCACAGCATCATCGCTGCGACTTGCTTCCTCCTGGTCAGTGAATCATGGAGTAAATCCCCAGAAATATCAACGTTAAGCAACGGCTATCGCGCATCTCTGACAGCTGCAAAACGCACAAGTATCTCGTCACTGAGAACTGGTGCCCTCGATCGCCTCACATCACCACTTTGAGCCGACTCAGCATCTTCACCTCTTCCGCCCTTGGCCGGACGATGCCCTTCGGTGCGGTCGCTGGCTCGAGAACGTGAACCGGCATCACACGATCGTTCTTCTCTGGAACAGAAAGCCTTCCCCCATCAGGGGCCACCCAGTCAACTCCATGGATAAATATGGCGACGAACGCCAGAATCTCATTCGTGGCAAATTCGCGGCCAGGGCACAGCGTCTTCCCGCCGCCAAACCCCCTAAACGCCGCTGGATGAAAGCCATGGCCTTTGCCCTTCTGCCTGAGGAACCTGTCGGGGTTGAACTCATCAACGTCTTGGCCCCAGATCGTGCTCCTTCCATGGATGGCCCCGCCAGAGATCTGAACAACAGCGCCCTTCTTGAGGAAGTACCTGTCAGCCAGCATCGTATCCTCCTTGATCATCCGCACAGAGAAATTTTCCGACCCGACGCGTAGGCATTCTCGGTAGACGGCAAGTAGTGTTGTGCATGTTTCTTTAACTGCTGTGATGCTCAGCGTATCTGGTCCCGAGCGCTGGCAACTGACTTCGAGCGCTTGGCGAATTTCCTGACGCACTCGAGCAAGAAGGATTTCGTTCGCAAAAATCCTCAATGCTACCCAGAACGTCGTCGTTGTAGCGTTTACGATGCCTGCGAATAGAAACGACAGCGCCGAGCGGGCCGTCATGTCGGTACTCATGCCATATTCCTTCTCGATCCGCGCTCTGCCCTTGACGATTGATGTGGCCTCTTCCAGATAGCCGGCTTCGAGATACTTGCGGAACGCCGCTGTCAGTCTCTCACGGCCGGCATATGCCTTGGGAACTGTGAGGGATGGGAAGATTCCGATAAGCAAACCCCCGAGGCCATGATCGAATGCCCAAAAATCATGCGCCAGGTCAGGCTCTTCGGCAATGGGATTATGAGGCCCAAAGAA
Organism: Trichoderma reesei QM6a; assembly: GCF_000167675.1. Lineage (NCBI taxonomy): Eukaryota > Fungi > Ascomycota > Sordariomycetes > Hypocreales > Hypocreaceae > Trichoderma > Trichoderma reesei. The sequence continues at coordinate 290,924 of NW_006711163.1, read as the reverse complement.
CGCCTTTGCGGTGCCGACGGTGACCATATGACGGACCCAGGCCAAAAGATCAACCGGGCCAGGTACCGAGCCCGTGGCGTCAGTTGTCACGTCGATTGTCTCGAGCAGCTGAAAGCATAACTCCTGCACGGCCTCACAGCTTAACGCATTCACATAGTCACCTGGCCCAAATGAGGTATACACCAAGTCATGGACGTCGGCAAAGAATCCCCGTGGCTCCCCCGGTTCTGGATCCAGGTTCTGACTGATTACATGGTATGTTTTCTGATCCAGTCCAAGAACCCGCTTGGTTATCTCGGGCAGCAGAGGCGTCATTGACAATGTCTTGGTGTTGCGCTGGACACTAGCGGCTAACGAAGGCTCTGTAACGACATATATTCGAGAGCCCGGCACTGGCAGAGTCAGGATTGGCTCTTGTGGATAGCATAGCCTGACAGAACCATTAGCCCTCTTCATTCGTCGAAGGCTGGATCCAAACCTAACCCAAGGCGCTTGATGTAGCGACCGCCATACACCACCATGCCCAGCAGATGGCCTATGACGGGAATCCATGGCTGGACCACCGTTGGCTCGCTTGGATGCAGCTTTCTCCCTGACGTGTAGCGGAGGGCGAAAGACAGAGTTAGCAAGCCCATGATGATTGTGGCTGAATTTATAGACCACTTCTCAATATCGAACAGCGCCATCGTTCGTGCCGGCGCCAATTCTCTTGGAGGTATGATATAGGTTCTCCACGGAAAGACTCTTGAGTTCGTTTTCCTCCCCGTTACTCATGAAGAACGAACCGACCGAGAGTGGGAAATTAGGCCAGCCAAACCACGGGGTCTGTTGGGCGGCAAGGCGTTTGCTTCTTCAAATGATGGATCTCATGCCGTGAGATGTCACTGATAGCACGTCTAGTCTCAGGGCTGACGCTGGACAGACGTCGTTTGTCGAGATGCAGGGCGGGGTTGGCATCCTGCAGGGGCGTTACGGCATTGGGATGCCTCGCCAGTCTATCATTGGTCAGTTGCTCCTCGCCGCAGAACGGTCAGGCGGAGAAGCTTTTCCGGCCAATGGCCCTCCTATGACAGCTGACAGAGCTCATACTTGTATCCCTGGTCTTGAGTTCCGTAACTGCCTGCTGAACGGTGACAGGGCGGAAAGCGTGGGATTCCAGGAACGGCGCTCGGTCAGAGAGTCTTTTTGCTCTGCCGCGTCAACGGTCAAAGACTCTCGGAAAGGCACCAGGTCATTTGTCGGACGGAAACCTGAGGGCCTCGAAAGCAAGTAACGCCATGTTGTCAGTGCTAGCAATACCTAGGTTCCTCGATAATACATACCTATGTCGTATCCGCATTCGACACGGGTATGACTAGTCATTGCCATGGGCAAGTGGGGGGGATATTTCGATTCGATGCCGCCGTGAAGTGGAGGGTCTAGGCGAAGCCCTGAAAAGTCATAGTGTCGGCGGCATGCGTGTAAACCCTGGCTCACCGAAGTTGTCTCTCCGCTTTCGCCCTTGAGCCAGCCTCTGCCTGTCTTTGTTTTCTTCCTTGTTTCCTCTTTCCCCTTCTCGCTCATCCACGGGTGGCGTGCCGGGCGTTGTCAGCCGCTGTCCTTGACGCCCTGAACAATAGGCTTACTATCTGATACTTTGGGATTGCGCGTGCAAAGAACTGCTGGTTATCGGGAGGGCATGGCCTCTTAGGGACACCGACTATTTTTGCGGGTCCCCCTTTATGCTTATACCCCGGGCCAGACCTATCAAGTCATGAAGACAACCGGCGTCACGAGAACATCTCTGCGGCGAGCAAAGAAAGGACACCGAGCCTCGTCGACTTGGCAAGTGAGGCCCCTGTGAAACTCGCAAGAGGCCATATCCATGATTTATTCCCGGCCCCCCTTTTCATCTTTCGGCACACACAAGCATTGTTACAGACGGGAACGAAAAGCTCATTCATTGGTGCCGCCGCTCCTCAAGATCACTCCACTCCTGCAGAAAACTCGGAGCTGAGGCCATTGCTGCTGCTCCGCCCCCCGGGGGGGCCACGGCCAGGTCGCCGGGACGGGAGGCCGGGATTTACGGGGGCGTAACCGGGAGAGACTGGGAGGGACATGTGCGTGCAGGTGGACAAGCAGTGGTCTTGCGGCCACATCGGGTACTTTCAGATCCGGTGGTGTGAGAAGCTGTTCAATGGATGCAAAGGGACGTCGGCCGCGCACGACATCATCTACGAGCCGCAGGAGTGCAGCGACTGCCTCCGTCGGAAGACGCTGCCCAAGCCTTTCGTTGCGAAGTGAGGTCTCTGGATTTCGCAGTATAGTGGAGGGGGGTTCCTTGACGAGCAGTTGGTCCCGAGTCGAGAAGCAATTTCGAATAGCAATCGGATTCTCTTGGGCGAGACGACGCAAAGAGGTTTGGATATCCTCTGATTTGCATATTGTGGGGGAATAATATGTGAAGATCTTATTCGGCATGATGATGTCGGCGGCTGATACGATAGCAAGTGTGATGAGATACCATGGCTTCAGGCATCGAATAGGGGGTTCATGGGGTCTACGGAGGTTCTTTGGCGTTTGTTAACTCTGGATAGACAAGCTTGTTGCCCTGCTGTAGCAACAGGCAATTTACTTTGGTTGAATCTGACAAAGTCTACAAGCCAAGTTGACTGCCGCTTTTACCGGCCACATCCTGCAGCTGTGACTTGGAAAAGAGTTGCCAAGTGACCTACTGTACGCATTCTGTGATCTATTACATATATGGCATGCTTGACATGGTAACCAATATTGCTCTCAAACAAGCATTCTGGAGCTCAGACTCCGCGCCGGGTCTCTTCAGGGGTGGTGGCTGGTCGATACGGTATTCGCCACTCTTTGATATTGCCATCTGGAAGCAGCCTCGGCACAGATCGAACTGCACGTGGGAGGCATCGTTGGGCGGCAATCTGAAAGGAGCGGAATCCCAAAGTGGTAGCCGAGGAGGAGATAAGTTGTCATATCCATGTTCGACACATCGTATCCTGGGAGACATTTCTTATGCGGCGTCCAAGTGACAGAGGCCGTTGATTGGAAGCCCTCAGCACTAGACACTCGTGTCCTCGTAGTCTGTATATTATGCTGCGGGGAACATCTTGGTCCATCCACAGGCAGTGCTCGCCGTTCGGAGTTGGTGTTGTGGAGTTGTCGAGGGTCGACTAATGTTAGTTCCTGTGCCCGTATATGCAGATCTAGGAGACAGAGAGAGCGAGAGAGAGGCAGCACGATAGGCCATTGCCCGAGAAGTCATCTCGATCCGCATACGCGTAGAAGCAGCTGGTTCCGTCGGGTCCAACGGGGCTCTGGGTGACCACCGACGCAGCTCGGTCCGTGTAACTGGGCAAATATAGGCTCGACGAAGCTCGGAGATGCCACGACATTGGGCCTAGATTCTGCATGGAACCCATTGATAGTCGCCACGACGAGAGAGAGAAAGGGGGACAGCGAAAGAGACCGTCACATGGCCCCAGGTATACTGGAGACCGGCGGGAATGGATTCAGGCTTGTTTGGCCACACAGCGTCTTGCTCATCAGCTTGAACAAACGCCCATCCATTGCTGCTGTCTGACAACGCAGAAGCGCCCAGTTGTGTGATTGCCCTCCTTTGATCGTAGTAGCCACGGGGTCATGAGAAGCGAGCCGAGGATCTGGGGCCCAAGGTATGTATGTGGTGCTTGGTCCGGACATTTTGATTGTTCAACCTCAGCGCATCAAACGCACGCACTCGTGTGCCACCACAAGGTCACACAAGGCCCCTGCTCCTTTTTTTCTCTCCTTTCCTTTCCTTTCCTCCTAGATAGGTAGATAGACGCTGCTGCATCACTGGCCTTCGTTGGTCGCCATCTGCCGCACTGTCAGCAGTGAGTGGAAATGGGCCCATAATCGCGACTGAGGCCATCCCTCGTCTTGTATCTTGCTATGCTATTCGATGGTGGCGAGACCTGATCATATCAGAGCTCGACAGATGGTGAAGACGGGCAGAAAGGGGAGCGAAAGCTGAAAAATACTTAAGCAGCAGCTGTTCCCCGTACGTTCGTGGAGATGGCAAGAGCAGCCGGCCGCGGGGAGTCTGGAGCAGGAGCCGCAGCTGCGTAGCTGCCGGTTGCTGCTGCCCATCTGCCCAGGTTCGTTTGCGCCGGATCCGTCCAAATATCTCCTGATAAATGCGGCCACTTTTCCCTCATGCTCGTCCTTTTTTATTCCCCGAAGCGCAGCAAACGAGCAGCAAGAGCAAAGAGCAGAGCAGAAAGTCGCCTCATCTCGGGCGCCGCCTTGCCTAACGGGGTAGCAATAAGCCCATCGACACCGACGGCGGGCGGCGGGCTGGCCAATCAGCGGCGCGCGGTGCTGTTCCTTTGGCCCTTGGAGCCTTGGGGAATCATACGATGTCTGAGCAGCCAATTCTTGCATTCTTCCCACATGCATGGCATCCCATGGCGCAGGGTCCCCCCCCCTTCTCCCCTCTCCGCTCTCTTCTCCTCTCTTCTTGGCTGAGGTGCTCTGCTCCCTCTGCTCGGCCAGCTAAGACAACCAGCGCTGTGGCCCGGCAAGACAGCCACTCTTGTCATTCGCCAGGGGGGTTGGAGGAGGGCGCCACGGCTCCGCGGAAAGTCAGGCCATTTTCATCAACAGCCGCAGACACTGGCCCAGAGAACTATCCTTATCCTGGACGCGCGCACGTCGAAAATTTTCATTTTTGCTCGCCCAGGCGCGCCTGCAATTCGCCATGCGGGCTGCTCGATACCCACGCAGACGGCAAATGACAGGCCATTCTGGCTCACAGACGCCGCCGTCCCGGCTCTCGCCGAGGTGGAAAAGGGTCATCTGGGTTCGTTGCGCTGAGCTCTAGCTAGGCCAGAAGACACAGCCGAGACATGCCTATTCGACGTGCCTACGGGGCGGAGGCAGAGGGCAGAGGACAGGAGGGCAGGAGGACATCCCAACAAAGGCTCCCCATGCCGGAAACGCAAAGAGAAGCATCGGAGAGCTGCGAAGCACCCGCCGAAACAGCCACTACCTTACCCAGCAAGAGCAGCAGCTCTCTTGAATGGCCTGACTGGCGACACCGCGGGTCCCTAGCGCCGGGGCCTTGCCTGGATGGCACCGGTCCCTGGAGCGGGATCCTCGTCGCTGGTGCTCGACGGGCTGTGGTGCTGCTGTGCGTCTTGCGCTGCCGGCTGGGCTGGGCTGGGCTGGGCTGGATCTGAGCTGCTTGCAGCGCCGTTCCCTCAGGCTTCGGAATCGCAGCCGTCGCGGCGTTGCCCGAACAGCCACCCGGAGCTTGGCCTGCCTCTGCGAGGTGCTAATGCTGAAACTGGTCGACCCTGTATATTACCCGTGATGCTCTGGCACCGCAGCTCCAGACCCAGACCCGGGTCTAGGTTCCCAATATCGATCCTGTAGCATTGATATCGAACGGTACTTGCTGGGTACTACCTCCCACTCTTGCTGCTCGGTACCCTGCCCTGTCTCACCTGTGCATGCACAGAAGCACCATCACTATCCATTGACTTCCAATTTTGCATCTGCATCCGTCGGCCTATCTTGCCGGCATCTACTTCTACTTCTACTTCTACGTCTCCGCCTGCACTCGCATTGACCTCTTTTTGCATCTACATCTGCGGCAGAGCTGTGCGCTATCTACCTTACCTCGTCTTGAACCCCCCTGATCCGAGCATCGTATCCCTCCATAACCACCTCGGCTCGCTACCTCACCTCCTTCGTGATAGGTATTCAATCGTGGTGTCTCTTGCTCATCTGCATCTGGAATTCTTCCCTTTCTCCTCTTGACATCTTCTACCTATTATCGCGCTCTTCCTCCTCCGTCTGCAACCCCCCAGACGCCGCCGAACCCGATCTGTGGCTGCCATTAGCCTTTCGGCGCGCATTCCTCTACGCCACCCGGTTTGGGTCCCCCTTCACCCCCAGCACATATTCCGACAACCCTGTGTCTGCAGCCGCATGGCACAAGCCCTCGACATTTCCTCGTCGTCAGGACCCGGACCCCTCGTCGCCCTGCCCGAGCGAACTCTCGGCCCCCCAGCCTCGGCCATCACGCCTCCCTCGACCGTCCAGCGCTCGGCCTGGACGTCGTCGCCTCGCGCGCCCGCCATGGACATGTTCAACTTCACAACCGCTGCCTCGGCATCCGCAGTCGCCTCGTATGCCCCCGCCGGCGGCAGCAATAGCAATAGCAATAGCAATAGCGGCGGCAACAGCGGCGGCCTGGGCGACATGAACTTCTCTCAGATGCCGCAGTACTCTGGCCGCAATCCCCTGCAGTCGATGCTCTCCCAGACCAAGGAGGGCCCCGATGCCAAGCGGATAAAGGTCGAGTCGCCGCACTCGGCGCTGGATTCGATCGATTCATGGCTTCAGTTTGACGAGGATGCCGACAAGTTTGGCAGCTTCGAGATTGACTTTTCCAAACAGTACAACACGGCCAACCAGCCAAGGTGAGCTGCGCTCCTGAACCGCCAATCTGGTGTTTCCCGCTCTCTAACACATTGCGACATTAAGAGCTTCCACAAACATGACGCCGGGACTGGGCAGCGGTCTCTACGCCAATCCCACCGCCCCCTTCAGAGAAGAAGACTTTCTCGACGACAGCGCCTTTGACCACTCTCTGTCCGAAGACGACGAGATGTTCGACAACATCAACATCAATGACCAGCTGTCCAAGCTTGGCACGCTGCCCTCGACCGAAGCTCAGTCATCCAGGAGTCTCTTCTCCACGCCGTCGATGGGCTGGGAGAAGCCTCAGCAAGGCGTCCAGCCCAGCGCCGTCATGGGCGACGAGATCCCGAGGCGCATGACTAGCGATTCCTGGGACCCGATTCCGCAGGGCACCAATTACACCCTCACGCCGGACGAGCGCCGCCGACTGCTCGAAATCGCCATGGGCCCCGGCAGATTGGCGTCCTACGTCAACCCCAGCCGGTTCAACATGGGCTTCGGATCTACGATGCAGCCCAGCATAAGCCAGGAGTTTGGCTTCGGCTTCGGCGCTCCGAAACAGGGGCTGAGCCATATGGGCATGTACCAGAGGAACAACTCGGCCGACACGAGCGCATCCCCCCTCTCGCAGAGTCGGGAATTGAAACACAAGCAGCCCAAGGTCGAGACGCCGCCGAAGACGGTGCCCACAAAGCGGCCCAGCACGCTTTCGGAGACGAGCAGCATCGGCAAAGAAAAGGTCAAGTCCGCCGACCGCATGGCGCACAACGACGTTGAGCGCAAGTATCGAACCAATCTCAAGGACAAGATTACCGAGCTGCGAAATGCGGTGCCGGCGCTGCAGCAGGTGGCTGAAGGGGAGCCGGACGCTGCGCAGGGCATTGCCAAAGTGAGCAAGGTGAGTTGGAAAACAGCATGCCCCATCTTGTCAGTGACTCGTGAAGACGGCATCACTGACTCTGATCCTATAGGGCACCGTATTGACAAAAGCGACTGAATACATTCATCAGCTCGAGCAACGCAACAAGGATATCATGACGGAGCATAAGCAGCTTATGCGACGACTGCAAGCCTTCGAAGCACTTCTCAACAACTCGATGAGAGTCGACATCATGCCCAGCCATAGCATGACGCTCTTCGACCCGAGAGGATTCTGTTGATCTCTTGTATCAATTTTGTCCTAGCTTGTACATATTGTTTCTTCGACGACTGCATGAAAATGACGGATCTTTGCGTTTCCTTTCGATTTCAGTGGGAAGCATCTCAACGAGCTTCTCGCTCCAGGCAGGCATTTGACCATCTCATCGCCACCACCACCATCACCACCACATCTTTCTAGATCGTCTCTGCCGCCTGCTACCACACACCTCTCACACTACTTCGGCGTTACGGTGGCCTTGTTTTTTCTTTATGGTGTTCTTTTATTTATTTGTGTTCTTTCTTTCGCAAACAAACACGGCATGAAAACCCAGATACAAGGGGTTTGTAACTGGGGCATGGGCGGTTCTTTGTGTTTTCTTTTTTTTATTCATATGTATGGGAAAATGGGACGAGATGAAAAGCGGAACAAAACACGTTAGGGCAATGCAAACCTAGGGAAGCGAAGGAAGGTTGTTTCTTGATGAGGAGAGCCATGACATGGGGAGATTTGCGCTTTTTGGAGGCATAAGGGGATAGATTTGACGGTTCTTGATTGATAGAGATGAAACACATCTTTTAACTGGGGTTTGAGAGACGGGAAAGAAAGGAGCAATTGCTCGGTTACACTTGGGAGTTGTGCATAATACATGAGCATGCGAGGCGCCGTTTTGCCTTGGTGGGCAACTTTAAGTCTCTAACCTTTTGTCTTTGAATTTGGCTGCTTGTGAACAGAATATATGTGAGTGCCGTGTTTCCGTCGCGGTTATGTGGGCGATGTTGGCAAGAGTACATGTATTCTGAAACCCATCCTCCAAGGCTTCAGCAGAATGATGTTTTGCATGATCATGTTCGTTGCAGACATAAGATGGATATTCCAATGACTACCGCTGCCGAGGGACGGGAAGAGAATACTAGCATTCGAAACATTTACATTCAGAGCCTCTATATATAAGACGCTCCCACATGATATACAAGCCCATAGATGGCAGCCCCTGGGTAGATAGTCGTACATGAGCCTCCCCGCTCAGTCCCTCAATGCTTCGATATCCACAACCTCCTTCACAGCCTCCGTGGTAAGGATATACGGCGCATCCTCATCCACGCAGATACTGTCCTCGATCCTGACCCCCATGCCCCTGAAATGCTTCGGCCAGCGCTCATCGTCAGGGACGTAGACGCCCGGCTCGACCGTGACGCAGTGCCCCCTCTTGAGAATCTCCCTCCTGCTGTAGCCCGGACAATCATGCACGTCCAAGCCGATATAGTGGCCGACGTGGTGCGGAAACAGCTCGTTGATGTTATACGACGTGAGGTTGGTGAAGCCAATGGCCTTGAGCTGGTCGAGCAGGCCGCGGACGGTGACGCCGTGGATGTCCTCGAGGGACATGCGCGCCGACTCGCGGCACAGGGAGACGCTGGTGCGCTGGACCTTGAGGACGGCCTCGTAGAGGTCGCGCTGGGCGGGGGAGAACTTTCCCGACGCGGGCCAGGTGCGGGAGATGTCGGTGATGTAGGTGCCGTGCTGGCCGCCGGCGTCGACGAGGATGAGCTCCTCGCCCCGCAGGACCTGGTTGTTGACCGTGTAGTGGATGCAGTTTGCGCGCGGGCCGCCGGCGACGACGGGGATGTAGGCCGGTCCGTCGCAGCCGTTGCGCGTGAACTCGTAGTCGAGGAAGGCGTGCAGGTCCTTTTCCCTGGTCCAGGGGCGGCGCATGGCGTCCGTGATGGCGCGGCCGGAGATGCGGCCCGCGGCGCGCATGTTGGCGACTTCGGCGGGACTCTTGACGGCGCGGAGCTTGTTCATGACGGGGTGGAGCGGGCGGTTGCCGGTGGTGGACGAGGACGAGGACGAGGACGAGGAGGTGGCGCCGGTGATGAAGCGCCACAGGGAGGAGCTGTGCTGGGTCTTTGCGGACTCGGCGGAGACGTCGGTGTAGATGAGCTTGGCGGGCTTGAGGAGCTTTGGGAGGACGGCCTCGAGCGAGTCGATGGACCAGGCCTCGTCGGCGTTCCACACGTCCTGGGCGGCCTGGACGCCGTTGCGGTAGCCGGACCACTGCTCCTCGCGCGGGTTCTTTGGCTTGACGAACATGCGGAAGAGGTAGTCCCCCCACTGGGGGCCCGTCTTTTCGATCACGGCCACGGCATCGGGCTCGTCCCAGCCGGTGAGGTAGAGGAAGTTGGTTTCCTGGCGGTACGGGTGGAAGACGGCGCCCGACTTGTACTGCAGCGGCGCGGCGTGCAGGATGGCGGAGCTGCCGAGGGGGAGGGCGTCGGCGAGGGCGGCGCGGCGGTCGGCGTATTCTTGGGCGGTGATGCCGGGGGTTACTGGTTGTGTGTTGCGGTGCGTGTCAGTCTGATAATGAGCTGTTTGGTTTTGCTTGAGTGTTGTGAAGGAGATGAGCCCAGCGAGAGAGAGAGAGAGAGAGAGAGGGACAGTTTCTTGGGAGGGCAGAGGGGAACAAGGATAGGATGAGGGTTTTGTGAGAATGAGAGGGACAACTTACTCTCGCCGGCCTTGAGAATGTGTGGATGAGTCTCATGGACGGGCTGGCCGAACTGGAGGTCGGCTGCGGATATCACTGAGCTGTAGCATCGTCGAGGGGGGGGGATGTAAGAGGATGGTGATGATCGATTTGAGCGATTGATGTGAGAGATGACTTGAGAGATGCTGCGTCGTTGGTGGTGTAACGGCAGCTTGTGAGGCGGAAGCACGAGGCTTCGTAATGATGGTTGAGGGAGCTTCATTTTATGGGTGCGATATATGATGAGTTTGAGAAGCAGTTGAGAGCCAAGCTCATGATCCAACAAATGTCTTTTTTTTTTTTTTTTGCCTCTTTTGTTCTTCCTGGTACGTACTCCACTTGTTTGCGGGATCTGTTACTGCTTGTCAAAATGACGAAGCTTTGTCAATTCACCTCATTCCGTCATAAACAGCGTTTTGTCCACCGAATCTGTTTGCCCTCGAAGTACTTCAGGGAGGACGGCTCATGGCTCTGAATCAAACTCGAATGTTTGAGGGTGGTGGTGATGGATTGGACTCAGGCGGGTTATGTAAGCAGCGATAAAATGAAATGGACGGCATTGGCAGCGATGGCGCAGGTCTTGATGAGGTAAGGCGGCAGGACTGACAACAAGTACCCCAGAGGTACACTACGAGACGGTCCACGGCGCGTCGTGCATACTGTCGCTAATCAATACTAAGACCAAGTGGTGCTGCAGCAGGAAGTGAGTGTCGGGTGTACTTGGACGGTACAAGCACTTGTGCAGGGGTCTGTCGAGGGGCTGGGTTGGTTCTGCTGCTGCCCCCGCTAAAAGCTTCTGCAGCGCGTCGCAGTTGTTGTTTACTTTGGCTTGGAAGAGGATGCCCTGAGCGTATCGTACGAATGTAGCAACGAGGTTATATGTGAGATGAAACGCTGAAAGGGCCATGGAAGTGCAAATTGATGTACCTTGGGTAGGCCCTTGATTACGAGCTTTACTGGCTGGATTTTGTATCCTTTTCTCGCAAAGTCGATTTACCTGGAGGTTTCTGTTGGTTGTATCATTGGTCAATGGATTGAATTGCTGCCAACTTATATAGTTGCAAACTCAGATATGAGAGACTCAGAACCAAAACGAGCTCCCAACTTTAATTCTGTTAGCCCAAGCTTCACATAGGTACCTATGTATGTCAACACAATACAAGCCATAACTGTTCCTTCTCATATTCTCAATCCTCCCCTTACCTACATCGAGATGGCTTCTCAAGCCTCAACTATTTGTTTGTTTTTCATAGCTACCTTAGTACTTACCCTGTGATACTATTGTGATTGCTGTGATAATATTTGCGGTTGCCGTGCATCGAGCGGGCCCAAGCGTGTTTTGAGCAGGGTGGCCCTAAACGGGCAAGCGCTGTTTTGCCAAGCGCGAAGGCTCCATCAACACTCTCTGGACCTTTCAAAGGCACGCCTCACTCAATCCGATCCATTTCTTTCCCGCACACACGCAAATCCGCATTTCTTTGTCCGCCACGAGAGCGAGAAAAAGGCCTCGACAAGCCTTTCGACAAGCTCTCCAGCCCGCCTGGCCTCCTCCCCAGTGGCTGCTGGATCTTCCAATGTCGCTCTAGGGCCCTTTAGCATCCTTTTTACCTGCTCTTTTCCCTCCGCCGCCGTTGTATCTCTGAGACGTGCAGCTTCCAGCCTCGTCGCGTGCTCTCTCGTCACCTCTCTCCCTCTTTACCCCCCAGCCCCTCCTTGGCTGCTCCCTGTCTTGCTCGTCTGTCGAGAGCATAAGCCGGGGCATGCTGATCCGAGAGGCTCCCGCACTCGCACTCGCACTCATACATGGCCACCGTCTCGCTGCCAGTCTCTGCGTCCTCCAAGGCGTCCGCTCCCGCCATGTCTTCTAAACGGGCTCCTCTCGCCAGCAATCCAAACGTCGCCAACTCGCCTCTGCGCGCTCCTTCGCTCCTCGCCGGCTTCGTCAAGCCCAAGCGGCCCTTTGCCACGGTCCAACGCGAAGAGCCCTATGGGCAGCCGCCGCCGGTCAAGAAGCAGGCCTTGGAGAACGGCGCTCAGAAGCCCGTCCGGTCGCCGTCGAAGCTGACCCGCCCTCCGGCACACATTGTGATTCCTCGCAACCCCAATGCTGCGCCGCGGCCCGTCGTCAGGGATCGAGCTGCCAAAGCTGCCACGGCTTCGACAACCAGAGGCGTGCAGGATGTTGACACGGAGAAGGAGGTGTGGAAAAAGCACCACCGGGCCAAGTTCCCCAAAATGGTCTTTTACTTTGAGAGTATACCAGATGACATACGCGCAAAGCTGACCAAGAGGGTGACATATCTTGGAGCTGTACGTCCTTGCCACGCCGGCATCCCTTTTTTTGAGTGATCTTCATGCTGACCGTCGATCTCTTGTAAACAGCGTCAAGAGCCCTTCTTCTCAATCGAGGTTACTCATGTCGTCACGACTCGAGCGATCCCACCTGAGAAGCCAGCAGCTGGAGGTGCCGAGCCTGAGGTGTCTGAGGAACAGGAGCCCCAGGAGCAGCCCCAGACCATCAACCCGTCTCTTCTAGACAGGAACACGGCTGCCAGGCGAAGGCTGCTGTTTGATTTTCGCCAGGCCTCTTCTGCGCCCTCACAGGTGAACGATCCCGCGAAACGCAAGGCGGCTCGCAACAACGATGTGCTGCACAAGGCTCGAGACATGGGAAAGAAAATCTGGTCTCTTGATAAGTTTCAGAGCATGCTCGCAGTCCTGCTCGAGTCTGAAACCCAAAGCTATGGGTCTCGATCCGCGAGCTCGAGGAGCCATTACGGCACCAAGAGCTCTCACGAGCCCAACCTGTTCCAGCTCCTTCACAACGAGCGTATCAACGGACCTTCTGATCGTGACCCGACCGCCACCACTCGTGAGCTGACGTATTTCAAGGGCCCGTATCTCTACATCTGGGACATGGATGAGAGGCAAAAGCCCATCATGGTTCGTGAGTACGCCAAGGTGGCGAACAAGACCGATGGTGAATGGCCCCAATTCCGCAGCGTCGGAAACGGGCGCTGTCCCTTCGTCGAGGAAGTGGACGCCGCCGAGAAGGAGTACCGCAAAGCACGCGAGCGGGAAAAGGCGCGCTTGGCGGCCAAGGAAGAGTCTGTCCAGATTCTCAAAGCTCCCGAGGTCCCGCCCATGAAGCCGGTGACTGGGAAGCGCACCTTGACAGAGATGGAAGAAGCTCACAACCGAGTTCGTGCCAGTGTCGCGGCGGAGACGTTCCAGCCGATCAAGGCCACTTTCGCGAAGCCGCCGGCACCATCGACCCAGAATGCCTTTACCAGCCGAGCCGAAGGGGGCCGCACGTTTGGAGGAGAGCCTGTGGCCTCTGGTATCCAGAACACCATCACGTCGGCCATTCGCTCACAGATGATCTCGTCGACGTCCGGCATCAACGGCGCAAAGGCCGGAACCAGCAAGGAGGTTCATGGGCTGCAGAGGAAAGTTTTGCAAATGACCCATCCGGCTTCGCACGATGCGTCGCGCCGCCCTGCAGAGGTTCCGGCTGAGGTTGCGTCCAGCCGGTCGCTGAGCCGAACGACGTCCAAGACCATCCAGGGCCAGGAAGACGATGTCCAGAAGGCGGAAAAGAAGGCACCTACGCAGCAGCTTAAGAGCAAGCGAGACTTGAAGCCAGGCTACTGCGAGAACTGCCAGGACAAGTTCCGCGACTTTGACGAGGTATGTTTTGCATTGCTGCCTCTGCAAAACTCACACGACTGACTGACATGTTTCGTTCAACAGCACATCTTGTCCCGCAAGCACCGCAAGTTTGCGGAGAATGACGACAACTGGATCGAGCTGGATGCTCTTCTTGCGCAGCTCAAGCGCATACCGAAATACTCTGCCGCTTCTGACGAATCCGACGGAGAATGGTAACTGCATAGCGTTTTTCTTTTCTCTTGTGTGATCTTTTCCAGTTAGAGACCATGCTGCCACGCATTGGATCCCACTGTCTTGCCCCGATTGCGTTGGCTATCGCATTCCTTATGCCACTTCTCGACACTTTGCAGAAATCTTTGGTCACCATAAACATCGACTCACGTCCTGGGGCGCCCGCCGTGGGAACCAAGCACCAGGCTTGACTTTGATTTGTTTCCCCCATGCATCTCAACCGGACTTGCATGGCGTAGCTCAGTGGCACCTTTGTCAATACGTGCCCGACCTGAGCTTTGCCCCTTTTTGGACTTTCTTGTTCTTTCTTTCAGGGATGCCCCCTTCTTTTTTTTTCCATTTCGAATATAACGACTCAGCATGAGGCTCTGTTTTCCTGGCACAATCGCCGGCATGATTGGCATTTTGAACTCGCATACATAGCAGGAGGCGTTTTCATTTCAAACTCGACCGTTTTTTCTTCTCTCAGGTGGAAGGATCAATTGGCTTTTGGTGGCTGGAAGGATGTTTGGCGAAGATGAAGATGAACGTGGTATGGACATTCGACGGCGGGGATCGGAGCGCTCTGCGTATGACGCAGATTGGGACTAATGAAGGGACGAACAGGGATGAGACGAGGCGAGAGCAGCAGTTGGAGACTGGGGAGAGAAAGTGGGAGGATGTTTGATGCTTTGATGGAGCGAGAGGGCTCAGAGGCGCGGACGGGACGGGACTGGATTGGGATTGGGATTGTGTCAGATCCATGTATGTTGTAGCTGGCATGTTACAATTCACGAAGTGTATAAGCAACGATTGGTCCGGGGCGTCTGCTCGGTGCACGGGACGGACCGGTATTTATGACTTGAGATAGCATTTTGGCGATAGATCTAGGTAGCAGTAGAGGCAGAACAAGCAGGAGCTAATTGGGAACGTGTTGGAATGAGTTGCTGACCCTTGAGGCCTGTACATTTTGCTTGCATGTCCTGGTGATGTTTGAGTGGTAGTAGTAGTGGTTGTGAGAATGATCGCACTGTATGCGCACGGTGCTATCAAGACAAGCTGCCACATGTGACGAGCTCTGTCATCTCACGCAGATCTGGGGCTTGCCTATGATATCTCCTCACACACCGAACCCTCAACCAACGGCTCTGCCGCTATAGCTCATTGCCACCTACACACTCACAAGGCTTCACATCTATTTTGAGACTACAACAAGATCTCTCTCAATACCCCAAGCCCAGCCGTTCCAAGCACGCTCGACTACAGCAGCCATGGATCCCCCCGACTTTACATCCCCGCCATCACCCTCCTCCTCCTCCTCGCCTCCCCTCGCCTCCCCAGAAGACGCCGACATCACCAACAGCAGCAACAACAACAACGGAAACGACAGCAACAGCAACAGCAACAATAACAACTCCTCCAGCACCACCAGCAACCGCAACAGCGGCGCGGCCTCGCCCGAGATCCCCCTCACCCTCAGCGCGTCCGTGATGCTCGCGGACCTCCCGCGCGATGCGACGGCGGCCCTGGCCAGCGCGGGCGAGCTGTTCCCCGCGCACAGCAAGGTCGTCGTCAAGTTCAAGGCCGTGGGGTCGGCGCCGGCGCTGCAGCAGGACGTGTGCAAGATCTCGGCGGGGCGCAAGTTTGAGGAGGTGGTGCGGTACCTGAGGCGCAAGCTGCGGTGCAAGGAGACGGAGAGCGTGTTTTTGTATGTGAATAGTGCGTTTGCGCCGTCGTTGGATGAGGTTGTTGGGAATTTGCACCAGGTGAGTTTTTTTTCCCCAGGTTTCATTGGCTTCTTTCATTATGTTATGATGGAGGTGAGAGAGATGATGGATAGATGGATGGATGAGGGGACTGACTTGGTGGGAATAGTGCTTCAAGAATGCTCATGATCAGCTGGTTGTGGCCTATTCCATCACTCCGGCATTTGGATGAATTCACATGCAACTGACAGACGAGAGAGAGAGAGAGAGAGACAAGAAAAAGACAAAGATAAGCTTTGAAGTGCTATCTAACGCAGTGGTATCCTTCTATATCAGCCCATCCTACTTTTCGGATCCCTCCTCCTCCCGGCTTCGCTCAGAAACTCAAACAAAACGCCGCTACATGCTTGCGCGGAATTAGGGAAGCACAATCTAAATGGACTAGTCAAACAGGGCCAGGATGAGGGTTCCATCAACGCAACCAAACAAACGCCACTGCTCCAAATTTCTCATGCTCGGCGTCACCCTCACAGGTCCTTTGCGGCCTTGGCAAACGCCTCAAACTCTTCCGCAGGCATCGGATACGTGTGCTCAGGAGCAGGAAACTGCTTGCTCTTGACCTCGTCCCGGTAGGCCACGACAGCCCGGGCCGCCTCGCCCCAGATGTCGCCATACTTCTTGACAAACTTGGGCATGAACCTGCCCGGTGGAAAGTTGCCAGTCAGGTCGATCTGAACAAGCACCTGGCCCGAGCAGCCATTACCAGCGCCGATGCCAATGGTGGGGATGGACAGCTTCTGGGTAATGAGGGCAGCGACCTCGGCGGGGACGGCTTCGAGGACCACGGCAAAGGCGCCTGCTTCCTGCACGGCGAGGGCGTCTTCCAGGACTCTCATGGCGCCGGCAGAGGTCTTGCCCTGGACGCGGAAGCCTCCCAGAGCGTTCTGGCGCTGGGGCGTGAGGCCAATGTGGGCAAGGACTGGGATGCCGGCGGAGGTGATTTTGCGAATGGTGGGAGCAAACTCCTTGCCGCCCTCGAGCTTGACACTCTGGGCCTTGCCCTGCTTGACGAAGCGGATGGCTGTGGCCAGGGCTTGCTCGGGCGAGATTTCATACGAGCCCATGGGAAGATCCCCAACCTATATGCAACTGCTGTCAGTCCGGGGGATTGAGGGGTCGCAGAAAGATAAAAGAGTATAGACTCACGGTGAAGGCGCTCTTGGCGGCTCGGGCTACTGATCGGCAGTGGAGCAGCATGTCCTCGACCTCGACCTCGTTGGTGTCTTCCATGCCCAGCGCCACCATGGCCAGGCTGTCGCCCACGAGGATCATGTCGATGCCGTTCTGGTCGGCGACGTAGGCGCTGGGGAAGTCGTGGGCAGTGATCATGGCGATGGGCTCGCCCTTTTGGTAGAGCGACTTGATGGTGCTCATGGTGACCTTTTTGCGGGCAGGGCCGGACTGGGAGCCCATGGGGGAGTGGGAGCTGTATCGGACATGGGAGAGGGTGGGAGCACGAGACGTGAGGGATGATGGACGTCTTGATGATGATGATGATGATGAAGAAGATGGTGATGTTGAAGCTGAGGATAAGAGTGCTGAAGAGGAAGAAGAAAAAGACGCGGCAGCAGCAACAGAGTAGCCGAGGCTGGTGGTGAGTCGCGTGTTGCTGCGGGTGATGGCCACACAGGATCTGGCCGAGGCTCCGATCGGGAACATGGCTCCCAGTTTGGCAATTTTTTGGTGTTGTGTAATTGGCAGGTTTCCTGTAGGTACTATGCAGCGGTGGGTTATATGGGAGGGTACGGGCGGGGTACTTGCAAGGCGAAGATGTGGGACGGGATGCAAGGTGTGCGAATTAGACGAAGGGATGATCAGACGAGGCCTCGGATTGTATTATTGAGAGAAAGCTCGTGAACAAGGAACAGAGATGAATGATTGTAGAAAGAAAGATGAGGAGATTTGGATTTGTAACGGGACAAGGAAAGAAGAAAAGGAGGAAGCAAAAGAGGTGGCGGACGAGGCGCTGTTTTTTAATACTTTGCAACAGGCATGCTGGTTTTTACGATGTAGAATTGAGTATCTCGGGGGAACAAGTCGGAGGGAGGGAAGAAGAAAAAAAAAATTGGTGGGAGGTCAGCAAGAGAGAGAGAGAGCGTTACTAGTATAATACCGAAAGAGAGAAAAAGTACGGGGTACGAGTACGGGCGCTACGGAAAGAGTAAGAGTACGAGGTACCCTGTTCATTTTAGGGATTGACTGTGGGTGTCAAGGTACATGAAAGGTAGGTAAAGTAGGTACCTAGTAGGTACGTGTAAGAGGGCTGGTATTCTTACTACATGTTTGCTGCGCAGCCTTTCGGCGACTCCAGAGGGTCTGATATTACGGATGCTTCTTCTCTATAGTGGGGGAGGCCTTATTCTTGATTTTCCCTGTTGTTTTGGGTAAGGTGTTTTGATGGCCCTTGAATCATTGCGGTGCTGTACCTTGGTTAGACGGCAATTCCTTCTGGCTGCGGCACGGTGCGAGAGATGGGAAAAAGAGCGGACGATCCGGTGCCGAGGGCGAGAGCGGCTTCGGTGTTGCCGCGGTGCGAGCCTTTTGCAAGGCTGACGATTCAACGGTGATGACGATGAAAAAAAAAAAAGAAAAACGTGATGTATAGTGAGATGTTTTAAGCAAAGGGTACTTGTGAGTAGGAGATGCACAATGACGAGGTTGGGCGGTTGTATGATGGTCTTTGTCGGATGGCCTCGTGGTGTAAGTGAGGGCCCGGGAGGGAAGACGGTGAGGCCTGAGAGCTGCTGACTTGCATGAGCTGGATGTGAGAATGCGCTATTATGCGCCTTGTGATAGTGGTTTGCTTGTATGTATGTGGTCGTTGAGAGGGAGAGGCTACGCTGTGTTGAGATGGATGCGCAAGGCTGAGTGTGGCTGGGAGGGAGTGATGATGAGTGTGTATGTAAGTATGCATGTATGTGCTTGATCAGCTGGGCTAAGAATGATGCACTTACCGGACAGTCTTGATAACGGGGTGTATACAGTCGTGTGTATTGCTTCTTCGTCCTAAAAAGCTTTCAGCTCACAAGCGGGTTCAATGAGTCAAACAGACTTACTTGTATCTATCATGCAAGTCAAGATGGTACTATAAAGCAACATAACCACAACCATCCAAAGTCATCATCGTCGTCATTCCAGCTGGAGCACGCCTTACTTGAACAGGAACCCCTGATCCTTGCCCGCCTGCAGCTGACAGCGTGAACTCGCCCCCCTCGGCACAAACAGCCATACAGCATCGTACAGTAGGTAGCCTTAGTACATACGCCTCAAGCACAGATGACAAACAGACGGGCAGCTTGGTCAAGCGGCCACCTGACTGAAGGCCTAATACTAGGTCGGTACCTCAGTCTGGGCTAGGTAATCCATCACCCCCCTCGATAGCGCAAACCGTGATGCCCGCCCCCGAAACCTGCCAACCGGGACACAACAACCACTGTAGGCACAGCAGCACATGATCCAGCTCTCCCTGTACTGTAGCTCCAGCGCCCTTGTCCGCTAAATCCTCGGCGCCCTCCAGCGCTGCCGCTCGCCGGACTTGATGCTCTGATCGCTGTTAAGCCAGTGACTTTGGGGTCAAGTCTGGTCCCGCAGAAGCAGCTAGAGCCCACTGCTGGAAGAAGCCGGAGAGGGGCTGCAAGAGTGACACGCCCGATGGAGCCAAACCTGCTGTGACGGGACTACATGTACCTTCCATAGGTATGATCTTTGCTTCCTCGACCTCGCATCACTCGTCACCACTCAAGACCAGCAACCCGTCCAAATCCACCGACTGACTGACCGACAGACCGACTGCTGCTTGACCGATCATCGTCTCTTTTGCATCGCTCCTCCTTCTGTGATTCACGTCTTCCCAAACCTCGCCTCCGATACTCTTTCTCCCCGCTCTCCCGCTCGACCGTCGCGCTCTCTGTTATTCTTTCCATCGTCTTCTCCCGCCGATCGACCCTCGTCTTCCGAGCCTCATCCGTCCATCCGCCTCTCCGAACCGAAACCGAATCGGCGTGCTTCGAGCCATTTTCGGCCTCCATACAGCTACTGCAAACCACGACGCACGCTGCGACGCCGAGAAAACACACCTCGACGGGCCTCGGACGGCACCCAGCTCTTCTGTACCGCATCTCTTGTCGAGTGTCTATTTCTTTAACGGGCTGAAGAGTCGCCCTTGATAGTCGCCCATCATGAGCAGCCCGCGCCGTCGCATCGAGACTGATGTAAGTGCCGCTTTGTGGCTTCTCCCTGCTATCTCGGGGAGAGCCGGCGAGTCTCTGTGTGGATGAGAGGGCTCCAGAGCTGATGATTTGTCGCCCTTTTCTTGGATGATCTAGGTCATGAAGTAAGTCGGACTTCTCGACTTGGCCCATGAACATACCACAGAGACGCAAGCTTGGCTAACCATGCTGCAGGATGTACGAACGCCGACAGTCTACCGCCCCTTGTCTCGGCTCCGACTAACACGAGCGATGCAGGTTGATGAGTGACTACGAAGTGACTCTTGTCAATGACAACAGTAAGCAGCGGCCTGAACAATCTCCTCCCAAACACTGCATGACTGCTGACTGACTGGCGTTGCTGCAGTGTAAGACGTTAACGCTGACTGCCTTTTGATCCCCCGCCCGTTCGAGCCGATCGGTCTATAATAGCGTTATCGGAGGATACTGACCCTGCTGCCCTGCAGGCAAGAATTTTTCGTCAGATTCAAGGGCCCTGCGGAGAGTAAGTTTGGCATAGACAAGAGGAGGCGCAGGTGTCACAGCTAACACGCCTCGGCAGCGCCCTTTGAAGGTGGTCTGTGGAAAGTGCACGTCGAACTGCCCGATACGTATCCCTACAAGTCTCCCAGTATCGGTTTCGTCAACCGCATCTTTCACCCAAACATTGACGAGCTGTATGTATATACCGGAGGGTCAGGGAGAGAGGAGGCAAGATTTACTAAGGCATGTCGGAAACGACTACAGGTCCGGGTCTGTGTGTCTGGATGTCATCAACCAGACGTGGTCTCCAATGTTCGATATGATCAACATTTTCGAGGTCTTCCTCCCGCAGCTCCTTCGCTATCCCAACCCGACAGACCCGCTCAACGGTGAGGCAGCTGCTCTTCTTATTAGGGAACCGAAGAGTTACGAAGCAAAAGTCAAAGGTGCGCAAACACTGCATGGGATCGAACCAAGGATGGACCACTGACCAGCTGGGGCGGTTCTCAACAGAATACGTTCAGAAATACGCAAACAAGGATTCGGTGGACGAGGCTGGCGCCGAGAGCGAGGATGAGGACGACATGTCCTCGGTGGCGAGTTTCGACGACGACGACGACGAGGAGCCTGCTGGTCAAATGGACGACGTATAGGGTGTGAACATCTCATCTCACCACTCCCCGACCCCTTTCCGGTCGCGGGCAAACAATCGGAATATGTCACAGCATGAGCAGTCACTGCGCCCTAAAGTCAGCAATAACGGCGTCACTTGGGATTATATCAGTCTTAACCAGCCAGCCACATCATCCGGAGTTTTTGACTCTTTTTTTTGTTACCTTTTCCCTCCTCGTTCGTTTTCTCACCACTGTTGAAAAGCAAGATGGAAGAATTCTGCCAGCTGCCCCCTTTTTTCTTTTTACGTCTTGCCCGCGTCTTGTCCCTCATTTCTCTGCGAGCAGCGAGAGGAGCCTTGATGAGCAACCTGTACCTCGGGAAGTTTGGTTCGAATGTCATGGAAAAGAATGGGCAGCGTGGACGAACAGTTTGGGGGAAAGGAGTAACTTTCTGTCAAGAAGTATGTTGAATAAGATTTTCGTCTAGGCGGAACAAGTCGTTACTGTATAGTTTCAATTCAATCTTGATGAAAAGCAGATGGGGGGCTATGCATTCAACCTGGGGTATCA
Organism: Trichoderma reesei QM6a; assembly: GCF_000167675.1. Lineage (NCBI taxonomy): Eukaryota > Fungi > Ascomycota > Sordariomycetes > Hypocreales > Hypocreaceae > Trichoderma > Trichoderma reesei. The sequence continues at coordinate 269,262 of NW_006711163.1, read as the reverse complement.
TCTATAAAACAGTGCCATGTCCTCCTTTCCCGTCTGAATCTCCTGGTGATAACGCCGAGTCTATCCAGCCCATTCAAACACTACGAAACCCATGAAAAATAAGAAAATAATAAAGAAAGAGAGAGAGATAGAGAGAGAGAGAAAAACCCATTGCTCACATGCTTCAGTCAGAATCATACTCCACCAATCCCTGCGCCGACGACGACACCTTTGCCGCATCAGACACCTTGTCGTCCCTCCTGCCCCCGCCACCATCTCCCTGCTTCTTTCGTTTGATGATGATGCCGAGGGACGACGACGACGACGGTCTATTCGCCGTCCTCGCTTCGCCTCCGCTGAAAGAACTCCTGAGAAAAGGATCCTGTGCCGCGCGCGTGTTGGAGAGGACATCCGCCACAAACGCCTCCTTTCTCTTCGAAGCTGCCTTTTCGGCCTTTGACGCACCAGCAGCAGCAGCAGCAACAGCCGCCTTCTTCGCACCCGTCTGCCCCTGAGCGTCCTTTGTCGTCGAAAACAAGGGCTTGTGCAACGCCCTCCTCCCACCACCATCCTCTTCCTCCTCCACCGCCCCGAAATCGACCAACCTCGCCCTCTGCGCATCCTCCTCCACCTCCGGCACCAACTCCATCCCCAAGCCCATCCTATCCTTGATGTCCTCGGCCTTAGCAGCCTCCATCTCCCTCTTCTTGCGCCCCTTGCGAAAGTCCCTCCGGAGGCGCTGATTCAACGCATACGGATCGCTCCAATGCCGCTCCGACAGCGCCGTCAAGTCCTCGATCCGATGCGCCGCCAACTCAAGCCTCTTCCGGTCCGCAATCGTCTTTTCCAGACTCGCAAACGCATTATTGCGCAGCTCATCCCTCTCCTTATCCGTCAAAATCACCCCCTCCCCCTCCTCCCCATCTTTCGCAGCAGCATTCTCATCACCAGTATAATCCCGCTTTTTAGCCCCCTCAACAACAACATACGCCGTATTCTTCGGATCGGTCCGCATCTCAATCCACCCTCCGCACTCGGCATGCTTGAACCGGAACCGCCAGACGGGCGTGCTGAAATAATTCCCCGCGCGGCTCTTCTCCGCGTTGAAGCGCACCCCCTGCCCGATGAGCGTCGGCCGGGGACAGTGCAGGCACCATACCGCGTAGGGCATCTCGAAGCGCACCGTCAGGATGCCCTGGGAGGCGAGCTTGCGCGCGCGCTGGCCGAGCGGGTGCTTTTGCTGGAGCCGGTTGCCGGACGTGGTGCCCTCGTGCTCCGGGGGCACGTAGCGTCCCATGTTGAAGCCCTGCATGGTGGGGCGATTTTCGTGTGTGTGTGTGTGTGGTGGGAAGGGCGCTGTTGTGTTTTTTTTCTTTTCTTTGTGTGTCTGGTTGAGGGTTGGTGAGGTTGATGGAGACAAGTTGGAAGATGGGTTGAAGTTGTTGTTTTGGGGGATGATTGATAATGGAGGTGGTACGTCACTTGTGCTAGCACTGCAGGACCCTGGATGCAAGTGGGGCGGCATCGTCCGTGTAAGTCATCAGCCATCGATCGACTGACGACTTGATACATGATACCTACCTTTGGATTCATCTTCCATCTTACAAACTCATCGAGCTGCCTTGACTAGAGTGGGTGGTATGAGATGCGAATATCCTCAGTGTCTGTACACGAAAGCCGTTGCTACGTCACGCCAGATCTTGCATCACAGCGACATCGCCTCCTCATAGAGCATCACACATACGCACAAGGTATACAACACTCTGTTTAGTCGTCCATGACCATCATAATCATCCATCATCACATCATCCATCATCCATCATCACATCACATCTCCAGACCAGCTCGGCGGCCTATCCTTGACATCCCTCCCCCACCCCGACTCCTCCGCCCCAAGCACCAACTCCAGCGTCCACCCCTCGGTGAAAAACTCGTGCCCAATCCACGACCTCGTCCACGGCCTCCCATTCACCCTCGCGCTCTGCACATAAATCTTCTCATACGACGCATCGAACCCGATATTCCGCACCGTCGCCGTCTTCCCCGTCACCGGATGCCGGATGCTAATCTCCTCCACAAACGGCGGCGAGATCAGATACACGTTCTGTCCCGCCACGGGGAACAGGCCCATGACGGAGAAGACGAGGAACGCGCCCATGGCGCCCGAGTCGTCGTTGCCCGGGAGGCCGCCGGGCGACGAGTTGAAGTCGGCGGGGACGTACTGGTGGATGCGCTTCGTCGAGAGGCCCGGCCGCCCCGTGTAGTGGTAGAGGAAGACGGTGAAGAAGACGGGCTCGTTGGAGATGTCCGCCAGGCCCGAGGTGTGGAAGAAGTCGAGGCGCGAAATCATGGCGTCGTCGCCGCCGAGGAGCGAAATGAGGGACGAGACGGAGTGAGGGACGTAGCTGTACGTTAAGGTAAGTCAGCTTGGTCGTGACAACTCGGCAGTGGGCGTCTTCGACTTACAACAGATACTGCCAGATGCTGGCTTCAAACGTCTCGCTCGGATTCGTAGTCAGCGAGCAGAATCCAGCCAGCGCAGAACACGCAATCGGGTCCTGGAACCCCCAAGTCCCGTTCTGGTACCGCGGCTGGAAGAAGCCCCTGAACCCCGTGTCGGTGCCGTTGATCAACGACGTCTGGTCCGCCTTCCACAGGTTTTTCCAGTTCATGCTTCGCCTCTGGTACTTTGCCTGCAAGTCCCTCCACCCCAGCCCGCCAGCCAGCTCCGAGAGACAGTAGTCGTCGTACGCATATTCAAGCGTCCGCGAGATGCTGCGCGAGTTGGTCCCGAAGCCGTACGGGTCAAAGTCGAGGTAGGGGATGTAATCGAGCTTCTTCCAGCTGTGGAGGCCGCCTCGGCCGTGATACGACCACTCCTGCGGCTCGTTTTCGGCGTCGGCCATAACGGCTTCCAGGGCAAGCTCCCAGTCGATTGTCGTGCTGAGGTTCTTCGCAAAGGCGTCCGCGATGACAACGTCGGCATTGGAGCCTCCTTGGGTCCAGCCCTTGCAGAGGGACATGCGGCAGTCGGGCATCCAGCCCTCATGCTTGTAAATGTCCAGCAGGGCCTCCACCATCTGCGTCTGAGCATGGGGATCGAGAATGGTCAGCAGAGGATGCTGGACACGGAAGCTGTCCCAGATGCTGCACACACACACACACACACACACAGTCAGATCTCCCCTCGAGCCCTTTAGATTTAGACTTGAGCACAACTCACCAGTAGAAAGAGTCGAAATACGGCTTGTCGCTCTTCCATAGCGGATTCTCGCCCGTGTAGTTCTGCGGCGATATCATGTTGCGATAGACTCCGCTCCAGAAGCTCGTCATCAAGTCCTCTGTTGCACCGCCGCTCTTGACGGATATCGGACTCAGCTTCTCCGTCCACGCGCTCTGCGCCTCGCCAACGAGCCGATCAAAGTCCTTGAGCGGATTGGGAATCTCGCGCTCGGCGCTGCGACACGCCTGCTCGCTGCTGATGTAGCTGATGCCCATGCGCACCGTCACGACGCCGTCCTCGCCGGGGGGCTTGACGCGCACGAAGCCGCCGCCCTCAAGGTAGAACAGGTTGAAGCCCCGTGTAAGGAAGACATGCTTGGGGTCGGTGCCCGCGCGGCTGTTGACCCAGACGCCCGTCTCGTGGATGTCCGGACCGAAGAAGTCGGCGCAGAAATGCATCACGTACGATCCGGCGCCGAAGCTGGGCAGAAACGTGCCGTTGCCCGTCATGCGGCCCGTCCTCTCGTCGACCTGGATCGAGGCGTTCTGCCGGCTCTGCCACAGATCCGTCAGGTCCAGAAGAATCAGCGGATGCTTGTCCCCGTCCGAGTCCTGCGGAAACGTGAACCGATACAGCGCCGCGTGCTGCGAGACCGTCATGTTCGCCGCGACGCCCGACTCCAGCCTCAGCCCAAAGTATCCCGGCCGCGCAGTCACCGAGTCGTTCGCATAGTGCAGCTTCCTGTCGCCGATGCGGAACCGGCACGAGTTGATGTCGCCATCGTCCGGGCAGAGCTGCGGGAAGAGCGGGAAGTTGCCCAGGCTGGGGTTGCCCCCCGTGCCGCTGTCGTGGACGCTCGAGAAGCCGACGACGTTGCTGCCGTCGAGCCCGAAGCCGCCCGTGTTCTGGCCGTCGACGTCGGCCGACGCCTTTGCGAGGCCGTAGGGGAGCGTTGCGCCGGCGAAGACGTTGCCGCCGTTGGTGGTGCCGATGAGCGGGTTGATGTACGAGAGGCCGTTGGACGGCTGTTGTGCTGTCGCGGCTGCGTTTGCGGGCGATTGGCCGGAGAGGATGACGGCGAGGGAGAGGGTGACGAGGATTCTATCAGCTCTCGTCCGCATCCTGACGGGAAGGAGAGGCTGATTGAAGCGACGATGGCCTCAATCAACTCTCGCGAACATATACCATGTATGTATATATATATATATATTCACCAATAATGATGATTTTGCCTACACAGAGTGAAAAAAGGGAGCATCAACTCGGAGAGCAAAGAGACATGGAAAGCACTCCCTATTTGTATTTGTACGACTCCCTTGCCAAGGCTCCCCAATGCGACTGCACTTCTTTTCCGACGATAACCTACCTGCATACATACCTTACCTACCAACGATTAAGTAACTTACACAAAGGAGCCCTGCAGAGGCACGCCGACTTTATGCCATGAACCGTCGCAATCGGATAGGCGTAGACGTCACTGATCTGCATCAGATACGGCAGTCTCCTTGCAGCGAAAAGGAAATGCTAAAACACAACGTACTGTACATGTATGTAGTAGCCAACAGCAATTCTGCCGACGGCTGCAGTTGCCCCTCCAAGTAACCGCCAAATGCAGAGGCCAAGACGGACAACGAGGCGGTCATGATGATCAGAACCCATGGAGTCGTTTATCGTCAACGTCAACCCCGCCCTGATGAACGGGGGAAATCGAGTATCAGTTGCCTATTGTAGACAAGGCTGGTCAACCAACGAGCAGGGGAGAACACATACATACATAGTATTCTACATATAAGGCGCCAGAGAGGGGCAATCGAAAGAGGGGTTGGAGGGTTGGACAGGGGAGTTGAAGAGTGCAGTTGGAGAGGGTTGGAGATGGGACGGGCCTGGAGTTTGCGGTCCTGTCTGCTTGAGCAGAAGCACATGTAGTGAGCGTCACTGAGGCGTACATCCATTACAGTTCCAGAAATGTCATTGTTGCGTCGTCGCCATTCATGCATACTGTGACCCGTGTCCAAAGGGATGCGCGTGTCATGATTCTATAACCCAGACGTGTGATATAACCAACCGTGAATGCGTGTCTTCGTGTCTTCATCCAATCAAAGGAAAAAACAAATGGGAAAAAGGGAAAGCAAAAGGTAGGGAGACCAAACGTTAGCAACAGACAGCAACCAGGGGCAGCGCACGTCGTTCATCAGGCCCTCCATCAAGTCAAGGCTTCTCAAATTCGCCCTCTTCGTTTGGCTTGCCGATAATGGGCTCCAGCAGCACTGGGAGGATCTCGGCGGCATCCTTGCCAAAGGCAAAGTCGCCCGGCTTCACCTTGAACATCTCCGCCTCGTCTTCCGCCTCGAGGTTGATGATGACGATGCGCGCGCCGAGTTTGCGGGCCTTGTCGATGTAGCCAGCAGCAGGGTAAACGCCCGCCGAGGTGCCAATGACGAACATGAGGTCCTGCGAGACATAGAAGCATTAGCAAAAGGCGAAGAGGCCCTTTTCCCAGAAAGAAGACCAAGGAAAGAAAGGGGTGAGGGGGGGGGGGGGGGGGGGGGGGCATTTGTACGTACCACTGGCTGAGCACGCAACCAAGCCGAAATGTCCATCATCATGTGGGCGTCCAGATCCTCTCCGAACCACACCACGCCCGGCCGCTGCAGACCGCTGCTGCACTGCGGGCACTTGGGCAGCTCGTCCTCGGTGATGTGCTTGACGCGGTGGTACGGGTCCAGCAGTGGCAGCGGCTCGCCGTTGGGCATGTCGACCGAGGCCGGGGCGAGCGCGGCGCAAAAGGGGTCGTCAAAGTTGCCCTTTTGCATCCAGTCGCAGCTCTCGTTGGAGCACTTGATGTCGAAGAGGGAGCCGTGGAGGCACTTTAGCTGTGACGGGGGGTGTTGTGCTCGCTGCGAGAGGTCTACGCGGTGGCAGCTCCGTGGTTAGCCAACAACATTGGTCGTCATACGAGCCCGTCCAGGCCCCATTCCCACCGATATCACCATCAAGGTACTGTCCAAACTCACTGTCAACGTTCTGCGTCAGACACAAAAAGTCCGGGTTCCGCCTGGCCAGCGCGGCCAACGCCTTGTGCCCCTTGTTCGGCTCCGCCTTTAGGGCCAGGTGCCTCCGGTAGGCGTAGAAGAGCCAGACCATGCCCGGATCCATCTTGAAGGCCCGCACCGTCGCCAGCTGGGTGGCATCGTAGTTGCGCCAGAAGCCGCCGGCGCCCCGGAACGTGGGCAGGCCGGACGAGGCTGACAGGCCGGCCCCACAGAGGGCGAGGATGCGGCGGCTGGACCGCAGCACTTCGTGGAAGGCCTCGACGTCGTTGTGAGGCGCCATGGGGCTGGAGATGGCTCGGATCTCGGTTCGAACGGCGTCTCTCGTCGTGGGTTCGTGCTCGTGGCTGGTGAGTGTAGATTGCTCTCGGTAGGGCGAGTGATATCTGCTGGTTGTGCCGTCACCAGCAAAGAGGACTGGCTAATCCCACCACGACTTGTAAAGGAAGGTCGAACGGGCTGAGACAACGCATCCAAGGAAACCAATCCCCGCTCAAGAAGAAGAACAAAGAAGAAGAAAAAGAAGCAACAAGCGATGGGACAAGTGGCTCAGAGAAAGGGCTCGACGAAGAAGCGAGGAAAAGCGAAAGGGTGACACAAAGAGGGGGAAAGACGCTGGCCAGACAGAGGCAGGGAAAAAAAAAACAGGAAGCAGCTCAGGTTACTCAGTAAACCCCCGTCCTTTGGCGGCTCGCGCACCAGCAGCAGAAGCAGCGCAAGGAAACTATTAGTGGCAGCAAGACCGGGGGAACAAAAAATAAAGGCAACGAGGCTGTATCACGACGCCTGGCAAGGCTTGCAGGGCGTCAAAGCAGGGCGGTTAAACGAGCGTTCTGGGAGACGGGCGCAAAAAGAGAAAGGCCAGGACGCTCATCACAAAAATTGCAGCGTGGGAAAAGGCGAGCAGCGGCATCGGAAAAAATGCATGCGCGATGCCAGCTCTGGCTGGGTAAGGTACAGTAGTAGGTAGGTAAGTAGGTACTGGCTGACTACTCCATTCGGCGGCTTCAAGTACCAGAGACACCATCATGGCAGCGTCGTCTGCAGGCAGAAGCCGTTCCTGCGACCTCTGTGCGTTGGGTCTCTGGGGACTTTAGGGGAGCAGAGTACCTACCTCTATGTACGTCATGCGATTGGGGCGCTGCTTCTGGGCGCTTGAGGGTCGGGTGCGTCTGTTGACTTGCGATTAATGCTGGGCGTCGAGCATTTTCCTCTTTTTCTCATTGTGTGCGCTCCGCAGCGTGGTGTTGAGATGATTGGCCGGAAGTGGCTCCGTACGAGGAGTTGAAGTACAGGGGCCTACAGAATCACTGATCACCTTGAGCCTCATCAGAAGCTGGACATTATGACAGACAAGACGAGAAACGATGGAACAGAGCTTGAGAGGCAGGGATAGCACAAGTAGGTATCATTCGGCTGTCGTCTTGTATGCCGTCACAGGGCTGATGATGGCTTTCGGGTTCTTTGCTTGAACATTACCTACCCTACCCTACCTAGAACCAGGCCGGTCCCTGAAGCCAGCCCCAGCCATCTTCTATATTTAGCGACAATGGGCGTTTGACAAAGTCCACCAGCCAGGCGTCAACAGAAGGTGGCTTTTCCATCTCGTTGTCTTTGCTTCGCGGAGTGGGTGGGCCATGGCGATGGATGGAAATGTCGTACTCGTCCATGGCATCTTAGAAGCATTGCCTGATTGTTCTGTTGGATTTCAACGTCCATGTTCTGACCTCTATTGTCTGCAACAGAGTTGCTGCCGGGCTACTGTATACATGTAATGTAGACTGACATCGAAACCTCCAGACCTCCAGCTTTGGGCGCTTACATAATAGCAGCAGTTAACGCTGCCTCACCTCCCTTAACTGTAACTGTAGGGTATAGGTAGATATTCACCATTGAGCAGATCCGGCAACGTCATTGCCATCATACATCGCCGAGTGATATATCAGACGTAAACACCGCTCAACCATGTGCGTGAATGCAAGTCATCTGATCTAAGGAACGCACTGGGCACCGCGGTATGCACCTTGCCGCTGCATTACATGTAGGTGGTGCTTCGTCCCATGTGCTGCTCCGTGCCACCAACAAGAGACGGAAATCCCTTCATCATCGATGACATGCCCGCAAATTGGCACAAGGCATATCACGAATGTAAACACGACTTGTTAGCCTAAAATTGCTTCCTAACTCGATGATAGTTTGCCAGATGTTGCATTAGAGATCTTGAGGAATACCTCGCTGATGGGTGCCTGTGTAATCTACAGTATCGGCTTGACAGCTTCATCTCATCTCCCTATAGCCAGGAGGTAGGTACATGTAATTGAGCCGGCATGCGGGCTGCCACCACGACTTCTTCTCGTGCTCTCGCGATATCGTCCCAGGAAGATACATAACCTATATACCTACTGGACTTGATTTTCGTAAAGATGTCAGCTAAACCGCAACAGATGTAAGACGTCGAGAAATACCCCAACAGTACTGCAGTCCAAATAACATAATCGTGAATCAATAATCGATGCTGGCTACCGTCAAGATCAAGAGTCGTGCTACGTGTTACAAAGAAAAGACTTGACGGCGGCCCATCCCGCCCATCGATAACCCAATCGTCAATGTCGGCAATCCAGACGGTAAGCCACAAGGACTAGATGAAGAAAAACAAACAACAAGCGGTTGATTAGGCTGCATTAAGCCGAAACACAGTCTAAGACACTCCGTCCAACGTCAATACCAGTATCCGAGCAGCACTGCTCCCCCGTAGTGTGCGCAACTACCTACCTACGGAGCAGTGTTACAAAACATTAGTTCGCACATGATATACTACAACATCCGATGAGTTGAAGATCCTGTGACCAAAGCTCGGCCTTGAGGCGGGTGATTACGACTTGGCACTCTGCCCTTGATACGAGAGGCAGCCTGATGCTCTGCCATCATACGAGCAGTATCTTCGTCAGGAGTGCCCTCGTACTTGCTTCGCAGGAGCTGCATTGTACGAGATCGTATGCACGTTCCTCGCCCCTCTCGCCTCGACTGTCAACACGACGACAAGCACACACGAGTACATATGTACTGGCATTGAAGTAGATGACCGAGTTCGAACTCGAGCCTCCTTTGTCTCAGCCAAACCGGCCGGGAGAAGGAAAGCCGTGCCCACGACTGTCTCACCCGCCCTGCGAGGAGCAACAGCACATCTCGATCCCCCCCAATGTCGTATTACCCATGTAGTGAACGGCCGGAAGACCAGACAGACGGAATATATCCCTTTTCTTTCTTCATCCCTGTCTGTTTCTGTATCAATATCAGGACTCAAGACAAAAAAGGTCAATGAGGGATCCGGCCGGGCTGAGGGTGAAGAAGGGCGAAAGGGCTGCTGGCTGCCCGAGAAAGTGTTTCGTGTGAGTCGTTGCGCCGATCATGTAAAACACTGGTTCGACAGCAGGTCAGCCAAGGTCACGGCAAATGACCCAACTTTCTTTTCGTCTTTTTTTCTCCCTCCATTTTCCCCTTGTCATGGGTGAGACCGGCCTTTAGAGGTGACTTTGCAAGATCAAACCATATGCGGCCATGCCCGACATGATTCTTCAGCAAATACAGAGTGATTACATGATTGGATAGTCCTTTACGTCACATGTAAGCCTGCTGTGAGATAGAAAAAAGAAGAAGAAAAGAGTCCATGCCCAGGTATTGCCCCCCCCAGCGGTGAGGCCGTATTCAGAAATGAATACGAGAGACGGAGCTGCAGCGTGCATCGTCAACCGCAACAAGCGCACGAGTCTGTGCCGACGATGCGAATGGTATCAACGAGACAGCAATCATAGAGAATGAGTGCCTGAACGCCCAAAGTATTTGTCTGTTGGTGGTGTAGGAGCAGTTTACTTGACCTTCGTAGGCGCCCTGATGATATCACGCAATAACATACGAAGTCCCATGCAGAGGGATGGATTTGCGTGCATTAGCAGGACAGGACAGGTCAGTTCCGGCGCCATGGAATACGAACGAATGCCTTTCCAGACAATAAGGTACTCACAGCCTCGGGAAGTTTGGCTGCCGGAGGAAAGGATCTGAGCATCTGCCAACGTACTTACATCGGCGATAGCCTGGATAATACTCACATATCAGACGTGATGCGAAGTGTAGCACCAGAAGAGGAAAAGAAAAAAAGATGTAAATTTAGGAACATCAACTCATGATGCAGCGAAAAAAAAGTGCCGACGACTCACTCTAGCGCAGCGAGTTCCCGTATCACTCTATTCGTCATCTTCAATACCTCACGCCATCGACATTATCGTGTCTAGAGAAAGGAACGCAGGGAGAAGAAAATGAGGCTATTCTTATCGCTGCAATGCGCGCGTGCAGGCCAGATGAGCTGGCCGTGCTTGAGAATAAGTGGGATCTCAAAGAAAGAAGAAAAAAAAAAAAAGGCCATCAAATCAGATGAGCAGGGCCCGAGTCAGGGCGTGATAGCTACACCTCGGCACTGCAGAGGTTCCATGGCGGCTGACTCCGAAGCTAAATCGGGAGGCAAAATCCAAAAATATCACTTGGAGATGACGCGAACGGGATCTATGGTCATTGAGAGACCGACGGTATTGCAAATAATGCAGATTGGAGGTCAAAGAAGAAAGATCTGAGGTTTCTGCTCCTCGCAACGATGCACGGTCGACTTACAGCTCACCAAGGCAAGAGGCAGAAGAGACCACAGACAAGACGCCAAGCAGGCAATTTTAAATCAACAGACAATAGAACGCTCCCCCGAGGACTAATACGGCAATGGCCGTGCCGGGGGCTGGCTGGGCGTTGTTCGCGCATGGCATCTCATGGCAATTGGACCGGCTCGGCGCTTGTTTTTCGTTGATGGAAGAGGAAAGGAGGCATCCATAGCACAGCCTCCCCGCGACAAAGCAATACGCCAAGGAAGAGGTGTCGAATACCATAGTCGACGAGTGGCCGCTAGGAGCCATTGCCCAATGCTGCGAGCGGCCGTGAAGAAGATGTGAGTTGACCTGGAAGACGGTAAACCAGCCAGTCTGTGGAGGGACGTGCTGAATACGAAGAGGGTCCATACGAAGTACATGTACTTGCATGCAGCAGCACCGCGAGAGGCACCTGAGTTGCCGGAGTGCCGCAGCAAGTGTGCCAGATGTATGCAGCCGGATGGGTAGTCGCCAAGGAGAGCCTTTCCAAGCTCTCAAGATGTGTCTGGGGTCACGGGGCCGGCGTTGAACCACCTGGGGTCCCCGAAGGCGTTTGCTTCTTGTGTCTTTTTTCTGACCTGACTATCAAGGGAGAGGCTCCCCCGGTGCTCCGTGCGGAAGGGGGCTTGACTATGGGGTTCTGTTTCTGGATCCATGATAGTATCACTGTCACGGGCAACGAGCCACCTGGGTACGGGGAGGACGGGGACAAGCACGGCTTCGAAGTAGCTCGTCCCTGAGATGCCAAGCATTTTTTGACTCCTCGTGAAGAGAACGAGAACAAAAGGAAACCAAGTACTAGAAGGATGGAAAGGGTGTGGAGGGGCAGAGAAGGGGTTAGCGAGGGAGGTCGGGCAGCCCTCCTGGTGTAAGCTGTCGACAGGGCAGCTGCACGATTTTCCTACCCAACTCGGAGTCACCAATGTCTGCAGAATCTGAAAACTGAAACCATGACATGTCCTTGGCTTGTGCTTCTCCATCCCGCAGGAGAGAGACTGTGCTGTCAGTACGCACTGGTCCGTGGATTGGATGAGCTCGGAGTGGACCGGTGGCTGATGGTGATCTTCTGATTGGCAATGCAAGTCTTTCAGCTGTGCGTTGTGCAATCTCTGGTGACGAAACCTCGGGGAGCTGTGCTCCGAGCTGGGTCTCATGATTGTGTGATAAAGTCGACATGAAGCAGGTTTGCATGATATACTAGAAGCAAAGTTCTCAGCCAAGGCGTTTTACCGTGCTAGTAGTAGTGGGAGCTCTGGCATCATGGCGGAGCAGAGCAGCCTGTGGAGGAGCAGGAGGAGGGGCTTGATGGATCGGATCGGATCAGAGGAGTAGGAAAAAATATGAAGGCGGAGAGAAGAAGAAGACTTCAGAAATAGAAGAGGAAGGCTGACCGATGTGAGCAGTATGCAGTGTTTGTGACACGACACATGCATGAAGACGACGAAAGCTGTAGATTCGGCCTGTAGATTGGTCTGCGCTCATAGGGTGTAGCGCCTGTAATACGGCACACACAACAGCGCGGATGCAGATGGTGCAAAGTGTTGTAACTGGACTCGGTGATACCAGCCCGGAGACGAAATTGATAAGGCAAGGTATGATTCATGGGCATCTTGGGGGTGGGTTGATGGACCAGGTGGGCAGACAGGTGGGATCACCGTGCCGAGGCGCTTGTCCGATAGAGGCTGGTTGCAACCGGGGCCCTGCGGCGGGGTGTCGGAACAGCGAGGGATGGGAGAGGAAGACGAGGCCGGCGGCTGACAGTTTACGAGATTCTGGCGACGGCTTGTAGCGGTACCTCGTACTCTGTAATTTGAGCCTCTCTTCTGCCTGTTGATGCTTCCCAGGGCTTGGTATATGGGCTAGAAGCGTGACCGGACGACGAGGAGGAGGACGGGGCAAAAGACGAGGGTGCTGCTGGCGAGGGCACCGTGCTCGCGACACCTGCTCGGACGGTGTTTCCAGTGTTTCCAGCTGGAGTGGCAACAAACTCGCAAGGCTCTGACGACGATCGATCTCAGCCGTCTCGAAAGGGGGAGCCACGGTTCCACGGCGTCTGGGCGAGCTGTACGCCGCTCGATCGGAGGGTGCCACGATCACAATGGGGGGAGTTGCGTGTGCGTTATCGCCCTGTTTCGCAACCGCGGCGCTTTTGTGGCTCGTTTGTCGTCGTCGTATTAGTGGTACAACCACCTACGATAGGTTTGCAGTCGATGTCGCTGTACTTTTTGTGACGGAGCTCTGACATGAAGCCCCTAGGCCGAGAGAATCCATGCACATCCAGACCCTGCAGCTCCAACGGGACCGTCATCAGGGGTAAGTCCGCCCACCAATGACGTTGGTGCCTCTCCAGGGTCCTGTTTATCCTAACTGTACAGTAGTAGTAGTACGAGGAGCAGAGGCACAACGAACTGATAAAGCAGATGCTGTAGCACACGATGATACTGAGAAGCTGAGGCAGTACAGAACTCGTACTGTGGCCCGTACTGTACGTTGCGGCAGCCGTGCCGCGCTGTAAGATAAGGCAGGCAATATCAACGGCCGAGCAAAACGGGCGACATGCTACATGCAATGGCCCAGGCAGCGCACATGTAACCTCCCTAAAGCAGCAGGTCGTGTGGCCACGATTCCCAACGGCGGTTTCGAGAAGAGGTGCGAATCACTTGCTAGTACGGGTAATAGCAGTATTTTCTTTTTGATTATCGTGATTGACAAGCCAACGGACCGAAACGGAGCTGCGAGTGGAAGGAATACTGTAAGAAGAAAAAGAATTAGCAGAAGAAAATCAGGCAAGCACGGGGCGCCGTGTGAACTGACTGACTGTGTGAATTTGTTTGCGTGGTTTTGCGATCTTGGTAGGTGTTTGAGAACCGGCGGGCCTCTGCGCGTCATGTGGCCCATCTTTTGTGATTCATAGATCTTCTGCTGTCTCTCTGGCTCATCAATTGCTGCTCATGAAACAAGACAGTGCTGCGCAAGGTCACAGTACGAAACTGCGGCGATGCAGAGACGGATTTGCTCCAGAGAATACGAGTTCTGTAGAGAGGAACTTCCATGGTATTGGATAATCTGTCAGTGTGTGGGCGGCCGCTGCAGATACGCTCGAAACCGCTCGAAGCACCTTCCTTCGGTCGATTTACTCGTACGCGTACCGGTACCGGTACCAAGTCGAGCCACCTTCCACTGCGATAACGTGCAGTACCTACCTCACTGTACTACCTCAATGAGGTAACTGCCGCCCAGGTGAAGTGGAAAGGAAACAGCGGATGACGGGGAAGGAGCGCCACGTTGGATCTGGCAACTGGCTGGGTTGGGCGGCCGTGCAACTTTCCTCTCTCTTCTCTGCACCTCTCACCATTATCTGCTCCTCGTCTTTCTACCCAGAGGCCTGGGCGGCTGCAGCGACATGGGAAAACCGGCGACACGAGGCCCATTTGGGCTACCGGCAAGTCGGAAATGGCAGCCAGCCAGCAAATACGATGCCGAGTATCTGCTACTCGCGCTGGGCGCATAGCCGCAGCCGGGCGGGCGAGTATCGGTACCTCGGACGACGCACTACTCGCCAATAATTGACAGCCCAGCCCACGTCTGGCGGCGCCACCAACACGAGGCCAGGCGTCGCCCACCGTTCTGGACCCTGGGCGCGCTCTCCACTGGCCGGACCTGATGAGCGAGCCGAGGGGCTGGGGGTGATTCAGAGCTTCGACGCTGGCGGCTGCTCTGCTGGTCTCACGCGGCCTGGCTCAGCCGCCCTCGCTGGTTGGCCACCGCCGGCGCAACCAGGCAGGTATCGACAGGGGCCTCCCTCGCGTCGGCGGTCTTGGCCCTGCAGGGATTTGCGACAGGGGGCGCAAGTGGTGGGACCCTGGGCCGGGCTGGGCTCATGAGCAGCAGCACCGGCAGCGGGAGCAGCACCAGCACGGGGACAGTGCCTGCTGTCCAGCACCTGGATTACGAGCACTGCCAGATCCAGCTGGCCAGCCAGGTCAGTCAACCGCCGAGTCGTCCTCACATAATAAGACACGCATCTCACCACCGCCTCGATTCCTGTTCTCCTCCTCTTCTCTCCTTCTTCCCTCGTCCCTCTTATTAATTCCCCATCACCGCTTCCTCGAGCCCCTCCCAACCTTCCTCGAGCCTCCGTCCCGCGTCTTTCTCTTGCGCAGTCTCTCGCTACCAGCTTTCGGCCACTTGACCCGACCATCGCTTAGGTCTAGTAATTGTTTCTCTTCTCGCCAAATCTTGACCAGCCCGTCCACCCGGCTGTATATATATATATACACATACGCATCTTTTCGACAAGCTCTCGCTATCGTATAATCAAATCGCCAAAATGCTTTCCAAGTCCTTCGCCACTGCTGCTCTGGCTCTTGCCGCCTCGACCCTGGTGTCTGCCCAGACCTCTACCGACTGCAACCCCCTTGAGAAGAGTAAGTGATTTCGGCGAGGAATGAGAAATGACGTGTGGGAGATTGCTGGGAGAAGACACTGTGACGAAGTTGGATACCAATTGGAGCATCAAACATCTTGACCAAGCATCAGATCACTGACATTCCACCTCACAGCCTGCCCCAACGACCCTGCCTTTGGCAAGAACTCGGGTAACTGCGACTTCAGCAAGGGCGCATGCAGCAGCTTCGAGAGCCTCCCCGGAACCACTCTCAAGTACAACGGCAACGGCGCTGTCTTCTCCATCAGCACCGAGAAGGAGGCTCCCACCATCCGCACCGGCAAGTACATCTTCTTCGGCCGCATCGATGTCGTCGTTCAGGCCGCCGCTGGTGCCGGTATCGTGACCTCTGCCGTTCTCCAGTCCGATGATCTTGACGAGGTATGCTTCCCCTATTCATCTACCGTTTTTCCTTCGACAGGAAGACTAACTCATGTGATCTCAGATCGACTGGGAATGGGTTGGCGGTGACAACGCCCAGGCTCAGACCAACTACTTCAGCAAGGGCAACACTGCCACCTACGACCGTGGTGCTTTCCACCCCGTCGACAACCCTCTGGGATCTTTCCACACCTACTCCGTGGAGTGGACTTCTGCCGGTGTCACCTGGCTGATCGACAACAACGTTGTCCGCACCCTGACCGCTGCCAACGCCGAGGGCGGCGCCGATGGTCTCCCCCAGTCGCCCATGCAGGTCAAGCTCGGAACCTGGGTCGCCGGCCGCAAGGACGCTCCTCAGGGCACCGTCGAGTGGGCCGGTGGCTACACCGATTTCTCCAAGGCTCCCTTCCTGGGCTACTACAAGAGCATCTCCATTGTCGACTACGCCGGTGCCGATGCCCCCACCTCCAAGAGCGTCAAGGAGTACATCTACAGCGACCACAGCGGCTCCTGGCAGAGCATCAAGGTCGTCCTCGGCGACGGCAGCGACAACAGCGAGGATGTTACTTCCTCCTCCTCCGCCAAGGCTACCTCCACCAAGGCCTCTTCTGCCGCTCACACCACCTCCAAGGCCTCTTCTGCCGCTGCCTCCACCACCGCCGCTGACGAGGAGACCACCACCGCCGACGTCCAGACCACCCTTGCTACCGCCACTGCCTCTCCCACCAAGAGCACCTCTGGCGGCAGCAGCGCTGGTAACTCCACCGTCTCCGTCGTCCCCAGCGGCTCTGCCCAGCCCACCAAGCCTCCCACCGTCCCCGGCAACGCTGGTTCCCGCGCCGCCGCCACCGTCGGCAGCGTCTTCGCTGTCGGCGCTGGTATCGTCCTGGCTCAGTTCCTCCTGTAAACGGGATCCTGAGGCCACAACCCCCCCTTTGGATTTGCTTTCTAGGAATGTACTTATTGCGGACATGAAAAGCATGTAGACTGGGGCCAGGCGTGCGCGCGCGGAGCGGAGAGCGGACCAAGCTAATACTATACAATTCGAGATTTACCCAAGCCGCCCTCCTTTTCTCTTGTTCACTGTACATTTCGACGGGACATGAAAAACTGTGGCACGACTTCTTCTCTCGACCGGTATATCCTTTTCTCTTTACACCTTTTCCTTCACTCTGGTTTCTCCCCTCTGCCTCTGCAGTCCTGGACGAAACGCTTTAATGATCTTTTAATGGGGGAGGTCTGCTTTCTTCTTCCGCCGAGTCGACTATGGTTATGACGTTTGCTTGGATTGACGAAGAGAAGAGGATCGATGATATTTGATGTTTGTTTTCTATCTGCCGTTGGTGTTTTTTGTTTTGGCTTGATATCCTCCTTGATGTTTGCTTTTGCCTGTTTGGACCATGTATTTCGAGTTCGGCGCATACCCGATTGGGATGTGGATGGTTGAAGACGTTGAATGAAAAGCTTTATAACCGATGCCATGCTTTTTGCCATTGCTATGTCGTGTGATCCATTCCTAGTGATGCCTGGTAGTTTGAGCTGTCCGTGCTTGTATCTATTACAACCCACGTCTGGCCGCAACTGTCTCCTGACTTGTCTTCCGTGCTCCACGGTTCTTCGACTCCTGCACCCCATACTTTGGCAGGCAGTCACTCTTGTTGTCGTCGTCGTCGGATGCGAGTGAATACGGGGTAATACGGAGGAAGCACGGAACATCCATGTCCATGTCCATGACCCATGCCTATGATCCATGTCCCATGTCCAACGTCCTTTACCCAACCGGGCAACACGTTTAAATTGCACACCAACAAACGCAGCCTAGTGCCCTTTACACTAGCTTCGTCTTCCCCCGCGCAACAAGGCGCGATAATGGGAATGGAGTCGGGAAGGGTTCGGTTCTTCTTGGGTTTAGACCCGAAGGAAGAGCGGCAGGGGTCTTGGGGCGGAATTCAGATAGTATGGAATTTTGCCTTGAGAGGTGTTACATGTTTTTGAGGTATCTTGAGGGAAGGTGGGTGGTGGTGAGGGTACGAGGTATTAATGTATAGTGAGTGAGTGGTATTAGGGATTCATTTCGTTTTGGTGCCTGCCAAGACACATTACTGATGTGTGAGTGTGTGAGTGTGTGTGGGTAAGGGGATGATGGGATGGACGAGCTGCGGTTTGTGGTTTGTGGTTTGTGGTTCTGTGGTTCGTGATGGCGATGAGGAAGATGATGGGGAGGGAGGGAGGAGCAACGATGGAGGTTGAGGTGTTTCGAGCTCTGGGCTTTGAGAGGCCTGTGCTTGGTGTGGACGAATGTGACGGATGAGCTTGTGAGTTGTGTTTTGGGAGTCCGAGGGTGTATGTCCTGAGAGATTGAGTGATTAAGTGGGTGAGCGGGAATTCAGTTCTGCGCGCGGTTCTGTTTCTTCACAGGCGGTGTTGCAGAGATTACGTGCATGAAGACTCATGCAGCCTGGCGCTGTAATCAATAAAGGTACCTACCTCTCCTTAGTAGAGATGCTACATGTATCAATTATTAGAGATAATATGAGAAAAAGGCAAGACCAAGAACTCATAAGGTACCTAGGTTAGATGTAATAGTATATCCGGTGCCCAAGGATCGGACAATCGGCCCCCTTTCCCCCTGTCAACAAGAAGTAGTACTACGCACGAGTAGGTAGACGCCGAACATGCAACTTATCTGCATTGGGCAAGAGGATGCGTTGCCGTTAATTGCGGATATTACTGGGCTGCGGAGACGAAGTTATCGATGGTCTCTTCCACAGATGGCCATTTGTTTTCTTTCTTTTTTTGCTTCCAGTTTTGACTGACTTGTTCTGTTGGAGCTAGGCGGGATGGGGGATGGGCGGCTTGTGGACGTGGGATGGTGAAGCTTCTACGCGTACAAGTTAAACGTCTGTAAGATGTTCTCTTCGAGTATACGTTGCGATGTGTGATTGACTGCATTGTATGATGCTATTTGAGAAAGCAAGCAACACATCAAGCGAAACCTCGGTGTTGTTTGCTTCATCGTTTCTGTCTCTCTCGTCTCGCATTCTTGTCCCATCTTGTTTTATAGGCTTGTCCTGGGCTGGGTATAGTAGAGCGAGCCTCGTGTGTTGTACGAGATATTAACGTGTGGTGTGGTTGTGGTACAGTAATAGACGTCTGATCGAAACTCACAGGTGCAGTAGGCTTAGAAGTTATTACGTGCTACCAGGCCGGACAAGGCAGTTTTGACTCACCTGGCAATGAACGCACAAGCTTATAAGCCTTGCTTTCCACAGGCATTCCCCATGAGGATTGACGGTAGACTCTGCTGAAGCTGCCCAGAAGCTTGATGATCCGATGCCCGGCTTGGCTTCTGGCCAGGACCTCATTCTCAGGTGAAGCTCCCGAGATAGCTTCTCTAGCCGCCTTACTTTAGCTTGGCAAGCTCAGATAGACAAGTTGAAGTGTTGCGCCGAGCAAGCGCAGAGGCACGAGTCATGGAGCTTCAGCTTTTGCTTTGAGGAGAGCGTGTTTGTGGGACGCGGCTTTACTTTGAGTCTCTTTGCTCGCAAATGTTTTCCTATGTTGGCGCGGTTTTGCTTGAGCTTTTATTGGAGACACTGTATATTCTTTGCTTCAGTTAGTGGAGTGTTGGTTTGTGTGACGTGAGGGTGTAAGTGACGCAGGGTGCGATGATGGAGTCTTGAGTTTGGGCCATTTGCTATTGACGGACGGTTCACATCATTACTTGGCTATTAGGTGAAACCTTTACTTCAACTTGTAAGAAGATCAATATATCTCATGCACCCATTTACACAGTTTTTAGCTTTCACTGAAAAGAGGACGTGGGGAGCGCTGTTGCTATCGCTGGCAAGAGGCGTTCAATGCGTGATGTATAACTGCCTTTCTGAAGCACAAGACACGTGCAGATGCCAACGTTGACGAGATTTGCGTGGTACTAGACGTATCAACAGTTGTGGCAATTGCAAGCTTTCTGAGATTCGCTATCATCACCTTGGCCGGGTGTCTCACTTGGCCATACTCGCATTTGCTGTCAAACTTGGCTCTTATACTACAGTAGGCATCATCGTCAAGCACGATGGCATCACGAGACGACTGGAAATCCAACGTCGTTCCATGACTAACTCAGAGCCTCTGCGCCACAGAGACCTCGAAGCGAGATATCGCTACTCCTGCAGGAAGAAAGACAGGTGAAAGGCCTGATGTGATAGATCTTGCGAGTGTTTGACTTGCCATGTTGACACAAGAACGCATCGTGACTGCCTTGACGTTACTCGACGATATCGCCAATCTGCCATCAGTCGGTGAAGGCACGATCATTTTCACTGCAATTGACCATGATGAAGTCTGTTATAAAAGAGGCAGGAAGGAGACAATGTGATGCTCTGCCTCTTCAAATCCCACCGCCAGTCTACATCTCCTCCAACAAAACAACAACTCATTCGTATAATCTCAACATCAATATCATCTTCTTCATCATATTTATCAATAAGTTATATCACCTTGCTGTATCTCTGGTCTCATCGAAAGTCAAGCATCCTTCCCACGCAACAGACGACATCTGCACCATGGCCCACCGCTGCTACATCATCCCGCCTCACCTCCTTAAGGCCATCTCCGAATCCTCTCACAACTCCGATGCCATCCGCCAGTCAGCTCGAGCTGCCCTCATCTCTCACGAAACGCATTCCGCCAAACGCAGGCTACACCTCGAGGCCGTAGTGCAGAGCCGACGCGCCAGCCGTGCTCCGCCGCCTACAAGTCCCTTTGTTCCCTCCTCTGTTCTTCGCTCCCTATCCCAGTCTGAGCATGTGGACGAGGAGGCTCGAGCGCGTGCCGCCAAGGACCTCGAACATGCTCTTTACCTTGAGGCTCGAGCAAAAGAGGGCATTGAAGCGGCTCAGCCGGATGCCGATGCATCAAAGTCAACGACAAAGCGATCCGTGTACGACGCCGAGCACACCTCGAGCGAGGGCAAGCTGCCTGGCAAGCTTGTCCGGGCCGAGGGTAACAAAGCGGTCACGGACAAGAATGTCAATGAGGCGTATGACAATGTCGGAACTGTCTTGCAGTTCTATAAAGACAAGTTCAAGTGGATTTCCATAGACAACAAGAACTCGGACGTCATCAGCTCTGTCCACTTTGGAGACATGTACGAGAACGCTTGTAAGTGATGACCTCTTCCCCTCAATTACAAGGTAGTCCGTTGGCTAACTTGGAGGTAGTCTGGGATACCGAGGAGCGGCAAATGGTGTTTGGAGATGGCGGCGAGTTCCTGGGCAACTTTGTTGGCAGCATCGACGTTATCGGGCACGAGTTGACGCACGCAGTTACAGAGCATACGAGTCCCCTCAATTATCAGGGACAACCGGGTGCTCTGAACGAGCATGTTTCTGACGTGTTCGGCATCATGATCAAGCAAAAGGTCCAGAACGAAACCGCAGCCAGTGCCGACTGGCTCATCGGCGAAGACTGCATTCTCCCAGGCGTCAAAGGTGTTGCCCTCCGAAGCATGAAAGCCCCGGGAACGGCGTACAACGATCCTCGTTTTGTAAGTTGAGAGCATCTTGTCACGTCAATCATCCCAGACTAACAGCCACCAGGGTAAAGATCCCCAAGTCGACAACATGAAGAACTATACACCAACATTCGAGGACAACGGCGGCGTCCACATCTTCTCTGGCATTCCCAACAAAGCCTTTTACCTGGCGTCCAAGGCCTTTGGCGGCTACTCGTGGGAAAAGGCCGGGCAGATCTGGTGGAAGACGATGCGCAGCGGCCAGGTGTCCGAGAACAGCACGTTCCTCCAGTTTGCCGACGTGACCGTGGACGTTGCAAAGAAGGAGTTTGGGGCCGATGCCGCCAAGACGGTTCGCAAGGCCTGGGATGATGTTGGCGTGACTAGAAGCCTCTAGAAGAGAAGCCCTGGCGGTGGTTGGTGCACCATTTTGTAGGTGTCGTCTCGTTGCGATTCTCCTGTAAACCTAGCCTTAGATGCATTTTCTTCTCCATTCGTTACCTATACCTAGTTTTGAGCTCTACAGTTAGGCTGCCCTGGAATCGAGAGTTGTTTATCCATTGGGTACCTACAGCAACCGAGTTGCGTGTGATGCATGGATATCGGAAATGACTTGACGAGCTGCATACCTAGTAGGTATCAAAGTGTCTTGTCTACCTAGGTAGGTACCCAGACGTCATACAAGATAGGTATCAGAGAGATAAAGCACACCTGAAAGGAAGGTGCGAGAGGACTGAATTGATGAAGAAATGACATGGCGAAGTTGGGAAGGAGCCACCGACCTCCCCCTTCATGCTGGATTACCTACCTAGGTACTAGATGTGTCCTTTTCCTCTTCTTGACTGGAGCATTTCTTCTCTCCTCTCTTCCTCCTCCTCTTCTAATCCATTTTCTCTATTCATCCGGGATTTTTCGCCGCAATAGATGGACACGTGTGGCAGTTGACAGCCCGCCACCAGCTATCAAATTGCCACAAGAGCTTCATCGTGCTGGCCAGAGAGACAACAAACAGCCTCATGGCTTCTTCATTCACGCCTCTCAACCGGACCATCGGCCGTCATGGCAGTTCCACAGGACCGCCGCCTTCTGCCTCAACCACGCAGCAGGAATACTCTTGTCAATCTTCCCCTCAAACTGCGGGAAAGCCAGACACGCCAAAGCATAATGACATTCGACTTCGATACCAGCTGTCGTTGCCGACCCTCAGATCGCTCTCTACGATCGACAAAGCGCCCGATCGCCGAAAGGTTCTCGAGATTGCCTGTCACGCAGCAGAGTTTCGGTCCTTCCCAATAAAGCAAGATCAGAAAAACCTCTTTCGAGAGATCAACGACCACACAGGCATCCCGTACCCGATCAGTGGCCTTGTCACCGAGTCGTGGCAGAAGGTGTTTCTGCTCATCCAGATTGATCTCTCGCGAGGGGGGTGGCCCAACAAAATCTCTGCAAACGGCCGCAAAGAGCTGATGAGAGAGAGCGGCCGCATATACGTCGTGCTGGATCGCGTGCTGAGATGCCTTGCCGACATCTTTGGCGAGAGAGAGGACGGCAGAGGAGTCACCGTCACTCTCGATGTCCTCAGGAGCGTCAAGGCGAAGGTGTGGGAGGGCACCGAACTCGAATTGCTACAAGTCGAAGGAATTGGCGCGGCCAAGATGAAGCGCCTCACTGATGCGGGCATCAAGACCATCAAGCAACTTGCTGGACTGGAGTTTTATCATATCGAACGACTTCTCAGCAGAAATCCACCCTTTGGACATCAAATGCTCACTCAACTGTCGGGGTTCCCACTCCTACACATGCAACTTTCTGTGATTTCCGAGTACATGCCCGCGCAACGAGATGGCAAGCAAGACAAAGGCACATGTCCCCTCCAACAGTCTTGGATCACTAGGGTTCTGTTGGGATATAGCAATGACGCTCTGCCAACCTGGTGCAAACGGAATCCCTGGGCGACTCTGGTGATTGAAGGGGATGATGGCCGGCTCTTGTGGTTCTGGAGGGGGAGCGTGAAAAGGATGGAGACGACCAAGATCATGTTCGTCCGCTTGGACGCTAAAAAGGGGGAGAATGTCAAGGCCACCTTTGCCTGTGAAGGGATCGTCGGGACTCTCATACGAACGACACTGGCCGTTTAGACTCTGCTGGTAGCAGTATCGTCGCAATCGACCCGCAATTACTACCTCGAATTGGCAGGTTGAACGCGCTACGCGACTTCGCACACTTTGACTGCCTCGAACAACACGAATGGATGAATGTTTTGGTAACTTGATGGGATGGCCAATGCGGCTCATCCAGCTGCTTCTTGAGCAAATTGAAAGGAGATTTCCCACCACACCCGCCTGCAGCTGCTCTGCCATTCTATTTTTGATGTAGCGCAAATGCAAGGCAGACTGGCTCCAATCTCAGTCGCTGACAAGTCAACAGACTAAGTTCAGCCGCAATCATCCTGGTTCGCCCCTCTGTAAGAGAGGGAACACATCACGCCGAACCCGGGGGAGATGAACAGAAAAATAGAAGACAAGGTGAAGAAAAAAAGAAAATAGGTCATGAATGGAGGGAGGAAAAGGAAGAAAAGGAAGAAAAACAGACTGCTCTACCTACCTACCTATCGAGAGGGGGGTTGAGCTTCACGGAGTGTCGCAGCCAGTGGCTTGTACTTGCATCGACCGGAGCCTGATTCAGCCCAATGGCATCTTCCCCGACAGGTCCATGCAGGACGAGCATGTCGGCTCAGCTCATTCTTGTGCCACTGGAAAGCAGCAAGAAGGATTCATAGCCCGGGGTGACTTTGGAAGACGGCACAGATACGATATACGATCAGACGGTGACAGAGAGCGTCGGCTGAGGCTGGTGCTTGTCTTAGTGTTGTAGCTAAGCTTAAGTGCGGCTCCGCTGCGACAGCCGAGCAAAGAGCTGCCTGCCCTCATTTCACCAAAAGAACTGTCCCCGTTGACGACGATTGTTCCAAGAAGTATCTGTTGAATGCAAGAGCTGCCAGAGAAGTGGCCGAAGAGCATAGCTACAGCCTCACGGATCAGCTTAACAGTTACAACCCCCCAGCTGTGGACAGCTCCTCCTGGAGACGAGAGCGAGAGCCGGTCCATCGGTGAACATCCGCACTCGAAGCCTAGACCTCGTCCGACCCCCGTCGCTGTTGCTGGGGTATATGCAAGAGGAGGATCGCCTGCAACGGTCTGGTCCAGCCCTGGTCCACGAGGGTCTGTCGCTGGCAATATGGGGAGCTAGAGCAACCCCATGTCTCTAATCTTTACTGCCATCCAACTGTTGCCTCGCACTATTCCTCGAGCAGATCGTCCTGTCCACATGGTCCCCGGGAGCTGAAAGAATCAGACCCGCTTCTGCATGAGTCTGTTCCTCTTTCAACCCATCATGACAAGGCATCGATTGGAGTTGTTCTTGGTCTCCGCCATGTCTATTGTTACTGGCAACAGCAATGCACCACGACTTGACCGCCTCCAGAGACCAGAACAGCAGAGTCAGGCACCCACACCCTCGCCTTTGGTGTTAGTATTGCTTGACAAACCCATTGGCTCAGCCATCCCGCATGAAGCCACACAGCTGGACAGCATGAAGATGGGCAGTAGCTCAAGCCACCGGCTGGCTGTGGCACTGGAATAAGGCTTCCTCTGCCATACTGGGAATGCTTGGCGAAACGGGCTGAAGGATTAGTGCCGGCAGGGGTCTTGTCAACCCTCCAGACCGTCCATGAGCCTCGCCAATCAAGGCAGGATGGAGTGTCGCTTGTTTATTTGGACCCCTGGATAGGTTGGTCTTTTAGCTTGTGATGGCTTCGCAGGATCCCCAGGGTCAATGGATTAGGCACGCAGGCGAGCTCTGGGAGTGATGAATCGGGCATTTTGTTGAGGAAATGTCGTTGCAGCTTTGCGTAACTACCTATAAAGGTGGCCGGGACCCAGCTTCAGCTACGGCAGTTGCACGTCTTTCTCTGTCAAGCAGTCCTACGGTCAAACGGGAATTGCTTCTTCCTAGCAAAAGTCTGAGCCATCGTCGTCTACACGTTTCGTTGCCAGTCTTGTCGACTCTTATACAATCATGTCTGTCTACTCTGCACTCCTCCTGGCCGCAGCTGGGCTCGCCGCTGCCGATAAACTGGCAGCCATGAACGTCGCAGCAGCCAGTAGTAGTCGAAACATCACCGTCGCCGGCCCGGGCGCTGCATCGTTCGGCGTCCACTCTGTCTCTGATGGCTGCGGCATCGGCATGACCACCTGCGACGTCAACTGCATGCCCCTGACTGGCATCTGCTGCGGCCTCGGCAACGGCGCGTACTGCGACATTGGCTATTCTTGCGTCGACGACGGATGCTGCCCCGTGGGCAAGATCTGCAACGGACCGCCCACTGGCTGCAATGGAGACCGTGATCTTTGCGGCGAGTTCTGTGTGCCCAAGGGCACTTGCGATGGAAGTGGTGGTGGTGGTGGTGGCGGCAGCGGTGGTAGCGGCGGATGCCCTTTGGGATATGAGGCCTGCGACGACGAATGCATGCCCACTGGCAGTGTCTGCTGCCACAACGGCTATCATTGCAATGCCGGCCAGACCTGTACATCCGACTTCAAGTGCCGCCTCGGAGGAAGCGGCGGCGGCGGCGGCGGCGGCGGCAGTGGTGGTAGCGGGGATGATGACCCGACTTCTACCATCGGGGACAGCTTCTCTACCAGAGGCTCTGGCGGCTCTCGTCCGACCACTTACAGCCTCTCGCCCGATCCCGAGCCTACTGCTACCCCTACCGAGTCAAACCCCTTTGGCGGCGACGACGTCAGCTCGACTGAGGTTAGCCAGCCCACTGCCACCGAGCCTTCCTTCACCGAGCCTTCTACGACTCCCAGGCCTACATCGAACAGGGGCAGCAGCGGTGGCAGCAACGGTGGAAGCAGCAGCGATGATGGAGGCGATGATAATGACGGCAGCAACAGCGGCAACGACAACGGTAAGAGTGGCAGCTCCAGCGGTGACAGCAACGGCGACAGCGAGGACGATGGAAGCAGCGGCACGATGAATGCCCCGAGCCTCGTCGCCGGCTTCCTTGCTCTCGTTGCGTTCGTTCTGTAAGCGTCTTCTCACGCTGCAGTGCTGCCGATTGCCGGAACCCAAGGGAACCTTGCACAGATATGATAGGATGGGGGGAGTTCCTTGTCTGGTAATGAGTTAATGGGATGAGATTCGAAGGGGAGGGAAAAATTGAAATGATACCATTTGTTGTTATGTGTTTGGTGTCGTGAGGTCTGACCTAGGCCATAGCTGTGTATTGAGGTAGCTGGCTAGCTGCTGCTATGGAAGAGGGAAGAGAGGAATTCCGGAATTACGGAATTACGTAGGAAGGTGTGGGTGGCCTTGCCGACCCAAGTCACGTGCCCCAGCACGTGCAACACATCCCCCCAAGGCCAGCCACGCAAAGAAAGAGAAAACAAAAGTGAAGCTATCGCGGCTTCCAACCAGCTCCTCCAAGTCCAAGTCCTCCCAGTCCTTCTCAATCCATCCGATAAAAATGCTCTAGGCTCCCGGCCGTAGCACTGGCTCCGGCAAACAACGGGCTCTGGCTTCTGGCAACAATGGCTCTGGCTTCTGGCAACGAGGGCTCTGGCTTCTGGCTTCCGGCTATTGGGTCTTTTAGCTGTAAAATAAGGGTCGTAATGGTTGACTGGTGGCTTGACTGGTGATATTGCTGTAGAAAAAGGTGGCTCTTGCTAATCGAGGCTCTATAGCTCTTACCGATCGCGGCTAAAGGCTGTGGCTAGGCTGTGGTGTTGACGATGGGGGTTGTTGTTGTTTTTTAGTGACTGAGGCTGCCGACCGTGGCCATTTAAGGCCGTTGACGATCGCGGCCGTCAGCCTTTTTCTTCTTTTTCTTCATAACAAAGTCTCCCAGCTACTAGCAGTAGCAAAGGAGAGTAAGGTCCGCAGTGGAAATGCGGGGGCTCATAACCTGTCGTGAGGTCTGACCTAGGCCATAGCTGTGTATTGAGGTAGCTGGCTAGCTGCTGCTATGGAAGAGGGAAGAGAGGAATTCCGGAATTACGGAATTACGTAGGAAGGTGTGGGTGGCCTTGCCGACCCAAGTCACGTGCCCCAGCACGTGCAACATTTGGGAGGGTTAATGGGTTGCTCATGTCCGATGAGGTTCAATTTGTCGTATGAGGATACATGAATCTAATGTCTTTAGTCAATCATCTGTTTGCACGCCCTGTCTCTTCTGCTCCTTCTAAAGAAGCATTACCTATGAATCGAGGGATATGTTCATCGGAGCTATCTTAAAACTGAAGTGGTATTCGCCTATTCATACATTGCCCTCCTTCTCACATATCATTGTACTCTCTTCCAGCCCCCTTTTGGAAATAGTTGTTCTTACATGTTGAGGAGCGGAACAGACAAACACGCAAAGAAGCAGACTACCTAGTCAGGTTTTTACAAATGCGTACAAAAAACGAGCAAACACGTAGAAACGTGAACCACCGCATGCGAAACAAGTCGCACAGAAAAAAACTT
Source organism: Trichoderma reesei QM6a (assembly GCF_000167675.1). Taxonomy (NCBI): domain Eukaryota; kingdom Fungi; phylum Ascomycota; class Sordariomycetes; order Hypocreales; family Hypocreaceae; genus Trichoderma; species Trichoderma reesei. Next base: position 241,451 of record NW_006711163.1, on the reverse strand, counting down.
TAACGCCGTGTCTGTTGGAGTTGCAGTCGTGACATGAGCCAACAACGCNCTTTCCCCCCCCCCCCCCCCCCCCCCCCCCCTCTTAACCCCTGACCTTCAAACTTCTTCACCACAATTGCCCTCTAGAGAATTCTGCGATTCCATATCTGGCCTGTTCGTTATGATTGATACATGTTGGGTGATTTTCCTTTGAATCATATCTTTTTTTTTGTTTTCTTCCCTTCTTTCATTAGATTGGAGATTTTTTCTTTTTTTACCTTTCTTTCACTTCCTGCCGGTGACTTTGTTGAAGCTCTCCAGCACCTTGTCCTTCAAGTCGCCCTTGTTCTCATTGGCATATTCTTCCGAGGGCGTCTCTCCGGATGAAGGCGCGCTCTCGGCTTCGCCATTGGAGGATGATGGTGTGACCATTTGCTTGGCCATCACCTTTGCCTGGGCCTCGCTGACCTTGCCGTAGACGTTGAGGCCGGTGGCAATCATGCCGCTGATGTCGCCGACGTTTCCGGGCACGACGACGGCCGTGCTCTCCTTTGCGAGCTTGCTAAAGGCCTCGACGTACTTCTCGGCGACGGTCAAGCTCATGGCGCCCTGGGCGCCGTGGGAGCCCTTGAGGATGCTGGCGGCGACGGCGTCGATGCCCTCGGCGGTGGCCTTGGCCTTGAGCAGGATGGCCTCGGCCTCACCGTCGGCCTCGTTGATGCGCTCGGCGCGCAGGGCCTCGGAAGCGAGGATGACGCTCTGCTTCTTGCCCTCGGCGATGTTGATGGCGCTCTGGCGCTGGCCCTCGGACTCGAGGATCTCGGCGCGCTTGGAGCGCTCGGCGGTGACCTGGCGGTGCATGGCCTCGACCACGGCGCCGGGCGCGTGGATGTCCCGGATCTCGTAGCGCAGGCAGGTGACGCCCCAGGCCTGGGCGGCCTCGTTGATGGCGGCGGTGATGTTGGTGTTGAGGGCGGCGCGCTCCTTGAGGACGTGGTCGAGCGTCAGCTGGCCGATTTCGGAGCGCATCGTCGTCTGGGCGAGCTGCGAGATGGCGTACTCGGCATCCTCGACGCCGTAGCTGAAGCACAGAGATCTCGTTAGCACTCAATGGCTGGGTGGGATGTTTCAATAATCCCCTGAGCTCTTCCATAGACCTTTGATAGTTCGTCTGGCGAGCAAAGGGAAAGCATATGTAGAGCAACCCGCGAGAAAGAAAAGCTCACCTGGCCTTGTAGGCATCAAACACCCTCGTAAACAGCACGCCGTCGAGCTCCAGCGTGACATTGTCCGCCGTAATGGCGCTCTGACTAGGAATCTCAATGGCCACCTCCTTCAAGCTCTTGACGTAGGCGATCCGGTCAATCACGGGCGCCAGGATCGCCAGCCCGGGCTCCAGGATGCGGCTGAACTTGCCCATGCGCTCGACGATCCACGCCGTCTGCTGCGGTACGAAGCGCACAATCGTGTTGGCGGGCAGCCGCGGCTTCTGGAAGTACGAGGGCAGCGGGCCGCCGAAGCTGCTGCCGCTCGAGGAGCCGGAGAAGCTGGCGGGGAGGAGGGTGCGCGACGAGGTGGTGAAGGACGAGTGCGGCTGCGGAGGGCGCAGGAGGAGGGCCCTCGAGGCTGTCCTGCCGGCGCGGAGGGCGGCTCTTGGGGGCGGGAGTGAGGGCATCGTGGGAATTCGGAGGATGTGTCTTGCTGTATGGTATGGTGTGTTGAGCTGTATGTGAGCTGCCTTGCGTGCTGCTTCAGCCGCCGAGAGGCTGTGAATGTCCGCCAAGGATGAGGCTGCCTGGCAGTGGAACAGCGTCACCCTGATGCCAACTTGACCCGAGGCAGAGCGCTGGACAGAGGACAAGACAAAAGGAAAGTCGTGGCGGTCGTATACCTAACGAGGGAATCAACTTGAAAGGTCTATTAGTTTAGTAAGTAGATGTCAATGATGCCTGCAGGTGCAGCAGCTTCTCCAAGAGCTGCCGCGGGCTTTCTCTGCTCCTGTACCCGGCAATTACCCGACCTGCCGTGCTTTCCATACAGAGCGCTAACAAATGGATGCCCAACAGCTTACATGCCAGGGTACCTCCGCCAAGGTCACTCGACACCCCGGGCCATTCCGTCATATCACTCATCATCGTTTCTTTTGCTTCCATGCCTTACAGCAAGTCCTTGCACACCGAAATCTGCCCCGCGCCCAGACAGAGCTGCACTTTTTTTTTCCCTTGCTGCTGATCCCACGATTAGACCAACCGACCGATTCACGACTGTGACGACCGCTGTGATAGTTTGACCGTTTATTTCGACCAAAGAGCAATATAGACGAGAAGGCCATAGCTGCTACGCTGCTACGCAACCCCTCTCCTCCGTCAACGAACCAGCTCGAGCAACACCCACACAGAGGAACAATATCAGAGGATAAAGGAGAAAGAAAAGAAGCAAGACAGCAAATATAATCGTTCACCATGTCTGCCAAGGTCCCGCGCAACTTCCGCCTCCTGGAGGAGCTCGAAAAGGGCGAAAAGGGCCTCGGCGCCGAAGCCTGCAGCTACGGTCTCGAGGACGGAGAGGACCTGCTCATGTCCAACTGGAACGGCACCATCCTGGGACCTCCTCATGTAAGACCTTGACACACTCCCTCGAACAGGAAGACCATGCTCTTCTCAGTATTTGCGCCTTCTCTCTCTCTCTATCCCTCTCTCTGTCTTGTTGGCATCGGACAAAGAGCGTTCAATATGTCGAGAGACTCAATAGGTCTCTCTCTCTCTCTCGCGAGAGAGACAGACAGACAGAGATGGTGTCAATCATCATCATCAACAACAACACAGAGCATAGGCTAACACACAAGTTCAAACCCACCACAGTCGGCCCACGAAAACCGCATCTACAGCCTCAAGATGCACTGCGGCGAAAAGTATCCCGACGAGCCCCCGACCATCCAGTTCGTCAGCCAGATCAACCTGCCCTGCGTCAACCCCCAAAACGGCCTCGTCGACCCCAAGCAGCTGCCCTGCCTGGCGCAGTGGAAGCGCGAGAACACCATGGAGACGATCTTGATTGAACTGCGAAGGTGAGCCTCTTTTCTTATTCCCCTTCTTTTTCTTCTTCTTTTTTTTTTCTCCTCGTCTCTGCTTCACTGGCGGGAGCGTCGAACTTGTCATGGCTGGGGGCTTGGCTGCACGCATATGCTGACTTTCTTCGGTGTCTGCAGATATATGGCTGCTCCCGCAAACAAAAAGATTCCTCAGCCTCCCGAAGGCTCGACGTACTCATAAAACCCGCAAGAAGCTACAAAGGACGGCCCGGGATGGGAGAGGGGAAGGAAAAGAGACGTTCAATAGATGATGAAGTGGACAAAAAGCAAAAGCAAGAGCAAAAAAAAAAAAAGGGGGGGGGGGGGGGTGGAAAGGAGGAACAGCAGACAAAAAGACACCCGAAAACCCTCTCTTTTCTCTGCAAAGGCCAACCAACAAACCCGCCAAGAAGAAAAAAAAAACGTCACTCATGAAGAACCCTTTTACGTAGCGCCGCCATCTTCAGTCACAGCGCAAATCCAATTTTTCTTTCTTCCGTTTTCACATAGATTGGACGCACAAAGGTCATGGTTCTCTTTTTCTCATTGCTGAGATTGTTAAACTTTGCCCTTCCATCGAACACCTTATTGAAGCTTGTTTCCGTATGAGCATCCCCAAATTTGACAGTGTATATAAGCAATACCGCTTGAAGTACCGAAACTCCTCCATCCATAACCACAGACATTCCATTCGTCCCTCCAGGTCCATACTCCCCTCCTTTCGACCCTTTGCCTCGAGCTTTTCTTGCAGCCCATACATCCGGACCATTCCGCTTCGTTCTCGCTCCATTCTATCCCCCCCATCATGCATTGGGAAGGGAAAAAGTTAAGCCCAAAGGAAAAGATGTAAGAAAACAGGGACAGGATTTAGATGTGGTGATGAAAAAGATACACTCTCCCCTCTCACTCAGTTTGCTCCGGGTATCATATCAGTTTGCTTGTGTTTCCCCCATGACATAGTGACAAACCAACCCATGATATACAGCAATATTCGCCTTGACGGGAAAAAAGGAAAGAAAAAAAAAAGTTATTACAACATCATAGTGATTCAACAACGCGTGGTATAAGCATGAATCGAAAGATGCTCAACTGAGAGCAATTTTGTAAATTTGAGGGGCAGAAGAGACAGGTGTATATTCGAGCAGGGCTTATGTGGTAAAAGTTCGTTTCAGTCGTCGTCTCCCCACCATCCCAGCTCGGGATCTCTCCGCACGAACCCTACAGCGCTCAAACGGGCCGTGTTCATTGCGGCACGGCGTGGCTGCTGCGGTTGTGGGAATGTCTCGTTGGATATTGGGCTGTCTGGTCGGGGCATATCCTCGTTGCCGTCCTCGGAAAGCCTGGTGAGCTTAGAAGGGGACATGTAGTCGGTCTGATTTTGATGTCGCAATGGCGCTCTTGCCTTGGCCTTGGACGGGCGATTCTCTTCTGGGTAGTCCCATGGAACGGACTGGAAGCCCGATGATAAAACCGCTTCTTCTACAGGTTGGCCGTCGCTTCCAACCTGACTCCACTGGCCGCTAGAGTGCTTGCCTTGGTCGAGATAGACGAGGACGTCCTGCGCTTCGGCAAAGTCCTCTGGCCCGCGAATGGAAGAGACAAAAGACGCTCTTTCGGATCCCGTGTCCGCGGTCAAGCGAGAAGGCGCTCGATAGTTGTCGTCTTCGCCGTCAGGGTGTTCCGTAATCGGCGTGCTCATGAACGAGCTCGCCACTGATTGTCGCGATTTCGTTGAATGGGTCGGCGGCGCGGGAAAGTCAAAGTCGAGCATCGAGTCCGTCACTACTTGGGAAGGATTTGAAACGTGTCTTCGGGTTTGGAACGTATCCTGCTGCGGATTGCTTGCGGAAGCCAGCTGCGACTTCTCCCGCATAGCCTGGGTTTTCTTACGGAGGGCTGATATTAGCATCTCCTCCTGGCGAGTAAGCGTCATGACGCAGCCCTGACTGGCAGAATCGTCGACGGACGATCGAGCGGATCGTAGATAACGATTGACTGAGGTTGGGCTCGGTGGCACGGGTACGTCATGGTCGGTCTGGCCGGATGATGTTGCTACAGATCCGCGGCGCAATGACGATCCTGAGCCGCTTGTCAACTGAGCCAAAGCCTTTTGCCGATCCAGCTCTGCCTGCGAAGGGCGACGGGCTGGCAGAACTGTCGTGAGATGCGACTCTTCTGCGCCATAACCGTTCTGGCTGGTCATGCCTGAGCCAGTCGAGTTTGTGGAGCCCACGGAAGGCTTGGGCGAAGAAGCACGAGAGCTGTTCCTCAGAGGCGGGTTCAGCCGAGAAGGGGATGGCGACATGCGTTTCCGTTCAGTGCCAGGAGCAGCGATGTAAACGTTGGACGACGCGAAGCTCGTCTTCTTGCTCGGCAATCCACCCGATGCCTGCCGCGCTCGTGACGGCCTCGTCTGGCCGTGGCCTGGTACTTCTGGCAAGGGCCGCGCGGGAAGAGGCAGATGGTCTCTGGCGGATGCCTTCGCCTCGTCGTCTTCTTCCTCTTGTTCAGAATCGGAAGACAAGAGCAGAACACTCTTGTCGTAAAAGTCAGCTTCTTGAATGATGCCGCTGTCGGTTTGCCGAGAGGCTCTAGAAGTTCGGGTGTGTCTGCTTGAAACACTCCTGGCACCATCGCCTGGAGACGATGAGTACTCCGTCTGGGCCATCGGCTGCGGCTCGTTTGATTCACTGAGGGGCTTGTGAAGCCAGTCGAGGTTTTGCCGTGTGCGCGGCTCTCGCCACTGCGCTTCACCCTGGCCGCCGGCTGAATCTTTCCTGTTGTCAGCGCCACCCATGAAGTCGGGCTCAGCCTCAGCATCTCGAAAGGTCATCTGTTCATAGTGGTTATACAACGTAGAGAGCCTGTTTTCTGAAGCATGAGACGTCATCCGACGACCTTCGACAGCGCTTTGCGGCGTGCTATCCGTCATGAAAGACCGGAAGCTGTCCTTGGTTCGCCGTTTGAACATGCCACGAAGATCGCTCTGCCGATGAGATGCCGTAGAATGTGGTGTTGTGACCGTGGGGTTGGCAGAGTCGCCGGGGATACCGTGATGAATGGTACCAGCCGAATCTAGTCCCGGTATTCGAAGCGGCGGCGCTATCGCGATGGAGTCCAACCTAGGGGGCTTCCTTCGCGACCTGGGAGACTCCTCAGCATCGGGAGCAGCCTGTGTGTTGGGCGAGTGGCTACTGTTCATGACCGGGATCGAAGCTTGTCGCGACAGAGAGCGTGAGTGCTTCGACTTGTCATGCCAGGATTTGATGGTGGAAGACGATTGGGCCTTTTTGAGAGTGCCAGGCAGATTCTTCGCCCCAAATCCAATGCTGTCGGTAAGGGCGCTCAACCTGTTGGAAGGGGACGGTTGGCGCTCGTTTCTCCGTTTCTCGCTGGGCATGTTCATGTCCGGTTCATCCAAGACCTGGTTGTCGTACATGCCAACACTCACGGTTGGCAGCTTAGGGTCGTGATAAGGAGCGTCGATGTTGAGCGGCGTCGAGCCCAAAATCTTATGGGCCTTGCTCATAGGCATCGTACTCGGAATGGCAGGCGGCGGAGGCTCCTGTGGCTTCTTACGCGCCGGCCTCGAGAAAGTAAACTTCTTCATCCTGTCTGATGTCCCCAAAGCGCCGGGTGAGCGAGGGTAGGAAGAAAGAAGAAGCGAAGAGGAGGAAAGTTCCCGTCCCGACCCTGGTGCTATGAGAACGCAACACTACAACTCCGTCATCTGACAAGACGCTCTGATGATGAATGAATGTCCTTCGTGAGAGCCCAGAGCCAAATTGGGTTCGCGGGTTGCGCCTTGAGTCCCTATAGGGCCCCAGAGTCTCGATTGAAGGATTGAGAATTCGAGATCAGTACGGTCGGTGAATGAACGACTATGCAGTCGCGGAAGACGAAAGCCCGTGAGAATGAATGGCTTTGGAGTTCGCGTATCCCGCTAGTGACAGGGGTCCCTTTCGAATGCTTGCGTGTTCTGGCCTCTTCCTGGTCGTGGTAGCAAACTGTACAAGGCGACGAAGCAGAGAAGACGCCGCAGGCAAGTACAGAGCACCCGACTTGTCTGGCTGGAGGCGCGTGGTAATGGCGGGGAAGATGCGAGTTGCAGAAGAGACAAGCAAGATCGGGAATGGGGGCTCTCGTGTAAATGAACAAAATCTGCGGGTACCGTCTGGGATAAGTTGAAGCGAGGCCTAGTGCTCTGCCATGCTGGATTAGACCACTGCAGAATCCGCAGCCCCGTCTCCACAGGTCCAGTTCCTACCTGGAGCAATATAGCTGTGGCCTATGCGACCGGCCGATCAGGGACGAGCCAGGGAGAGCAGAGATGCGAGGAAACGGCCGTGGGTTGTGAAGCTGTCAAGGCCGCCCAGGCCGTGCGTGCCTATATTTGCACGAGCAGGAGCGTGCTCCGAGATGACAGAGCCAAAAGGACAGAGCCAAAAAAGAACAGGCCGTCCGAGAGATGATGAGTGATGCGCCCGCCTGTGGATGAGGTTCGAGGCCTGACGAGCGTTGCAGGCAAAAAGGGACCCTGTCCGTTCGTCTCTTGGTCCTGGTCTGCCGTGATAGGAAGAAGAAGCGAGAATCAGCCCTGGCTGAATCACGAGGGGAGGGAAATGGGAAATGGCGCTGGCATCAACGACCGCGGGAGTCTCAGACGATGTCGACAGGCTTGCAGGGCCAGGCAACCGATCACCGACCTGGATGCAACGCCAGCAGCGTTCGTCTCTGCTCAAGGGCAGGGGTTTGCCAAGCTAGGTGCTGCTTCCCGCTGCAGGCTCAAAGGCAATTGACCGGCAGTAACGGTGATACGACCTGTGCCAGTCCCCAAGCACGCAAAGCATCCAATAAGTATGTATGTATGCCTGGATGCCACCACGACCACCACCACACCCGCGCTGCTGGGCTCCGTACTACCAGCAGTGCTAGCAGTAGCGTGCGTCTGCCGGCCTGGTGCTAATCAGAGGCCGTGTAAGAAGTGGGAGATGAGGCGATTGGGACCATTGCTTGCAGTCGGTCGTTAGCCTCTGGCGCCGACAAGCACCGTGAAGAAAAGGGACGTTGAGAAAGGTAGTATCAAAGGCGATATTACCACATACCACCGACAGGCGCATTCTGTACCTGAATCCCATCCGTGGGCAGCAGCAGCTCCTTGAAGCACGGGCTCGTGCATTCGATCAGTGCTCCTCGCCGGTACTTGGCGCCTGTGAAGCCGAACCAGGCTGGCCCCGAATCATCTCGGCGTGAGGCCCTCGTTGGGGATGCGCTAGCCACGATCTCCACGGCAGACCCATGCACGAGTCTCTGCCTCCCTGTCACCACTGGGTGCGGGCAGGTCCGGGCTCGGTGGCCTTGCAGATGTGCTCGTGCCAGAAGCAATCATGCAGCGAAATGGCTGCGCAAACTCGGCTGGCTGCACCGCGGCCGGTCCGGACGGCTTGTCTCGTACTGTAGGTGGATTGTGCGTAGGTAGGCAGCTTGTGTCATGTGCAATGGCTGAAGCATGCGAACATGTACAGAATGTCGCCTGCTGTCTGTCTTGTCTGCTGGTTGCCCTCGGCCGTGGCTGGGCACACGACGCCATCATCATCAGCATCACCATCATGGATCCCAGTCGCATCGAGTCGGTGTTCGTCGGCTGCTGACCAGGCATCGGCTGTCTAATTTCCGCGGGGACCCGTCCTTTGGGGGAGGGGAGGGGCTTTGCTGGAGCATCTCAGCCTTTCTGCGGCGCGGGTGCGACACATGGCGAGCAATGGGATGGACGACTCTCGCAGAGGTGGGAAATGGCAGAGTTGGTGGGAAATGAAGTCGAGACCAGTGACGACTCGTGCCAGGCCCGTTTGGCAGGGGTTCCCCTTCCAGGCTGTTAGGGCCCTCTCTAAGGGCCGTCTTGGGAGCGCCAGAGGTCGGCGGAAGACGCCCTGGCCCCCTGCACGGGCCGCCCAGGGCCAGGTACGGGCGATGATCAGGGCCCTTGGTGCTCCATTCGTCCGCTGAAGAGTCGAGTTCACAGTTGCGCTGAGCATCATCAGCAGAGGCCTGCAGGTGGCGAGAGCGCCCAACGGCTGTCAAATCAATGTCGACAGCGTCAAATGACCTCCTGGGCACGGATACACGTAGGTATATACTGCCCGGAGCTCGCCGCTCAAGCTGTCATTCTGCTGCAGCTGCAGCCCTTTGTTAATGACCGACCTCCTTTATCACGGTTACCTTGATACCTTGCATCACAAAGCACCTCGAAATGCCTGATATCGCCGCGGGTACTTGCATGTACTCGATTACCCAGAACACGGCATCCGGAGAGGTATTGATTTCATCGAGGCCAATCTCATCTGCATGCGCTCGTCATGGTAAGTCAGGTAGGGCACGCAAGGAAAGGGATGCCGCTTGCCGCTGGGTTGCACCCAAATCAATTCCTGCAGGGCTGCCTTGATACATGTATCAAGCTCATGCCAATTTATCAAGTCATCACCTCAATCGCCTATCTGCCTACAAGTACCTATGACCGCATAGAGGGTATAGACGTCTAAATCCTCGTACTACCTACCTCCTACAAGCAACTGGCTCCCAGCACGAGTCGATACGCCATTTGACTCAGACAAAAACAACTGAGACATCTCACAGCAATCATCACTGCAGGACAACAGGGGATAGTACTACTAGGTAGTAGTAGTAGAAATGATGGCCCAAGCAAGGCCCTCGTCTGCTTACGGCGCCTTTTGATGTAAGTCTGGGGCACCCACGTGTCTCTCTCGCTCTGTGAGCCATCCATGCAATGAAGCATCAGCTCCTCCCCTCGGCATCTCATTGGATCTTGAATGACTGCCGTGTCTTTGGGTCTTATCATTAGCCCACCGACGGGTAATTGGCGTGGCATCCAACGTCATGCATACCTACCTACCTTACCTGTATTCCGCGTATCTTACGGTACATGTAACAGTGCCCGCAACACGCATATAATTGGCAGACGATGAATTTAGCCGGCGAGATGCACGATACAAGTCCAGCTATGAAGAGCTCACAGGCGGGCTCGTCTCTTAAGAGCGCAGGGCGCACATTTGTCTGATCGATCCTGTTGACCTGTTTCGTATCGTCTCGCATATGTGCTACAGGCACAGATACCTTACTTTTAGGTAAGGTAGGTACCTCTGACTTACTCTCACAAGATACCTAGGTACCTACCTAAGGTACGAGGCTGCAATGCCTACCTTACCTTACCTTATGTATTACATCCCTCTGTGCGGAGGGATCGCTGAATCAGAACAGGGAGCAATCAAAGAGAGAGCCGTACTATATACACCACAGACAGATACCTAGTGGATAGACGCAGGGTGTCGCAAGCGTCATGGAAGTTTCACAAGGCAAGGGATTCAACACGGGCAGATTGCCAGTCTTGTTCGTGCTGACGAGGAACCAAGTCAGAGGAATCAAAGTAGAGACAATGCGTCATCTCGAGAGGCTCTGGGCGAGGACGAGCCGCCAAGACGTCAAGATGGATGTCTCCTTGAACATCTTCAGCGCTGGTCAATGGCGGTGACAAGCTGCCTTGATGCCATCCGCAGTTGCGAGGCCGTCTCTGTAGGTATGCATACTATTCGCAAAGTGCGGTTCTACTAACTCGTACGTTGACAGTCTTCCTACCATATCCGTCTTCGATCACCGTTGTCTCGTCTCGTCTCATCTCATCGCACAAAAAAGGGACGTAAAGACTCAACCCGTCGTGTAAGCCGTCTGTCCGCCGTCCGTTAACACCGTTTTTTTTTTTTTTGCCTCCGTTTGGCTGAAACAAAGACAAACACTGCCATCGTTTCGTACTGATCTCATCACCGTCGTTCCATTGGGCCTCATCTTCAGCAGCAAGCCCTCCAATTTCAAATTCCGGTAACATCGCCTCAAAGAAGGAGAGACAAAGGCGTCGTTTCACGCCGTTGCCAACAACACCCTAAAGAATCAGGGCTCTGCAAAGCCCATGCAGAGCTTCTCTCCCCCACCGGCCCTGTTTCGCACCGCTCAAAATCTTCATCGCCCATCATGGCGTTCCCTTTCCTATCCGCTCTGTTTTTTTTTTTTTTTTTTTTTTTTCCTTTCAATTGGTCTTGTTCCCTCCCCTCCCCTGTCCGTTCGCGCGTGTGATTCGTCTCCGTATATTATTATTCCCTCCCCCCTTGTTCGAACGGAACGCCTACTGTACATAATTAGATACGGCTCAATGCGGAGCCCGCTGCTTGTTGACTTGCTGTCCTGGAATCGATCTATTGCTGCACGTACCGTTTGCTGGCCCATTCTTCATTTCTCACTCGTCCTTGAAGGTTCCCGTTCTTCTTCTTTTCTTTTCCTTTCTTTTTTCGAGTTCGTCCTTTGTTACCCTGGGACCCTTCACGAAAATGAGTTCATGTCCTAGACATTCGTCGTATGATACATTACAAGGCCGTTTGCGCTGCGCCTTGTGTCCAATCTTCATGTTACGCACAACCACTACCTTTTCATGTCTTAGCCAGCGACAGTTCTACTAGTTTTCTGAAGCTCATTTCACTTGTTTCCAGTAGCAGCTGGACTAGCCTGACAATGTCTGGGGGAGAAATGGATGACAGAGGGCAGGGCATCGCGTGAATGACTCGATGACAGAGCGGAGGCCGCGATAGTCGCAACTGTGCCCATCATTGGCGTCGACGCCATAGACTGAGGTGCATGGGTGTGCTTACGAGGTCCTCGATTGATAAGCTCTGCGTCTGACATCTTTTTCATCCCCGTAATCTAGAGATGATCAAACGCGAAACGCGGAGAGATGGGAAATTCTGAGCTTCCTTCTCACACGCTTCAGGTCACTGGTAACTAGAATAAGAGAAGTAAGAATGGTGTCGATCATCCCTTCTCCTGTAACATCTGCATCTTCCTTACCAATAGTATTCGTCAAGGATGACTAGATCTACTGCTGTATGATGGAGGTTCAGTACTTTACATGTAATGTACAGAGGAAGCATACCACGTTACGTCTCCTCGCAACACACCAAGCCCTCAGAGGCGCAGAAAGAGAGGCCACCAGTCCTGGCTTTTTCCTAGACTCAGTCTATAGCGGAACCACCATTCTTGAGCTTTAGGGGAGGACTCAACAGCCTCTTGAATCCTCCTAGTTCGAAACTTGACCTGCACTCCTCGCCCATTCATGCCGTTGAGCGTGCCCTGGGCAAATCGGCGCCACCATTCGAGCACCTCCACGTGCTGGCGAAGAGATGCGATGAATATCACTTCCTCGGCGTCAAATATGACGTTCTCGTCGCCCTGCAGCTTTCGCCAGGTTTCCAGGACATTTGCGTGTCCCCACCGGCTCGCTGTGAAAGCCACGCCGCCAGCATACCCGACATGGAGGCCAGAAGCATGCCACCATCTCAGCACATCCTCCCGGCCATTGCTAGCGGCCCATAAGAGAGACCTGCCAGGTTTCAAGACAATGTTGTGATCCGCGGCGGCGGCATTGCGCCACCAGTCAAGGACTGAGATGAGGCCATTGCTACTCGCTTGTTCCAGTGACGCCTTGGTGTATACCAGCGGAAACCCTGACTCCTTCCACCACTGCAGTATATGCACGTGGCCATTCTTTGATGCGCCATCTATCGCCTCTGCGTTGTAGACATGGCGGCCTCGAAAATGCAGACTATTCTTCCAGTAATCCAAGACCTCGACCTGAGGGAAATATGCAGACGCCTTCGTTGGGAGAAATGCTCCATCAAACGCCTTGAACAGCTGGGGATGGTTTTGCTCGAGAAAAGTGAGCACTTCCACCAAGGCAAATCGTGTGATGAGTTTCACAACTAATACCGGTAGCATGTGAAGGTCTGCTGGCACCTGAGATATCTTTTGGCAGATAGCACTGGTGTCACACGTCAGAACCGTCCGCTCGAGCTCGCGCGAGTATACGCGCAGAGGATCACCCAGGTCGTTGATCTGCGTGTTCCACTCTCCTGGAATGGGTAGATTGGTGCTAATACCCAAGGCATTCGCCAGCTCCCAATCGCCCGTGAAGCTCAGTATTTTGCTCCATAGCTCGAATGGAAGCCCTGGGAGAGTGGGCGACCGAGCTTTGGGCATATCAACGACTTCGATGGTGGCCTCTGTGTCTCGACCGAGATTCAACAAGTCTGCCTGATTTTGGATGAGGTCAAGCAAATCCCGGAATCCACTCCAGTTTGTTGCTTGCTGCGGATGCGCCGCATCTTCATAGTGCCACAGTATAGGCTGCATCAATCGAATGCAGGGCCATGCTGTCTGCACCTGGCCCAATTGCTGCTGGACAGACGGGTTCAGCCATCCGCCATCGTCCATTCCAGGTACCATGATGCACGCTTTTTGTGCCTTGGCCCAGCTTTTCAAGAGATCATCAAGGAAAGTCTCGCTAGTGCCGGCCAACAGATTCCCAATACCTTTCATATCTAGGGGCACACAAACCAACAGATCGGCCCATTCGACCAGGTCGCTTATGTCCAGGCCAGATCGCCTAGGGGATGAGTGATCCGGGTCGACTTGCTGCTCCTGTGCTATGGGCGAGTTCTGTATGGTAATGATGAGCTGATTCAGCCTCGGCGGCGGGTCGTCGACCACTGCTCTCATCTCGATGCGACGGTCCTTGGAGAGCCGGACCACGAGAGGTTGAGCCCAAGACGAGTTGCGCGTGCCCGTGGCAGTAACGAGCAGCCGCAGACGGCGGCTTTCCAGTGAGGCTTCGCCCAACGAGAAGCACGCCATCATGTCAGAGGCGCCGGGCCGCGGAGGTTGATGAGACGTAGACTGCATGGTGGACGAGCAACCGAAACAGCTGGCTGAGCTCGTATCACAAGTATCGTAATGACGGAGAGGTTGCGTGGGAGTCCTAGACATCTCAGGTGCCCAAGTCAAGCTGGGATCGTTCAAGCCGGCAATTTGCCAGGACTTTCGATGGATCAATCTGATGCCGTCATCGAGCCTCTGCCGACTCTTCGCGGCTACGAATCCACGGCTCGCATCTTCAGGTCTCTCGAGTTGCCGTTGCGCTGGATGAGGGATGATGAGGTGAGAAGCATCAAGTCGTCTTCACCTCGCCCGACCTCGGCGCCTCGACTTCCGCCGTTTGATTTGAACAGATCCTCGTGGCGACGTTGAGGCAGCCGTGCGGTTGGTCGTCAAGTGGGTGATTCAAGATCCAAGTGACATGCTTGCAGGTACTACTAGGTAATACTATGGGGAGCTCTGAATCTAAAGAGGTGCTGGCCCTAGTCCAGATACGGCTAGAAATGACGGAACGTCGAAAGGCGGTGAGAGTTCTGCCGGCGCTGCTGCACCAGGCATAACAGCTACACTATGCCGATACGCTGTGCTGTCCTTGATCATGAAAGACACCGATTCTACCTACTAGTACCTTATGCGAGGAGCATGAGACTGCAGTATTCGCTCCTATTTGCGTCGCCGAAGCTGCACAGGAACGATCCAGATCTTGCCCCCGCGTCCATTGCCCATGGGCAGATGATTCGGCCTCACCCACGATGACGACGCAGCTTCTGGCCACGGAGCTAGCTAATCTCATTCAGGAGAGCAAGAGGAAGCACAGTGACCTTCGACAGGTAGGCATATTTTCCCTGGCTTTGGACCTTTCATTTTACCAATTCAGTCAGCTCATTGGATCATCTCCTCATCTAGGCGGCTGAGAAGTCTCTGGAAGAGTTAAAGAGCCTCGGCAATGTCCCCGAGACTGCAGCTCCTGAGTGTATGCGCCAGTGGATCCTCTTAAGCCAAGTGACCTCTCATTGACAATGACTCTCCAGTGCTCTCGCAGAAGCCCAGCTTTGTGAATCCCTTCATTATAGCATGCGGCACCAAGAATGCAAAGTTCACGGGCATTGCCATCGTCTGCCTGCAGAGGCTCATCGTTGCCAAAGCTTTGCCTAGGTCGAAGCTCAATCAGGTCTTGGAAGCACTGATGCAAGCATCGTCGGCTGGGCTCGACGTGCAGCTGAAGATCTTGCAAGCCTTGCCATCCTTGTTGCAGAACTACTCCGCGGACTTGAATGGCGATCTTCTTGTGACTGCTCTGAATATCTGCTTCATCCTGCAAAGTAGCAAGAATGCCATTGTGAATAATACCTCAGCCGCGACGCTCCAGCAGCTCGTCGTGTCTGTCTTTGACAAAGTAGTGGCTGAAGACAGTGAGTCCCCTTTGGCGCAGATGGCAGAAGCATCCCCTAATATTTGTACAGAAACTGGCGGTGATGCCCCTATCGCAGGCGAGGCGCCCTCTGCCGATGGCAAGGTAGAACTCCGCGCGGCCGCACTGGATGCCTATCGTGTAAGCAACATCTCTGCCGGAGCATATATCGAGCTCGAGGCTAACGGTGGCAGATATTCAACGATCTATGTCTCTTGACGGAGAACCAGCGGTCCGAGTTCTTGCGGTTCTCGGGCTTACAGCAGACATTTGGGCTAGAGTTGATCGAATCGGTCATTACCAACCACGCCGCCGTCTTCATCACCCATCCTGAACAGGTGCACATTCTTCGCGAACGCGTGATGCCTCTTCTGATGAGTGCACTCAGGGGAAAGCCATCGTTCGCCACAACCGTGAGGCTCGTTCGCATCCTTTATACCTTGTTGCGCCGTCACATCACCGTCTTGCCTACAGAGTGCGGCGATGCGCTGTCGCTCCTTACAACCCTCCTGGATCAGGACACCACAATCTGGAAGCGGGCGTTATGCATGGAGGTGTTCCGTGGCATATTCGCCGAGCATGCTCTCGTGCGTCGCATATTTGCCATGTACGACGCAAAGGAGGGCGACAAGGACATCATTAAGACTCTCATTGCGACTTTTGTCCGGCTCAGCACCGAGAAACCGGCAGTCATCGGCCTTGGCCATCAATCCACGATGCCAGTCGCTGATCCATCTGGCAGCTCCAACTTATCCACAGATCAAGCATTGATCGAAGCCACTAGTGTGACTGGAATCATCGGCGGCTCTGTTGGCTCAGAGGTCGCCAACATAGGCATCAGTGTAGCGTGGAGCTCTGTTAGAGTTCCCTGCATAGATCAGCTGGATAAAGCGGAGGCTCCGACAATTCCCGAATCATACATCTACAGTTTGATTCTGGCTTGTCTCTCATCTCTATCAGATGGGCTTGCCAAGTTCATTCTACCGCTCACGGTCCCTAACGAGAGCCGGGCTCGGAGAAAGGCCTCAAAGCAGGACATGGGGCGTAGCTCGCCTGCTCCCGCCCAGCTGGAAGCTGAAGGCTCATCTCAGGGTCCGCGAGAACGGTCGGCCTCGTTCAAGAAGAACCCGGTGCCCATCAATCCGCTGGACCTCGAAGACCACCCTGCTTATTCGGAGGTGAGGATCTGTTCTGACATTGTCACCGAGTGTTGGCCTGCTATCCTAGCCACCTGCTCAACCTTTCTTTATGCCTCTCTGGACTCAGAGTATTACCATGGCTTGGTTCGGGCATTCCAGAGATTTGCCCACGTGGCTGGCTTGATGCAACTTGCTACACCGCGGGATGCGTTTCTATCCACCTTGGGGAAGGCTGCAGTACCTCCAAACATCCTGAGCGCCTGCGTCAATGCTGGCCAGTCGCGGTCTAGCACGGCTACTACTCCTACGGAGACTTCGAACAGCGTCTTCAGTAATGCCCGTGGTCTCTTGAGCGTCGAGAACCTGACGCAAGTGTCTAGTCCTACGGAAAGGCAGCGGCAAGGGCCGTTAGACCCGTCGACAACCCTCAACACCCGAAATCTCCTCTGCCTGCGAGCTCTGCTCAACCTCGGTATCGCACTCGGGCCAACGCTTGGGCATGCCTGGGGCATCATCCTAGAGACTTTGCAACAGGCGGACTTTGTGCTCTACGTTACGGGTAAAGCACCCGGGAGAGCTTCCTCCATAAGTCGCGGCGGGCAGGACTATCAAAACGAATCAGAAGGCAACTCGCTCATGGCCAACTTTGGCAGCGAAGTCCGCTCCGTCGAGACGGCCGCGGCCAGGTTAATAGAAAGCAGTGTTGACTTTCCCAACGAGTCATTTGTCGAAGTGGTTCAGGCAATATGCGGTTTGCTACCAGGCGAGGGCGAAGCCAAGTCCAAGTCTGAGAATACAGAGGAGCCACGGCAGGCGCAGCACGTGAGATCCTCATCTGGACAACACCGGCGAGTGCTCAGCTTCTCTGGCCAGTCGACAATATCCAATCAGGAACTTCAGTTTGCACTAGCCAAGCTGGGGGAGATTGCCATGATCAACTTGGAACGGTTGTTGAGATTTGATCCGAAAGAGTCGGGCTGGGAGATGGTGGTGCAGAAACTAATCCAAATGCTGGATTGGGGTGTACTCAGTCCACCGGTCAGGACCAGAGCGTCAGAGATCCTGGCTAAGCTGGTGCTTGAAGCAGCCAACGCTGCAGGCACACTTCCTGCCGATATCCGTGGGCCGATTCAACTTCGTTTGCTAGGAAGCCTTCGCGATTCGTTGAAGCCCTTGCAGAAGCGTGGCCGGGACATTTCGGTTGCAAACGCGACGACCGACGTCGAGATTCATCGAATCATACTTGATGGATTGCGAGGCGTCATTGAGGACTGCGGGCAGACCCTCGTCAGCGGCTGGGACGTCACGTTCGATATCATTGGGAGCGTTTTCACGACAAGAGAACCTGATCAGGCAGATCGAGAATCCGTCATCAACGCTCGCATCCTCGGTACACGATCGTCGAAGCTTGTGCGATCCTCTTTCAGCTCGCTTCAACTTATCTGCTCAGATTTCTTGGCATCGCTGCCCAATTCTTGTTTCTTAATCTTGGTCGATACCCTCTACAAGTTCTGCTCTCAAGACGACGATCTCAACATTGCATTGACGGTAAGATCAGACGTTCCCATGACAATGCTGGTTCGCATCGCTAACTAGAGTCGTCTGCACGCAGACTGTGACCTTCTTTTGGACCCTGTCCGACTTTTTATCCGGCAACGACAAGTCGCTGGACATTACCATTGACTTGTTCCAAAACGCAAATGTCGACGCCTTGGAGCGCTTAGCAGCAGATCGCGGCCGAGGATCTGACGCAGCGTTGTGGATGTTGTTGCTGTTAAGGCTCACAGCCGTCGCCTCAGATGACAGGGCTGATCTTCGCAATACCGCAATACAGACCCTGCTCCGAATCTTTGATGCCTATGGCGAGAGGCTCAGTCCTGAAGCATGGTCAATATGCATCAAATCCGTGGTCTTCAAGCTGCTCGCTTCGCTTGAAGAAGAGCTGCGAGGTACCCAAGACGAAGAAGTGGACGAAGGCGATAGGACAGAGTGGCACGATACCGCAGTTGTTGTGCTGAACGGCATATCCACACTGCTCGCAAACAACCTTGAAGTGCTTACGGCGCATTCATCTTTCAACGAGCTCTGGAACGAGCTGTTGGAACATTTCGCCACCCTGCTCGATTTCCAAATTCTAGACATCAACACGGCAACTTTCAAAACATTGGGGCACGTGCTTTCTCAGTCCGGAAACGAGGAGAAGCCCATCTTCAACGAAACAACAGTCAGGGCCGCCTGGGACCTGTGGTCTCGGGGCATCCCAATCACAAGGTCGCCCAGCGGGAAACCCCAAGACAACCAAACCTGCCTGATTGCCTACGTGGCTGCCCTCCGTGAGGTCTACAGGCTGATCAAACCTGATTTGACTGTGGAGAGAGTGCAGCGGATTCTCGGCTTATTGCGTCACACCGTCGAGGAGGCATCCGTGAGCAGCTATGCCACCGATATTGATAACCTGACGCAGCTCCAGGCACAGGTTCTGGATGCCGTCAAGATGATTCGCACCGATATTAGCGGCGTTCCGTCGGCGTTGATTATTCAAGTGTCTGACTTTGTGACTTTGGCGTATGACCAAGACTACGAGTCGCAGCCGCAGTCAAAGAGGACATATGTTGCCATGTCGAAGGCCAGTATGCAAATGTTGGAGGGCCTCGTAGTCAGCCACTCAACTGATCCGGATATCTACACGAGCGGCGCAGTCAGTGCAGCATTATCGGCTCTTCTCAGGCCTATTGCTCTCAAATATCAATTTCCCATTACAACAAAGTCATCCCAGCCCTGGAAACTGGCTACTTCGACAGCATTAGCCATCATAGAGGCAACGTTATCGAAACTCGACGATCTTGATATTCCTACCGACACAATCCAAGGCATCTGGCAGCTGATTGCCGACGTTGCAGATGGTATTCTGAGCGCGGATTGCGGCAACCCACCACCTGGGACAAACATTGCGGAGGATGAAGCAGCAGACATTGCATGGTTCCACAAATTGGTGGAATTGATTATTCCAGGCATCGGATCGGACAGAGTGAAGGAGGAGACTCGGAGCGCATATACCAAGAGCCTATTTAGATGGTCCATCATCCACGAGCCCCCGCTGGCTGACAAGCTCGCCGTTGACGACGGAGGAGCTGGCTTGTCGGAATTGTACCAGCCACGAGCTGGACTTACCGTGTCGGTGCCACCCACCCAGCGCACAAAGATGGCCTATGTCGCATTCGAGGAGCTCTTCCTGCTTGTTTCCACTGAGGCGCCGGCTGCCCACAAGCCCTCCAACACCAAGCTCAAGGAGGACTACTCGGCTGCGAGAACACGCATTGCGTGTACCGCGGCCCCGTTCCTGCTTTTGCGATGCGCGTTGACGCTTCGCGCGTACGTGTCTGACCAGCCGCTCCGGGGCAAGATGCCACAGCCCTTGAGCCAGAGGAAAGAACTGCTCTGGACGTTGCAGAAGCTGGTTGGCCTGCAGAGCCAGGGCGAGGCGATACGGCCTCTGGAGGGGGCAGTGAGCGAAGGCAGGAAGCATTTGCTCAGGTTGTATCCCTTGATTGTCAAGGCATTAGGGGTGCAAGGCGACGAAAAGGTGCTATCGCTTTTGAGAGACGCGTTGGACGTGGTAGGGGGCGAGTTTGGGATTGCATAGACGGTGATGATGTTTCCATGTAGCGTTTCCAGCATGTCGATCATACAGGTGTATATTTAGATAATGGTCAGCAACACATTGATTCAGGCGAGGAGACAGCCAGCATGAAGTTGACACTTTTTTGCCAAGATACGGGAAGGGATGTATTACCTACCTAGGTAGTGAGCTTCAATGCCCGATCATATACCATGTTCTCCAAAATTTACAGTATGCATAAGAGCTTCTACCTTTTCTACCTTGATGAAAACTTGAAAACGTATAATTAACAGCTGTCAAACTCTTTAAAAGCTCAATTGAATTAATTCATACTGAACGCCGAATCTCTCCCCCTTTAATGCAGGGTAGATTGAGCACTACCTCAGGTGCCTATAGTACCTAGGTACGGTAAGGTAGTAGTAGAGATGAAGAGACCCGCCCCCACCACACCACCAAAAAGTTGACATCGCGGGGCAGGAAAAAAAAAGTCGGACATACAACCATCTCGACTTATCACATCCGTCCACTGATCCTCAAACCATACGCCCTCCCTCCTCTGCAGCAGCAAAAAGAAAATTCAGAGGTAGGAGAAGCAAAACCCGACTGCCATGGGCAAATCCTCCAAAGACAAGCGCGACGCCTACTACCGCCTCGCCAAAGAGCAAGGCTGGCGCGCAAGAAGCGCTTTCAAGCTCCTCCAACTCGACGAAGGTCAGTCAGTCAGTCTACAACAACCACCACCACCAACAAAAACCTCCCATATCGTACCCTTCAAAAGCGCCGCAACTAAAACACAGAAATGCACACCTTTGTAGAATTCGACCTCTTTTCCAACGTCACCCGCGTCGTCGACCTCTGCGCCGCCCCGGGCTCCTGGTCGCAGGTCCTCTCGCGCGTGCTCATCAAGGGCGAAAAGTTTGGCCGCTCGGCATGGCAGGATCGCGATGCCCGAGTGCGGCAGCAGATGCTCGGCGTCTTCCCCGAGGCCTTTACGCCCGAGCAGAGGGAGGCCATAGAAAGAGAAACGTCATCATCATCGCCAACATCAACATCAGCATCGTCGACATCTGAAACGGCAGCCGGAGCAGCAACGACGACGACGACAACGAACCCAGACGTCAAAATCGTCTCCATCGACCTCCAGCCCATCTCTCCCCTCGCCGGCATCACCACCCTCCGCGCAGACATCACCCACCCCGCCACCGTCCCGCTCCTCCTCTCCGCCCTCGACCCGTCCTACGACGCCTCCTCCTCCGCCGAAAACACCCAGGCGGCCCAGCACCCGGTCGATCTCGTCCTCAGCGACGGCGCCCCGGACGTCACCGGCCTGCACGACCTCGACATCTACGTCCAGTCGCAGCTGCTCTTCGCCGCGCTCAACCTCGCCCTCTGCGTCCTCCGCCCCGGCGGCAAGTTTGTCGCCAAAATCTTCCGCGGCCGCAATGTCGACGTCCTGTACGCGCAGCTCAAGATCTTCTTCGAAAAAGTCATTGTCGCCAAGCCCAGGAGCAGCAGAGCCAGCAGCGTCGAGGCCTTTATCGTGTGCCTCAACTTTCGCCCGCCGGCGGGCTTCCGTGCGAGCCTCGAGGAGCCGCTCGGGGTAGGGCGGCGGCTGGACCGGATGGTGAGGGAGCGGGAGTTGCAGCTGCCGATCGTCGCCGAAGCGACCATGCAGTCGGCCAGAGGCACCTGGGATTGCAGCGTCGCATCGACACGGACGGCATCTCACGGGGGCGGAATCACAGAAGTGGAAGTCTACGACGAGATGGTGGAAAGCGACAAGGATAATGGGGCACGCTGGATTGCCCCGTTTATTGCCTGTGGTGATCTATCAGCCTTTGACTCCGACGCCTCCTACCAGCTGCCCGAGGACTATGTCTCCCTGGACCCCGTCCAACCTCCAATTGCTCCGCCGTACAAGCGAGCGCTCGAATTGCGCGCTGGACTATCTAAGCCTTCGAGGTAGAAACACGTGCTGCAAACTATGAAAGAAAATGACGAAAAGGGGAAACAGTCAAAAATGCAAAAGAGACCCAATATGCAAGCGAAAACTACCCGTGCCCGTCGAAAACGTGTCGACCGAGACTATGCAATGCTGAACCGACATGACGACATGATGAGAACAAACAAAACAAACAAGATCTGGGAATCAAGAAAAAAAAAACGAATAAAAAGAGCTCTTCAATCGACATCGGCAGCCTCATTTGTGATCCTCCGGGACATCCTTGACGCCCCCGCCGGGCATCTCCAGCAGCACCAGACCGGCAGATGGGCCCTGGTCCCAGTCGAGGGCGCCGAGCTCGCGCTGGTACATCTTGGCGGCGGCCTTGTCGTGCGTCATGAGGACGAGGCCGCGCAGGTGAGGCCACTCGTCGACGACCTCCTTGAGGCCGCGCATCATCCAGCTGGCGAGGCCGCGGCGCTGAAACTCCTCGACGATGAAGACGTCGGTGAGGTAGGCGAAGGTGACGTAGTCGGTTATGACGCGGGCGAGGCCGACCAGCTTGATGTCGGATCCGTATGGGCGTTTCGGTGGGCCGTTTGCTATTGGTTGAGGAAGGGGCAGAGGTCAGCTTGGTGTTTTCTCGTGGAATCGGGCCAGGTCTGGGCCAGAAGTGAGAGTTATCACGCTCCACGGAATGACAAAGGAAAGGGGAAAGGGAAAACGAAGGGTTGAGAGGGGTGGGCTGAACGCACTCTGCATCTGCTTCTCCGACTCGGGTACGTGGTATACGCTGACCGTCATGCAATTGGCGAGCATCTTGCGCATCTGGTCCTCGGGCAGCGGGTCGTTCCACCACATGAGGTCGGACTCGAAGACGGCGTTGACGGCCTGGGGCTCGAGATAGGCCTTGTCGGTGGTGAGGAAGAAGTTGTCTCGGTACCAGTACCGCGGCTTGCCCTCTGGGTGGGAGGCGGTAGCAGCAGCGGCGGCGGCGGCGGCCTTGGAGCTCTTTGGGCTCATTGTTGAGACGAGGGAGCCCATGGTTTGTTGTTGATTGCTGTGCTGAGGTTGTGTGTTGCGGTTTTTCTCGATTTCTCTGATTTGTTTTGTTGGACTGGACGGGTGGCTCTTTGGCGTTATAGCTCTATGTCTAAGGTTCTCTTTTATTTGCTTCTTCTTCTTCTTCCAGCAGTAGAGAATGGACGGACTGTGGTTTATAGAAGGGGAGGGAAGGAATGGAGAAGATGATGGCGGCGTGGTAGCAGTACGATATAAGTCTAAAAGGTCGGCGGAACGACAAGCTCAAGTCAACCACCCTCCTCCTCCTCCTAAACACCCCTCCCCCTGGTCCATCATGCTTCCTCTGTTTGCTCTCCACCCCTGGACGTTTATCTTTACCTGACTTTTCCCCATCCTCCCGCCTTCCGCCCTGCTTCTTTCTTTCTCTTTTCCCCCCGGCCAACTCCGTCTGATTACCTACTGCGTGAATGACCTAGATTGAGAAACATCGGGGACAAAGTAGGCAAGTAGTACGTGCATAATACGACGCAAGGTACATTTGTTTTCCCCCCAAATGCATTGAGAGCCAATCGTGTGGCGTAGCTTTTCTCGTCCAAGCTAGACGGTTAGCTGCGGCTCTTTTGGACGGGGATTTTTTAGACTGAATGACACAGTTGAATGTGGCTTTACGTTATCCGATGGTTTGGGGGGGGGATTGTCACTCTCTCTCTCGCCTTGGATTGTCATGTGCGCTGCTTCTTGGCTTTTGTATGTGGCTACGACATGGAGTATTACAGTATACACACATACACACACATATACACACACACACTTATACACTCACAAGTGCCAAAGCCAACCAGCATGCGAATCGGCGGCTCAGAATGTAGCATAGAATAAGGTACCCGGGTACTCGATCTGGGCAAAGGGCTGGAAGATGGGGGAGATCTGATCGAAAAGAGATGTTCGGCGGAGAAGGCGGGTGCTTCGGGAGAGCGGGATGAGGAAGGTCGGCGGTGATGGAGGCCCGGATGACGATGGTGATGGGATCAATTTTTCGTTTTCCAAGGGGCTTCTTCTTCTTTGTTTGTCCTGCTTTGTTCTTTTCAACATTTTATCTTCCTCCTTCTCTTCTCTCATCTTTCTTTGATTGGTATTATGCTCATTGACTCCCCGAAGAGTCTCCAACCAAGTATCTTCATCGGAGCAGCCATCAACCACTAGCCGCCAAGGCCCGGGCATTCTGGCCTCCCCAATCGGCAACTTGTTGTCACCCCCAGAAAAGGGAGCGCATGGCTGATTGCATTAAAAATGGCTGGTCTGGCCAGTTGATCGTCCGGCTGGCCCTGCGTCTTCAGCTAAACCGCAGCATGACCCCCTCCTCCTCCTCCCCTCCTCGCCTCCCCCCCCCCCCCCCCCAGCAGCCCAGAAGCAGTAACTCTTAGGCAATCATTACATACTAGTACTTGCCATCGTCCGCGCGTGTTTCTCTTGTCTGGCCGGCTTTTGAAACCCGTGATCGCAAGCCCGGAACAAACGCCGACCGGATCGCCAATTCCTACTTGTTACAAGTTGCTGTATTACTGGCTGGACGCCAAATGGCATGTGGTGCTGTAATATGATCAAGTACCTGGTATGTAAGTTGAGTGTGAGTGTGAGTTGATGTGTGTGGGGTTTTAATTCGACGCGGGTCCCCGAACCGGTCTGACGGCATGGGTGGGACGGAAAAGACACTGGATAGATGCCGAAAACAGCGATTAATGGTAGAAAAAACGGGGGTTGGTTGGGGTGGTGCATGGCTTTTTTGGACTGGGGGGATGTCTGGAGGTCAAGGTGATAATAATAGGTACTATTACTGGGATGACTGTTTGATGCTTGCATTGGTACGTACTACCTTGTATGTACAGTACTGCTGTTATTACCCCAGACATTGCTACCTACTATCGGCTCGACGGCCGTGACGATAAGGACCAGATGGCTGATCCCTGGTTCGCTGCTTATGCTCCTCCTTGCGCCAGGGCTGAGACTGACAAGAGATGGTCGGTGAAGACGAAGCCCTCGTCCATCCCTCGTAATACTAGGTATGTTAGTTACTACATGCATGTTGCTCACAGTGATGGCAGCCCCCTTTCGCCGAATCGAGACAACAGCTTGTTTCCCACCGTATGTATGACGGCATGGCTCTGCAAGGTTACTTGTATGTACCTAGGTAAGTAGGTAAGGTATGTGCGCACAACAGCTCAATCACCGCTTCAGACATGGAAGTTTCTTTTACACGATAGACGCCTCTTCCGGATTAGACAGATTCAAAGGGGAGGGGAGATCTAAGGTAAGGTAGTTGAGGTACGTACCTGAGGTGCGTGTTAGGTAAGGTAGGTTAGTAGGTACCTATCTCATCTGCGTCTAGCCGTGTTGGGACGGGGGTGAAGCTGCCGACTTACATAATAACAGATGGCTTGCCTTGCTTGCCGTTTGTCACACTGCTGGATTCTTACCTACTACTGCTGCATCTGCTGTTTGATTAGGACTCGTGATGCTGCATCAACAGCTGGACAAGAAGCCACGGCATTTGCATGCAGCCGTTGTTCATTCGTCGATGGACTTGGGTATGTATCTACAGGCACTCGTCTCACATACTGCACAACATGATGCTATCCCGTGCGGACAACTGATAGTTACTGGTGCTACCATGGCATCATGACGCAGGCAGAAAGCAGACACACCAACTGTCCAGACAAGAAGTTCCCAACAAGGGCTCGTTTTGTCATTGAAGGCATTAATTCTCTCCTCTAGCTACCACTGCCACTCTCCTCCCTTCTCCTCTCCTCTGCATCATTACATACATGGTTCGTCAGTCAAACAGCATCCCTGCATCCCTTCTACAGGAGACCAACGGCCGCAACGCCGGCAATCAGGAAAGATCCGAGGACGGCAGCGCCGGCGGTGGGAGCAGCGCCGTTGGTGGTGAAGGTGCTGGTAGGGCGAGAGCCGGTGACGGTGCTGTTGCGGCCGGGGGCGCCCGTGGTCAGGCCCTGGGAAGCAGTGGCCGTGGACGACGCAGACGAGCTGGACTGGACGGGCACGACGGCGCTGGTGGTGCTGGCCTCGGACGCAGTCTCGGACACGGACGTCTCAAAGGTCGTGGCCGGAGCGGCGGTGGGCTGCGACGTCACTTGGGCGTCGCCGGCGGCGGTGGTGGTGGACGCGCCCGACGACGATCCCGTGGCCGTGGCAGAGCCGGCGGCGGCAGCCTTGGTGTGCAGGTCCAGGTAGCTGGGCGAGTACGTCTCGGTGCCCGAGTACAGCGGGCAGCCGGGCACGGTGGTCTTGGGGGGAGCCCGGCCGCCGCCGCAGTCGAGGAACTCGCACAGCTCGCCGGAGCCGGGCACGTACCAGATGCGGCTGCCGTAGGCCTCGTACGAGGGCCGGCCGCTGGGGAAGACGACGACGTCGGTGTAGGTGCAGCCGGCGAGGTCCGTCTTGGCCAGGGCGGACGAGGCCAGCAGGAGGGTCGCGACGAGGGATCGAACGGCCATTTTGTTATTGGGGGGAGATTATTAGAGAGAATCGGAGACTTGGATCTGGGACGGAGTCGATTTGGCAATGTGATGTGCCTGGACGTTTGAGCGGCAGAAGTCGAAAGAATGGACGATCACCGGGGTGGGCGATCTTGCGGATGATGAGCGAGCGAGCGACTTGCAACGACGGGAGTTGGACTGACACGAAGCAAAGTCGCGTCTCGACGGCGACGGCGCCCTTTTTCTATTTCCGCGCAGCTGGGAGGGATCATGGGCCGACTTCTCTCTCTGGTGGCTCTAGTCTGCCCGTCGCCTTTCGGGTATTTCGAGATGAGACGCCACTAATGCGATCCCGTTCAGGCAATCGCCGAGCCACGGGGGGGGCTTCTAGACTCGGTTTGGCCATGGAAAGCCCTGCTTTGCTGCCTGAGATACGGAGTGCTGGAGTCGCAGGTGAGTCCCAAAGGTGTGTTGATGGGATGAATACGTTGCTCTACAAGGTGAGTTTGCATCGGCAGACTGTCCATTCCATCAGTCACAGCATCACTTGTGCCCCTCCCCCCCCCCTTTTCCCTTTTTGCTGCACGAAAGGCTCTTGTCGTTCAGGTGTGCTGCCCGTCTGGACAAATTCCGCGTCTTTTGCCACTCCACCCCTTGCAGCTATACCGTACAATCGCCACTTTTGCAGTCTTGGCCTCGGCGTCATGAAACTCACCATGAGGCATGCATTGAACCCCAAGTCCCACGGGACCTTTCACAATCGACTCTACTACTACTAGTATCGTAGGCCCTGCCGAACTTGATGGAGCATGAAGCATGAAGCATGAAGCAAAACGAAGAAGAAAAAGAATTGGATTCGCGAGTGGAGCGATGGGATGAGACCTAAAAAAAAATCCCGGAGCTAAGCACATCTCCAGCTGAAGTGCCCCTTGTCCGGAATACACACAACTTGATAGGATCAACCCTCACGTAGCTTGCTCATTCAGATCTATAAAAGGTATTAACAAGAGTGAAGTCAAGGATAGTAAGAACAAGATTCCTTGATATGGTCTGTCAATAACACACAAAAGTATAATTGAATCTGATGATGCTCACACTGGCCATGTGCAAACGAGTCATGAGGGTGCCCCCCCCCCCTTGATCTCCAAAACACTAGGGCGTATTATCGTACATACTAATTGGAGACTCGGGAAAGGCCCCCCCTTGTTCGGAACCTCGGCAGAGTTTTTGATGTGATGGGCTGCTGCAGGTCATTGCTGAACAAACAACCTTCAAGTAGTATGCATACCTTTGAACAGTTGGGAAGAGCGGGCAACGTCTGCCGTGGCTGCTTGAATGTCTGTTTGGGGCTTTGATTCGAACCAGGCATAGTATACAAGCTGTCAGAAATGATTATAGTATAGTATGCAAGTCATTAGGAATGAATAATGATTCTACGAGGGTGAGATTCATATTAGCGAGACTATCGTGTATGTATCTAGACGTGGAAAAGGGTATAGAAGTCGACAAGAAGAGGTCATTTGAATGGCTTGCTCAGCAACGACCGACTGACCAAGATGCAGTCGGATCAATAACCCCAGATATTCAGCAACAAGAGATGCAACAATAGATACAACGGGGGATCTCGACTTGAAAATCACCAAAGACGCAATAACTCGCTTCTTCCCATCTACGTGCTTGCTCGACCTCCTCCTCCTCCTCCTTTACACGCTCAGTTATAACTCCCAGGGGCAGGCCCAAAATACTCTCCCTCAGGCAACGTCTTGAGAATGCAATCATGATCCTCGCATCCCATGCTCACCACGCTGTTCCCCCACCAGTCAATCGTGACGCCCTGATACGTGACGCCAAAGAACTGCACAATGGCCGAGATGGCGATGCCCGCCGAAAACGCGGCAGACAGCACAAAGTTGTACTAATAAACCAAACGAATTAGCAAAATCTCTTCCCCCTTATATATATATATATATATATATGGATTTCCTCTGTCAAAACAGTAGCCTAAAGTGAACCCCCCCCCCCCTTCCCATGTCCAAGGCGCTTGCTTACCTTTGACCACAGAGCCAAGAACCGGCCCTTGATATACACCCACGAGAGCAGCGCCACCGGCACCGCAGGGAGCAGATAGGTCATGTTGTACGGAGCCCACAAGATGCCGCCGTTGAGCAGGGCAACGGGATGCGTCGCGCGAAGCACCCGGCTCTTGGGACACCACCTCCCGAGAAGCCAGAACAGGACCACGACGGCCGCGCCCAGCGGGAACCCCAGCAGCGTCGCCGAGTACTGGCCGCCCACGCCCCAGATCCTCTTGGGCCCGACGGTGCCCCAAAGGACGGCGGCGGTGAAGAAGGTGTTCTCGCCGGGACACGTGAAGCGGAAGGGCGCGTCCGGCGTGCAGACGCCCCTGAGGTGCACCTGGTACGAGACGATGCTGACGCAGACAAACGTCGAGACCAGCGTCGGCACCATCTGCGCGAAAAAGGTGATCCGGGGCGGGATCTTGACGTAGTGCGCAATCTTGAGGTCGTTGGCAAAGGACAGCGCGTGGGAACACGTCACGTAGCCGTACGTCTTGAAGAAGCACATGGCCAGCGCGTTGCCCTGCACAAACGACCCGCCGACGAACTCGGCCAGCACGTTGAGCGTCACCTCGATGCCCGTCATGGCGTAGATGATGCCCGTCGGGATCATGAAGATCAGACACAGGGCGATGCCGTAAAAGACGACGCCGGGGCTGGTGTGCGTTGGCCAGCAAGCAATCGCCGCGCAGCCCAGCGCAACGCTCACAACGAGCACAATCATGTACCACCACTCTGGCACTTCCCGGTACTTCTTCATCAGACGGTTATGCACGTCCAGGACCTGTCCTTGCTCGACCTCTGCCTTCTTCGAGGGGCGGAAGCTGTTGACAAGGTCTTTGAACCCCATGGTAATCTCCAGCCTGTGGTACAGTAAGCCATACGTCAAAGCAGCAGTATAGATGCTGAAAAAGAACATGTAGTTGACGACGTTGGCAGCGGAGAGATATGGCGGCGAATAGGCTTGATACTTTTCAACGTCAATGATGCCCCTGTCGTCGAGGATCGCACTGACGTTGTAGCGCTTGCCAAAGTGATCGTACGGATGGTTGGAGTTGATCGGTAGATAGGCAGTGTGATACGTGTTGGTGTAATAGATTGCGATGATAATCACCGACGTCAGCAGCATACCGATGAACAAGTTGATCGTACTGAACAACGGCACCATCAGCGGGTCGAGATTGTAAGTCAGGACGTTCCAGTCAAAGGTGGGCACCGGGTTGATGCCGAGGCCGTTGTTCGAGCCCGTGATGCGAGTCAAGTCGGCATTGTCCGGGGCGATCCAGGTCATCCAGCTAAAGGTGCCCAATGCTTGAAAGATGTAGTTGGGAAACCAAAAGTAGACAAACATGAGCGTGAAGGCATAAAAGAAGAACCTGAACCGGGACATTCGCCACATCTTCCCAAAGGGACCTGATGCTGGAGAGTTGCCCTCTGTGTGGAAAGCACTGTTCAGCGCAATGGTGACGAGAGCCTGCGGCCAAACACAGTAGGACGGGTATACGAGAAACCTGCGGCAGATTCCAGCCAGGCTGTAGCCGATAAAGTTGCTCGACAGAGCAATCAGGATCTGGTAGCCAAAGTTGATGGCCCACCGCTGGTTGAAGAATTGTGGGAGAAACTGGATCCAGACGATGTACTGAGTATACGGCGTGCTCTTTGCAATGCTGGCCATCAGCGTGATGAGCATGTGCTCCTTTCGGTTGAACGGGCCAGGATTCAAGCTGTGCCGGATACCAAAGAGAGTGATGCCCACGTCGGGCAGCCACCACTCCATCATCTTCCCCAGGGGATAGGCCAGTAGCTGAGGGACGTTGGACGTGACCGCAATGGCCGGCTGGCGAATGCTGAAGAAGCCGTTGATGAAGGCAATGGCGCCGGAGAACATAATGCCCAGGATCCACGCTCGAATGGTCGAACACGGCATGGTAGGGTCGTCGTGGGGGGAGACGACACTCCGGACCTCTGCATAGGGGCTATTGGTGACAATGAGAGCGGCCTGGATCTTCATCTCGGAGATTTGTTGCTCATACATGGCAGGCTCATTTGCAATGTTCTCGTTGTCTGCAGACGACTGGTTAGAGCACGGCGTGATTCAATGAACTTTGAAAAGCTCTAGCAGCATACTCAGAAAGTCCTCAATCTTCTCGATGACGTCCAGGGGAAAGTTGGGGTCCCTCTTGTGGAGCCGATGAAAGGTAGTCAGGAGCTGTTGAGGGAGCAAGACTCTAGTAGTCAATATCTTTGGATCGGGCTGCCGGATATGTCATGAGGACTTACACTTCGCACTTCATCGAGAGAGTAGCTTGCTGCAAGCTCCTTGGCCTCTTGCAGGTCATCCTCCGTCACGTGGAGGTCCCTCTCCGCAGTCACATCCTCTCCCGCGAAAGGGGGCACCTCGCTGGATTCGTTGTGAGTCTATCGAGGTATGAGTGTTAGTCGTCCATCTCGCATGCTTGGGATTCCAGAAACAACTCACGCCAGTCTTTTCGCCTAGGACGCCGCCCATTGCCATTGCCGCGGCGACAGGTCTTTCGGCCTGCTCTGACATGACTGCAGTCTCCGAGCTTCCAATGTCTCTTTCTCTCCGCGTGTTCTGCCGTGGCCCAACAGCCGGAGAATCTATTGCACCCCGGGTGGAAAGGATCAAAGACACTTGCAGGAGGTATAAAGAAAGGGTACACAACTGTCTGGGGGGGGCTGAGGAGACTTTATGTCTTGACCTCGGGTCTCCTCACGTCAGTGTCGCACAACCTGGCTTCTGCCGTTGGGTCTGAGACAAGAGCTGGAGTCTGGGTTGAAGCTCGACTGCCTCTAGCACAAAGGCCTGGAGTCACCCAAGGGGCTGATGAGGCAAGGTAGCTTGGGCAAGAGCCTGTTACAAGATGGCTGCTCAAATGGTACCTCTACATATCGGACTGGAACTCATCCTGTAGTCGAGACTGGAAGAAATAAGTTGTATCGACACGCTTAGAGCGGGTCGTGCAGCCATGGCACCTTTGGATCAGCGGCTGAGGCATTCAAACACGCGCAAGTAGATGCCGCAGGCAGCAGATGTCGATGCTCCAGCTTCATCCAGGGCCTTTTGTCAAGCGTGACACCTAGTGTCATGTTGTCATATGCTGCATGGGCCTGCCAAGGGCCTCGACTTTGTGTGAGTGTCAAGGTCAAGACCAACGACTGTTGAGTCTCACAGACGGATGATACTCCGAAAATGGCCATTGTGCTACTGAGACAAAGGTCTCGACCATGGATATGGACGTCCACCTTCGCTCGAAGCAACAATAGAGCGCCGAGAGATGTGGCCTAGATACAGTCATGGCACACCACTTACCATTGAACCACGGGACCTTTACTGATACACAGTCGAGAGCAACCATTGTTGGCCAGCGTCAGTTTCCCTCCTCTGCAGGATAGTTCAAGAGTGAAAATATCCGGAAAAGCATCATACAGGGGGACTGGAAAACCCACAAATGGGCCCGAAAGATGGAACGGCAAGACGAAGCCACGAAACGTCGAGTCCAGGTACACCGACTGACGCGAGACATCAAGCAGCTTTGTCCCCTCGGTCCCCTGCCGCGAACCTGCTGCTGCTGTAGCACACGGCCCAAGTATAGCAGCAGCATGCCTCTCTCCACATCCTGGGAAGTTGTGAGACACCAGCCCGCCAGAAACAGCAGAGCCAAAGCACCAACCGCGAAGGTGCCTCAGCAGATGGACGCTGCTGGATAAGAGGAACTTTTGATGCTCTTACGTTCCCATAGGGGAAAACAGGGTGGCCTCCGCTTCGTGTACAAGAGATTTATAGATGCGCTTGTCCTCATTCCTCAAGGCCATGGGTATTACCGAATCCCAGCGAGAAGCATGGCCAAGTCCAACCTCGGGCCAAGGCGTTCCGTCTCCGCCGTTGGTCTCGACCACCCGGCTGCATCATCCGCTCGGCGATTGACATTTTGCCGCCCGCAGCATCTGAGCGGATCGCTGCTCCTGTTGTCGGCCGTAGTTCATGTAGGGACGGCTGGTTCGCGAGAGGAATGTATGCAAGGGATCACGGTCTTCGTATCGGCGAATCAATGCTTTCGGATGGCTTATGATGAACGAGCGGGTGGGAGGGTGGTGAGCAAGTTGATGCTCATCCGACCGCAAACTCGCCTGTTGGCTTCGATATCCGACACTCCAAGTCTTGAAGTATCAAGCTTCAAAGTGCATAGGTGCGAACATGTCATCATTGTCCTCAACAGGCAACTTCTCAAGGCCTCCAAGGTTCGAGATGGCGAGAACAGGATCCGATTGGAGACGTGGGATCAACCGTACCTTATTCAATCATCCGAAAACAAACTGTGGTCTGTGCGCGCCCACAGTCAGCCATGGCGCTGACCAGGCACAGGTTCCCCGCCGGTATTCCATAAGCTGAATTGGGGCAGCACTACTACGTAGATCGGATATCGGGGTACGACGGAGGTACGCTACAGTAGCCAACATCAAACGGTCAACTCTCTCCGCCTCCTCTACCCGAGAAAGTCAATGAGACATTTGAGAAGTCGCTCCCCGTCCAGACTCAGAGCATGGGCAAACAAACTGGGTAGTCTTCACGGCACAGCTTCCAACGTATATCAACGTCAATTTTGAATAACTGCCAATTCAATGATATCACAATGTCAGGGTAGCCTGAACTAGGTAGCTAGTAGCTTGTATTGTATTATAGATTAAAGGCAGCGCGTCGTATGAGCGCTTGCTATGCATCTTGTTCTGCGTCTCTATCACCGACTTGATATCCCCGCCAATGTGACCATGTTGGTGTAGGCGCTTAGGTAGTTTCAGAAGCATCATAGAACATTGAACCGCAGGCAGGTAGTCAAGTCAAATGAGCATTGAAGAGCTTGGAATTAAGGAAAGAAACAATGCACCACATTGGTGATGATATACACGCAAACAATCTTCCCCCGGAAACCGTTTTAGTCAAACAATATAGCGAAAAGGAAAGTGAGACAACTTCCGTCTCGAGAACAAATGCTTTTACTCCGTCAAAACACCAGATTGCGACAGTGCAATCCTCTTCCAGTGATCACGCTCGGCCTCGAGCTTCGCAATACGGTCCTCCAGCTCTTCGAATCGCTGAGCCTTTCGCTCACGCGACTTTCGAGCAGCCAAGGTATTGCGGGCTCGCTTCATGGCCACTGTGTCGTTGGCGTCTTCAACAATGATGGGGGGCAGGGGCTTGTCTCGGCGGCGAGAGTTGACACCGGAGACGGAAGAGTGGCGAGTGCCGCTCGTGGGCGAACCACTCGCAGGCTTCTTCTTGCCGCTGCCACTGCCACTGCCTGAAGAAGACGATCGGTACATGGGCTCTGATTCCAAAGGCTTCTGGACGGGAGACTCGCTTGGGTTGACAAGCTCGTGAGGGACCGTGTCCGCAGAAGGGAACAAAGGATACCAGGGGTCGCTAGGACCGTTGTCAAATTCAGCAGTGCCAAAGTTGGGAGAGACGTCAAAGGAATCGAAGTCGGGACTGCCATTGTACAGCGAAGGAGACGTCAAGGCAGTCAGGGCCGCAGAGTTGGGCGCCGACATGAAGGGCTCCTGGACCAGAAGGTCCTGGGGAGACACAGTGCCAAGGTTTGAAGCTGCGCTCGAGGCGCCGCTGCTGAAGTCGAAGCTGGAAGCGACAGCCGGAGAAGAGAAGGCCGTGGAGGCACCTCCTTCAAAGACGGTGAAGTCGTCCAAATCGACATCTGTTGAGGGGTATGAGCAAGGGTGATCAGGAGGAGACGAGTTCGAAGAGTGGCACGAACCTGCAGCGTTCATCATCTTGGCGGCTTGTGTCAGGTTACCAGTGTCGGATGGAAACAAGGGTACTGGTGGCCGTGCACTGCGAGAAGACCGATTCAAGGAGACAGTTGAGGGTGGAGCCGAGGATGCGTAGAACTGATTCGATAAACGATTGCCGTATGCAGAAGACAATGCTGGGTGCCCGATAGCCTGGAGAATCTGGGCCACTCGTTGGTTCTGGACTGCGGGTGAAGCGTGCTTCTCGCGACGGGAGTGACAAGAGTGACGACGTTGGCTAGGTACTGCAATGCGACTATTATGATGTTGACGAGGCGGCGGGTTGTCGAACAGAACAAAGTCCTGCTGGGGATTCTCGACGGGGTTCAGGGACAGATGCTCGGATGGTGCCGGCAGGGCGGAAGCTGAGTTGGGAAGCCATGTTGACTGGGAATCCGTGGTGAAGACTTGAAAGTCTTGAGAGGAAATGTTGGCGTTGAGGAGAGAACTCGTGCTGATGCTATTCAAAGCAGGGCTGAAGTTCAGGTCGACCGAATGGTGAGCTGAACGAGAAGATTGAGTGGGGAGAATGTTGTTAATGTCCTGGGACTGAATTTTGACGGAGGGGGAAGAAACGCTCTAAAGAGGTTTGTTTAAATCATCTTGAAGGCAGCCTGAGGCTTCTAACGCTGTTTGTCTTGTATGAAAGGGACGTTTGGGGGTGGAGGAGAAGAGAAAAAAAAAAGAAGGGGACAAAAGAAAAGGCGTGGCCATGGCTTGTTATGTATTTCTCAGGCAGCAACTTTTTGGTGGTCGCGCACGACCGGGTACGTACCCGGCCAGCGGTACAAGGCCAGGGCTCTGGAGGCTTGCGCAGCCCTAACACGCACCGGCGCCAGGCAGCGCGTCAGGCTGTTAGGCACCCGCTGGGCGGACCACTAGCAGCCGTGTACTCGGGCGTCGTAGGCGCTGCAGCGATTGGCAAGCCAGAAGCGCGCCCTTGCCAGCCGTTGTGGCCCCGCCGGTGAGTCACACTTTTCAGCGCCATGCCGCTTCAGGCCTGGCCGCGAGAGCGCCAGCCCCAGTCGGTGCCACCCAGGCCCTTTGGCGACTTTCCCCAGCCGATCCAAATTGATTACGGCGAGGAGCGTCACAGTGCCGCCGACACGGTGCACCACAAACTCCTCCCAACGCCTCAACCTGGGGCATCACGATGCCGTCGTGCCGGCAGTCGGTTGAGGAATAGACAGGGCGATTGTGTACAAGTCAGCTACAGGAATGAGAAGACGGAGAAGAAGGCCATCGTAGTATCAACAACATCAACAACTCCGTTCACTTGTGAGCGCTTGCGGGGGCATTGCGCAAAAAAGGAACAGATAGGGAAAGGGAGCAAGTGCAACGTTGGTTGGCTATCGAATCGAATACTCCATACTGGATAATTCTTTGGTGTTTTGGGTGGATTAGCAATCCATCTTCTGCTCTCGCTACCAGCCTCTAGCCTCGATTAGCCCCCCCAGACCAAGCAAGGTGCAAATCCTCCTCCTCACAAGTGCCCCATCCCGGACCAAGCCTTGCTGCACAGTATCACTCGTCATCCTGCACGCCGGCCAAGTATATTGCTCCTGCGCGGCGATGCTTGGTTGAGACAGCATCTCGGCATGAGAACACGTCAACCACATCAGTTTCAGCTTCACCACACGTTACACGCGTCGTCTTACCGACGATGGCTTGTAATTTCACGCCGACATGGGGACAGCCCGTCTGGATGCCCAACACTGAGGCGCAGACACAGGTCTCATTTTACCCGCTGCAGCTGGAACTCGGCCCCAAAGATAACTGAGTAATGAACGAGCACAGTGATGCAGTTTCCTAGTGATACGAACATGTCCGGTCGTTAAAGTCGCCCCGAGCTTCAGTAAGCAAGACTCCTGACAGACTATGAGTATGTATGCTCGCCTGCCCGTTCGAGGAAGACGCAGCGCACTACTACTACCAACAACCGGCTTCACGGCGCAAACCCCGGACAATGGAGGATCCTCCTTTCGTGCCAATGCAGCCCTTCGGAGCCCGTCGAAGCCCGTGAAGCACATGCTCTGCACCCGTAGCCTTGCACACGCTGGTGAATGGCCGAGCAGAAAGCGCACGCAAGCAAGTGACGACGGCGCACACGACCCAAACAAGCTTTGCACGCTCAATCAAAGGGAAGCTGGCCGTCACATGGAGGAACCGCCCGCAAAAGGCCTCATCTGAAATTACTCCGTACGGATTGTCCCGTCCGCCAACTGTGCGGCTGGTTGGAATGTCCTCTTGTTCCTGGCTGTTATACGATGACAATACGACGACATGCCTGGCCATCTCTACAGTAGACCCTGGTGGCGCTTCTTCCTTACGTGGACTGGATAAGGCAGTCAACATGCTGCGTGGATGCGACGTGTATCTTCTTCCTGTCTCTTTGCTGCTGGAAACAGGACACGATGTCCTTCGTTTTCGTCCTTCTGTCGATTCGTCGCGGGCACCATGAAGTCCTCCTATTGGCTCACTGCAACCCGTCTGCCATCCAATTCAGCCGCAACCAATCAAGAAGGCAGGGCTGGACGAGGGGCTTTCCCAAAGGACAGTATCATGGGAAAAATGACCAGAAAAGGCCTCTTCTGCCGCTATTACCAGCCCGCGGTGGAGGGTATTGAGCCGCGTGGCTGAAGCCAAGGCGTGCTGCTTTCAAAGCTATCGCATGGCCCGGACATTCTGGTTGGACGTGCCTGATTCTGTCGTGCAAGCCGCTCAAGTGGTGGGCAGCTCTGGTTCGAACAAAGTCGCAATGCAGAACCGCCGGGCATAAGCATTGAGTCCTGGAGCGAATGCGACCGAGCGTTTGGCAGAATATACGAAGTCCTGCTATTCCGCACTCCGCAGTGTCCCTATCGCCGACTGCCCTCTGTACAGGTATAGTAGGTCCTGTAGGGCCTTCTCGTTTCATAGTCCTTCCAGGAAGTCGTCGGCCTGGCGCTTCGCCCGCCTCTCTCCCATGTCCTTGCGGCGCTGCTCGATTTCGCGCCGTCGCGCAGCCCGCTGCTCCTCGCGCTGCTTGCGAAGCTCCTCGGTCCTAAGCCTCTCCTCTTCCAGCGACTTCATTTCCTGCGTCCGCGTCTCCTCGTCCTTGCTGAACTTGTAGAACCCGACGCCCTTGGTCCGGATCTCGTGGTCGGCGTCGTAGTGCTTCATCTCGGGCGGCGTCGCGCTCCTGTCCCGCTTGCGCGCCAGCTCCTCCATCTTGTCCGGGTCATCCGGCACAAACGCCATGGCCTGGATCGCGTCGCCGTAGATGAGCTTGCTCGGAGCGCTTGGCCGGGCGGACATGCGCTCCAGCTCCTCGGCGCCCAGCAGCCCTCGCCGTATGCGACGCTCCATCTTTTCCTTTTCCGCCCGCGTGGTTCGCCGCGTACGTCCAAATTCGTCCTCGTATTCCACAATCTCGTCGTCGCCGCT
This sequence comes from Trichoderma reesei QM6a, assembly GCF_000167675.1. Lineage (NCBI taxonomy): Eukaryota > Fungi > Ascomycota > Sordariomycetes > Hypocreales > Hypocreaceae > Trichoderma > Trichoderma reesei. The sequence continues at coordinate 203,671 of NW_006711163.1, read as the reverse complement.
GCCATTCGCGTCCTCGTCCGAGCTGGACGTCTCGTAGTCGTCTTTGCCCTCCGTCGTCTCAGCCCACTTGCGGTCAAAGTCCACCAACGGCGCCGCCTCGTTCTCCTTGGGCACGTAGTCTCCGCGCTTCATCGCGGCGTAGAGCCGTGCCTTGCTCTCCATTTTGCGCTTTGCGCGCTCAAGCTCCCGCATCTCGTCCTCCGTCCCAGCCACTTCTTTGAGCACCAGCTTTTCTGACTTGGCGTCATTCTCCTTGTTGCTAGTCGGTGTCTTTTTTGACTTGCTCGTGCTGCGGAATATGTCGTCCTTGGCCTGTTTAGAGGGTCTCGGGCGCCCAGAAGTCGTTGACGTTGATCCCTGGGCGGCGGAATTTGATATAAGCGACGTGAGCTGTGCTGTAAAATCCAATGAGGAAGAGATGGCCTCTCGTTTGTGCCGCTTTTGCGGCCTCTGGCCGTAAAGATCTGGATCTTGGGGCATGTTGAGCTTTCTTCTCTCTCCGTATCTGCGTGAGCTTCTTGGCGTGCACCTTCCAAGTCGACTTTATTACCCTCAGATCGGTAATATCCTCTTCAAGAGAGAAGAATAGAAAGACCAAAGAGCTGGAAGAATCGCGTGGAGACCAACAATGATGTCCTGAGCTGGGTGAATACCTGCTTCGGTTTCGCGTCAAGAAGTATAAAGTTTGATATTGGCCTCCGTGTTACTGACAAGCCGGACGTCACTGCCCTCTCCGATGACTAAGCACGTTCTTCGTGAACGGTTCTCCAGCACGAGTTACGATACAACCCAACTGTACCCAGGTTGCCAGGCACGAGATCTCCGCAATGCTGCCCAATTACCTAGAATTTCATGATTCTATCTGGATCTATATTCATTGATTGCAAGAGTACCTAGAAGATCAAGCGAGTTCAACCATTGTGCCCAGAAGCACGGAATCGACGCTGGGTCATGTAGCTCCAAGCTTGCCTCAAGCCCTATAAATCAGATGAGGTCTGGCCCAAATTCAGGATTCGGGGAATTGGTGTAGGGGTATCACGTTTGCTTTGCATTTGTTCGGTCTGGATGCAGGTCTGTAAAAGGTCAGGGGTTCAAATCCCTTATTCTCCAATCTTTTTGCTCTCCTTTCAAACTGCCGGCTGTATCTTTGGCTGCTCCACGAGAAAGAGGAAGGTTCTTTTTGTCTATTGGCGATTCTTCATCATTGGTGTCTAGAGATGGGCTAGGAGGGGCTCAGAAGCGCCGAGACGACATATCATGAGAATATGGGCTTGACTGCCTTGAGTCGTATACCCCGTGCTTACCCCAAGGCTCAGCAGCACCAAGATTTCATGCACCAACGCGTCACATACCAAACTCCGTGATGGCTTGCAACCACTTTGTACAACCACACGGAACTCGTCAGCGTACAATTGAAGTGATGCGGCGCCCATCATGTTCAAGTTGGTCCACTGGCCTGTGCTAGCTTCAGCATAAGCTCTGCGAACCCCACCATCAAGCACACCACCCCGCTATCGGACCTGAAACCCATCATCTTCATCCTCGAGCTCTTTTCGCAGCAATTCGTCCGCCATCAAATACAAAATGGCTGCCGTCAACCAGGTTTACATCGCCGTCATTGGTACATGCTCCTATGAGACGCTCAATCATTCGATCAATTCAGACTAACCAATGGTTGTACATTAGGCGCTGGTGGCGTCGGCAAATGCTTCCTCAACCAGCTGCAAGGCCTCGCTTCTCGCAGGCCGTCTCCCAAGCTGAGCCTCTGCTACATCTCGACAAGTCGCAAGGCTCTGTACAACGTCGACTACACCCCCGTGAGCATCGAAGGCGTCACCGAAAGCCTCGCCGCCTCTACACAGGCACCTCCTCCTCTGCCGCAGGTGATTGACTATCTGGCCGCCGCCCCGGCAAAGGTGGTCTTGATCGACAACACAAGTTCCCAGGATGTTGCCGATGCCTATCCTCTGGCCTTGAGCCGAGGCCTCAGCATCGTGACTCCCAACAAGAAAGCCTTTTCCGGCTCGTACAAGCTCTGGCAAGATATCTTCACAGCTGCAGCAACCTCGGGCGCCAAGGTGTACCACGAGTCGTCAGTCGGCGCTGGTTTGCCAGTTATTTCCACATTGAAGGATCTGGTTGAGACTGGAGACAAGGTCACCAAGATTGAGGGTGTCTTCAGTGGAACTATGTCGTTCCTCTTCAATTCCTTTGCGCCTACTGAGGGTCAGGGTGGCAAGTGGTCGGAGGAAGTGAAGAAGGCAAAGGCCCTCGGCTATACCGAGCCGGATCCGAGAGATGACCTGAACGGCCTCGACGTTGCCCGTAAGCTGACTATTTTGGCCCGCCTGGCAGGTCTGCCCGTCGAATCGCCGACGTCTTTTCCTGTTCAGAGCCTTATTCCAAAGGAGCTCGAGGCTTGTTCGAGCGGAGATGAGTTTCTCGACAAGCTGCCCGCTTTCGACCAGCAGATGGAAGACACCAAAGCTGCTGCGGAAAAGGCTGGAAAGGTTGTCCGATTCGTTGGCAGCATTGACGTCGCTACTCAGCAGGTCAAGGTTGGATTGGAGCAATTCGACCGCTCGCACCCCATTGCCTCCCTCAAGGGCAGCGACAACATCATCAGCTTCTATACTGAGCGCTATGGTAGCAATCCTTTGATCATTCAGGGCGCGGGTGCTGGCGGAGAGGTGACGGCTATGGGTGTGACGGGAGACCTTATCAAGGTGCTTTCGCAAATCGCTTAGAGAGTATCCGAGATATCTTTGTGCTTTGTCAAGAATATGTCCAATGCAAGAAAGAGACGCCTAATCGAAGAACTTTCGGTCGCTTATCGTCTTCTCGCTCGCAGATCGTGATGGTCGGAAATGGTAGTCGCCGTCTTCGTGTCGACGCTCGCTGCCATTGTGTCGGCTGTCGCAGAGATTTGCGCCTCTTGCGTCGAGATGCAGTACGTTCTCCAGATCCATAGCACAATGTCGAAAATGACGCAAAGCACAAAAGGGACACTGAAGAAGAGGCCCAAAGCCAGCTATTCCAGAGGGTCAGAGCAAGAAGAGAAGCAGAGACGTCCAGTCCAGCACTCACGCTGATCCACGATATCGTGTTGACGAGAAACGCAGAACCGGGAAACGAGAGAAATGCGAAGAAGCCAGAGGCATCCCAGAGTAAAACAGACATGGCGCAGAGCTATTGAGGAATCAATCGTGGTGGTGAACAGAAGAGGGAGGCCCTTGCTTGCCCGCGGCGACAGCAAAGACAAAGAAAGTGAACATAAGGTAAGGTATACAAGCTCAGGAGCTGTCTCAAGTGCTGCTAGCTGGTAATTTTCGGGCTGGTCTGCGCAAGGTGCTGTCGCGATGTCCAGGGGTGGGAACGGAGCCCTCCAGTGATTTGCGACGTTTTGTACTCGGTACTTGAGGCCTCGTCCCGGACAGCTTCCAGCAGCTCCGGTCTCACCACTTGATCCCGCCACGCTAGAGGGCGATTACCTCAGATTGCCAGTGAGCTGACATTCGTGATCAATCGACCGTTGCGTGCTCGCCGGGAGTTGTTGATACGAAAACGTCTCAGTTCTGGACAGACGATACTGGTGCCATACCGCAGTCTCTGGTACCTGATGGAGCTGAAGCTGTTTGGGTGGGTAGCATTGCCGCTAATCCCAATCAAGGTTTGTGCCATCAAGCGCATGCTCCCTACTCTGTGCAGCTGACCGCTTTCCTGTTTTGTCATGCCAAACCTTTCCTCAGTCGCCAGGTCAGATATTGACTTCTCATCATCACTTGTCTGTCCCTCCAAGCTCACTCAGAAGTATTGCCAAAGAGGCTACAAAAATACAATGGGAAATCAACGCAATAAGAAAGTCAGGCGAGATCAATTTAGAGAGAGAAGAGGCCAGGATGGCGTCGTCTTGCTGCCCCGGAAAAAGCTCTATCGCCAACGAGCTCATGCAAATCCTTTCTCAGACCATCTATTAGAATAGTGAGTGTGCGTTGACGAGGATCGCATGTGCGTATGCTAACTTCTTGACAGCCCAATTTCGCCCGAGCAGATGGACTGGTCATCATATTACCCGGCTTTCGTGGATGAAGAGGCGCCGAGGGAGGAGTCTAAGCCTCCACGGATGAAGCAGGATGTTGAGGTTGTTGACATTGGATGTGGCTTTGGAGGTCTGCTGGTCGGCCTCGCTCCGGTTCTACCGGACAAACTCATTCTTGGTGCGCCAATACCGCCTCTACATGCATTGAAGTAACATAGATTGTCGACTAACGCCGTGTAGGTCTTGAGATCCGTACTACAGTTACACAGTTTGTGCAGGAAAGAATATGGGCGTTGCGCGCACAAAACGCCGACAAGCTATATCAAAATGCAGCTTGCATACGCGCAAACACGATGAAATTCCTGCCCAACTTCTTCAAGAAAAGCCAGCTGAGCAAGATATTCATATGCTTTCCGGATCCGCACTTCAAGACGAAAAAGCACAAGGCACGGATTGTCTCAACAACCCTCAACTCCGAATACGCCTACGCTCTACGTCCTGGAGGCATCATCTATACAATCACCGACGTCGAGGCGCTGCACGAGTGGATGGTGGAGCATCTCGATGCCCACCCTTCCTTTGAGCGTGTTAGCAAGGAGGAGGAGGAGAGCGACGAGTGCGTCAAGATTATGCTGAGCGAGACGGAGGAGGGCAAGAAGGTGGAGCGGAACAAGGGGCTCAAATTCGTAGCCCTATTCCGCCGTTTGGAAGATCCTCCGTGGTAACTGGACATGTATGAGGCGGATCAAATGATAAGTCGCATAGGTACTCTGTTGGGCGAATTCATCTTTCCAGATGATGACCCAGGGAGGACGGGCGATGTGAATAGTAGTACATTAGCACACAATTGCGCATCATATCCTGTACTTGTTTGGTGCATTCCCGGGGAGCTTCACGCCATTTGTGAACATTTCAGAAGAAATCAGTTAAGAATTCATGAGCAGCCGCAGTTGACTTCATGTGAAGTGGCATCATGCATTCTGTTATGTACCAATCGTGTGTCTGGCCTGCTGTCAGCTGTTCATGCATTCAGGGCGCCTTAGGTAATGTACTTCTTCAGTTCCTGCTGTTGAGCCCAAATGGAGTGCTTGCAGGTCGCTACTACTAGTACTACTGGGTAAGTGCCTACGTAATGGTGGGCCGGCCGCTAATCGATAACGACTGGGGGGGTTGCAACAGCACCCGCTTGGAGCATCGCAGTCGCAAAGCTCCAGCCCCATACGACTACCTACATGCCGCCGCCGCTTCCTCGCTCACCGCGTCTTTCAACAATGATGCTCAGCAGGAGACTATGGCCCTGAAGCGAAGAGATGCAGTGCTTGCTGCAGTGGCCTACTTCATTGCCTGGGGCTACGCCGTCAGCTGCTTCTCGGCGCTGCGCTGGGTGGGATATGCCTTCGTGGGCGGCATCGTCATCAGCTTGCTCTCGCTTATCGCGGCTCTCGTCCTGACCACACAGCATCCTCACAGCGATCGACATGCACAACCACCCAGAGTCTCCTTTCTGAGCTCGCAGAGATGGAACGCCGAAGCAGAAGCACTGCGACAACGACAGGCGTACCACCGGGACCCCATCGACCCCAGCTTCCCCCAGGCGTCTCGAGCTCTCGACGAGCTCCTGGAGCTGATTCTCCGCGACTTTGTCCGCTCGTGGTACTCTCACATCAGCCAAAACCCGATATTCGAAAACGAGGTGGACAAGGCCATCCGACAGGCACTCCTCAGCCTGGTCGATTCGCTGCGCAATAAAGACCTCGCTGACGTCGTCACGAGCCGCTTTGTGCCCATTCTGACGGCCCACTTCCACGACTTCTACGAGGCCGAGAAATCAGTGCGGGGAAGAAAGCTGAATCGATCAGTCACGGAGTCTGAGGAGCTTGATCTTGCCATTGCGTCCAAGTTCAGAGATGGCAAGCTACATCCCGCTGCTTCGCTCTCGTTTCCGGACACCAAGATGGTGCAGCAGGATTATCTACGGTCGTTGGTCGAACGGCTCCTACCTAGACTTCTGCCGAAAAAGCTGCTCTCCAGCCGGGCCGTCTCCATCGTCGTGCGGGAGATTGTAGGCTGTGCAGTCTTATTCCCTGTCGTCCAGTTGTTAGGCGATCCTGACACATGGAATCAGTTGATCGAAAACCTGGGCCGCTCAATGCTCCAAGATAGATCTACCGTTCGCAAGCTCAGGGCTGCACTGGACCAACATGCATCTCCTACCCCAAAGTCCAACAAGCAAGCCGTGGCACCGCGGCTAGCTCCTGGAGACAATGAGCGCAAATTCGAAAAGTTCATTCGCGCCATCCGCAGGGTCGCTAACCTCTCTGACGCACGGAGATTTCGCAGCGAAGTGGCCAGCCAACTCAAACGCGATTCCTTACAGGAAAACCAGGATCCAGTCTATCTGCGCCGGCTCGAAATGGGAAAGCGACTGCTGGATGAGAGAGTACATCACCTAGCGGCGGGAGGCAACCGTCATGCTCCTCTGCCACCTCCTTCTGCAGCGCCCAGCTCTACCTCGAAGCTCGAAAACGCCTCTCTCGTAGAATTGTTACGGGATCCGGCAGGTTTATCATACTTTATGGAATACATGGACCGCCAGCGTTTGATGCCTCTGGTGCAGTTTTGGCTCGTCGTCGATGGCTTTCGCAACCCGCTGGAAGATGACGGCCAAGACGACGAGCTCCCTTCCACATTGCCCATGTGGACAGACTCGGACCGCCTGGACTTGCTTCAAATCCACCAAGCATATCTCTCGAAGCCGGAACTCAACGTCCCGGAGTCGGCCAAAAAAGCTGTCAAAGAATTTCTCCAAGCCGGGGTATCTGCCACACCCGCAGAATACTACAAGGCCAGAAGAGCCATCCTCAGAGCGCAGAGTGCAGTCTTGGAAACGATGCGCTCTCGATACTTTGAGGGGTTCAAAAAATCAGACTTGTACTACAAATGCCTGGCATCGCAGGAGATGTCGCGTGCTGCCATGTCACCACCTCCCCCTTCTCACCAGAATCCTTCAACGTCAGGCAGAAGTCATTCATATCAGTCCAAGCCCAAACCCACGGCACGATTTGCTCCGCTGCCAGCCGGCCCATCTAGACGACTCTCTGGTTCCATCTCTGATCTCAGATCTGCGCATGCGAACGGCAGTGGCTCGGATTCGCTTACCGCCTCAAGGAGGTCGCTCGACGACGATCGACCTGCGAACCCTCTTTTTGACGACGATGATCTGGACAATTACGGAATGATGGATTCAGTGCAGAGCTTGGACCAGGGTCTGTCGAGGCAGCAGACACCCGATAAGCAAGTTGTGCAAGCGGTAGAGCAAGCATTGACGGACATCTTGGAGCACGACAGGCCGCAGACTGCCGAGGACCTCCGAGCCTCTCTATTTGATACCGAAGACAACACGTCGAGCCTTTTTGGTAACGATAATGACTCTAACCGAGGTTCGTTTGATGCTGGTAGACCTCAGCCTACGACAAAAGAGGCTGGTAAGCCTACTCTATCGTCATTGGGGCTGGTAAGCGCCGCCTCTCGAATCGGCGTCTTTGTTGACGATGACCTCTTTGGGGACGAGGACAAGTATCTCCCAGAGGGCAGTGACGATGTCGATGAAGATGGTCAATCCGACGAGGATGATGAGATACACGAAGCCGCCCCAGGGGACCTCGGATTGGCGGAGGCCATTACTGCGCTGACAAACGACATTGATCGCTTGGTGGCACAAGAGGCGGTCATAGAATCCTTGACGAAAAAGGCAGAGCTCACAAACAATGCAGCGGAGTTGCGGATCCTGAAAAAGTCAAAGATGAGTCTGCAAAGGGAGATCCGACGGAAAGAATTGCAGCGACAACAATACGTGATACAGGAGAGCGATAACAGTCTCTACGGACGGTCAGAAATCAGGATCAAATCGATCCAGGTGGGGCGAGAGGATGATGGTCGGGAATTTGCTCTGTATGTCATCGAAGTCCAGAGGAACGCGGGTGAACAGATGCCGGCGTCGTCCTGGGCCGTGATGAGACGATATAGCGAGTTTCACGAACTGCACCAAAAGCTGCGCTCGAGATATCCCTCCGTACGCAACCTCGATTTCCCCCGCCGCCGTGTGGTGATGAAATTCCAGAGCGATTTCCTCCGCAAAAGACGTGCAGCACTGGAGAAGTACCTGCGGGAGCTCCTGCTTCTGCCCGAGGTGTGCCGTAGCCGTGAGCTGCGAGCATTTCTATCACAGAGTGCCATCGCGCCAGGCGCGGACCCGATGGACCGGGAGAACAAGAAGGACATGATGACTCGTCTGTACGACTCGGTGGCTGACGGCATGGAGGACATTCTCGGCAACATCCCGGTGCTCGATCAGATCTCGGTCGCGGGGCAGAACCTCATTGCGGCGGCAACCAACCAGCTCAACACGATGCCGCTCAATACCGGGGAAGAAACATTCCCTGCCGCGGAGGCTGAGGCGGAGCTGGACGCCTTTGAGAACAAGGAGATGGAGCCGTTCATCAAGCCCATTTGCGACATATTCCTCGAAGTGTTTGAGCTCAACAAGGGGAACAACTGGCTGCGGGGAAGGGCTGTTGTGGTGGTGCTGCAGCAGCTGCTTGGCGGAACCATTGAACGAAGAGTGAGAGAAAACATCAAGATGGCGGTGCAGGAAGAGTCGCTGCTTCGGTATATGGGCTTGCTACGCAGCGCACTGTGGCCGGACGACGAGCTGGCTCGGGATCGGAAGCCACGCAGCGCTGCAGAGAAGAAGAAGACGCGAACTGAAGCCAGCCTGATGCTGGCAACGCTGGTGCCGGACTTGGCGGGAAACGTTGTAGGACGAGTCAATGCTCAGGCGGCAAGCCGACGCCTCTTTGCAACGTTTAACAATTCGAGGCTCAAGTACGAGAATCCGTCTAATCCGCTTTCGTCTTGTGTCAAGGTCAATGTCTTGCTAACTCGGACTTGCAGTTCTCATCTTGTGTTTACGATACTCGACGAAATTGTGTCGGTCCTCTTTGACGAGGCTTGAAGCGTTCTCTGAGCATCCATTATATTCGCTGGGGTTGACATTTTGAAGCATTAACAAGCATGGCGTGGGCGTTTCCCATTCAGTTCAATCATTATTTGCTCTTTTCCTTATATCATCAGTATTCTGCTGATTTTGTTGTCTTGTTGAACCTTGCTGCGGTTTATCTAGAGTCATTGAGCGTGCTCTCTGAGAACTAGTTGATAAGAGCCTTGCATGAGCCTTGTATGACTGTGATGCTTCAGAAGACTGGCTGGAGGCATATGCAAAAGCTGTTCGTGATTGACGCAGGCTCGTTTCACTCGTCCTGGCAATAGAAAGGGCTTGATGCGTACCATAGCTCGCTGAATATGATACATCTTTTCTCTTGGATGCCGTCTTCCCTCTCTATTAGTTTTGAACCTGGTGTGATTTGAAGGCTCAACCCCAACGGTTGCCATGCCGCGTAACTAGTAGATCTATGAAGCACGAACCACCTGGAAATGCAGCGCCCTTAGCAGAGATCAGGAATATGTATTGGTGCTCAGGTTTCCTGGACATTGGCCAATTGGATCGAACTCGGATGAGAGATCCGTGATCTACAGCGTCGGTCTTGTTCAGCCCGCGAAGAGCCTCACCGATTAGATACTACCTTAGGTACCTTGGGTACGCAGCTGTCGGAGCCTGGTTAATCCCGATCCGTGTGGGCTCCCGCACGTCCTGGGCGCAGTGGGGGGTTTGTCTTGACCTTAAGCCATTCTCTACTAGCATCAGCCAGCACAGCTTCCTTCAACAGCCACATCCAGCCTTGATTTGTGCCTCTCCTTCGCCCGGGCAGACACTCTTTCTCGCTGCCATCTCATCTCCAGCGACCGCCAACGAGACTCGCGATCAGAGGGCCCACGAAGAATCACTCGCCTCGCCTCGCCTCGCCTTTCCCGCCATAGCCTGGACGCTTCAGCCTCGCAATCCCGGCCTTTAGCCGCCAGCTGCTCGACAACCATCCCTCCCTTGGCTCGCTTCGAGACACGGTGACGACGAATTCTCTCGGCGGAGAATCCTCTGGCAACACGATATCCATCCCGCGCTGCTGCCAAGGCGACAGCTCCATCTGCCCAACCTCGCAGCCTGCGAACCCCCTCCAGCCACTGTCGGGCCGCTAGGGAACCCCCCGAAACCGCCAGGATGATGCCATCCGCGCACGTCTACGGCCACCACCAGTTCAATCCCCAGGCGGACTCGGCCTGGATGCACCAGCAGGCGGGCCATCACCAGCAACACGCACACCAAGCCGCCGCGGCCGCGGCTGCGGCTCAGCAGCAGCAGCAGGCTCAACAGGCCCAGCAGCAGGCTCAGCAACAGCAGCAGCATCAGCAGCAACAGGCGGTCCAGCAGCAACAGGCCCAGCAGCAGCAGCAGCAGCAGCCCCCTCACTATGGACGGATGCCGGGTGGCCATGCGAACGTCAACAACAGCATTGCGGCTACCCATGGGCAGGATGGTGGACATGACAATATTTCGGAGGACAACCGGCGGACGATGGCGTATATTGCAGATCTTTTGAGCGAGAACACTAGGGAGGCGGCTCTTCTAGAGCTTAGCAAGAAGAGAGAACAGGTGCCCGAATTAGCTCTGATATTATGGCACTCTTTCGGTATGGAATCTCGTTCTTTCCCGAGCTTTATCCCTCTTGTTTCCCTTCCCTCGCACCTTTTCCTGTTATTATGAAGGTGATGCTAATTAGGACTCTGCCACTTTGTAGGCGTCATGACCTCTCTCCTGCAGGAAATCATCTCTGTATACACACTCCTCAATCCCTCGCAACTCACAGCGGCCGCATCGAACCGAGTGTGCAATGCACTGGCTCTCCTTCAGTGCGTGGCATCGCACAACGACACGCGCACTCTGTTTCTGAATGGTGAGCCATCCGTCATCGAAGATGCTTCTAATAAACGTTGGCAGAGGGCCAGGGATGGCTAACGCACCGCATGACAGCGCACATTCCTCTCTTCCTCTATCCTTTCCTGAATACGACGTCCAAGTCCCGACCGTTTGAGTATCTCCGCCTGACAAGCCTAGGCGTCATCGGGGCCCTAGTTAAGAACGACTCATCCGAGGTGATCAACTTCCTTCTCACAACCGAGATTATCCCGCTGTGCCTTCGCATAATGGAGACTGGATCGGAGCTCAGCAAGACCGTTGCCATCTTCATTGTTCAGAAGATACTGTTGGATGACAATGGCCTCAACTACATTTGCGCCACGTACGAGCGATTCTACGCGGTCGGCACTGTCCTGAGCAATATGGTTGCTCAGCTTGTCGAATCCCAGACGGCTCGCCTGCTGAAGCATGTAGTGAGATGCTTCCTTCGGTAAGGCTTTCCAGAGACATTGAAGACAGAGGAAAAAAAATGCAGCCGAGAGTGACCTTTACTGACTCAAAAACAACGTAGATTGAGCGACAATGCCAGAGCGCGAGAAGCTCTCCGTCAATGCCTTCCAGAACCCTTGAGAGACGCCACGTTCTCGTCTGTTCTCCGTGACGATGCGGCCACTAAGAGATGCCTCGCTCAGCTTCTGATCAATCTTTCCGACAACGTTGTGGACCCTAACTCTGCCGGTGTCTCTGCTCTATAAAGGACAGAAGAAAATGAAGAGGGGAGAACAGAAACGAGACGTGCGGACTCGGGAATACGAAGAGCTCCCCTGAGTGGGAGAGAATCACACGGAACTTTAGACCACGGTTTTTCACGAAATGATATTTGACGGCAAAGGAAGCAGTTGACGGACAAAAAGTATTGTGCCTTATTGATACCCGCAGCATATTTCTTTCCATCTTGATCCGAGGCGCTCGACATTGTCCTTTGCCTCGGCATGCCGCGAAGGAGGCGGGGAGTCGTGCTCTGCGAGGCCTGGACAAGATCTAGACCTTGGATGTACCATTTTCTCAGCCAGGGCGAGGCGGATCATGTATGCACTGGGATCAGTGCCTTGTTTTTACAATGGGGTTTAATTTTTCTTGTTTTCCTTCTATAATGTTTTTTTTTTTTTTTCGCCTGTCTTACTTCTCTTTACACTTGTTCCTACGGAGGACAGGAAAAAAAAGCAAGGGTATATCAGCGGGAGCGGGTTGCATATCCAAGGCGAGTCTTCTCTCGAACCGCGAGCGGGATGTGGTGCTTCAGGGAGGGATCTTGAGCCATCAGCAGGACGGAGCATGCGCCTGGCGATAGCTTGCCCAGTTCCACTGCTGGCACGGATCTGGATCCGCCTGCTAGCTTTCTCTTGGACGGGCGGGAGAAGACCGTCGTTGGAAAGGGCGTCAAAGGTCACACACAGGGTCAAAGGCGTTGGTTTTAAGCCAAAGGGGTGGGAGGGGTGGCAAGAAGGCTTGGGACAGTTGAGATTTTTTTTTTTTTTGTTTTCTTTTGATTTGAACATCTGCCACGGCTTAAAAAAAGAGAGAGAGAGAGAGAACGAGAGAACGAGGTGTTGGCGAGGAATGGAATTTGGGGTGAGAGATACAGGGGGGAGGGAAATGGTGGGTGGGTGTTTGTATGTACGAAGTATGAGAAAGAGTTGATTGTATGTAAGTATGTATGTACGCGTGTACGTATGGGCATGGGCAATGTAACTGTATTCGTTTTTTTTTTTTTTTCGTCTGGTTCGATTCACTGTATGAGCCAGTGGTGCTTTGTTCAAGACGATTCTTGTAGTCGAATGTGTGTGGTGGTGATACATGGTTCTCTGAGTTGGTTCGGATCGGAGAGGGAGGGAGTTGCATGTGGTTGATGGGACAGAGTTAGATTCATATCGAGAATCGAAGTTATCAAGGTTGAAAGGGGAATATATAGCCTTTTGATATATGCGAAGTGGCTCGTTTTCACCTTCTTCACGACGTCGAACAATCAACTTAGCCCCCTTATTCGAAACGACACTCTCTAACCAGGCCGCCTCCTCCACTCAACTTCGCCCTCAGCATTTCTTCCTCATTCACCATCAACATCATCCTGATATGCCCAACTTCAACGATGCAGCTGCTATAGAGTCAAGGCCTCCCGCACGCCTGCCTTGATCGAAACTGCAAGGCACAAGGAAGAGGCCGGAAACACACAAGGGCACACACAAACTGCAGGTCAGAGTTGGCACTCTTCTTTCTTCTCGCTAATCCGGCAGATGGTGTTTGCGATGCGCCTAGCGCAATCTTCAGATCAGGCATCTGCTAGGCTTGGAGGGGGAGACGAGACGAGACGTGACGTGACGTGACGAGGTTGTCTTCCTTCTTTCTACCTGGGCCAGCCCTGGTCATGTCTGGATGACGAGCCTTCAAATGCCGGCTGCGAAGGAGCAAACGGGTATCAAGTCGATAACCGTCCACCTCGATTGAAGCACGCTAGGAGATAACGAGAATTACATGCAGCGCCAAGCATAACAGGCAGTTGTTATGCGACGACTCTTATCAAGGGCTCATGAGTTTACGCCTCTTGGTTCACGCCTCTTGGTTCACGCCTCTTGGTTCACGCCTCTTGGTTCACGCCTCTTGGTTCACGCCTCCTAAAAGCGAAAGAGACTCGTGTGGATCCCGTTAATACATATGAAGCCGCCAACGGTTTCTTGGCTTGAGAAGCAAATAGCGCATGTGCGTGTGTATTCAATCTTTTGCATCTTGCATCTTCCTCTATGGAGACTGGTACTTGTACCCATACTGTTCCTTGGCGGCATCGACAATCTTCTTGTCCTCGGCGATCCTAGCAGCCTGTTCGGCATTCAGGCCTTGTCTCGGGTCAAAGAAGGGGGGCGAAGGGATATGGAAGCCTCTCTGCACGGCAGGACGGGCCCAAAGCCGGAGCAGCCAGGCCTTTACGTTGGGAAACTGGTCGTGAGAGACACTGATAAAAGGGAGGCCGTTGACCCAGCCAACCAGGGCAATGTCTGCGATGCTGTACTTGCCGCGCCCCGGCCCAACGACGTAGTCACGGTCGGCCAGCCGGGAGTCGAGGATGCCGTAGAGGCGTTCGGTCTCGCCAACGTAGCGCTGGATGGCGTAGGGGATCTTCTCCTTGGTAAAGCGAACAAAGTGGTTCGCCTGGCCCTGCATGGGGCCAATGCCTCCGTGCTGCCAGCCGATCCACGAGTCGGCGCGTGTGTAGTCGTCCGAGTCAACGGGGAAGGAAAAGAGGTTCTTGGTGTCATAGCGCCGTGCCAAGTACCCGAGGATGGCGTTGCCCTCGAAGACGGCCAGGTCGTTGTTGTTGTGGTCCACAATGGCAGGGATGCGGCCATTGGGGTTGATGGCAGTGAACCACGGCTCCTTCTGGATGTTCTGCGAGATGTTGATGCCCTGGTACGTGTACTCAAGCCCATACGCCTCCTTGAGCTCCTCGAGCAGGATGCTGGCCTTGATGCCATTGGGTGTGCCTGTTTAGCTCGGATAGAATCCCTGGTCAGTTACAGATGATCCTTCAGGAGCGGGAGGGGGCGTGTACGCGAGCTAATGGGGGACGAGAATCTTCCATCTCTCGGAGAATGTTGGATGCTCTCTCTCTCTCGGAGAAGAAGCATGCAGATGTGCTATAGCCGCTGGATGGGAAGGGGGGGGGTTGAAAGCGACCAAATACAAACAACTAGAGGCCTGTATCTAGCAGGAACCGTGCGATTTTTCGTGGCGAAACAAGGTTTCAAGTGGAAAATTTGCATATGATGCCATCGACCACTCGGCCGATAACCGTGGCGAGATGAGAAGCCCAAGAAGGATCCCCAAGATGCCAACAATGGACTGCCAAGGTTGAATTGCTCAAGAGAAGAGAAAGCCATCGAACCGCATGGCTGTCTGCCGAGCCTTGACTTGTCGGTAGACAGCCTTCGGATGCGTCCTCAATGCTCGCTTACTCGCATCATGAAGAGCCTTCGAGGGATCTCCGTGACCCTTTTCCAGTCATATTTGCACATTACTCGCACTCCAATATAGCCATAGCCGCAGAGGAACTTGTCCCCTGGGTATACGGATATCCGAAGCCAACCGACGAGATGCCATACATAACAAGGTATGGATGGACTCGTATCTGCAGAGATGCCAGATGGAAGTGCAGTCCAATTGGAATCAAGATAAGGATGAGGTAATACGAATGAATGTACTCTCGAATCCGAGCTCAGAAGGGTGTAGCAGATGGCAGCGCTTCAAAGTAAGACTGTTTGTTTGTGTGCTTACCCCAGGTCAAGAGCTCGATGCCCTTTGTGGCAATGAGGCCAGTCGGACGCGCCATTGGTGCTGCTGGTGCTGGTGCGATATCGGAGGTGGTGCAGGCGGTCCGCTGACGACACAGGTATAGAGGAGCTGTAGTAGCTGTAGCTGGAGTTGTAGTTGCGGTTGTGGTTGCGGTTGCGGTTGTTGCGAACAGAGAGACGACGAAGATGCGACTGAGGATGAATGAAAAAAAAAAAAAGACGAGAGAGAAAGAAACGTCGATGTCGTCATGTATCAAGGCGCAAACACTCGAAGAAAGAGCGGCCCTCTCTCGATTATTAAATACCTGCCTACTTCTAAGGTACTACCTCATAGGTAACCTACCTGACTAACGCAGCAGCAGCTTCATTTGCCTCTGTGGCCTCTTCACCAACACCCTTTTTTTCTTATCCAGATCTCACCACGACGTAATCCAGAGCAGGTCTTGCGAATGGGAGATGAATGGGGACGATTATTACGGGTTTATTTGTCAGGAAGAGGGGTATTTGGAGCTGCTGCATTATTACACATCAGGATAAAGAGAGACGGTGCCTTAAATCATCGGGCGGCGTATACACTACTACTAGGTAGGAGTATTGCGGCTTGGAACAACGACAATCAAGCTGATGGTGTCGTATTTCTGCCCTTCTGCGTACCTTATTCTGCGTATTCTGGTTAGTTTGAGGGCGCATCTATCCGGATGAATCAGCCCTCGATAATACATACGTCTTGCTCCTTGTGGCGCCCGAAAGACGTGCTTCTGCCACGGAGATAGCTAAAGGCCGCGTCCCATCATGGGGAGCGTCGTGCTGCGTGTCCTGGATGTCGTGCTTTGCTCTCTTCAACTTGTAATGGTGGTGAATAAAATGGACGCCGATTACTATAGGATCACCGACCGTCTGCATCTGCATCTCCTCTTTGCTTCTCGGGAGGATTTGGCTCGGCAGATGGCTTTTGCCGGGACTGTCTCGCAAACCGGGCGTTTGATTTCGTGTGGCAGCGAGACGCAGCATAATAAACGGGCAGAGACTGGTAACATTATCCATCATGTTTCGTCTCTGCCCTCAGCTCTCGACCATCGGCCTTGCTCGGGCGTTATCATAGCCTGCTCTTGGAGCCTTGCTTCTGTTGCTTGTTATAGATACCTACCTACATGTAGACACGGATTCAAGTCATCCGTGATGCTATTCCCAATGTGGCATCTGCCCAATATCATCCCTTATTAGGTAGTCCTACCAAGTTACTCCATGATTCACACGCGCGCGTCTCTTTCGTGTGCTCGCAAATGCCTCCCCTAAACAAACAAATAAACCAACAAGCATCCTGACAAGCATCCTCTCTCTTTGTCGCATCTCTCTTTGCCCCGACGGGCATAATGATCGCCGTCCCGGGCCGTCACTCCCGCCGGGGATCCAACTGAGTTGCCGCATATCGCATGGCAGCGACGCCTCACACAGGGGAAAGACTCCAGCGATTTCTATCCCGGTTCCCCGGGGACTCACTACATGTACCTACCAGAGGTGTGGACAGGCTGCAAATCCTGGCAACGAGATGCAACTGCCGCTTCTTCCTGCTGCTTGCTGCCCTGGAAGAATGCCACCTTGATGATCCCTCGGCTCCCTCGACATGCCTTGTCTATCATCCCATCGGAGACGATGGATTGAGGCAATTTGAGTACATATCAGAGACGGGAAGGACGTGCACGCGACAAACCACCGATGCCAGCCAGGCACCTTTCATGCGGGTGGCAAATAGAATGTTGGGAAGAGTCCGAGAATGGCAAGGGGAAAAGAGGGCAAAATTCGAAGAGGAAGCACTCGAGGAAAAGAGAGAGGAAGGGGGGGAGGAAGAGAGCAAGAACAAGGGTCACTGATGCACCGACAATGCAGAGAGACCAAACAGACGCCCCCCCAAAGAGTCACCAAGACGGAACAAGATAATGCAGACAAGGGAGGGAGGGAGTGTGAAGAGACGACGAGAGGCGAAAGCGAGGGGCAGGCCATGGATGTGCAGACAAGATGGCCTGCCAAGCGTGTCCACACCTTGGAAATCCCTCCTCCCCCCTTCCTGGTTCGTCTCTATCGATCCCATGCTGGGTCTCTATCTGCATCGACGCAATGGCCTGGCGTTCGTTGCGCCTCTGGATGCAACGTCCCTGTATTCCAAGTGGCGTATAAGGGACGGACAAGCACCTGGGATGGAACAGATCATGCACATGGATCTGGTTGTGCGAGGCTACACCGGAGTTACATACCAGCAAGACTGTAGCATTGCAGGGCGCGGTGCCTTGCCGTTGGGACAGCGCACGGGGCAGCAAGAGATTATGCGGAGGAGGAGGAGGACGACGACGACAGAGAGAACACAAGCAACACGGACACGACAGCAGAGCAGACCAGACCAGCAGAGAGAGACGCAAGCTACAGACGCAGAAGTCGGACAGAAACAGAGCAGAGTCCCTAGAGGCTCCCCATCTCGTCGTCCCCACGCCGCCTCGCCTCGCACCGGCGATTCCACTTCCGCAACGGCAGCCGTGCGTCTGTAGTCGCTCCTCGTATGCACGCATACATTGCCGTCCCGTCCCTACATGAGTACAGACCTCCTGTCAACATCACATTTCATATCTACTACATACCTACGAGTAGGGACTTGTATCTACCCAAGTATCTACGAGTACCCGAGGCAAAGAAGGATGTAGGTCGGGGGATATTGCGTGTAGGCACCTTGGTGCAAGCAAATACGCACCTTGTGTCTGTCTGCGCAAGTATGCATGATATACGACTCCTCTTCTACGAACCATCACCGACATTCACCACGTTCGAGACTCAATGACATGACAGCATGTACGATCAATACGCACAGTGGCAAAGCCAAAAGCCACCCATGAAAGGGATATCATGCAATGACATGCATGCATGCATTCACGCCTCCCCGTCCACAGCACTCGTATGTAGGGTTGTTCACCCTACAGCGACCTTTGCAGCTACATGTAGGATAAGATATGTACGCTCAAACGTTCCATCGCCTTGTCTTGCCATCCCAACCCCGACGAAACCGGAGGGAATCACAATCCACGCAAATGAAGGAACAAAACGTCATAACAGCCAGAAGAAGCTACTCTGAGCAGCAAACGGATCCGGGAAGCATAAGTCTTTTTTCAAGGCTCGCTGGCGTATCCGCGCGTACTTTTGAGGGCCGGTGGGAGGCGCAGCTACTCTCAAACTTCCTCCGCGAGCTATACCGAGCAAGCCGTGCCGCGTGGGCAAAAGGATTGAACAAACGGGCCAGTCATGTTTAAGCATCACCAAGAGCAGGGTTAAAAGCAAGGTGAGTCCACTGGCGGTCGATCAGAAGCAAGTCCTACGGCGCTAACAGTATGTATTTACGAACCCTCGTCGAGCTCCTCCTCCTCCTCCTACTCCTCCCCTCCTCTGTCTGTACACTACGCTGTTCTAGTCAACTGGTAATACAGTCTTGACTGTTCTAGGCCCCTGTCCGTACATGTAAATCCAAGCGGGCATCCCGGTCAAAGATCATGGCATGGCAAGGTGTGCGAATCGTGGTGTGGCCTTACGTCTTTGTACATACGAGTCGTCGTCCTGAATGTATCTTGCTCATCTGGCCAGATGCAGCAAATCGTATAGCCGGCCCCCTGTAGTCAACGGTCTCTCCATGCTCCGTCTACTCCATCGACTCCATCCGGCTCTGATCCTTCTCCATGCGGATGAACAAGACCCTCGTCGATGCGATACATCGCTGCTACTACAATATGTACTACAAGCCTCAATCTAAGCCATACACCCCCGGCTGCAAGTCTCTCAACTCCCACCCCAATCCTCACGATGGATATGTATCCCACGCCTTGTTCCTCAACGACTTTGACTCCTCGCAAGCCATGTAACCCTATCAAACAACCATCATTTCCTTGGCCTCTCATATCGAGCATCCATCCACCCCCATCTACTACGTCTTGCAAACCCCGACTCAAACCAGACACAATCGGCGACCATCTTACACGAGTCGTTAAAAAAACGTGGCCCATCTCCCCTCTTCTTCTTCTTCTTCTCCTCCTCCTCCTCCGCCCCCCCTGTCCCGTCCATCCTACCCCTTGTCCTTGCAACCTCATCCGCACGTGTTCTCAACCCCATCCATGTCCATCCAACTGGAGACGCTCCATCTGCCCCCCCAGCCTTTTCCTTCTTTGATCATCATAGTAACACGCACCATCGAAAACACCATTCCCTGCCTCTCTTCCTCATCATCTTCTACTACTACTACACACCTCTCTACCTCTTGCGTCTTCATCCTGCATCGCATCTTTTTCTTTTCTTCTACGACTACATGTACCTGAACGTTTCAAAAAGCTGCAGATGCACCATCTCCGCCATACATACACGCCCCCCTCCCTCGGATTCCTTCCGCCACCATTCGTCCCCGTCTCTCTTCGGACTTCCTCTCCCTTTTTTTTTTGCTTCATGACATGTAAAACCATGCGTTCTTGTTTCTTGCTTTATCTCTCGTTGGTTGCAATCCCTGCAAACATGCGATGCCCCTGTTGATGATGATGATGATGGGCCGCAGTGACATTGTCGCCAAAAAGCGGCACGTGTAGTACAAGTAATAGTATGTTCTCAACATGAAGTTCTTCGGCATTGCATGCACCATCATGCGATTTGTGGCATGGGGCAACACTTGAGACGCCACACCAAGGCAATAAGACATCGACAGACAGCTTGATCGCGAGATGGATGCACAAGGAAGCGCAAAGAACAACAATGCCGGCTCGGCTTTTCCTTGCTGCTCTGCAGGATGTTTGGTCTAGTCAAGACTCACTTGATCCCAGTTTTTGCTGTCCAGCTACGCACAACCATCTGAGAGACTTGCCACTTGCAATTGCCGTGATAAATCACCGCTTGATTCCCTTGAAGATGATCCTTCACTCCCACCCTCCACAGCTTTGCACTGTTCATCCAAAGACCTTCCATCGACCTTCCACAATGCAACCCAAAACAAAACAAAAAAGACACGGACCAAAACACAAAAGGGCTGAGAAGGAGGACATCCAACATCAATGCCTTACACCTCGTAGTAGTATCGCCATTCCTCAGCTCAAAGCCCCCCCTCCATCGCCTCGCTTGGATAGAGAGAACATGGGACGAAGGAAGCCAAAAAAAGACAAAACCGGTTGGGTGGTGGCGGCACCTGGTACTACTATACGCAAGGCCAGAAACAGAAACATTGAAATCCCTCCGGCATCCTCACAATCCAGCTTTTTCTACACCCGAAAGCCCGCGCGCCGCCCCGTCTTTTGTCTTCCTTGCGCTTCTAGACGATTGCCCTTCGCAGGAAAAGAAGAAAAAAAAGGCGCTGGAATCCTATCAAACAAGAAATTCACGCCTTCTCTGCGTGACATCGGCGAAGAGCCTGAAGGATCGCGAGCTGCAGATCGTCCCACCAAAGCCCCGTTCCGTCTCCCCTTGCTTGCCTGTGGTGATACTGCAACACTGTAGTCAACTCACTGTCATGTTTCCTTCTGTTCACAGTCAAATGGCTGTGCTGCTTGCTGCTGCCTTGTCCTGCCTAGACGTTTTCATCCCATGCACGCCCTTCTCTGGGATGTTGCAGGCCATTGCGCGCATTCCTTCTCTTGTCCATCCTGTGCTCATCTGGACGCGCTGCTTCTTCTTCTTCTTCGTCTTCTTCTTTGGGGATCGTGGGCAGAAGGAGGGTTAGACGGACTGGAGATGGCGCCGAGTCGAGTTCCAATCCCACTCAACTTCATCCCACTTTCTTCCTCCCAACACGCCCCTCGTCCGTCATCCCGGGATGAGTCCATGCTGCGTCCGCATCGAGCGCAGCGTGCGTCAACCACCATGAAGTTGAGCGGAGTACCGAGTAAGGCAATGTCCGAGACGGCGAGTCGTATGTAAGGTATGTATGTATGTATGTATGTCCAGAGTACGTGTATCATGCGAGCAGGTCCCGACGGATATCCTCGTCCTCTCGTCTGGGCACAAATTCAGCCAAGGGCAAATTCGTGGCCATCTGGCTTGCACAGCGCGAGAACATGAACCCTCAAGTCATCCATCATGGCTTCAAAGACCCCCAACAGCAACTCCAACACCACCATCCGGCCCCCCAGCCTCTCCGCAGATTCGGCGGCACGCAGCGCTTGCTGCATGAGATTCTCAAACAAGCAACTCTAGCGAAGCAATAAACAAAAAAAAAAAAAAAAAAAAAAAAAAAAAAAATCAGGGAAATGGAAGGAAATCCCACGAGACGCCCATGTCCGCTCCCTTTCCTTCCCCCCCTCCAACCTCACTCAATCCTTGGATGAACACGCGTTTCCCAAGAGCTTTGACGTATGGAGCAGACGAAAAAAAAGGCACACGGGGTTCGCTCAGTGTTGCTCCTCTCTGGCTGCAACCCTTCCTTCAAAGGCGTGTATGTAAGGTACAGAGGGGAAGGACCAGGAGTAGAGCGTGGTAAGACACCACCACCTCACTCACGTACACACACACTCGCGCGCGCAAAATAGAGAAAGAAGAAGAAAGAAAGAAAGAAAAATAGGGTAGTATTAGCAGAACGTATATCCGCAGCCGTAGCCGCAATACTAAATCTGCAATGTAATACCGAACTGCAGAAGCCGGCCGTGAAGCAACGGACAGGCCCAGGGCAGAGTGTCGCTAATGCTGCCCTGAAACGTGCAACAACGTGGGATTTGGGGCAGAACCTCGTGGGAAGAGAGAGGGTGTGATGGCGTTGCAGTTGTGAAAGAGGGGGGGAGGGGGGAGGAGGAGGAGGAGGAGGAAGAGGAAGAGGACCTGGGAATAGCAGAAGGAAAATAGCATCACCACCATCTGCAGGACATGACAAAGCGGCAATAGTCTCTGTCTGTCTGTCTGCTTGCTGCCCTGGATGATGGTGCGCTGATTTCTCTCTTTCTGCTTCGCCTTCTTGACCTCCCGGAAGGATTCACATCGCCGTCCATTACCCTGCGCAATGCCTCCAGCGAATGGGTATGTATGTATGTACATGTACGCAGTTCAGTCCATCTATCTGTCCGTCTCCCACCTCCTCCTCAGTCAAGGTCATGCCGTCTCCGAACCCCCGTTGCAGCTGCTATCCCACATCCTTTCCCATCTCCCGCAGCCCATCCCGCATCATCTTTTGTCTCCCATCCCACTCCACGCCGGTCGATGAATCAGCACAGCCGGGGGGGGGGGGGGGGGGGGGGCAAGACGATGCGAAGAAAACGCACGAGCCCCCCCCCAAGACGACGGTGCCATCAACTCTATCCCGCGCCCTGACAGGGCACATAAACAGAAACCTACTACATACATACATACCTCACTTGTACTCAGCCGCCCCATCATCAGCCCCAGACCTGCTGCTCCCTGTGCAAAGCAGCGCGGCTCGCAATGCCGGCTTTCACTGTCCATGAAACGGGCCTGCTTCTCTCTCTGGTCAACAGAGGCTATTCTTCTTCTTACCTACTGTACATGTACCTATACTGTATGACCAGGCTGGCCCCCTTGACAGCAGGCGGAAAAGAAAGAACCCACTTGCCTGTCAGTTCCGGCAAATCCTCAACCCCATGCTGCTGCCCCCTCCCCGCCCTCCAGTCCCTTCGCAGCCCCTCTCGATTGAGTGCCATCATTCGTATCACAGCCATGCCGTGGGTTATTATTATAGTAGGGTAGCATTGATGTGCGGACTGGGACCTGCTGGTGAGTTACGTTCTGCTGCCTTGGCCATGTGGAATGTCTAAAAAGGGAAATTCTGGCGGCCACGTTGCACACCCCAGGAATGATCTGAGTGCTGTTCTTTTGAGGTTATTCCCAAGTCGTTTGTTTCTCATTTCTTGCTTCTGATATTGCTATGAGAGCACACAAGTGGCATTGCAATTGTTCTCTTTCCTGTTGATAAATGCTTCCTCCTCCTACATACCTGGTTTCTTATAACTGCTAGTGCAAGATGACAGGGGAGGGGGCCATGGCGATCCGCCGAAGGAAAAGAAACGTGAAATTGCTCGGAAACGGCGCGGCTAGAGGATGAGCTAGACATGGGGCAATTTGGAATACTAACATAAATCAAACAATAATAATAGAGAGAGGCAAAGAGAATGGGCATCCCAGGTAGACTAGGATCAACGGAAACTGGACCGGCAGAACAGCCATCTCATCTGCTCCAAACCTCCCCCCCCCCCCCCCCCCCCCCCCCCCTCTCGAGCCCTCACTAACATAACATGATCATGACGATGGAGAATGACGCATCCCCAACAATCCAGCAGTCCTTACATACTACAAGCCAAACCACACTCCCTCCAAACTTCCCCGAAAGCAATTGGAACCCCCCCCCCCCCCCCCAGACGCCACACCCATGACAACAATGCCCATGAACCATGACAGAGATGCCCGCCTTGTTAATACTGCACTGCAATACTAGTAGTCACTCGTAATGCCTGTCCCGTCGCTATTTGTCCTTTGGTCTCCCACGGTTCTACTCCCGGTGGCTTGGCACGTCTAGTGCAAGACGGCAAAGACAAAGACTTGCAGTCTTTTGATCCAGCTGCCATCTTGAGACTTTGACAGTGGCAAATTGGAGCAGGGCCAAGACCATCCATTGTTGCAGGGCAGTCCGAGTCCGAGTCCGAGCAGTTCAATTGGCTTGTCGATTAGCCTTCTCTTACATCTCATTCGTTGGTCCATGTAAAGAGAAGAAAAACAACATACCCTATAACACACGCAAACAAATAGACGAATAACAAAAATCGAAGCATACAGATGCAGGAAGCTCAGTATCCATCGATCAAGACAACTCACGATGGAGGTCCAGTCTAAAGCAAAGCACTCTCCAGAAGCCTCCAGAATGGGGGCGAGGGAGGGAAGCGAGCCCGGCAGACAGACCGGCAGACAAGGATACCACGACGCTTCAATCCTTTCATCCTCCAAACCACACCTCGACGACACACCTCACATTTTTCCCGACTTCGCCTTACCAGTATAGTCAAACAACGTGCTGCCTCAAATCAACGCCCCCTCCATCTCCTTCTCCTTCCCGTACCATGCCCCATATCATGGAACGGTACTGAACGGACCAGCAATTACCTAGTGCCACATGCAAGAGTACAAGTATGTAGTAGATGCAGACCAGAACCAGGATGAGACAGAAAGTGAAGCAAAAGAAAAAGCCACCACATCATGATATACAGGAAACTCCGGGCCTTGCCTCTCTCATCCCTCAGCTCAACAACCCGCCGTGACAATGCCTCCCCGTCATCACGCACACTTCCCCCAATCACACCACGAGACAAAAGCAAGGCATTCTTACACCAGCGGACCATTTCCCGCTCTACCAAAAGGAAAAAAAACCAAGTGTCAAGACTGGTAAAATACGTACATCACAGTAGCATCGCCCATCTGCAAGCCGCTTTGCCCCCCTCTCCCCTCCTCCCCTCGGGGATCTCAATCCTGCGTATCCTCTCCCACGCTGCTTGCCACGTTTCTTCTCACAAGGTAATGCCACCCTCCCTTTTTCTTTCTTCTATTCTGCTCTTTCCGGTGCCATTGCCCCTAGTACTTTGTCAAAGGCAGCTCGTACCTGAACTAGCTTCACTTCCCTCGTTTTCGTTCATCTCCAGCCAGGTCGGGGAAGCTTGCCTCACAACCCCCCCTCTAAAAGCCATCTCCCTCACCATGGGTATACCCGAAACACAATGCCGATATAGTACGTGTGATAGCTATACATGCCAAATCACCCTCAATCTCAGTCCCTTTGTCACCCTATCCAGTTCCCCAAGCCCACCCAGAGGCTTCTTCAACAAAGTATCGAGGCTCCCACACAACTCATCCATAACCGCCACGTGCACTGCCTGCCCTTCCAACCTCTCCCGAGTTAATAAACACCAATGCCTTTGCCGCACACACACATCAGGCAATTGAGTGACGCTTTCCGTGCAGCAGCAGTAACTGTAACGCGTCCAACTAGAGGGACAGGGGCCCTGGTTGCGGCTCACCAAGGCGCTCTCCCCCATAAGCCCCCCCCCCCCCTCCCCTACCCCATGCTCACGGCCATCTCAACATCGCCGACCTATCCGGGAATCTCTGGGCCTGCTCTATACTACTACATACCCAGTACTCTGTCAGTGGTGATGATCCCAGGTAACAAGGCGCCTCTATTCTTGGCCCTCTCTCCATTGCCATCGGCGACTTCACTCTTAACACAGCCTTGTTCGAAGCGTAAGGACTAGAGGTCCCAGGTCCATGCACGACACTCTTCTAGGAAACAAAGACCCCTACTGTATGTATGCCCGCTGTGGGCGAGACCCATTCGGGACAGAAGTTCCCAGCCCACATTCACAGGCACGGAAGGGATAGTAGTACGATAGTATGTACACCTGGCTCTACGAAGTCCCCCCCTCGAGACAAGGGGGACCTGCTCAACCGGTTGTCGCGGCGGCAGCCGGGTGCTTGCTTTCCGGCCACGAGTCGCCTGTCGTGCCTCTTTTAGATATGGTTCTGACGGCACTGACTCGACAGACTTGGCCCCGCAAAGCAAACGGCACGGAAACGGATTTCAACACTTCAACCAAGCCCCCTCCCCGGGGGGAAGAGCCAGCATGAATCATGGAGATGCTCCCCGGGGCCATCTGCTGTGTCAACGGCTTGGACCACAGCTTCCCTTACCGAGGGATAAAGGGCCCTCGCAATTTGGCTTTGTGAACAGACCATCTCCGCCATTGCCTGATCAGTCGTTCTCCTCTATCTCGTCGATAGTCTCCAAAACTCATGGACTTCGAGGCAAAACTTCCGACGGCACCAAGATGTTCTTGGGCAACTAGGGCGCGTGATGCCATGGATTGCAGAGGCTCAATTGCCACGGTGACAAGGCAAGGGTCAGAAAATAATCTCTCTGAAGCATTAAGAGCGGCATGAAGCAAAAGGAACCCAAAACACCGAATGCTGCACCTTCCACCTACTGACTGTTCCCTTGAATGTAACTAGCATGAGGCGGAGGAGGAGAAGTCAATTAGGCCGTCTGGTTGATCGGAATGTTGGCGTAGCCGGCAAATGACTATGGCTAGCGCTCGGGGACCTTAATCGGAGATGGCCCGCCAGAGATGTGCATGTCCTTCGTATGATCCGGCTGCCGGGGTAGGCGAGTTGTCGAGATGCCCCTTTCAGACAGTCATTTTACTTGTACGATGGCTGTCGATCGTCAATCACCACACAGACACAGAACCCTGACACCGAAGCTTGCCGCCAAGAGGACCACAAGAGGATTAAAACGAAGTACTTGACGGGACATCTAATCGAGAATTAGTTGAGCTTGCAAATTGGCACAAGGGGTCAGATGGAGAAGTCTCTCGTGTTGCTTGCCTCACTCCCCTCTCCTAGGAACCCTGATAGACTCTGTTGAGCTTGACACTTGTGTCTCAGCATATCGAGGGATCCCCATCTCTTGCAGTGGCAGGCGGCCGGCGGCACTATTTCTGCCGCCGAAGCCCAATCTACCTTGTAGTAATGGAACTTCTCTAAGTAGTTCTGCTTCTGGGCTCAGTCTCATCTGTCATTCGTGGGCTAGGCATTCCCCCAAGCGTTTCTGCTTCGACAAGGTACAGGGCAGAGACAAGCTGCCGCCCCCCGAATTTGGTAGTAAAGAAGACCTAAAGGCAGGCAATTGCCTGAGGAGACATCATAGATTGGGCGCCACATCAGGTGGCCTCTCCTAACTGAAGTCGATGTTCTGGCGAAGAGGAAGAGATAAGAGGTCGCCGAAGTGCAATTGAGGCACTTGCAAGCTCATTACATATAACTTTGGCGTGTATGAAGTATTACAGTCGAGACAAAGATGTCAAGAGGTGGGAGTACGATAAGTCGACGCAAAGCGTAAAGTAGAGTAAGGAGGCAGAGGTATCCAGGAGTAGAAGCTGTCGCTTCGAAGACGGTGTGAGCTGCCTAGAGGTACAATCCCGATACGAACATCTTCAATGTTGCCTGAATGGACCAGAATGCGACGCTCCATGCATTGCTGTACATGTACTGCGACGCTATATGCAAGATGCTCCTGGCAGGTGCATACGGCGACGCCGTGGTTTGAGGAGAGGCCAGCACGTGTTGGAGAGTGATAGGGACAGTGCCGTTACCCCCCATCCGCGCTGTCTCGCAAAGGCGTGAAGACGCCCAGTGACTGGCTCGTACTCGCACTCACTGGTTGGGCGGAAGCGGCAGATGGTAGCTGGTAGTAGGACCGTGACGGGTTGGGCTGGAGGAGCAGAGAGCGGGCTGTTTCGGCAGTATCTTGAGCAACTGAAGAGAAAGGCGGGCTCTGCGGTTCCAGCGAGCCTCCAAATTGCCCATACCATTCGACATGCTGCCAGCAGTCGCAAAGCAGCACCCCCAGCTTTCGCGGCGCCCGCAATCAACTGTCCTCGACAGGCGGCAGTGACAGTTCGTACTGTGCGTGTTCCTTCTAAATGCCCGGTAATCACAGATTCTTGGTGAATGGAATTGTACAGCACAATATCGTTGTGAAGCACCACGCCCGGCATAACATCATGTAGTACCTACTCGCATAGGCGAGCAGTAGTGGTATGGTAGGTAGGCTGTACGAAGTAACGACAGCAAGATACCTATCGTGCACAGCATGCCTGCCAGATGACCTGGGGAAGCAGGCAGAGGAAGGGGAGGGGTGTTGAAGCGGCATGCCGGGCAACTCCAGACTGTGCAGTATCTCGATGAAACACAGCCGGGCGAGTTTGCCACTATCGAGGGCGGTGTTGCTATCATTTGTGATATCATGATGGCATCTGGAAATCAGTGACCGCAAGAATAACTAGAGACGCAAAGCAGCACCAGCAAAATTAGACGGTATGGTCTTCCTAGCCTCGGCGAGACACCGATCACAAAGTGCTGCAGGCATCCACCACGAGACTGGGTTGTCGACAACCCAACTGCGCGCTGTCGGCTGCTGCTGCGACTGGAGCTGCATTCCGGGGAGGCAAGAAGCTTTGGAGAAACGTGGACACTGCAGAAGCTGCATGCAACCAGCTTTCCCTTGTCGCCGTGGGGCCTGTCGCCAGTCAACCCAGCCTGTCTGCCCTCTCCTGCTCAAGAGGCCCGCACCAGCTCCAAAAGCTTTGTGTGCATCGTCACGGACTCCGTACCAGGGCCATGCCCACATATGCAGTGCTGTGCTGTGTGTGTTACAGTGCAGCGCACGAGGCTTGCCCGCTGCGGCGGTGCCCATCCCGCCTTTTCTCCCGCAAAACTGAAGCTGCCGCACTGGAAAAGGGCGGTCGACCAGGGAGCATCGACGAGGAGCCAAAACGGGGCCGGTTGGTCAGAATCCACCAATGGCGTGGCGATGCCGGACAAGGGCACCATTGACGCACCGTGAACGGGTTGCACGGCATGGGCGCACTGGGCACGACGTACTCGTTGCTGTAGTCGTGTCGAACAAGCTTCGAAGCCGCCATTTTGCTGGGGTGTTTATCGAGCCATGACGACGAGAGCGATGGACAGCCAGCAGGCAAGCAGGCAGGCGAGCATCGGAGAAGAAGCAAAAGGTAGGGGGTTCGGAAGCAACAGTCGCCGAACCGCGTACGCAATGCAACCAGTCTCAGGGAGAACGGCGAGCTGTCCTGCTGCACCAAGTACCCGGCGGTGTCCTATAGTTACAAGAATCAAGATGCTAGCAATAGCTCCATGCGAGTAGCACGAAATCCTGGGTGGTGCTAGCAGGAGCATTGCTCCGTCATCCACTGACATAGCTCCCATTTCCCAGGCTGGCGTCAAAAGTAGATAAAGATAACAAGGAATGATGGAGGCAAACCGCAGGGCCGGTAGAGCTGGTTGTCGGCTACTCAATCCAAGTGCTCGCCGTGGAAAATGCCATCTCGACTTTCCAGCGACTGCCAGCGCGCGATACCGGTTTCGGGTATCTGAGCAGCTGTGGGATACCCAGCAGGCTGGTGACAAGTTCCCCTGGTTGCTCGCCGAATCTCTGGCACTGCACCACCACCCGATTGCGAGACGGTGACCCGTTGCAGCGCTGCCAGAAGCCAATGGCAGGGGATACGCCACGTCTTGCCTGGCCCGCAAATGGAAACCAAACGGTCTTGCTGCACCTCCCAGCAGGCAAGCTTCCCGGGAGAGGGGTTCGGGGAGGGGAGCGAAGGCAGATCATTGGGTCGCTCAAAGACCTCTGCTGCAAAAGAACCCATGCGAGGGGGGGGGGGGGTGCGCGTCTAAAGGAGCTTAGCACAGATGCGACGGTAAGGATCCTGGAGGAGGGGGAGTGGACAGAGCGTAGGGCTGAACCAGGCCAGACCATCCCACCAAGAGCAAGCACAGGTTGATGCAAGGATGCGGCCAGGGCAGCCAATGGGGGGCCGCGGACGGCCACCCTGGAGCTCTGGCACTCTGCTGGCCAACGGTATCCCTGCCCAGACCTCCCGCACCGCGTACGCCCGCTGCACAGCGTCCCGCTCGGCATCCCCGAAGAGACGTCGAATTAATTGCTAGACTCACCGCTGGAACAGCAACAAAATGGGCGAGGCTTAAGCTGCAGAGCAGCAGCAGCAGCAGCTCTGTCGTGGCACCAGCGCTGCATCGGGTAGCAAAGTCAACCTGGTGTCCGAGAGCTTTGGCCATGGTCCCCGTTTGCTGTCGCATCTGGTAATTGTGATCTTTCTGTCTGACCCAGCCCTACAGCCCGAGATCAAGTACCGACCGATGCTCTGGGTCAGGCAGACAGGCAGGCCGACAGCCCTGATGAACCGGTGTACTGTAAGCCTGAAGTTGTTAAGGACACCCACGCGGGACTGGCCAGTCGACTGCTAGCTAACTCATTGCTTTTAGCGAGGTCCTCTTGGTCCTGTCTCCTTGATTAGCACAAGGACGAAACAGGAGCGTCGACTGCAGACGAGGGTTTTCAAATTGCCTGAAACTTTGTTTCTCTGCAGCAGCTGCTGCCGCCTCTCCCTCCTCCCGCCTCTCCCTCTCTTCTTCCTGTCTGCTCCCTTGCCGTCTCTTCATCTGCCATTTGATGGTCCATTGTGATGCATCAATTGCGATGCGTTGTCGAGTGACGACCAGCTGCAGGGCCTCTGGCCGACGCAGAAGGACTGCGGCAGCACCAATGAGCTGTTTCTCGAATCGTACGAGGGGGAAGCTCCTCCGTCGATCAAATCTACATCAGTGACGAGGGGGTCGAGCAGTACTGTAGCATCATTGCGTCTGCGGCGTCTGCAGGAGAGAGCAGGACATCCATCGCCCACGCCCCCCCTCCGCCTTGACAGAACTTGCGTTGCGCGGGAAGCTGTCACCTCACGTGATCGGCCCTGGAGCAACGCGGCAAGATTTAACCCACAATGGCTGGGAGCCGCCAATCAGAGGCCGGCCCCGGTTACGGCTTGCTGTTTTGGAACAGTGCAAGAAGCCACGGTTGCCACGTATTCAGTACCTGAGCAGACCCGGCCAGAGCCCGTTAAGGCTGAGTATCGGGGACTCGCGGTCGTGCACGATTCACGGAGAAGCTGCTCCCCACCCCCCCATCTATCCGCGTCTCTCTTTCCCATCTTGCACATTCCCAGCGCAAGACAGAAGGCAGCCGGCCCCACATCGCCAAACTACGGAGGAACGTACCTTGGCCCCCAAAACGAGGGTCTCGTCGTTGATGCCCGCATCCATGCTAATTAATGTATGTACGAGTGCCATCAAGATGGGCACTCCGTGTCCCATGTCTTACATTAGCATCTCTCGCCAAAATGCGACGAGGCGAAAGCAAAGGGACTGATAGGGCCACGAAGACGGCCCTTGGAAATTAGTCGGATCGTCGACTGAATGATGGCACCGCATTGAGAAAGACCAGAAGCTCCAGCTTCAGCCTCGAAATCCTGCCAGGTGGTCTGGAACATGCCCGGGGGAAACAAAAGAACCTTAAAATCACCACCACTACCTAATACTGCTGCTGCTACTACTTCTGCTACTGCTACTACTGCGGTAATCATGGTCGGCGAACGCCTTGTGGCTGAGGCATACTTGCTCAACTGCTTTGACGTGATTACTACTCATTTGCAAAGGGACCAGCTCGTGATGCCGTCCCTCGCAGCCATATTCGGCAGGCCCAGTGTGTACAAGTAGGTACGCAATACGAAGTACAGCGCTCAATCTTGACCTTGTACGCATGGGAATGAATGTGTATCCTCCCTCGTGACAGGGGCAGCGGCGTCATCGGGGAGTTGGAAGCATTGA
This sequence comes from Trichoderma reesei QM6a, assembly GCF_000167675.1. Classification (NCBI taxonomy): domain Eukaryota; kingdom Fungi; phylum Ascomycota; class Sordariomycetes; order Hypocreales; family Hypocreaceae; genus Trichoderma; species Trichoderma reesei. The sequence continues at coordinate 172,164 of NW_006711163.1, read as the reverse complement.
CTCCGGGCTTGGCGACACGGCTGGCGATGATCGAGCTCCCTAGTAATGGCATCACCGAGATCTGAGGAGTGCGCGCGAGATTGGCCAAGGAGGGGATTGGAGGGATTAACGATCAAGGCAGGAAATTGACCGACGAGGGAACGGCAGGAAGAGACAGGAGCGCAGGAAGACGATGAGGAAGAGGAAGAGGAAGAGGAAGAGTGAAGAGGGGGGAAAGGGGGGGCAATTCGAGAGATGGCAGGGAAAACCCATGGATCATGGTCGACAACGTGCCGCCACTCTGGATGCTAGACATCCGGGCCAGTGGTTTGAATCCCTGACGCTCCTCCATTTGCGCGACTTGATGGGAGCACCGTCCTTTACCCAGAGTTTGGGTTCGCAGGCAGGGCAGTGGAAACGGGCGCTGGCGACGTCCCCCCCTCTCCTCCATCTCATCCTGCCGTCTGTGGGCCATTTGAAGCTTCGTGGTGCTCGTCTGCGGCAGCACGAGTTGCCTGCCTTGCCCCATCTGCTCAACGATTCCTTTCCCCCATGATGCCGCTGCAGCATCCGTTGATCCCCGGGCGTGGGGGCCAACCACTGCGACACAGTAGCGACCGGATTGGGCAAGGCGATGGGATGTCGATTGCTGGGGTTTAGGGCCATTGGCCATTCTGCCGACGTCCTTGTCGCACTCGCCAAGCCGAGAGGGAGAAGACACCGATGTCACCGGTCTCGCATCGCACCACCTTGACAAGCCTTCCCCCATCCCGCATACAGGCACCGCAGGTATCATATCGTATCGCGCAAGTAGTACTGCGCTCTTTTCGGGGTTGTCTGCTGGCTACTGTCATGCTTGGCTTGCTTTTTACTTTCTTGTTCCGTTTCTAAAGCTTCGCCTGGGATGCATGGCACAGTAGAGGAGCTGAGCGCGCCCGCTCCGTATGTTTTGGTCGGGGTTTCTCTTTAGCAGAAAGCCTTGCTCTTCGTGGCATCTAGTGTTTGGCAATCATGATCAGCAACACCATTATCTGCCTTGCAGCTACGTACTAGTATGTATGTGCTTGCACACAGCTCTGCCAAGCACGAGAGCACGTTTTCAGAGAGGGATCAAAGGGAAGAGGGGGAGGGCAGGGAGGCAAGCAGCCAATCACCCGCGTGAGAACCTTAACAGAGCTGGCCATCGGGAAAAGCAATGCAGGTCAGAAAATAAGAAGTCAAAAGGGAAGTAGTTGATGACGATGCTGTCATTCTTTGGCGTCTGCTTTTGGGACGGCAGTGCCGGACGCCTGGTTGGTAAGGCTGAGATGCGCGCCGGCAGCTGCAGTAGTACATAGTAGCAACAGACACACAGACGCACGCACACACATGAAACAAGAACAACCAGAAACAGCAGCATAGGTAAGACGCTTGGATCATATTTTCGTGTGTCCCTTCTTCTGGAGCACGGGGGAATTGAGTGCGAAGTTGCCGTCGTTCGCACGTTGAGGCGAAAAAGACGGCATGATTTACCCTGAACCAAGGGCCGCGGAAAGAATATCCCAAGGGCCCATGTTCCTTGAGGTGGCACCTAGGTTGGAAGGGGAGAGACATAATAGCCGGGATGACGGGGGTGGAACAAGAGCGGCAAGCCGTTGAAGAACCTTGGAAATTGGGTGTGTGCACGCGGGAACGACATTGGCCTTGGTCATCTACCATAGGGCGCGCAGAGGGGGGATTTTCTACAGGTACTTATCCTCTGGCACGGGACAAGGTGACGAGATAGCCATACGGATAGAAGGCGGGTCGCAAAGGGTCATCCAGTCTCCTCTTGGTGACGGTTTCGAGTCTTGTGATGATCGCGTACGAGTAATGATGATACCTTGGCCCTGTCCTCATTTCGCCGTTGCTGTACGCGTATATGAACGAGCCCACGGCTCTCGGCCAGTGCACGATATCGGACCTTGGCTTCATCTCTCGCCGAAGCGCACAGTTGGGGTTATGATTTCCAGCAGCCGCAACAGACAATTCCAAATGAATCCATGCGCCTTTTCGCGAGCTCTCCTGTTACCTACCTACAAGGCTCTTCGAATTTCCCTTTCCGGCCCCGGAGGAAACAACTCCCGAGGCATCATCATCATCATCATCATCATCTTCGGGCCAGACCTTGGGAGGGGGGGAAATTGACCTTGGTAGCGGCAGCACTGTGCCTCTGCGCCATTGGGGTAGTTCAGGTCAGGTATTAAAGGTACCTTATCGAGCCCAAACCATCACCACACGCCCTCCACCCTCCATCCCCGTCTGCCATGCTAAACTCATCTTGCCCTTTTTTCCGAGGTATCAGAAAATGGTGCAAGGAACACGTAGTTTCTCGCCTGCTTCTGCCTTTTCTTTTCTTTTTGCCTTTGCCCATCTATCGTTAAACCTTGCAGGCGCGCGCGCACGGAGTCACTTGGCGTGGCGGGCTTCAAGGCCACCAAACACACAGTCGTTGCTGATGAGGCAGTTTATGAATGGTCACAGCAGAATATGTATGCAATGATAGTAGCTCCATCGCAGCATAGTAGCTCGGTCTTGTCTAGGTAGGCTCCCTGTATTTGTTCCGGGATCGTCATGTATGTCACGGTTGGGGGCCATCTCTGCCTTGCGCCAATGCAATGACGAACGACAAACGCAGCTCATTGGCGGCGTTTCTTGTCTTGCACGTCGCCCAACCTTGTGGTTCCGTTCCCTCATTCCATCGAAACAGTTCCTCCCCCAATGTTAAGTCGCCCCAAACTGCCAAGATACCTGCGATTTCCTAAAGCGAACACAACAACAGAGAGTAACAAACGTAGATAGATTGCTTCATTGGCTCAAGTGCCACCGTTCAATCTGCTAATGCACAACCGATGCTGTGAGAGCGAGGGGTGGGAGTTTGTTTGGCCGTTGGGGGTGGTGTGGTGTGTGTGTGTGTTGTGATGGCTTTGGGAATGGGCCTTGAGTTCTTCACCCCGTCGCTTGCCGCTCCCGAAGACCTGGAACACGAATGTCTCAGATGGTCTCTTCTCTGTTGGGCTGTACGAGTACGTATGTACTCGTATACCTAGGTACCTACCTGGGTAGGTAATCCTATGGATTACTGCTTTCGATCTGCCCTGCCACTCCTCACAGCGTATGATTTCCCTGTTGGAACGCCGAACCCCATGGCAAGGATCGCCCGGTCTAAATCGGACACAGATCAGCCCTGGCTGGAATCATGCAGGGCATCCTTGGGCTGGGCTGCGAAATATGTAATCACTGCCCTGAAATTAATCAGCACGCTCAAAGCAAAAGCGACGCCCACATACGCGCCGAGCTATTACTAGTACCCTTGATTTCACTGCCAATCTACAGACTTGTACGGAAGCGATGAGTACTAGGTAATTATTCCAAGCGAGGCGTCAATGATGCCCAAAGGGTCACTTGCGAATTTCAGAGTACGACCATGGATGATATCAAAAACGTTCTTGACTCGCAGGTTACAGATTGGGCAACGTAGGCTACAAGCTCCAAGCTACTAGGGCATCCACTGGACGGGACAAGAGATTCCACTCCAGCGATAGCCGCAAGGTATTACTGCGTGTTTGTTGTACATGTAGTATTACTACCCGCGATATCAAGACGGAAGCGAGCGTCGACATCCAAGTCGAATGTCATTGGAGGGTTGGCGCCGGAGAGCAACAAGGCGAGAGCCAAGAACAGATACTACGTACAGAGCTACTACAAGCGAGCCGCGTCTCAGGCAGACAGATCAGACCAGACAGACGGCAGAGACACACAGACGCAAAACCACGGACGAAAGTGGGGACGCTTCTTCTTTTACGCAGGGACCTCGTCAACTCTTGCTTGCTTGGGTCAACACGGGTCCCCCATACCAAAGACACGAAAAAGCCCCAATAATGGAGACGCTTCTCTCTCTCTCTCCCCCAAAGTTCACAGGGTTCCAGAGAAAGCCAAAAAAAAAAAAAAAAAAAAAAAAAAAACCAAAAACGAAAAATCCCACGCCCCAAGGGCGGCACATCGAACGCGGGACGTGTGGGGATTTGCGGCCATGGGAAGCGAAAGGCGCAGCGCAGCGTCTCTCTTTGGGTCCGTGCTATTTTAGCAAGGGAGGGGGGAAGCTTTCGGGAGGTGCAAATGCTCGACGCGGTTTAGCTGGCCACAAAGGGCTCTCTGACCAAGCCTCGACAGGTAAGGCGCAGTAATAGGAAGAAAAGACAGAGAGAGATCCATACGGGAAGATTTGAACGAGACAAGAAGGGGAACGCGGGGGGGTTCGCGTGTGTGATTGGTCAGGCGAGCAAGAGGGGGATAGGGGCGTGGGAGCCAATCAGAAGCCCTTGCGCACCTTTAAAAAGAAACAAAAACCATCGGCTGTGCATGAAGGGGACGGCAAGAACGGTAGGCTAAGAGCCCCTTCCTAAGAGGTCACGTGACTATAGGGAAGGTTATTAAAAGGCCATGTAAAGGCCCTAGGGATCCAGTCTTTTACTTCTATACACACACTTACTAGCTAGTTAATTAATTAATTTTATTATATTAAGACCTCTTTTCTGCTAAAGACCCCTGCTTCTCCTTTATAGTAACTAAGACAGGGGGCTATTAGTATTTTATTATATTTAAAATAGTTTATTTATAATATGCCTGCATTTTATAAGTAGTAAAGAGTATAGCTATATAGCTAGTTAAAGCTAAATATTACTTATATCCTCCTAGTATATTAGCTTATATAACTTATTAAATTTACTTATTATTCTATTTATTCTTTTTAAGACCTATTTTTATTAAAATGCATAAAAGTAATACTTTTAGTATAAAAGCTATATTATATATATTACTATAAAAAAACCTTTTTAAATTACTATTAGGATTATAAGGTTCTAGAAGTCTAACTAAGCTAGGCTAACTATAATAATTACCCTTATCCTTTAAACTAGGCTTAAGAAGCTAAGCCCTTACTTATTAAAGAATAAGATTATAAATTACTATAGCTTTAGACCTAGCAGCTAGATTTATATCTGCCTTTACTATAAATATAAACCTGCTAAAAGAAATTATATAGTTATTATAAAATAAATTAAAAATTAAAAATTTTAGTTTTTTTACTTACTCCTTTATAAACTAAGACCTAGAACCTGATTTTAATATATAGTTTAATATATAAGACCTTTTAAACTTATTAAAGCCTAAAATAAAATACTACTTAAAGCTAGAAGAGGATAATAATTAGAATAATATAGGTAATATAAGAAATATTATAAGGTATATATATACTATAGCAGTAACCCTATTTAATAAATCCTACTTTATCTTTTACTAGCTAGATTACTTAAAAGCATCCTTAAATAATAGAAATCCTATCCCTCCTAATTATATAATTAAATATATTAATATAAACCTTATTAGCTTAGCAGCTAAATTTATAAATTTTATTAATTTCTTATAAGAAATTAGTAATAAAGCCTTAAAAAAGATAGCTATAATAAAAGACCTAAATATATTTTATAATATACTAAAAGACTAATTTCCTACTTTTATATATATACCTAACTTTAATATAAAACTTAATAGTTTATTAAAATAAAAGCTAGATAAGTTTTTAAAAGTATATTTAACTAAGGCCTATATAGCTCTTTATAAGGCTAGGGGTAAGGATTATTTTTTAATAGGCCCTTTACTAACCTAGGTAAAAGACTATTACTTAAAAGACTTTATTAAATAGATAGTTATAGGCCTAAAAGATAAGACTTTATAAAAGGAAGTAGTTAACTAGTTAGCTATATTTACTAAAAGTATAAAAGCTTTTATTATAGTAATTAATACTGCTAAAGCTATTATCTATATATAAAAAGACTTAGAAAAGGCTTAATTTAAAAAGGCTTATATAAAAGCCTATAAGTATATTATTTAAAAAAGGTTTAAAGAAGACCTTAATTATATCCTAGTAAAGGAATTTAGCTTTAATTTAGTAGCGCTATTTACTATTCTTTAAGGAGTAGTAAGCTATTTTATAAGCCTTACCTTAGGCTTTTTAATCCTACTTTATTATAGCTTTTAGCAGATTTTATAATAGCTAATATAAAACCTAATACAGCCTTTAACTTTAATATTAAAATTACTACTACTTTTATTACTAGCTTTTATTAAATATTATAGCTAAGGTAATAGTTAATATTATAGCAGTTAGTTATATAAATAGCCTAGCCTTATTTTAGTAAACTAGTTTAAGACCTTATATATAAAGCCTCTTACTTATTTTAAGAAAATACTATAGGCTAAAGGAAGCTTTAAATATATATACCTTAAGTTATTCTTTAAATAGGATATACTATAAAACCTCCTGCCTTATATAGATTTTAAGAATATATATATTAATAAATAGCTTTTTATACTATTAAGTAAGCTAGTTTATTTTATATATAAATAGGCAGGATATTATTTTAGCTACTGCTCTGCCCTTTTAAATTAATAATTATAAGTATAAGAAAAGGCATACTTTAAATTTATAACCTATTATAACTTTAAAAAGTCTATATTTAGCTTAAAAGGAACTGCTATTAATATGCATATAGCTTTTATATATTTTAAGGAGTATAATAAGTTAAACACTTTAGCTACTAAAAGCTAAGGTTAAACCTAGTAGAAGCCTACTGCAGGCCTAACTATAGCCTCCTGCCTAGTTATATTACACTATTTATAAAAATTTAAAGAGGTATTAGTAAATACATATTTAGCTTAAATAAGTATAAAGGAGGAGGCTGTCTTACTATTAAAAGCTATAGCCTAGTATTTATAAAAGATTTTAAAAAAGGATGCTATAGTAAACCTTTTAAAAATATTAAAAATAGCTATATTAACTGCTAGAATAAAGCCAGCCTTTAAGAAAAGAAAGGCATAAGAAGGACTAGTTATTATAAAAGATAATATAAATAAATATAATACTAAGTCTTAAACCTTTAAATAATAGCCCTTATTAAGTAAACCTAAAAAAAGTATTAAACTAGCCTAAATTATAAAAAGAGATAAAAAAGGCAACTTTAACTTTAAAGAACTAGTATTTAAATTTAAGGCAGAATTAACTTTACTAAAGCTATAGTAGCTTAGTCTTAAAAGCACCTGCTAATTTAATAAGCTATTTAAATATAAGTCCTTAAAAAAGACTTAAAAAAGAAAAGAAAAGATAATAGTAAAAGCCTAGTTAGCTATACTTAGCCTTAATATATATAATATTATACTATTAAGAAAAAGGGATTTTATACTAAAGTTATTTTAAGTAAATATTATATTTTAGTTAATCCTTTATAAAGTTAAGTACTAGTTATTAAAAGACCTAGTGTAAGTAGATTAAGGTTTAAAGGCTAGCTTTATTTTTAAAGACTTTATAGCTTATAATAAAATACTTATAATTAACCTATTTTTAGTAGGATTTACTAAATTAATTATATTTAATACTAATAAATATTATACTACTATAAATAAGTTTATAATACTAGACTTATAATATAAAGGCATTTAAAAAAAGGTATAGGCTATAATTAAGCCCTTACTAAATAGTAAATTAAAGGATATCCTATTACTATTAGAAATGCTATAGCTTTATAATATAAAAGCTGTATTTAATATTAAAAAGGGCATTTTATAAATTAGTATATAAGCTAATAAAAAAAAATAAAAGACTATATAAAGACCTATTTTATTATTATTAAATAAATAAAAAATTATACTTATACCTAGCACTTTTAAAGCAGCTAGGCACTATATAAAAATAAATAATAAATTTAAAAAGGATTCTAACTCTTTTTCTTTTATAAACTTAAAGGAATTAAAAGATAATAATAATAAGCAGGGAAACTAAGTTACTTACTTTAACCTTAGTATATTAATAAAAGGCTTAATAAAAGCTAAAAGAAAGAGATAAAAATAACTCTTAATACCCCTTTCTCTTATATATTAATAAACCTAGGATTAGCATTTACTAAATATATACCTAAACTAACTATTAATAAAAAGACTTATAAAGGATTTAAATAGGTATAAGTAGTTTATTTATATTATGCCTTATATAAATTAAAAATACTAAAAAATACTAGACTAGACTTTAATCTATTTTTATTAAATATTAAGGAGAAAGACCTAAACCTAAAACTTTATAAATTACTAAGATTAAATATAAAAAACTAGCCTAGTCTTATAAATTTTAATAGGTTTTATAAGGTTCCTTTTCCTATACCTTAATAAGTGTTAAAGAGGATAACTAACTTTAATATAAACTAGAAGATTATAAATTAATAGTTTAAATAGTTTAGGATAAAAATAGATCTTAAAATGCCTAATAGTATAAAGGAGGAGGTAGTATAAATATTCTAAATATACTAAGACTTAAAAGGGAAAACTATTATTAATATCCCTCTTATAGATTTATTTACTTATAAGCCTAGATTTAAGGAAGGAGTTAAGCTATAGTAAGGTTTATTAAAAAAATAGTAAAGCAAGCTTAAAAGATATTAGCTAAATTGCCTTATTTAAAAGGGAATTAAGGGTAGATAATTTAAGTATATATATATAGCTAATAGTAAGTTATTTTTATAAAGTGCAGAACCTATACTAATTATAAAAGCAAGGTATAAGAATAACCTATAAGCTAAAAAGAGATTAATAATTAACTACTTTTATATAATAAAAGATTTATTAATAATATATATTCCTTTATTAACTAACCTATATAATAAGCTAGTAGATTTAAAAGTAGAATTATATTATAAGTTTAACCTTAAATATGCTTACTAGTTTATTTTAGTAAATAAGACCTTTAAATATATATTAGCTTTTAATACTTTAGGCTTCTTATAGCTTTAGTTAACTTATATACTATAAGATATATAAATAGCTATATTTTTATAAACTAAGGGCACTAGACTTAGGCTAAAAGCTATTTCTGCACTATACCTTAAGCTATTACTATTATATATAAAAGATTTAAATACTATAGCTCTTATTAATCCTTATATAAATAACTTATTTAGTAAATTTAAGGACTTTAAAATAAAGAAGTGGCTGTTTATTAAAAATCACTTATTACCTAGACTCTTATAGGCTTTATAAAAACTTAGCTTTAAAAAAGTAAAAATTAATATAAAAAAGATAGTTATTATAAAATAAGTTTATAAAGTAAGTAGTAAAATAATTATTATACTTAAAAGAGTAGATAAGCTAAGGAACTTCCCTATCCTTTTAAATTAAATAAGAGTCTATAGCTTTATAAAAGTATTAGGACTATATTAATAATAAATACCTAACTACTTAAAAATTATAAGGCTTTTAAACTAACTTATTAAAAATATCTTATAAAGATAAGGCTTAGTAAAAGCTGCTGCTTTTTTAATTTTAAAGGAAAAAGGCATTATAGTAGTAAAATAAAATAAATATTAATTTAACTTACTAGCTTTATTATACTTAAATACTAGTAGGTATAGCACTAAATATATAGTCTTTTAAAAATAAGGTAATATAAAGTTTACTATTTTATATAACTCCTTTCTATTTATAAAGACTTAAAGGAATTATAATATATATAAAAAAGAGCTATATATAATTATTAAGTTTAATTAAAAATATAATTACTTTTTTAAGGCTAGGGACCTTTTTATAATTTATACTAATTATAAGCTATTAATATAGTTTATAAAATTAAGTAATTATAAAGGAATTTATATTAAATAAGTAAGTAAATTAAGGCTCTTAAATATATATATTAAATATATTAAAAAGAAGAGGAATTAAGCTGCAGATGCCTTATTAAAAATAATCTTTTTATTAAATAACTGCTTAAATACTACTATACTAGACTTTATAAAAGCAGTTAATAAAAAAGGTTAATAAGTATAAAAAAATAAAAAGAATAGCTATAAAAAGCTATTAAAGGAATTTCTAATACTATTAGTTTTATAAGTTCTTTTAAAACTATTAAATAGTTATATAACTTCTCTTAAAGCTGCTTAATAATAAATAGATAATAAGAAAGCTTAAGCTCCTTTCTTTACTTTAAAAATAATAACTATATCTGCCTTAGCCTTTTACTTAAAAATAGCTAGTACTAAATATATAAATAGCCTTATAATAAACTAGGCAGTAAAGGAATAGTACTTAAAAGTAGTAGACTTTTTAAAGTATAGTTTAAGTAACTTTATAAGTTAATATAATATTAAATATATTAATAAAAAGTCTAAGAACTATTTATTATTTTTAAGCTAACTGTAGTACTATAGTAAAGCTAAATAGCTTAAATACTTAACTAAGTTTAAAGTGGCTTAAGCCTTAAAGAAGGCTTATAATAAAGCTAGACACTTTAAACTAAACACTACTTAAAAAATACTAGCTAAAGATATATAGTAGCTTATAATACTAAAAGATATTATAAATTATATTATAAAGTATATAATATATACTAAATATACTTTTAATAATTTAAAAGCTCTTAACCTTTTAGTATATATTAACTAGCTATTTTAAGTTATAAGAATTAACTATATAAAACTATTCCTTTAAAGTAGTTTTAAATATTTATACTTATTAGTTATTATAAATTACTTTTTATAATATATATAGATTATTTTATATTAAACTACTTATATTATAAAGGCTATAAATAAGATAGTATTATAGCTAAAATAAATAACAGTTAGCCCTCTAGCTTTTTACTTAAACCTAGGATTAGTATTTACTTTTATAAAATTTAAAAAAGGGATATTTTAAAAATAAATACTAGTTATTAATATACTATTTAAGTTTTATAAAAGTATAAAAATAATAAAAGTTATAAATAAGATTACTTAAATTATAATAAAGAAGTTAAGAGCTATATATAAGTCTTAAAATAAAAGATTAAATAATATAGCTAAAGCTATAAATAACTAACTTATTAAGATATTAAGATACTCCCCTTATAAAATTATATTTAGCTTAAAACTTTAAGGACTACTATTAAATAAAGGATCCTCTTAAAGCTTAACTGCTTTACAGGCTGCTTTAATAAATTAGAATATAATTCTTAAAGAATAGGAATATATTAACTTAGTAATAAGATATTTAGCTTAATTTACTAAGATTTAAAAAAAAGTAAAAAAAGCTAATTAAGCTAAAGCTATTAAAGTAAGCTATTACTTAAGAGATTATAAAGATTATAAGGAAGGAGACCTTATAATATTAATATAAAAGGGAAAGCCTGCTAAGTTAAAAAGCTGCTAAAGAGGACTATTTAAAGTAAAAGCTAAAAAAGGCTAAAGCTTTTATACCTTATATAATATAAATAGGTTTAAAATATAAAAAGCTAATATACTAGAATTTTATAAAAATATATTAAAAATATTTAAATTAAGGACTAGATATTTAAAGACTAAATAGGATAAGCTAGTAAGCCTAAGGCAAGTATTAAAGAACCTTTATAAATAAGGCAGGAGATAAGGTAATATAGTAAAAGGAGGTAGACCTTGCTTAAACTAATAGTAATATAGGGGATAACTACTAGAAAAGTGTTAAAATTATAAAGGAGCTGCATGCAGGCTTACTTAAGAAACTTAGCCTATATAAACTATAAGGTAGGAGACCTTATACTTATACTTTTAGACTTCCTTTTCCCTTATATATAATTTTATTTATTTTTTACTTTAATTACTTCTTTTTTTTTTTATACTAATCTTTATTTTTATTTTACTTTTTATTTACTTATTAAAAATATATATTCTTATTTTAAAATTGCTTTTTAAGGACTTCTAGTTCTTACTTTTATATATTTATAACTTATATAAATATTATATATTATACTACTTACTACTTAATTACTAATACTTACTATTTATATTTAGAAATTATAGCTTTTATAGCTAATATTAAGAAAGTATAAGATAAATAAAAAGGGCTATAACTAATTTAAGCCTAAAGAAGTAGAAAAACTTACTTAAAGGTAAAAGTAAGAAAATACTAAATAGGAATTTTAAGAAATATAGCTAATATAAAAACTAGTAAAGAACTTATAATTAAATATTAAGTCTTTACTAAAAGGTGCTTAATAATAAATAAGGGGCATTTACTAAATAAAAAACTAACTAGCTAATAAAAGATATTATAATTAAAAGTTAATCCTAAAACCTAAGATTTTAAATATTATATTAAAGCTATATATCTTAAATATAGTTCCTTAATATATAGGCTAGTATTTACTTATAAACCTAAAGGTAAAAGTAATAGTAATAGCAGTAGCCTTTTTTTAAAAGGTTTTAACTTAAAATAGTATTTAAAATAATAAAAGTGTAAACTTTACTTTATTTTATATATATTAGTTATATCTACTAGTAATAACTTAATAATTTAATAAGCCCTAGCTAGTAATACTTTAAAAAATATCCTTAAAATGCAGTATTTATAAGTATACTTATAAAAGGCAGTAACTATTATAAATAATCTAGTAATAAAAGGTCTTTTAAAACTATTAATTATAAAAGACTTATTAATCCTAGATATAATAATATTAATTAAAAAGTAAATAAAGCCTTTTAAATTTATATATAAGGCTTTACTATTTGTTTTAATAAAATATTTTAATAAACTCTTAAATATACTAAAAGTCTTTATATATAAAATAAAGTATAAAGTGCTTTTACTTAAAAACCTTATCTTAGTAATTTAGCTTTAAGTAAATATTATAGCTTTACTAAATAAGATAAATAAGCCTTATATAAAATATATATAAAATAAGGAAAAAGATAGTAAAAGATAAAAAAAGAAAAGATTATATAAAAAAAAAAATTAGTTAAAAAAATATAAAATAAATAAAACTAAGAATAATATCCTTAATATAATATTATAAGAAATATTACTTTACTTTAACTACTAGCTTAAGTAAATAAAGTAAATACAGCTAGTAAAATATATTTACCTTTTTAAATAAATTTATAAAGCCTTAAACCTTAACTTTAAAAAGCTTAAGTTAAACTTTAAGGGGGAGAGCTTACTAATAAAGGAATTTATAATAATAGCATTATTAATATAAGTTAAAATATGCCTTTTATTAGCTATATAAGCTACTGTAAATAATATAATAGTTTATATAAGGGTGCTGCTAACCCTTTTTTAAATCCTTAAAATAAGCCTACTTAAAATAAATAAACTGCCTATATATTTATATATTATAAATATAAAAATTACTTTAGTAAGCCTAAAAGAGATTTTATTAATAAGACTACCTTTATATAAGTAACCTTATACTTTAGTTAAATATCTTATTATAAAAGTGTTTTAGCTAGTTTATAAGTAAAGATTATTAGCAGTATCCTTTAAAAATTATAAAATAAAAATAAAGAAAGTAGTAAAAGCTATATAAAAGTTATAAAATTTTATAAGAAAAGATAAGACTATATTTACCCTTATTACTATTAACCTTATAACTACTATACCTATTCTACTAAAGCTACTTTTTATAAACCTTATTTATATTATAATAAAACTAAATAATAAAATAAAAGTAAATAAAAAGATAAAGGTAAATAAAGAAAAAAACTAGAATATAAAAAATAACTTCTTACTAAATACTTTTAAGTATATTTTACTAGTATTAATATAGCACCCTTTAATTTATTAAAAGTAAATTAATAAAATAAAAATATATTATAACTTTCTAATTTTATAATATATTTAGCCTATACTTAAATACACTTTAAAAGTAGCTAATAATAAAATACTAATATTATAAAGTATAACTATTTTACTAATTATTTATAAAAAAGACTTAATCTCTTTATTATAAACTAAATTATTTAATTTACTAATCCTTATCCTTATAATTTCTATATATAAAATAAAGTTTAAAACCCTAATTAAGGACTAGCTAAGGATAAGTTTAAAAAAATATATAGTCTAGTATTATAAATAATTTATATTAAGGATAAGATATAAAGAATCCCTAGATTACCTAAAAGCTATAGTAAAGGATTATATAAAAAGAGAATAAAAAGATGCTAACTATATAGTATGCCTTATAAAAAAGCTAGCTAAAGGAATTTATCCTAAGCCTTAAAACTGCTTACTAAAACTCCTTATTACCTTAAAATATATAATAAGAATAAAGGACACTAAGGTTAAGGGAAGCCACTATTTATAAAAGACTTAATATATGCCTTATATTTACTTTAAGAATAAGGCTATAGCCTTTTTTATTTATTATTTAATAAAATCACTATATAAGTATAAAGGATTATTAAGCATTTACTAGTCTTTTATAATCTAGGAGATAATCTATATTATAAGGGCTATACTTTAGCGCTTTATAAAGTTACTTAATAACCCTCTGGCTTAATAAATTAGTTAAACTACCTTAAGGGGAGTAAGGCTAATAGAGATTCTAAATATAAGCCTAGGGGATGCTAAAGATTAACTAAAGGATAGAAGATTAGTAATTTATTTTAGAACCTTTATTTTATAATAGAAGATGTCTAGGGGCTGCATTTTTCCTTTTCCCTTGTGTATAAAGGGGATGGCAAGAACGGTAGGCTAAGAGCCCCTTCCCAAGAGGTTATATAACTATAGGGAAGGTTATTAAAAGGCCACATAAAGGCCCTAGGGATCTAGTCTTTTACTTCCACACACACACTCACTAGCTAGTCAATTAATCAATTTTGTTGCGTCAAGACCTCTTTTCCGCTGAAGACCCCTGCTTCTCCTTTATGGCTGGGAGGTACGTATCTAGGTACGTAGCTTGGGAGACCAAAGACAAGGCAGGAAGGGGAGGGGTACAGCAGACTGGAACTCGGGCATCTCCCGAGCGCAGTTTGGAGCTTAAATGGCTGTCGGGCACGGGACGAGAGTTCTTAGTCAGCGGGCTGGGGGTGGGGTTCGAGACTTCAAGTTTATTCCCGGGCCGGGGCTAGTCGCGGTACGTACCTACTGCTAGTACTCGTCCTAGTATCACGAGAGGTTTGCGCGGGTCTGTGCGGTCTGTGTCCGTGCCGCCTGGGCGGGATTGATTGATGGGCCTTTGGGAACAAAAGCTTGTGGCCTTTCTGGCAAGGCGATCAATCACCGTCGTGCGGGCTTTTGCGCACAAATCGCAAGCGGGTTACCGCCAGCGCGGCTCGTAGCCTTCTTCCTTGGGCTGGGGGGAGGGGGCTATCGGGAAGTCAGACGGAATCTGAGCGATGAGGGGTTTGACTTTTCTGGGACGTCTTTCTCACCACAAAACGCCAAATCTGTCTTGTGAGGGCATCGCCAAATCAGCCAAAAGGCCACGGCACTCGCAACAGTGGCAAGTCGGGAGTCGGGAATAAGGCTGTCGCTGTTGCTCCCCGATAAGGCCCCCCCCCCTCCTCCTCCTTGTGGAACCGCCATGGACGATCCAAAAAGCTCCAGAGAGTTTCTTGACTCAGGACTGTTCGCGGGCTGGATACCCATGGAGAACTGCGTTGCTGGACTCCGGCGTTCTCCAGCTCCGTTTACACGTACGCCGGCAACCTCCTGATTCTGCTTGGGGAAATGCCACGTCCAGCCAGGCACGATGTTGCTGCAGTACCCGGTAATCGCCGTACACTGTAACTTGCCCTGCCACCGATGTTACAGCGGTCGACATAGCTCGGCGACTGAAGGGGGGGTTTTGACGATCCAGGGCTTCGGTGACATGCGGTGTTGAGACCGGATGGGACCTTGTCACACGCCGTCTGGAGCATCGTCAGCGGGAAGAGTCCGCGAGATGATTGAAACCCCAAGTGCTAGTAATTGAATAGGAGACGGGCCAAAGGGGCCCAGCAGTAGTGCGTTGCAAAAAGTCACAATCGTACGACCTTGTTTGTAGGGCGTCGATGCGGATAGTTTCACCTTTCTTGACCTTGAGTTCCTTTTTCCCCCTTGTGTGCTGCCAAGCATGACAACAGAGGTTCATGACACGCCGTCGTCCGTAAATAGATTCCATGTCCCCAATATGGCCCAGGCATGGGCATGGTGAAGCAAGCAAAGTCCCCCCCTCCCCAAAAATTGTCCACACCCCCTACCCAGCAATTGATGAGAATCTTGAAAGGTGTGTCGCCGGGATCGGAAATCCGCAAGCTGGGAAGCCAGAAACTGGCAAAGCTAGGCCAAGAAAGCCTGTAGTTGAGCAGCTGGAATTCACCCCTTGCAGTTGAGGCTTTCTTCTTCGCATGCAATGTGACATGGTACGTCTACCTACTAGTCAGGGCAGAAACAAAAAAAAGTGCATGTCAGTAGATTTGGAAGCGCAGATTAATCAAGGCATAAACTCGCAACCCTGCATCATGAATCAGGGAAACAATCATTCATGGGACGATGGAAAAAAGAAAAGCCACATGGCAAGGGGAGACTTTGCCGGGATTCGACTTCCGAACAGACGACATACCGGAAACAGAAACCAAGAAACAGGGCCCCTGCCAAAAAGGCAAAAGGAAAAACAAACGTCCACAATCAAACCGCCAGAATCTCCATCAAGTCAAACATGGGGTCAGAAACATCCATACTAGGTACGAGTACTATCAAATCTTCCCACATTGGAGCAGCCCCACCCGGCTGTCGCTGACCATGGCGATTGGCGGCCGTGAGCGGGCCTCCATGCCGCTGTGGAGTCGACGAAGATCCGACGCTGCGCTGCCAGCGATGCCGCCTATCAGTGTTAGAGAAGGGCCATTACGTCAGCAGGGCGAGGGCTGCCGAGATCCACCGCAGTCGGCGCAAGATTCGTCCGGCGCACAATTTCATGCCGCCGGATGGCCGCCCATGCCGCAAGGGGGTGGCTCTTTCTCTTGTGGCTTGCTTTGTTGTCCCTGCGCGGTAGCTGCTTGGTGGTGGATGCCCCGTAGGGGGACCTGGAGGGGACTTGTGCCGCGAGGCTTTCACCTGGGCTGAATACATCATTGATACCAGCTCGTACTGCTTGTCTGTAGTGGTTCAATGGCAGCCTTGGGGCTGTTCTGTAGCCAGCACTTATCGTGGCTACCTTATCTATCGTGTTGCAATTGCGCGTCTACAATACCTACATACGTACGTGGCAATAGGGATAGATGGCATACGAAGTAGTAATACAGTATTACCTCTTATCTCTCATGCGTTTCCTGATTCCTGCTTCTCCTCGGGTTGATTCCTCGAATCTTTCCGACAAGCCCTGTCTATCCTTCTGTCGTTCATCCTCGTACCCATGCCAAAACCGATGATTGGCATATCGTACATGTAGTAGTAGTAGTAGTAGTACTATAATATTTCTCCAGCTTGGCAATCTTTCATCTTACACGGAAAAATATCTAGCCCCAGCCAGCCCTGCAATTCCTCGTCTTCGTCTTCGTCTACGAGTACGTCTGCATGTTACGAGATGGCGACGGCGCCTCGTCGTCGACCTTTGCGTCACACTAGGCCGTCCAGGAAATTGCACACGCCCATAGCCTTGTAGAACTTTGTGTGTGTGTTCTTTGTTACTACTAGCCACGAGCATCTCCCATTTGCATCTCCATCCCCATTCTCGCCTCGCCTCAAGGGGTCCCAGTCGTACGGATCCAGTCCACCGGGAGTGGATCGTCCCAAGATGCCGGTTATCCGCCGGACAAGAACCAAGAGATGTGTTTATTTTCTCTCTGTCTCCTTTCCCTGGTCCAAGCTCCTTTTACATTTGAGGAAGTTGTAGACAGGAATGTGCGCTTAACACACCTTCGCAAGCCTCGTGCTACTCGTCACATGTATGTACCTACCTTAGCTGTGGCCGCTCGAGGCGTGGCTTGCCCAATGCGGCAATGCTTGAGAAATCCGGCGGGCTGGTTAAGTAAGGTAGGGTTTGATGTGCGCCGCCTTGGTCTAGGACGGCCCTGTCCTGTCATCAAACCTGGAAGCATGTTGCTATGAAATCTGGGCAAATTCGAGTAGTATCACACTGAGGCATCTCGTTGAAGAAGGAGATCACACGGCATGCGCGAAAGTATTAAAAAAACAAGGTGAGGAAGATGGGAGGAATATCCAAAGGCGTCTCCGCCGTGACCCCGATTGCACTGCAACCTCATCAGAAACCGACAGCCCCCAGCTCCCTTGCCAATCTCTCTCTATACGAAATTCTACTTTGGGCCAAAAAAAAAAAAAACGATCCAACAAGGCTCAAACCTTTTGCCCATCGATCTCATCGTTCCCTTCTGTCGGTATCCGTACCAACTTTTACCCTTACATAGTACACCCTTTCTCTCCTCCACCCGCTGCGTCCTCTTGATTGCCTCGTAACCGCGCCTGCGGGCGCATTGCAAATCATGCTCCTCAAAAGGCGGGGTCCTGTGGCAAGAGAGGTAGTAAAAGGGCGATGCCAGTGATACGGTTCTCACGCTGTCGAGATGACAATTGTCCAAGCTCCCTCTCTCTCAGTCCTCTGATGAAACCTTCTTTTTCCCGTAGGCAATGTCGTGATGCCCCCGTAATCAGGATCATGGCTCGACGATCCCCCTCTTCCAAATCAAATCTTAAAACCAAACCGCCCCCCCCCCCCCTCCTCCTCCTCCTCCAAACAAGCCGCCGCGTCCTTGGTCTTGGGGGGAGGGTTCATCCTTGCACCTGGGAAGCCTCCGCGGAACCAGGTTTTTGGGCTCTTGGGGGCGCCTGATCAGCGGGTGACAAGCCCCTGTGATTCCATCATAGATTTGGATTTGGCGCTTGATTTGCAATTTGCGTTTAATACACAGAGAGAGATATACGAACAAGAAGAAGAAGACCAACCACAAGGCGCCGCTTAGACGCGTCTCTTTTTCATCACATCACCCGTTTTCCCTTTTTCGCCCTTGGCCAACCCAACTCTAAAACAGCGTGTATATTGAGCAGTACCTCGTCCAATGTAGTAGACATGTTGGACCCAAAGGGCGGCAGTGCAGCATCCGGTCTTTGGTGGCTTGTCGAGGCGTGTCCCCGGTAAACACGTGTGTCTGTAGAAAAGAAACACGCCAGCCCTTCCGAACCTGCGGCGGCGCCCAACGAACGGCAGGGCGGCACTTTTGGGCAAATCTCTCCAATCTCCAATCTCCTACTAAAGTAGTATGTACGGCTTTTTATCTGTCCATTTTCTTTTGCTTCCATGTCTTTACCCCGTACGGAGCCTTCTCTCAATATTGGTGCGTGTTAGTCCGGTGCCCCGTAAACTCCGAACCGGGGGGAAGCCTGAACATGTGTGAGCCGCATTCTAAGGGAAGAGAGGGGGGGAGCGGTCCCCAGTCATTGCAATTTCAAATAACTTGTGTGATTCAACCAGCCGAAAAAAACAAAACAGCATTAGAGTCGGAAATCTAAAATCGCTTCGGCGTCACTTTTGTTCACCGTTCCTTCTTGGGTAATCCATCTCATCGGGAATATCTTGTTCGTCTTGTTTTACCCCGATGACCCTGCAATGTGCCCTTTTTCCCCTTGTGAGCTTTATTTAGACTCAGGAGAAGAAAAAAAAAAGAGAAGGGAATGGGGGCCGCCAGCACAAAAGGGATTTCACCCAACACATGCAGCAATCTGCAATGCAATCCCGATTGTTATGGCCGCTTGCGGTAAGAAAGAGGCAGCTGAGAGTTCTCACACGGCGGAGGCCTGTCTCGTAGGGCGAACCAGATCCAAGGGATAAGATTTGTTCTCCCCCCCTCCCCCCTCCCCTTACCCCGTTGACGACACAAGAAGCACGAGAACCAACCGGGCTTTTGCCTATCCACAGCGTTGGGATAGTAGGGCTGAGAGGGAGGCTCGGCAGAACGTTGACATGTGGCAGATGGCGTCCCGACGGCTAGGGAAGACGACCCATTGGCTTGGGGGGGGAGTTAAACCCCCCCCCCTCTCCACTCCCCTTGAGCTTTTTGAGTTGCTTGGGGGGGCGAGCATGACACAAAAGGTCACTGGTGATCTAGAACCCTGGTTGAGGCAAGGGACAGGCCGCCGCTACACTTACTCGGTGATGATGTGTGTGCAGAGTGTAGGTAGGTACTTCTTGTACACCTGTGAGCCAAATGTACTGGAACATGTATTTATCCACGCATTCGCTTGCGGGGTGAGGTACGGTGTACGCAGTACGTGTAATTCGTACACAGGCGCCGTTTCTTCCCCCCCTTGCCGTCTCTCTCTCCTCTCTTTCTCCCCTTCTCACCTCGACCTTTTGCTTTTGCGACGGCCAATTTCGTCCCGGGGCCGGGATCTCTTGTATGCTTTCGGGACGCCGCGGGATGACCAACAGCCTGAATCTCTCTCTGCTCACTCATGGCACGGCACGGCATACCTTTTAGCTATGAGAGTACCTAGGTAGGAAACCAGAGGAGCAAGACAGAGGGGGGAGAGTGATAATACCTCGTCAAAAGTATTACAGCAGAGATCCGTTATTCCGAAAAGGTTATTGTTGATGAACGACGGTGCTGATGATGGGCGGGCTATTGGGCCTAAGGGAACACGAGGCCCCTTGCTGCTTGCAGATGGCATCGATTGTCGCAGGCAATAACCCCTCTCAAGAGCCATTTTGCCATTGGCTTTTCTTTTCTTTGTTCTCTTTCGTTTGTCCTCATAGGCATTATGCTTTCTGGAGGCAAAAACCACACAAGAAACTCAAAAGAAAAAACGAATATCATTTCCTCATTCTTTTCCCGCCCCTGCGGAGCCGCATTCCGATTGCTCAAAGCTCCCGTCTTTTGGTGGGTTTTGGTGTTTTTTCTACTTGCTTTTTGGGGGGGAGGGGCCCCCCCTCTCCCATCCCGCTTGTTGGCGCAACTTTCAACAAATCCCGTAGGGCTCTCTTGTGCTTGTTGATCTTCCTTTTCAATATGCGCTTCTCGCTGGCAGATGCTAAGGTAACTCTGGTGCTTCGCTAGGTACTCCGTAGCTGTCGTATCAGATGCCGGTTGGGGGGAACGACTTGAATTGATTGACACTTGATGCCATCTCCCAGGGCCTTGCAGGGCCAGACCGGGGGAATTTTGGACGCCGGCGGACCCTACGGTTTCTTGGCCACCTCACTTACACCGGTCAACACCCCCTGCCTACCAAGGTATCTACGTTGTGGACTCTCAAGGTAAAATTTTAGGAGCTCTCCCTGTGCGTGTATCATGTGGGAGAGCACCTGACCTGCGCAGGCAGCAAGACTGTCTGTCTGATTTGGGGGGCCCCCCTAGGGACAGCAAGATGAGGGAGCTCCATACTCGTACATTCGCAACGCAAGAGACAAGCTGTGCGCATCGTACAACAAAGCAACACCGCGCCCTCTCTCCCGCGCGTCTCCCCTGATGTAATACGACTCGCCAACCAGGAAAGCAGACAGGAAGAGAAACCGGGGAAGAAACAAAAAAGGGTCTCTTGATAGCACACACGAGGTTGTTGGGGGAGATACATGACACCTGTGTACCACATGTGTCAGTTAGGTACCTATCCAGCAACGCGGGATCGGGTTAGACGGCGCGCATCTCGCATCCGAGACTTTGTAGCCAACAAAGGTGGACAGCAACAGAGAGCAAGACGCCAAGTTGATCCTCCCTCGGGCCAGCCTTGTAGGTAGTAATGATAAACGAGACAGAGACACCACGTTGTTGCACTGCCGCGAAACGCAAGCTGTTGTGGGTTGGGACGGCACGGTTTAGGTTGGGCGCTGACAGCTAAGTGCCATAGGGGAATCGCCATGTGCTGCAAATTGAAAGGGCCTCCCCTCCTCTTGGTGTGTGTGGACGAGGGGGCCAGAAGAAATGGGGATGTGATGGGTGTGAGGGAAGAAGGGCAACAAAGGGGGAGGGGGGGAGTCTCTCCATCGTTGGCAGGCAGGCAGAGAGATGCCAGAGATGTGCCATGTGTGTGTGATATGGCATGGCATGATTGCCGTAACCGCAAGCTTTAACCGCTACCTTGGTTAAAGAGTTTATGTACCATGTCTTCAAAACAACCTGGGAAAACACAAAGCGATGATGCTATACATAGATAGAAACCGTGGCTGGACCATTCAACCATCAGAAATGCCGCGGATGTCAGCAAACAAGCAAAAGCAAAAGCAAGCAAGCAGCAAGTAAAATAGCCGCGAAGCTTTTTGAGGGTGAAGCCTCCTCCCCCAGCCCCGGCAATGAGCTGTTGCCATTGAGTTATTCCCACCTCGCTTGCTTTTAGACTCGGCGGATTATGGAAGAAGCTAAAATAAAACAGCAAATCTCAAGGAGCAGTCTTGCTGCACACACGAGCGAGAGGGAGCTCTTGTTTCGTCCGCGCGTTAAAATCAGTCCTGGCGTGATCCTGAGTGAGGGAGTGTCTTTTGTTTTGCTTCGGCGCTTGTCCGCGGCTCTTTTTTCTCTGAGGTGATGTGAGGTGAGGGGGGGCGTGTGAGAGCAGACGGGAATGGATGAGACAAGAGAGCCACCACCACAAGGTGAGAGGAGAGAGATGAGGACAGGGCCAACGGGATGCGCGCTGTTCCCAATTTCGACAGTGTACTAAAGGCCTTAGTGCCGCTGGGGCATACCAGGAATAGGTAGTAGTAGTAGTAGAAGCATGAGAAGCAGAATGGTTTGGAGTATCTATCCAAGGTGCTTTTTGGTAGGAGGGGTATTTTGATAATGACCCCAAGTTCAAAGCCTACCTACCTATGTACCTGGTATGGAGCAGATTGATGGGGAACAAGAGGGCTTGGAGAAGGGGACAGGTCGCATCTCTGCTGTGCCGAACAAGGTGTCCAATCACAGCGGTGTCAACCCCCATGTCGACAGAGACAAGATGGGACATGGGGGGGTTAGCAAAGCCATGGATGGGTCAAAAAGCGTGGATTTGATAATGAGCGTCATGGGCGGCCAAAAATAGCTGCCATTACACAAGCACGTTGAGGCCACGAGTTAGGCTGAATTCAACCTCCTTTGGTGGCGCCGCCAGTTTCTCCTTCTGCTGTGCGAAAGCGAACGAGAGGAGGAGGAGGAGTAGGAGGAAAGGGTAATTGGGGGTCTGTAAGACACACACACAGAGAGAGGTAAAGAGTGTAAAGAAAGGGACACCGCCTGCCGGCAGAGCGAGTCTCCGGTGAAGGCTGAGCCAACCAGCCCTCCCGATCCCATGGAAGCTTTTTTTTTTTTGCTGGATGTTCTTTTTTGGCTTGGATCCAGGGAGCGGTTCGAGATGGCTACACACGCCCCCCCTCCCTTCCATCTCAGTGGTTCATAGGGTGAGAGTGAAGCTCTCTTGTTACTTTGCTGGCTGTCGCTTGCTATAGACGGCTTGTAGTCTGGGATCGCCTGCCTATTTTCAGACCAAATCAGGCGAACGATCAAGACGATAGATAGGGAGAGAGAGTCATGAACATGGGGGGCGGAGAGGAGGGGGAACGGGAAAAGGCAATGATTTGAGATTTTGGGGTAAAGCGGGCAGTGCCACCAAGAGCACACTGTACCGTACGATCGTGCTCCCTCTCACCCATCTTTGGTGTCTTTCTTCTTCCTACTTGTCTCATCCTCGAGTCTTGCTCACCTCCCGCCTCAGGCGACAGCCGGGGTGTGGAGTTGGGACGCTTTGCTACTAGTAATACTACGAGGTAGTACATACAGTATTACAGTGAATCTCTACAGCATGTAATAGAGTGGTTTCCCAAGCCCTACGAGGCTATCCTGCCCTGCCCTGTGCCCACACCAACTTTTGCTTCCGCTCGCCGTTGACGTTCTGGCCACGCTTCGCCTGTCATGAGCCGCGCCATGGCTTGGCCGTCCGCGCGCTCTCATTTGACGTCGGCCGTTGTCTCGGGATGAAGGAGACGCCACGCCGCCAAGGGGGCGTTATCCCTTTGGCTTCGTTGATGACATTGTGCAGCTGCCTACTACTTGTACATACACGCTCTACTAGTATAGTATTTGCCCATATTCGGTATTTCAGTTCTACCTACTAGTAGTAGTTGCCATCGTCGAGAGAAAAACAACCAAAAAAAAGAAGAAAAAAGTACCTTGGCGCCGTGGTTGCTGATGCCGCTTTGTACCTTTTCGGACATTTTGTCTTGTGGTCTTCCTTCGTAGCGATATCCGCTGCCCATCAAAGAACCACGCAAAACGCACGCCCGTTTTTTCTTCTTCTTCTTCTTTTCTCCACGTTTGGTCTCCCTCCCTCTCTTTTCGTTTCCTAATGCCGCAAGCCCTAAGAAGTTACGTCCGTCCGGTACCTATGATTATCGTGGACAGCGAAGAAACCCCCCCAAGATGGAGGTGAGGAGCAGGGAGGGGGGGATTATCCCAGACTGTGATGTGCCGCTTGAGCCATTGGCCCTACGGGCGGAGACCGTCATATGAGCCCTACAGCGAAACGCCACCGCCTTACTGACCCCAAGCTCAAGGTACCGAGATACGCTTTTTTGACATCAAACGCGGGATCTTTTGTTGGGAGACTCGAGAAAGACAAAAAACCAAGTGCTGTTGCAAAGTCCCCTAGAGGCAAGTACCTTGATAGGGAGGGGGTTATAGTAGGTATTATAGGTACCTACTCAGTACAGTAGAAGTTGAGGAATGACAGGGTCCTTCCCAGGTCATCATCCCCAAATTGCCACAGCCAGCAGATCCGGCACGGCAAAAGTTGGCCGTTGCGATATCCATGGAGGCGCGGAGCAGACAAGTTCCGTCCGGTTCGGTGCTGGGGGCGATTGTGATGGGTGTGATTTGAGTTGATGGGAAATGATTGCGGAAACTTGGCTTTGTTCTGGTCTTCTTCTCGCACGGAGAAGCCAAAGTCATTCGATACGAAGCTCCTACACAGTTGTTGCTGGTAATCATTTACGCGACAATCCACCTAGGGGAGATGTCACACGGAAAAAATGCATGATACAGAGAAAAAATCAAAAATTAAATGATTGTCTTGGTGCTCTGCCTTGGTGAACAAAAGACCCACGATGCAGGCAGAAACCGAGCAAGACTCGTGCTGTCGCTGTTTTGGGAGCTGTGTCGAGTCATGGGCAACGAACGTCTGGGCGGAGACGCTGTGTGCGTGCACCGACAGGGACCAAAAGATTGGAAGGGGGCCGCATCGGAGCCACGACGCGCCCTCCCCTTCCCCCCCCAGTTGGCCGATTCGGACAGCATGGAGAGCCCCAATCCTGTTGACTCGGGATGAGGATTATTATTACTAGCGGACAGAGCTGGGGGAGCTGCAACACTCCGAGGCGGCGACAAGACGGCAGGCCAGGCAGACAAACGAGAGATCCCATGCAGAAGAAGGTACAGTACTACAGACACTTGGACTGTAGATACATAGGCGCAGAGCACACGTACAATGTACATACAGGCGGGATGCATAGCAGCAGCAGCAGCAGCAGCAGCAACGGGGTCTACAGCGGAGTAGACTCGGACAAAGTGAGGTCGAAATGGAGCACAGTATCCCGATGGCACCGGTCTGCTTGCCGATGTTACCGATATCCGGTTGAACGCCTAAAGCCAGAGGCAAGACGGTTTGAGGCCCAAGAGCAACTCGAACCGGCGCCGGTTGGCTATTCGCCTTTGCGTGCGGAGGCGCTACATCAAATGACCCATGCACCCTGGTCTGACATGACCCATGGTCCCGAATTTGGTGTAAATAAAAAGTTCAAGTGACCCATGCTCTTTACATAGTGATTGGTTAAAACCGTCTTTTTATAGAGCATGGGTCATCCCAGGTTTTTTATTAATGCATTCTTAATGCATTATTATTACATTTATAAGGATTAGCAGCTAAGGTTAATAGTTATTTATTAAAGTTAATAATAAATAGTTAAAATTAATAGTTTATTTAGATTTATTATAGTATATTATAGAGAAATTTATTATAAGAAGTTAATGCATTAATAAAGCATTCTATTTTACATATAAAAGCTGACCTGACCCATGGGCTCACTTTTTACAGTTTTAATTGGTTGTAGACCTCTTATAGTGGAGCATGGGTCATGTCAGACCAGGGTGCATGGGTCATATGAGGTAGCACCTCTTGCGTGCGTGCGTGCGTGCGTGCGACAGCGGGCTGGCCATTGAAACGCAAATCAATTATCCCGAGCCCAGCAGCAGGAAAAGGGAACACCCAAGCAAAAGGCGCAGGATAGGAGCGGCCATTTTCTCCCCCTTCGCTCGGGTATCCGGTCGGAGGAAGACTGCTGGCAAAAGGTCCGCCCAAGCACCAACCTACATACTACTACTACTACTCGCATCGGTACATACATACGAATTTGGGATCAAAGGGTGGCGGCATGCCCTTCCTCCCAAAGGCGGCATTGGCCAATGCGAGGCGCGGCATGGCCAGATGCGATTTCGTCCGAGATCCTTCTACACAGTCACCAATGCACCGCAGGAATGGGCGGGTGCCTTAGCCGTGGATGTGTTCCATGTTCCTTTCTGGGCGCAATGTTTCGAATGCAACGTCTTCGACGTCTAGAAGGCCCGCGGCTAGGGGAGGGAGACAAGCAGATGATGGCTTGGGCCTAGCAGGCGCTGAGTAGCAGCGCTACTACACTGTAGGTCGCACTCAGGAGAAGGATGAGATTCAACGAGGTCGAGGCAGTTGTGTGACTGGTGTGGAAGTGTGTGTGTGTGTTAGACCAGTAGATTGGTTGGCTGGCGTTATTAGCAGGACCATGAGCACTGGTCCAAGCAAGCATACCTACACAGCACCGAATGGCAGCAGATCCCATGCCATGGCCTGTCAGCGCAGCCCTATGACGACGACGACGGCTCTCTGCGTCGGTCCCAGCCCACGTCTCGCAGACAACTGCCAGCGCTGGCTCTGCATCCCTAGTCCCTGCCACTTGTACCTTGCGTGCCGCAACCTAGCCAGACCGACAGTCCTGCCGTCGAATGCCAATGCCGCGAGTTGCAGCTTTCAACCAGCGCATCGTGCTTCTGGTATGTATGTATGTATGTATGGGCGGACCCGGCCCGGTCTCGTCTGTCTGGTGTTTCTGTCCCTCCTGGCGAGACCTGCCAGTTCCGAAGCGGCGTCCGTCCCATGGCCGTCTATTTCGAGGCGTGCGAAGCCGTCCGTCGTCAGCGGGTATTTGCCGGGCGTGAGGTGAGGGCGGAGAGACGAGCCCAAGTTGTGCCGGCGCACGGCCTGGAGCCTCCCCCGGCTGTCGCATCCTGCTAATCATCCAGAGCTCGGCACGCTCATCAGCACGACTGGGTAACTAACTGGAAGACGACACGAGTGGCAGTGGCCGCAAGGGATGAATGCTTGCCGGATGGGGCTCTGGATGCGCTGGAGTCGACGTGCCTGCGGAAAACCGGGCAAATTTGAGGCCAGCCCACGCCATGTGTAGCTACAATTAGAAAGGTATTGTGCTAGGCCCGGGTGGGCAAGCGTGAGGATGGGGGGGGGGACCCAGCACTGGCACTAAAGAAAGTACCGCCCGGGAGTCCCTGCCCTGTCTCTTGCTCTGCCTCTGCCTCTGCCCTCTGCCCTGTACCTTCTGGCAAGTGCAGTCCATCCCATGTCTACCGTCACGCCTCCCGAAAGGCGGCAGCGCCACCCCCCCGACACTCTGGGCCTCCCCCCCCGCTCTATCCGCTTCATCCCACCCGCACGCAGCCTGCAGAGCCTCCCACACCATCGCCTACGAGGTACCTTACGACTGCTGGCTGCTGGCGACACCCCCCCGGACCCCCTGGACGGGATACGCCAAGGTACACGAGCGCCCACAGCTTCCAGGGCACACTCCCCCCCAACAACCCCCCCTGCCGCAGCGCCCAGGCCTTGCAGACACAGCCAGATCCAGCCCAGGAGCGCGGCAGGGCCTCGTACCTCCGCTACGCCCACTCCCCCCCAAGGCACCGATCGGCCATGGATGCTCGAGGGGGACGGGATGGGCCCTGTCACGGCCTGCGCACGCCTCGAGCCTCACGCCTCACGCAAGCCTCCCCAAGCCCTTCACGCTTCCCTCCACGCTGCATGCCGCAGGCCGCAATGCCCGCACGCCCTGCGACTACTGCTCACACGCTCCCACAACTCGCGAGACTTCACAGCAACGCTAATTCCATAGCACAAGCCTTGCTGGGCTCCAAGGCCCCATGCAGCCCTGCAGCGTCCGTCCAGGGTCTCCAAAGAGACACACACACCACACACTCACGCTCTCGACCACCGATAAGTGAGGATCTAGTATTTAACTGGCGTCATCCTCCCATCTGCTCCCAGCCCGTCATGCCCATTCCGATCCAGCAACTGCTCAGACTCCCATCTGTCTATATAATACCAATCGACCTCATCTCCATCATCCCAATTTTCCACCCCATCTCTTCCCTTCAAGTCAACAACAACAACATCTAGACGAGACCCTCTTGCGACCTGGTCATCTCTTCTCTTTACAGACCATAGCACCAACAGAGACCGCCTCTTGCTTCAATTCATCGTCAACCCTCCCATCACAGCTTGGGTCGACGACGTCTATACAGCACATCAGCTCCAAACAACCGCCAAACAACCTCTCCCATCACCACAACCAGACACAATGGCCATGTACGCCATCTCACAACAGCACCCTTACGCCTACGCCGCAGTCCCGGCACCGGCCCCCCCTCCTCCCAGGCACTGCTCCAACCACGGCACCAGCAGCGCCTTCAGCAGCTCTGCCCACCCCGACGAGGACTGGACCAAGATCTCAGACCTTGCCGAGCGCAGGAGGATACAGAACCGCATTGCTCAGCGTAACTACCGTATGTCTTACACACAAGTCCTCTGCGCGAAACGAGGAGCATAGTCTTTTTTACAGGATCGCCTCTAACATTTCTCAATTCTGCAGGCAAGAAGCTTAAGCGCCGTCTGGAGGACCTTGAGCGCCGCGCTGGATCCGAGGAGGGCGACGCTGAGAAGCAGCCTTCGCCGGTGCAGAGCACCGCCAACCCCAGCAAGGTCACCAAGCGCCAGTCCATCTCCAAGGCGCACAAGGCTCACCAGCCTGCTCCCGTCCGCCTCCCGACGCCTCCCAAGGCCATCGTGTCCCAGGGCCAGTTTACTCCTCCCATGGAGTCGCACGAGGAGCTGGCCTTTGCTCCTCCCGCCTACCACCACCACGACGAGCGCGAGCGCTCCAACACGCCGCCCGTCTTCTCCTACACGACCTACCCGGCTCCCGACGAGCTGCTCATCAATCCCTACGGATCTGCCCACGCCTATCCCACCATGACCACCTCGGAGGCCTACCCCAACTACCTGACCGCCACCGCCATGCCCGCGTCGCTGCCGCCTCTGAGCCACTACAGCGAGCCCATCAAGCGCGAGCTGTATCCCGACAACGTCATCAGCCCCTACATTGGCTACGGCTTCATGCCGACTCACGACATGGGCATGCCCACTCCCTACGACCCCTCCAACCCTCTTGTGAGTTCGGTCAGACATCTCTCCTACTCTCGGGATCTGCGTTGCTGATTCTGAATGCCACAGACTCCTCCTCTGTCGCACTCATACGACCACTCGACCTCGTGCTCTGAGACGGGCTTCGAGTATCCCACCACCCCGCTGTCCATGCCTGGATCCCCTGCCCTCATCCAGCACCAGCACTGAGCAAGCAAAAGTGCATGACTGCAACCAAAAAAAAAAAAAAAGCAAAAAAAAAGGACAAAGAAGAAAAAAAAAGGCAAAACCAGAAA
This sequence comes from Trichoderma reesei QM6a, assembly GCF_000167675.1. Classification (NCBI taxonomy): domain Eukaryota; kingdom Fungi; phylum Ascomycota; class Sordariomycetes; order Hypocreales; family Hypocreaceae; genus Trichoderma; species Trichoderma reesei. Next base: position 142,618 of record NW_006711163.1, on the reverse strand, counting down.
AATCATTTTCTCATATCCCCCGTCATCTACACTCCGACGTACATATACACGCACTTGTCACAAAACAACAAGGTCTTCACTTCTCCCCTCCGCCACTTCACCTGCCATCTTGGCGATGATGTGGATTCACGAAAAAATGATTTCTGGTTTTACGCAGGGGGGGCTTACAGCACACGACCAGTGGGCAATGGGTTTTTCATGAGGATGAATTAGCATGGCGATTGTGGGTCTCGTTCATTTCTTCTTGGGGAGCTTTTGGTTGAGCTCAAATTACCTTTGGTGTTACCACTTCTTCGATACTTTTGTGTTACCATCTTTTACATTTTTTTACTTTCACGAGAAGTGGAAATTGGGATGACCTGGGAGATGGGCTGGGTCGGTTGGCGGGCGTTCCAAGGAGCAACGGATCGATGTGATGAGCATCTCATCTGGCTTGGTCTTTTGGGTACATGTAACTCTTTATTACCTGACTGCTGATGCACAGGTCTGTTGGATATAGCTTCTTCTCTTTGTTTCATCTCTTTTTTCTTTGTGTTCTTCTTCCTCTTTGGAATGATTTACTAGATATCCTCACCGGCATTCCTTGCCGGGACTGGGCACTAGAAGCGTGCTCAAACCCATAAAAAAAAACCAATACATTGTTGTTACAATCACAAGCTTGTCCTCCTCCTCCTGATTACGTAGGTAGATACGCCTGATTACATAGGTAGGTACGCCGACTAGAGCGTGATTTCAAATACTAGTAATGTCGACAGCTCTGAGCTCTCCCACGCTTAATTACCAACCGGACGGACAAGCCGGCCATGCTTGCCGAGACGATGGCTTTTAGGCGGGAAATCCACAGCCCGACTGCCATGTGGAACGAGCAAGCCACCACCACCACATCATACCTTACCTCACATAACACACACGCACACCACCCACCAACTCTACTCTACCTAGGTACTTCTCATGCAATAGAGAGAGAGAGAGGCTTGAGAGAGAGAGAGAGAGAGAGAACGAGTGCCGCTGGGGGGGAGATGCGGCCGCAGCGGTAAAAATAGTAGCGCCACATGCGCCCGGCGCTTGGTGCGCAAGCGAAGGCCCGTAGCTTTTCGTGTGCCTTTGATTTGATTTGATCTGAATTTTATTCCATTTTACCTCAATTATTTTGTTGCCAATCTATACAGTACCTAGGTAGCTTCTTGCTCTTTTCGGAAGGTTTTCGCGGGGTGACTTTTGGTCGGGTCCGGGAGAGCGGAGCTTTCAACGCTTGTCTGTCACTGACCCCGTCTCTGCTGATATTATTGTTACTCGTCATAGCTTTGAAAGGCTATCTAACTTGCTACGTGATACGTGATACGCGATACTGTAGGCAAGTTGACTTTGGTGATGTGACAAGAGGTAGGTTCGTTCCATTCTGGCTATTTTTTTCTCTACTCTCTGGCTACAGCGCATGGGTGGCCGGTGCTAATTCCCACTGCCCTTTTTTGTTGTACATCACTCGGAAGGGCTGGAAACTTCTTCCGCCATGGCTTCTTCTTTTTTTTCTCAAGTTTGCTTCTTTCCTTGCTTCCTTTGCTTCTAAACCTGGACACCAACTTTTTGAGATAGCGGTGTTCGTGGATGGGATGGTGGCCGGCCCCCGAGCCGCCACGCTCGTCACCCATCAAGCACGTGGGAATGGAGGCGCTCGGTTGAGCTCGCGCGACTGTGATTTGGCATCCATCTGGCACTATTTCTTTCTTTATTATTTTTGCCCTCTTTATTGCTACTACTACTACTACTACTGCTGCTATTATCCTTCCCCCTTCCTGGCGTGTTCTGGCATGGCATTGTGGTTCGGTGGCTTGCTCGGACTTTACCTTACTTCCTGTTGGCGGTGTTCTGGGGCCATTCTCCGTCGCCCGTCGTCCGTCCGTCGGTCGTCCGTCCGCCCTCCGTCTCCAGCCTGGCTGCCTACCTCACAATCTACTACTGCTGTATTAGTACTTGCGAGCAAGTCTTTCGGGGCGCCAGGAATGGGTCGATGGATGAGGATGGATGGATGGATGGATGGATTAATGGATGGACTTTACACGCAACTAAAAATCCCGAGCACCACGCAATGACGAGGGCTGCCCCCGGAGTATTCTTCCTCCGTGAGCAGCGGCCGCGCCCCGATCGGAGGCTCCGTGCGACGTGCGACACATCACATGCCTAGCCTTAGCCGAGCGCCAGCAACGTAAACTCTACCTTATTAGTCAGTTTCCAGTAGGGCAGCTGTGTGCTGCAACCTTGACCCAACAAGGCTACCGCTGGCGAGGCTACCACCAGCCCTTCTTGCATGAACCCCGACAACCTTCTTGGCCTTTGGAAGCAAGACTTGTCTTCATCGCTTGGCCGTTGCGATTTTTTTTATTATCCCCGATTAATAATTCCAGAGAGGAAGCACGGCTTTTGGGGTTGTCTTTGTATCACTCTGAACCCGAAAGAACCGCCGTCGCAGCGCCCCATCTTCTGAGCCCGCGATGCACGCCATGACTGCTAGCAGCAGCTGGGAGCAGCTGCTCTATCTGTATGGTGGAGACCAGTAAGAGAAACACCTCCCCTCCCTCCTCGATGAGCGTGTTCGCTTCTATCCGCTCTTGTATCCATGTCTTACTCCCCGCGAAATGGCCCTGCGCCTGGTTTCTTGTTGTTCTCACCCCTCGCTGTCCCTCTCTGTAATCTGCACACTGTAACAGCCCTATCGGCCCCCCCCTTCCCTAGCTTGATGACATGCCTGGATCGGGTATGAGTCAACTGGTCACCGGGAATCTAGACCGAGATGGATGGCTTTTGGCTTGCTGCTTGTTTTTTTTTTTTTTTTTTTTTTTTTTTTTTTTTTTTTTTTTGCTTCGTTCTGTTGTGGAATATTCCGTGTTGCCCCTTATCGAGCGTTGCATGACTGGGGCGAGATGGAGAGAAGATGATGAGGTCATGGAGGCAACGAGCATGGCAAACAAGAGAGCAACCTGTGGCTAACTGAAATCCGCTCCTCCTTGCGGGGGGGGGGGAGCCTCAACCATCGACAAAGACCATGGGATTCGCTGCTATGGGTCACTTCAGACGATCGAGTTCGCGGAGGCGCCAGCAAGTCACACCTCTTCGTGGTGAATCCCGAGAGGGCCCGCTTCTACGGCCATCTCGACACCAAGACGCTGGGCGGTGCGGGTTTCGCATCGCAGCATAGCCTGGGCGTTCTGGACTGGGACCTGTCTGCGTACGACGGCATCGTCGTCTCCGTGGCCCAGGCCGACGAGAAGCGATATGCCCTGACGCTCAAGGACGAGATCCCGCCACGGAGGGATGACGGGCGGCAGGAGGCGGGCATCAGCTGGGAGGCGGTGTTCAAGGTGCCTCAGGAGGGATCTCAGTACGACTTGAAGAAGGTCTATCTGCCGTGGAGTGCGTTCAAGCCGACCTACCGAGGGAGGCCGAAGCCGGACGCGAAGCCGTTGGATTTGAAACATGTCAAGAGAGTTGGTCTGATGATGCGCAGGTGAGAAGACCAATGGGTTTGCGTTTCCATATTGTGTTGGCGTGTGAAGGTTCAGTCACTGACATGAGATACTCGATAGTTTCTTTGATGAGCAGGATGGTGACTTCTCCATTGACTTCCATGCCATTGCCGCGTGGAGAGAGGTTTCAGACGGCAGACCGGCAGAAGCAGCGGACCAGGGGGACGAGGAAGAAGACGATCTGAAGGCTGCTACTCAGGCTGCGGCGGGGAAGGAGTTGCAGAGTCGCCGACGTGTTTGGCTTAGACGGTTACTTTGTGGTTTGATTTGAAGGGCTTTACGACGAGAGGGTGATAATGATGGGCAGAGGAGGTGATGAAGCATGTAATTCGATCATGTTGTCGAATAATATGGCTCACGACAACTTGAACGGATGGGCAACACTCATAAAACTAATGATATCAACTGGTTTTCTCTTTTGAAGTTTAGTCCCTTGCTCTCATTGCCAAATTGATCATGTTGATGAGGATTTTCCAATGCATGGTGACTGCGAGGTGCGAATGTTTCCTTGCAGCTGCATCACAGCGCCAGAGGCATCGATGTCGTCACTGTTTTAGCACACTTGAGCTCCTTCCCAAACGAACCTCTGAAGCAATCAATATGCGTTCCTTCTGTTCTTACTGGAACCTGTACTGTAGGTAATTACTAAGGTATCCAAAGCTTGATACGTCCCACCCCCTCACGCTCTCACTCAACTCACTATCATCACGATTTTCTCTCACCTTCAATAGGCCTCGTTTGACCGTCGTCTTGAACATCCATTCTTACCACCACACAGCTTCCACCTCAACGGTTACAACTCAACTCACCACACCATACAGTCAGATTCTAATCGCCCTTGATCAGCAGCCACGACGCGTCCTTCGACCTCGACCTTCGTCACCGCTTCAAACGCACTCCCCTCCTCCTGCGGCTCATAGCCCCCTTGCATCGCCACCGCCCTCACCCTCCCAAGGCAAGCTCATCGCGATGCCCTCAAGCTCCGCCCCCCCCCGGAACGGAGCGCTACTGCTCTGACATCTCCGGCTCCGCGACCACCATCAACTCTGCTGCTGGCTGTCGGGGGAGGCGCGCTAAGCGTTTATCTCCCCGGCGCTGCGAGCTCCGACCTGCTGGTACTGGTGGGGTGCCGCTGGTGCTTATGCCACGAGCTTGGGCGGGAGGAAGCTTGCTTCCTGGGCCTGCTTTGCTTTGACGTGCTGACTTGGCGCGTGGCGGGTAGGTGGTGGTGCGGGTGCGGATGTCGCTCCGGGAATGCTGCTGGGCTGGGGGAGGGAGGAGGCAGCAAAGCTCGTGCGTGGTATGTAAGACGGGAATGACAGCTTGTGTGGGCAGTTGCGGTGTGAGCTCTCTTGAGCTCTCTCCGCAAATGCCCTTTTAATCCCGGAGGAGGGCCCTCCAAAGCCGAGGATTCGGGATGGTGACTCGGCATTTTCCGTCTTGTCAAATGTATTATAGACAAGACAGGCACGCACACTGTCTCGTTGAGATCTATCTGGACGAAGAGAGGCCGAAGCTAATTGCTCTTCCACCACCGGATACAGTTGGCTCCTGTTCCCTTGTGCCGCATCTTCCTTTGACCACTGACCAGTGGTTCCAGAGTCGATTCCATCCGCCACTGGCCTGCTTTGCTTCTTTCGAACCTGTTTCTCCTAGGCTTGCTGGGTGTCGCTCGAGCTTATGTATGCTCCCAACTTCCGTGCCGGGCCCGTGTTGGCCACTGCCCTACCCATGGTTATCGCTAATGGATGTGGTTGGTCATGACATTCTGGCTTGCCGGTTTCTGATATGGAGCTATTGCTCGATGCGCAGAAGATCAAGTGGCGATGATATAGCAACTCAAGCTACATGATGAGGATTTCATGGCCAGCGGACTCTTCTCAGGGGGGGCATAATTCTCGTCTCACTCTAATGTTATGTTCATTCTCCGATTAGTTGAACGACAACTTGGACGCCCCCTCCCTCCTTTCTCTCCCCAATGGAGAGGTTTTTGCAATAACACTCATGGAGCATACACCTGACGGTGATGATGGAAGTCAATTTTGCCACAGAAATCATCCTTTGGACCGATCCTGCACCTGTTACTGCCACTGCCGGCGTCCTCGCTTGGCTGCCATTCAACGGTTTCCCGTTCAGACAATGCTTCCCAATACCCCTCTGAGGCAAGTATGATAGCCGGGTACGCAGACTGAAAACGATTATCAAGCATGGAGAAAAAACACGCCGAAGCTGATTTCTTGAGCTTTAGAAGCTCGAAGTTAGCTTTCCCCCCATTTCCCCAGTTTACCTTGTGAGTCAGCATGAGAAGGATACTTTAGATGTCATGTACATGTATTCATTGAGTTTATGTGCTTTGAGCTTCGATCCGTACCTACTAGGGACGAAGGCTGAAGACTGATAAGAGGTCATACTTGGTACATATCAACAGGCAGGCCATGGATGCAATTCTCTCCTGCTATGCTTTCACACCAGCCATCCTTTCTTTCCATCCATCAAAACTTTTTGGCGAGGGTTATTTGTAAAAAGATTTGACCTTTTCAATCTCGTCGTAGCTACCCAAGAAGATGCCTGACCGATCGTGAATGTGCTCTGGTACCACCTCGAGCATTCTGTTCATGTTGCTATCAACGGCTTGGCCACCGGCTGTCACATGTCAAAGGTTAGCTTTTATCAGCTGAAAGAACGAAAGGGATGAGGAAAGGGACAGCCATTGGCGCGCAAAACTTACCATTCTCAAACACCAAGGCCATGGGCGCGCACTCGTAGAGGATACGAAGCTTGCCCTTGGGGCTCTTCTTGTCGGCCGGGTAGGCAAAGATGCCTCCGTAGAGCAGGGTGCGGTAGGCATCGGCGACCATGCTGCCAATGTAACGGGCGCTGTAGGGCTTGCCGTCGTCCTGGGCCTGCTTGAGGGAGTTGAAGTAGCGGATGGTGTGGTCCTCCCAGTAGAGCGAGTTGCCCTCGTTGACGGAGTAGATGTGGCGGGAGCGGGGGATGCGCATGTCGGGGTGGGTGAGGATGAACTCGCCGATGCCGTTGTCGAGGGTGAAGCCGTTGACGGTGCTGCCCTTGATGGTCATGACGAGCTGGGCGGAGGCGCCGTACATTGTGAAGCCGGCGGCGACGAGCTCGGTGCCGGCCTTGAGGATGTGCTCCTTGCGGGCGACGTCGACGCCGTCGGGGATCTTGTGGATGGCGAAGATTGTGCCGACAGAAACTCCCGCGTCGAGGTTGGACGAGCCGTCGATGGGGTCGCACGAGACAATGTAGCGCGCGCCGAGGGCCTGCGGGAAGTGAATCTCCTTCTCCTCCTCTTCGGACACGAGCATGGCGACTTTGCCGCAGGAGCGCATGGCCTCGATGAAGAGGTCGTTGGAGATGACGTCGAGCTTCTTCTGGTCGTCGCCGGTGACGTTGGCGGAGCCGGCGAGGCCCGTCAGGTTGACGAGGGTCGCGCGGCGGATGTAGTAGGCGATGGACTTGAAGGAGTATTGCAGGGCATGGCAGAGGAGTCTGGTGGCATGTTGCGTATGTGTGGTTAGTTTTTTGGGGAGGACTTTGGAATTTTGATTCCTTTTCTGAGTGGCGAGAGAAAAAGAGAGAGAGAGAATTGGAGTTTCTGAGAGAAACGTACGTAAAGTCTCCGGTGGCTTCTTTATGCTTAATCTGCTCTTCGGTGAGGAACCGGGTGAGGGTGATGATGTGCGTGTTGACTTTTTCGCCCGTGTCGGTCATGGTGGCGGGTATGATGCAATGAAGGAGAGAGGTTTGGGTGAGAGCTTCGATTTTTATGGCTGGAAGAGCTTCTTTGGTTTTGGGGGGTTAATCAACGACGGCAATTAAAGGTCGCAGGAGAAAATTGAGATCGGGGGAATTGGTATGAAGGAGAATGAGAAAACAGAATTGAGTTTGAACAAGAGTCGAGAAAGATATGGGGGGAGGCAGTTGGAGAGACAGAAAAAGGTGGTTCGCGTTCGTAATTGTGGTGTAAGTGACCTTGCTAACACTGGGCCTCTGAGCTGGGTCGGCAATATGGAGCGATGACGCGGGGTATCGTGGGGTTCTTCTGTGTGCCTTGTTGGAGAAGGTCGGTCTACGATGCACCACAGATATGTACTATATATATATAAGTGATACGACAGGGAAGAAAGAAAGAAAAAAGAAAAAAAGGAAAAAGGGGGAAAAGAAGAAAAGAGAAGTGAAGGAAGATTCCGTCTTGATATTTTAATTACGAGATAGCTGCTTGATCACACGACGCGAAATGCTGGGTGTCCTTCCGGCCGGGACTAGATTTTGATGGGCTGGTGCGCAGGGACGCTCATCTACTACAGACGGCTACTCTAGGCTCTCATGGGTGCTTTGGTCCCTCTTCATTCTGGGAGAAAAGAAAGAGGGGGGGGAATAGGGGTGGCCATTTGTTCAAAAGTCTTAGCAATCAATGCGAAGCCATACGAGTAACAGCAATGGCTATAACCGACTCTACCGAAGGGAACCCGGGACCTGGACGACTCGGGGGCTGGGCTACGGCAATCGCCGGATGAGGGGAGCTTTTCCCTCTTCCCTCCTCTCTTCCAGGGTCCCTTCTCTCTCTTCCCTGGCATATTCTTTGCTTCTTTTCTTGACTAGTAAAGCCCCCAATTCATTTATAAGGGAACAGGGTCCGGCTCAGCCCGTGCTTTTGTTACCCAAGCCCTTCCGAAGGGGGGGGGGAGCCATCGTGCGTATAAGTCGAAGAGGATTTCCCGGGAGCCATTGGAGGACGAGACGACAAGCTAAGCAGGTTGCCCGATTTGGAGGCGCCCACGTGAGCGGGTCTGCTGCAGCTCGGGAGACAAAGTCGAGAGAGTGCCGAGGGAGTTCCGGCCCTGGATGGGGTAATGGTTAGCTAAGCAACTCAGGCACCCGGATGTGGGGAGCCAAGCTGTTTTCCGGGGTATTGCCGGCTCGAGGTCGGTGATGGCATGATTATCTAAGGGGGGCGGTAGTAAGTACTGCCGTCATCTGCATGACATAAGCAAGTCTTGGGCTGCCTTCTTCACGTGCAAATTGCGTTTGATGCTTTTTGCGTTGCCGGGTCTACTCCGGCAGAACCTCACCTCTCTCTACCCCAGCGTTGCAACGCTTCAAGCACTTCTCCAGCTTTTGACGCCTTCTCGCAGGACCCAAAGGGAATTGTGGGGAGTCCAACGACGGCCAGAGTTATACCTCGGCATGTCTCCAGCGACAGACAGACAGACACCACACCACACCACTCCAACTGCCGTCGGCTGTGGTGTTGGACAGTTCAAGCCAGTCTTAGTCGAATGACCGCCCGAAGTCGCGGCTAAAGCCAATGTAAGACTTGTTCCATGCATCTCTTTTCTCTTACTTTTTACTTTCCTGTCGTCGTCGTCGTCTGTGGACACCCTTTCACCGGACTTGACGGTTCAGAAAACTGCTGGAGCATCTCTCTTGTTAACTGATTCTCTTTCTCAGGTGAAAGAGAAACAAGAAACGTCATTGAGACGAGATCGTATTCCATACCGAAACTCCAACCGACCGACGACAAACCGGACGATTTTCCCTCCGATGAGCGCGTGCCACCGCTAACCACGCCCATAAACCACACCCAAGCAAACACGTCTCCAAGCAAAAACCACTCCTCGAATACAAAACCACCATCACCACCACGCCCGCAAACAATGGTCGTCGACACCCTCGTCTACCACCCAACGGTGGCCCACTACCTGCGCTTCGTCGCCACCACCGTCGGCCGCGACAAGCTCCTCCGCACCCTGCAGTACTTTGCCCGCTTCTACGCCTGGTACCTCCTGCGCACCAACGGCTCCCCCTCGCAAATGGCCCCCTGGAACGCCATCAAGAAGCAGTTTGGCCTCGTCCGCAAGGTCATGCGCGTCGGCAAGAACGTCGAGCACCTCCGCGCCGCCGCCCAGGCCGCCGACGCAAAGGCCGTCGAGCCCTTCCTGCGCTACGCCACCGTCGGCAGGCAGCTGGGCTATGCCGGATACCTCACCTTTGACGCCCTGACCGTGGGCGACGCCGCCGGCATCCGCAAGTGGCGCCATGCCCAGACGCTGCAGCAGCATGCGTATCGCTTCTGGGCCATGGGCCTCGTCTTTAGCATCGCCGCCCAGGCCTACACGCTGTATCGCCTCAAGCAGCGCGAGGCAAAGATTGATCGCAAGGACGGCGAGGGCGTCGTCGAGAGCAAGCGCATCCTCAAGTGAGTCCCTGGAATCATAGAATTCATCGCGCCCTCGAAAATATGATTTTTTTTTTTTTTTTTTTTTTTTTTTTTTTTTTTTTGGAACTGACAACGTATCAATAAAATTTAGGGAGCGAGCCGCCAGCCATCTTCAACTCATCTCCGACGTCTGCGACTTGACCGTGCCCTCCGCCGCCCTCGGCTGGGCTGGCTTCGACGACGGCTTCGTCGGCCTGGCCGGAACCGTCAGCAGCTTGATCGGCGTCTATACCCAATGGAAAAAGACTGTCTAGGTCGAGATGGAGACCTTCGGACATGTCTGCTTTCCTGCCACCAACCTATTCAACGCCTATTCCTTGGAAAAGACTGGACTCACTCCTGATCAACGTAGACGGAGCATCCGGTGTGAGGACATGTGCGTGCGTGTGTGAGTACTACAGATCCGCGGCGCAAGTTGGGTTGGATAATACCAGTAGCGACAAACCCCCCGTTTCTGGCAATCTCGTTGATACAATTCTCCCACCACATATGCCGTGTTTTATCGCCTTCGTGCACTACAATTCTCTCTGAATCTTCGGCTTTTCTTTTCTTGTCACATGATCTTCAATGGCACGTGTATGATCCGACATACTTCTGTTGAAAATGTCAAGTAGATTGAGGATAAAGAAATCAAGCGCATCAAGTACAAAACGAACAAAGACTTGGAAAAAAAAACCGTGCGTAGACCCGTCACTTCGTACAGCCTGACTCTCTTGCCCCCCAAGTGATATCATGTGTTGTGGCATGTTGCCTTTACCGTCGGTTCTGGCAGTCCCATGGGCATGTTGCTCATCAAGAGTCTCAACCTTGGTTTTCGTCCTCCAGTATTCATTCCCATCGAGATAGCAAATAGCAAGCTGCTCGACCTCATAGATAGATTGCAAAAAGAAAAGAAAAAAGAGTCTCCCACCACCGCCCGCATAAGATACAAACCTGTAAGACCGGCGGTGCCTCCTTAGGCTACGCGGCCAGCCATGCTGGGCCGAAACATTGGCGCGAGGTAATCTATCACCTTAGGTCAAGGCCAGTTCCGCTAAAATAGCGAGCGCATGTGTGATGCAGACACGTAGGGACGGGCGGTTGGGGGGAGAGCAAGAGAGCTGTATGACGTGGGCTCAGAGAAGAAATAGAGAATCAGATTTACCAGTAGCGCCCGCCACGATCGTAGTCACGCGCGTACCCTCCCTCTCTGGGGTACGCTGGCTCTCTCGGAGGAAACTCCCTTGGAGGTCGGTCATACGCAGGCCGACCACCATTCGCATATGGGTCGGCAGGCGGCGGGTAATCGCGTCGGTAAGGCTCTTCATATCGTCCTCGAGGCGGCGGGTAGTCCTCCACCGGTCGTCGAGGGGGCGAACGGTAGCGCGGGGCCCTGTCATCGTAGTACTCGCGACGAGGGCTTCGGTCGCGATAGCTGTATGCCGGAGGTGCTTCGCGACTGTAGCCCCGGTGAGGTCCTCCTCGGCGATCGTAGTTATCGAATGCTGGAGGCGGGTACGGCCGGCGTCCTGGCGAGCGGGATCGGGCACGATCTCGGGGGGGCATGTCGGGTTGAAGCTGAAAAATCTCAAGAGTAAGCAAGCGAATCTAGCGAGGGACATTGGGTTGAAATCATCATGCTAGTAACTTACGTCGACAATGCATTGGACGCGACTTCCTTTGAACTCGCGGCCGTCCAGCTTTTCAATGGCTGTTCTCAGGTCTGCGGCAGTCTCAAACTCGACAAAACTAAAGAGTTATCTGTCAGTAATTGTAGCACATGACAAGAGCCGAAGCCAGACGTACCCTCGGCCATTAGAGTCCCGGCCAGTCTCAGAGTACACCACATCAAGGCTTGATTGACGGGCGAAATCTTTCAGATCCTATTCGCAAGTCCACGTAAGTCGGTGCCACGGAGAAAAGCCTCGAGATTAAAGTCCACGTATCGGAAAGCCAAAAAAAAAGAGTTATGTCCATCAAGTCAGGAACCAGGGATGCCAGGCCGGAGTCGCGAGTCCAGAACGAAGGGGGAGGGAAGGACGCTGCGGGGCACATGTGCCGGCCCGTTGCAAGGCATAGCAAACCAAAAAGCTCCGAGTAGATGATGGAAAAGGCACGCAAGTCCCGCGAGGTCCAGGAGCAATAAACTGGGAGAGGGAACAGACCTGCCAACTGGTATCATTCGGAAGTCCCGTAATCTGCATTCGGTGAGGAGTTCTACGCGGTCGCGGCGGAGCACGCTCGTGTCCCATGCCGCCCTCTCGGTGTCGAGTTCCACGGGCAAACTGAACAGTGAGGCGTTCTCCCATAAAATCGGATCCATCTTGATTCAGATTGTTAGCGGCGCAACGGAACGAGAACGACAAGAGGGAGGATGTTCGGCCGATGACATACGGAAAGCTATATCCTCAGTAGCGAAGCGCGAATGGTTAGCAATGGTCGACCGCGCGGCAGGCTTCTGGTAAAAAACGGGCGGGCGAACCTGGGACGACGTCACGGGCATCCATTGCATCCTTGTACTCGATGAAGCCAAAGCCATTCATCAGCTTGACTTCAGTAATCTCTCCAGTGCCGTGGGTCGCAAAGTGAGCCTCGACATCGGATTTGGTAGCTGCCGGAAACCAGTCAGTGGGAGCCACGGGGATCGGGAGAGCAATGGAGATGGACCATGTCGTGGGAGGTTTCCCAGGTACAGCCTGGTGGACGACACCTCAGTCATGGCGGCGACCTATCGAGCCCGCGTCTCGTCAGATGGGGGAGTATATTCCGGCGGAGATCCTCTGAAACTGCTTCTCTGCAGTACCGGGGGCCAAGATTGTGGTTTCCTTTCCTTCAACGGTCCGGCAGGAATCGTCCAAGTACACAACTGGGCAAAACGAACAAGCGCAGAGGCCAGGTGGATGAAGAGCGAGGAAGACGGTAGGCAACTAGCGGGAGGAGCTGAGAATCAAATGCAAAGCTGCCCGTCAAGCGAGAGCGAAGAAAGAGAGCGGGAAGAGGCTGGCGGCTGCAAGGTTGCGAGAGTTGCGAGGACGGTCAGCGGCGGCAGAATCGCCGAAAGCGGCATAGCAGGCCCCGCGTTTGGAGTCGCTAGCGGCAAAGAGGCAAAAAAAGAGGCACGAGCAATGAGGGAAAGACGCCCGCGATGCCACCTGCCGGGCCTTTTTTTCTGCCGTCCGCGTGCACTCGCAGCGCTGCAGGTGACCATGCAAGTCCAGACCCGCCTTTTGACTCTCCGCCTGCTCTGCTGGGCCTCTTGGGATGGTCTCGATTACGTAGCTTGAGGGCACGGCGCGAGATGCTGTGCATGCAGCCCTGGGGACAGTACCTGGGGGAGCGCAGGCTAAAGCGGCTCTTCAATTATACGCGCATAACGAGCTGTACGAGTACGAAGTCCCTTGCAAGCCTCAGCTCCAAGCTTGCAGTAGGCATGTAAGGTACCTTATCTCTCTGCCCCCATACCTATTAGCGTGTACCCAAGGTACCCAGGGGTTGGCGCTCAAAGCACTAACTGGCGTCGGTATTATGGCAGCCATGGCAGTACAGGAGGGGCGGAGTGGACGATCAACGGCAGTTATCATAGCAGTCACTTGTCTCTCTGCCTGGGGCTTCACTGACTTTGCTACCTATCCCTGCGGTTTCATGCATGATGCTCCAATCGGCACCTAAGCATGCAACACCTAGAGGCCTTGACGATGTTGATATCATTGTGCGTTATAGTATCCCGTAGGAAAACTGACAGGGTACCTTGATGTACCGCGCAACAACTTGCTAAAAGCGAAACACGGCAAGTGTCTCAGAGGCAAATAAACCTCGACAGCATCGTCGACAACTTCAGCTCCTCGCCGTGTTTTCCTACAAAAACATCTCCAGATACAGACGGAGTAGAGGCAGGATCAAAAATTCCCTTGTCGCGAATCATATTGCTATTTATTAGTACGTATTCTAAGCGTCGATAGGTACTGAAGTAACCAAAAGATGTACTGTGCCTCATGTGCTCCCCATTGTGTGTATTAAGCGCCACCCCAAGAAGCTCCTTTTTCTTCCCTTGGCTGCTTCCTCCGCCTGCCAGTGCAAGATTCCTCCCACTATCATAGGTAGCACCGCGAGAGTGTAAAGCAAAATAGGAGAAAGAAACGAGAAGAAAAAGCGAAAAACTCCGGCTACGTACGTGAAATGCCGCAACATGCCATATACAAACGCACCCTCTCCATCTATTTTGCAGTAATTGTCATGATTCGCCATCGTGCCGAGGACCATCTCCCTTTGCCAAAACGAAAGACTCCCTTTCCCGCCCCCTTTTCACCTTCCCTTGCCTCCATGCCCATCTCCAAGTCAACAGTGCGGCGTGCCCACCGACAGCATCAATAGCCCGCAATACGTGCCCCTCGACTCATGTTTCTTGTGTACCCAAGAGTAAACGAGACGGAGTAGAGCAAGGCAATCAGAGCCTAAGTTCCTTGAGAATCTGTTCGGCCATGTTCTTGTACTGCCACGTGTTTCCAGTCATTCTCTTGAACTGGATGCCATGCAGAGAGAGCAGAGGAACCTTGACGATGAATATCTCAAACTCCATCACCATGCTGCCCCCGAGGTCGCTCTGCACCTGCGTTGTCGTCTCCCCAGGTACGCGCCTGGATGCCCCTCCACTCCTCCGGGGGATACTATCCACCGACTCTTCGGAGTTGGAGTAGCTGTGGTCGCGGTTGCGATCCCGGTCCTGTCGTCCAGGAGTCCTTGGGGTCGCAGCAGCTCGCTCGATATCGCGAATGTCGTCGCGATCACGGTCCTCGCCTCGCATGAGGCCACCAAAGCTGAAACGGCGGCGGTGCCCAGGGTTCTGTGCAGGCGGGCTGCCCGGGGTATCATGTACCCTGTTCAGGTCAATGCTTGGCGTGTACTTGCAACTGAAGCCTCCTCGGATCTCGATATAATCGACGTTGAGCTGCTTCAAGACCCTTCGGATATCGGCGCGAATAGCCGGAACCGACTTGCCAGAAGTGGTTGAGACGCTAAATAGTCCCTTGAGGTAGACCGGCTTCGCCAGCTCGGCGCTGTCAAGGCGATCAGTAGAAACGCCGCTCTGCTCCTGCTCAATGTCCGTTTCTTCGGGCACATTGGACTCCTGGGCAGCTTCTCTACGGAGCCGGCGCTGCTGGACGCTCTCACGCCGCGCGTGCCCCAGCGACTTCGCCCTCATTGCCACAGATTGCGAATGGCTGTGACCTCTCTGTACCGTCGAGGACTGTTCGTTTGCGTCGGATTGGTCTGAGCCGCTTGTCAAGGGTGGCTCCCTGGCCGACATGCTGCCATTGTCTCGTCGGCGAAGGTCGGCGGAGTTGACGCTGGTTGATCGTCCAAGGCCAGACTTCCGCGATCCGCGAATACCACCAGCAGACATTGGGGGGCTCAGAAGCTCGCTATGTTGCGGCTGGCTGCCACCAGATGGTAGCGCCGGACGGCTTTGGTCGTCACGCTCTCGGCGTCCACGTCGGATGCTGAAACTCTTCCTGGGCGCCGTGGGGGCTGCCTCTGGGGGCGAGTGAACGTGAACCACGGGCGGGTGAGATCGGTCTCTCTCCGCCCGATCAGGGTCCCTGCGTTTCCGGGTACTGAAGCGGCGGAGCAGGCCGGCAGCTGTACCCTCCTTCTTCTGCAGCTGCTCAGCCTTTGTCTCGGGTGCTACAGGCACGTGCTGCTGCTTGACCAGGTCTGGCGCGTCGTCTTCGCCATGCGTACGGGCCCGAGGTCGTGTCCGTCCCCCTGTAGGTCTCTCGCCCGGCATTTCGTACGTGGCAGCATTAGTATGAGCTGCTTGAGGAGGTGCTATGTCGGGCACGCCCCCAGCAAGCTTTTCACGTTCACGCTCGCGCTCACGCTCTCGTTCTCTTTCCCTGTCACGCTCTTTCTCCCTTTCTTTCTCACGCTCTCGCTCGCGTTCGCGCTCTCGTTCCCTTTCACGCTCCTTCTCCTTCTCTTTCTCCTTCTCCTTGTCTCGTGACGTAGTCGGCGGTGGGTTCATCTCCGCATGCTCGCGATCTTGCTTCTCTTTGACGAGATAGTAAATGGAGACGAGAGGATTGAAAGCGTTGAGGGGATCAACGCCAATCTGCAACGCCTCGGAACTTGGGCCACTAAGGGTGTCGCGGCTGTTGGAATTTCTCCTCTTGTAGAAGTCAAAGCCGAAGCCGCGTTTCTTCTCACCGTCTTTAGTAGGCTGCGGCTGCTCCTTCTCCCGCTGATATGCCTTGACGGCCTGTTGATATTCCTCGGACTCAATGACCTTTAGAAGCTGAGCACGGATGGTGTCGGGCGAACCAAAGTTGAATCCCTGCATGGCGTGAATGACTTCGGGATCCAGGTCGCTAGTGAGCGGCTCACGAACGGGAAGGTAGTTGTCTGGAGGGCCACTGAAGCCCTTGACCATCCATGGATGGTTCATGACTTCCTGCATAGTGGCTCGTTGTTTGGGATCCGTCACCAGCATTCTGGACATGAGGTGTTTGCATTCTAAGATTCAGTAGACATTAGCAGCCTATCAGCGACAGCAGCGGGATGCTAGAAGGCGGAGGGGCACTTACCGGTTGAAAGCCAGCTCGGATAGTCGACCAGGCCCTTTTTGATTTTTGCATGGAGTGCAGGCATGCTCTGGTCATCGAAGGGAACCTTGCCACAGACAAGAACATAGAGGACGATACCGAAGCTCCACACATCAACCTCAGGCCCCGTATATGCCCTTGCCTGCAGCAGCTCAGGAGCGGCGAAGTATAGACTTCCGCAAAACGTCTTGAGATGGCCGCGGGGTGAGAACAAGTTGCTGAGGCCAAAGTCAATGATCTTGATGTCGCCGGTCTTGCTGATGAGGATGTTTTCAATCTTCAGATCGCGGTGGACGATGCTGTTCCGGTGGCAGTAGTCGAGCGCGCTGGCGATTTGACGACTGAACTTGCGGGCCTGCTTCTCCTTGAGTTTGCCATGGGAGATGATGTAGTCGAGCATCTGACCGCCGTTGACATACTCAAACAGCATGTACCAGTGGTAGTTTGTACGGACGACATCTCGCATCCCACAGATGTGAGGGTGGTGGAGAAGCGTGACAATGGCGGCTTCGCGGGCAGTTCGGATCTCCTTGGACTGGTCTGCGCGCTCCTTTTCAGCCCGGCTCTGGTGGCCATCGTCGGTAGAGCCGCGAGGGATGATTTTGCAGGCAACCTTTGGGAGGAGTGTCAGCAGACGATGTCACATATCAGATAGTATTGGCGTTTGCCACGTTAAACAGTAGCCGGGAGAACAAAGGGGAGCCGCGAACCTGTTCACTGCCGTCTTCTTTGCGAGCCAGCTTGACCTTGCCCATGCTACCAGCGCCGATAGTCTTGCCTAGAATCCACTTCCCAGACTGCGTGGGAATGGTGGTGCGCGACCTGGACTGTTTGGCGCTGGAGGAGGCGTGCGTTGCGTCGGCGGCACCATGAGAGGCGCTGTGCGACGCAGGGGCGGCGCTGCCATTGTTGGCGACGGCGGAGGGAGGCATCTCGGAATGGCCTTGACGGTTGTGTGCGGAACGGATGCTGGTGCTCCTTCGATGGGATCGAGAGGCGTCCGCGGCCCTGTTATTAGAGGAGAGCGGTGGGCGATCTCGGCTGGAGCTGCGCTTGGACTGGGATGCGGCTAGATGCGAAGTATCGTAGTCATTTTGAGCCGACGGAGGCTCCTGAGCTTGGCGGGACGAGGACGAGCTGCGGCGACGGTGGCGAGGCTGCTGCTGCTGCTGCTGGTGGTGGTGGTGCTGCTGTTGAGTCTGGTACTGCGCCGCGGCCTGGACGTGGCCCTGGTTGTAGCTCTGGCTGTAGCTCTGGCTCTGGCTCTGGCTTGTGCCTGTGCCTGGGTTCTGGCTCTGAGCTTGGCCTGGCTGGTAGTGATGATGGTGATGGTACGTGGAGCTGGCGTTGGGGTTGGCAGACGGAGCAGCCGCGCCGCCAGAAGAGGGTACAGCTGGCACGGGAGGGGGGCGGGAGCGTGTGGAATATGACCGGGATGGGGCTCGCGAGGGGGAGGTGTGGGAGAAGTCGGAGCCTTGAGACGCTGTGGTTGTCATGGCGAGTCGGTCAAAGTGGTCGACGAGCGCTGCTGGGGGATGCCAGGGCCGGCCTCGGGCTGCAAAAAGGCGCAGAGAGACGCCGTCGAAGCCGTCAAACGCTGGGCGAGGCGAGATTGGAGCAAGGCAAGGCCCGCGTGCGTCACGGAAGCATCAATGTCCCTCCTCTCTGCTGCGAGATAAAAAAGGAGAAGATCCACGCGTTGTCGGGGCGAGGGCTGGGGGTGCGAATGGATCAAATGGAGACTTGGGACAGGACAGGCACGGGCTCAGGCTGGCAAGGTCAGGTAAAGGTAGGCTGGTCGGAGGCTGGCAGGCTGGTAATAGGATGGAGGTGGTAGGATGGATGAGGTAACGCAGCGCCGGGGGTGCGGGACGCAGCCAATGTACTGATTCCACGAGCTCAGCAGCCCGTCTTGGTGGGAAGAGGCAGAGGAGTTGCGCAACGGGCAGGGTACTTGCGGGTACAGGCACGGTAATACCGTTCAGGTTATCTCGAGACTGTTCCTCGCAGCGGAAATGTACGGATCACCTGGTGATTATTCGTAGTGCCAGCCGAGGGTGTAGCTGGTAAAAGGCGGGCAAACAACTAGGTGAGGTGGGTGGATGAATGGATGGATGAATGAATGAAGCAGCAGGATTTCGGGCGCTGCATGTGTGCTATTATGGCAACTTCAGGTAGGTACAGCACCAGGAGCTGACGCTCCACAGCGCTACAGCAAGGTGCCCTCAACACTGAGTTCCAGGCAGATACCTTAGGTACCTACTACCTTATTGACGGTACCAAACCTTGGAACCCGGCGCTGCGAAACCCACCACAGCGGTACCTGCGCATGAGCGTTGGAGGTACCAGTTTCGACGCAGCATCGAGGTACCTGCTTGCCAATCTCGAGTATCCTAGGTACCACCTGTAGGTAATCTGCCTCGCCCTTTGTTGTCAGATAACGAAACACCAGCTCCATTCCACGCCCATATGCCAAAATAGCCCGCTTCCCGCCAAGCTTGTGCTTTGGACGTCCATATCTTAGGACTGTACAGCAAGTCAGTGCATGAGCCCAACTCCAGAGCTCGTGGCCGGACCTGGCTCGCTGGTCCTTTTAGCGCATCCAGGGGCTCTGAGTCGCTCAGTGGTTGGACGGGGGCTGGGGGGGGGGGACAGCTCATCTACCTACGCATCCATCTCTTCAGGCGCCATTACAGCTGCATAGCTCCACAGCAGCACATGTTCGTTGATGGAGTCAAGCTGGAATCTGAGATGGGAACGTCAGAGCTGCTGTTCGCCCTCACGGCACAGAACCGCCTGAGCCGGCGTTTGGGCATCTGTGCTCCATTTCTTTGTCCTCGACGATGCAGCTTGACGGCCACACGGACGAAACATACTTCTCCTCTCCGTTGGTTATTTGTTCGCCCTGAAGCCCCCCTTGTACGCTCCCTACTCCCCTATTTGTCTTGTTGTGTTACGGAGGACCCCGTGCTCTGTTTTCCCCTCCATCGTTGTGTTTGCGATGACTAGGGTCGAATTTCGCGTCGACGCAAACACCCCCACGACGATTAATGCATCAATTCATTTCAAGTGATTATAAAGGACAGTGAGCGTGGCCAAGGAGCGCCCCTATATTGCAGAGCTGGCTGTCATCTAATTACAGGCAGAATTGGCAGTCTGCAAAAAGAAAGAGCATCGATATCTAGGTCGGCGCCTAGGGAGATGCAGCTACTGCACCTAGTTGCAGGATGGTCTTGGAACAACGTCTCCTCCCTTGTATTTCATGGCAGCACCCAACCTGACTGGCTTACGACTGAAGCACGTCACAAGGACCGGAGCATATGCAGCGGGATTTCGCGAATCACTTCGATGACCTCGAGATTATGTTGATGATTTCCACTGAGCAAAGCCAAAGGGCAAGCCGGAAGCGGCAAGTCGCTGTCAATATGGCCCTGGCAATGACCTACCTAGGCACGCCACCGTACTGGTAGTTCCTGGTACTTGGTAAGCAGTCGCTGGAAGCTCGCAACATGGAGGACACCCTGTTCAGCCCAACCTGGAAGGTTATTGCTCCGTACAGCATGGTGCAGTACAGTACTCGTACGAGATCACAAAGAGCTGATTGCGTCAAGCTGAAGCCGGAACTTGGTTTGGGTGTTAGCAAAAGGTGGGTCAAGAACGGCAGCTGGTGGGCTAGTACATATACGGCCAAGTGGGATTGTCTCCCACTCTATCGATAGCGCATCTACAACACGCAACCTCCAAGTTGTTCCTGGACGTATTACCGACATTTCGTGATCATGTTCATCCGCCCAGCCCAACTGACGTCGCCATTCCTTCAGCTGCCTTGTCGCGGCCACTCTTATTGACGCGCCGACACCTTGCTCTGAGCTGTATTGAGCATTTTCAAAAGCCCATCTCGCTTGAACGCGACAACTACACCGAGAACGAAAGCCTATGTCCTACAAAAGATCTCGAGCAACATTCGAGGCCGACCTCCATGCGCCGTACGCCATCTTCGGCACCCCTTTGCCTGAAGAGGGCGAACGCGACGATGGTTCATACCTCCCATTGTGGAAGCAGGAGGTGAGGGATGAGAAGGGCAGGCGGAGGCTACACGGAGCATTCACTGGCGGCTGGAGCGCAGGGTGAGTCGCAGCTCTCTCGACCCCGATCTGGATCACCAACGTCTGACCGCCATCAAAGCTACTTCAACACGGTAGGCTCCAAGGAGGGATGGACACCAGCCACCTTTGTATCAAGCCGCTCAAACCGCCGCAAAGATGACGCTGGCCACTCGCAGCAGCGCGCCGAAGACTACATGGACGAAGAGGACCTTGCAGATGCCGCGGAAGCGCAGACGCTCAAGACCACCCAGGCGTTTGCCGGGCTGGGGTCATCAACCCAGGAAGAGCTGCGTGCTGGAGGGTTGATGGGCCTCCTCCGAGCGGACGGAGATACAATGGGCTTAAAGCTGTTACGAAGGATGGGCTGGAAGGATGGTCAGGGCATTGGACCCAAAGTGCGACGAAGCGCACGTCTTGACGTGGGCGCCAGTTCCAGCGCAGCAGATGGCGAGATGCATCTCTTTGCGCCAGACAATGCCGAGGTCATGCGGTTCATCCGTAAAACAGATCGAATGGGGTTGGGCCACAACGGACAAAGGAAACTTTCTGCGCTGCGCCATGACAGCAAAGATGAAAGTGACGAGGAGGATGTCCCTCGCGATGGCACATTGTCGGTTTTATCTCGGGGCAACACCAAAAAGAAGCCTCAGCGAGGCGGGATCGGGGTTGGCATCCTTAACGACAATGGTTCTGACGACGAGGACGCTTACGAAATGGGGCCCAAAATCAAATACAACCGCGTCATTGGAGGCGATAAGAAGAAAAAAGCAAAGAAGCTTTCTGCCGCGGCAAATCCGTCATTGAAGAACGCACCAATCTTCATACCAAAAACTTCTAGAGTCGGCGGCAGCTTGAGGAGATGCCAGGATGGGCGGCTTCCTCTGGATGGGTTTGTCCTCGCCAGTGCTACGCCGGATCTTACCGCTGCCTTGGCCAAATATGCACCCCCGCCAGTTCCACCAGGCTGGACGTCGTCCAAGGCAGTGAATGGTCCTGATCAGGCAGCCAAGTTTATCTCGGCTGCTGAGGCAGCAAAATCATCTACCCTCGATGCCAAGTCGCGAGCCGCCATTCTCGGGGAAGCGCCTCTCCCCGGGAAATCCGTATTTGACTACATATCCGCCGACGCTCGGCAGAAGTTGGCTGCGGCGTCTGGAAGAGCAGACTTGCCACCCGGTCGAGGCGAGGTGCCAGAGGGATATGCAATGTCAGAAGAAGAAAAGCAAGCAATGCTATGGGAGCAAGCTCCGAAGCTTGATCGTGAAACGGCAGTGGCGGCAATCGCGCGGGGGTTGCGAGGACCTTATTCAGACGACGAGGCCAAACGGGCTCGCTACAAACGCTATCTGGAACATCACACCAACCCCAAGCTGTCGCCTCCGGAGAAGCCCAGAGGAATGTCCGATGACGAGTTCCTGCGAGAATTGACAGAATTCCACAATTGCGCGAGGATTTTCAAGCCCATGACTGGCTTCATGGCATCAAGATTCACAACGGCTAAAGCGCCGCACGTCATCTCGGCCGACGCAACACAGAAGACGGAGCTGGTCTCTGTGCCTGAGCCAAAGCTCTCCGATCTAGCAGAAGAGGCTGCCAAGATGGGCATGTTTGGCCATATGACGAGGTCGGTGCAAGACTTCTACCCTACGCGATTACTTTGCAAGCGATTCAACGTGAAACCCCCTGCACACGCTCGACGAGATGACGAACCCGAAAGCGGCAAGGCAACGTCAGGCTCGAACGCAAGGCCGGCAGCTTATGGTAATCCAATGGACGATGTAGAGATGCCCGTGCTATCTGCATCTCGAACGTTGAATGAATCCCCCGTGGGCGCCGGTGCACCCGCCGCAGCGACGCCTGGGACAACGATACCACCTGTCAAGCAGAACCCGACAATAGAAGGCCAAGCAGGCCAGGTTAATCCCGACAGAAACGAAGCTGTAGAGGGGCAGACGGCCAATGTTGACGTCTTACGAGCCATTTTCGGGGACAGTGATAGCGAATAACGGGGAAAGGAGGTTAGAAGGCCGCGGTTTTACAGAGTCTCGAGTGGCATTTCCATGTCCAGCGCAGGATTCTCATGGGTTCGAACGTGCTACAAATGGAGTCGATACCTGCGCAAGCCATATGGTTCCCGTCCTACTCATCAGCCTCAATTTAGCGGATCACATGAAATGAGTACAAATTTCTGGCGTGAAATTGGCCCCTTTTGGTGCGAGCCTCGTTGTATCCGTACCTGGAGCCGTCGTGCTCGTTTTGGACGCTTCGTGCTTGTTGCTGTGATTTTCTCCCTCCCCCATCACTGTTGGCTGGCGGCTAATGTGAAGCTTGGTATGGCTGGAGCTCTGCGATTGGCTGCTGGGTGTGCCCAATTTAGCTACCCGTTCCATCGGCAGTGGGGCCCATGGCCAGCCCAGGCCGTTTCCTCAGAGGCTAGCATGACCTGAACCGCCTGTACTTCTAGCGGAGGAGCCCCTAAAGCGCTGCTGGAACCTCGCTGGCCTCGAGCATCTTGCAGCGGACCGGCCTATGGCGTCGCCTGTGGTTGATTGTGCTCCACCAAGGCCATGTTGATCTAACTCATTCCACCTCTGCTGCTAAACCAAGTGGCAATCCTATCGTCAACCTGGAACGTATCAATCAACCAGTCAAACAGGTCAATCTGCAGCCATCACACGGCAGGCGTACAGCTTTAGTTCTGCCCAGCAACAAGACGCGGATATCCAATCTCCAGCCGCTGGAACACCACTGCCGCAAAGGCCTTTGTTCGCAGCCGAGGGACTTTGTCTGCCTCCTCCTTTCTTCACGCCCTCCTGTCTGACAGCGCACTCGTACGAAGTAGCAGCAGCATCGATCTGCTTTGCTGGTGACAGAGCCAGATGCACTGACCCGCCCGAGGCAATCTCCCTTGTCAGCCCGCCCCCGTCGCCGTCGCCATCACCGCTCCCTCGCCGAAAACGAGCTCTTCTGCTGTGCAGAACAATCCGCCACATTGTCTGAGACGGACGAGCCTGGAACCGGACCGTCTGAGTCCTCGGAGCTGATCGAGGCCAAAGTGCATCGCCAGCACGAGCACGAGCACGAGCGTTCCGCAGCTACAGCCACCGCTGCCCAACAACAGCTGGATCTCGAACTAGGTCACGACGTTGCAGAGGACGAGAGCGCCGCCCACGAGGCCGAGCAGTCGCCGCCGCCGCAGTATCCCGTCTCGGAGGCTTCGTCGTCTTCCCGCCCGCCGCCGTTCTCCTCGCTCTTTTCGTCGGTCCAGGACCACTCAAGCGGCGAGCCCTTTGGGAAGTTTCCTGCCGTCGCCTCGGAAGGAAGCGCTTCTGCATCCGTTGCCGCTCCAGCATACGGCCACGACTCGGATTCCCGCGCCCCGGAGCCGTTCGATCCTAATCAGGCCGCTGCGCGCGCTTTCCAAGACCCTGTCGCCGAGACCAAGCGCGCTCTCCCCAGAGACACCAAGGGAGAGTCGAGTCGCAAGGACGACGACGCCGAACCGCCGCCCGCTTACTCGGAGGGGGATAGTCCTCTCCTAACATTTTCATACGTCATGGCGGCCGCTGGAGGAGCGTCGAGTATTATTACTCAGGTTCAGCAAGGCGGACCACCTATCAATGCCATTGGAGGTGAGTTGCCTCGTCACAAGTCTACATGTTTGGAAATTGTCGAAGAAGTGTAGAAGGGGCGGACAAACATGAAAGGAGGGGGAGGGTTGAGCCAATGGCGAGATTAAAGTTGCTAACGATATCCCAGATGTCGGTGCTGACGAGACAATCACGATGGACCTTCGGTAAGTGGCAATATCCTCTTCGAACAACAGTGGTTAGGGGGAAAACAGATGTAGATGAGAACCCGCTAACAAACAGCAACAGAGGTACCAGATTTGTTCTCTCTCGCGACGAGCTGCTCACCCTGCCCGAGTTCGTTCTGTTATCACTTTTTCCCAATGGGCTATTCCCTGAGGGCCACATGAGCGGGTTCCCCGACAGCGATGCAGTTCAAGTTGACGTTCGTAAACCACCACTCTCGAACTATTGACCAAAGCGCAACAACTTGCTGACGACCGCGCAGTATGATCCAGCATCACTACAATACATGCTGGACTTCTTCCGGAATGTGGCCCAGTCAATCCCTACCGAGTCATCGCCTGGCGCGTCTCAGGACGGGGAAATCGTCCCGCTGGATCCCATGGGCTCCCGGGAGGATACCTCGAAGAGAGCCGGCATTATCGTGCTGAGAGAGGATCTTGATTTCTATGCAATCACGCCCAACGCGACCATCACCAAGCCCGACATGATCGAAGTCAAGCGTGCGGCAGCACGTGCGTTGCTTAAGCAGGATGGCATCTTTTCTGGGCTGAAACGAAGCGATGAACCCGGAACGACTGAGGCTCACCTGATTGAGATGCTGACAGCAGGGTAAGGATCTAGCGCGTGTTCTGATATGCTCCTTGCTCCCTTCTGCCATGTTCTTCCTTCAAAGCCGTTTTGCTCAGTAGACCCGTTTGCTGATTTTATAACCCACAGAGGCTTCAACCACGATGATCGCTGGGGTCACCGAGCAGGCGAACCTAACAAGGCCGTCATTTGCAGTCTTGCACTGGCTCGGTTGCGCAGCGACATTCGCGGCAACGAAATGGGCAACAACGCTGTTGGCATGGCTCAGAAGCTGCTCCTCTTCTGGCGAAAACCGGCCAGGCGGTGCTGGTGGGAGGGCATTGAGCTGGAAAACGTCGAGGGTGTCGAGGGCAAGCTCAAGGTATGGATTCGGCGAGTGTGGACGTTGGAGATGAGTGTTATTGGACTTCGTTGATGGCGTTGTACACATGAAGCAAGAGCGCTGAAGAGAGTTTGTTGAAAGGAGCGATTCATTGGCCTTTTTTTTTCTTAATCGTTTTGCTGTTCTTTTCTTGAAGGGCGTCAGGGTATACAACAGATCCGGATTGGTGTCGATTCCAGAGCACAACGCCTGGTTAACATGTTACTTTTCCCTTTTCTTTATATAGCTATTGATAGTACCCTTTGATGTTGTGTGTTTGTAGGGAATTGTTTGAATTGCCTTGCTTCGTCTTTACTCTTTGCGACCACCACGCCTCGTATACCAGAGTTATAGATTCGAATTGCTGGAAGCTGAGTCGTCTCGCCAAGATCTCCTTGCATAGGTATAGTACCTCCTTAGGTAGAGACGAACTGCTGTGCGAATAGTAAACATCAGTCTGTGCCTGTAGCAGATAAGCACATAAACATACTAACTACATACATGCAATCTTTGCGCATTCCGCTCACCGTTACTGGATGGTTATGATAACCGACCTCAAAGGAAGCCCATAAGGACGATGCTCAATGCCTGTTTTCGGGAGCTGCCGCACTACTGATTCAGGCTCGCGGATAATGCCCAGTTGATTCCATGTAGCCCGGTTAGTAGGTAATAATATACCGTGCATTGAAACTGGAGCAGGATCCCGCCATGGCGCTAGATTGGGTACATGCGTGGAGAGCCACCCACTAATCTGGCCAGTTTGCCCCCCCTTGAACTCCATCTGAACTCCAGGGATCGACGTCGTGACTGGACCTGGATTTCAGGGTCTGGCTGACGGGGGTTTATTTGGCCGTTGCCAATTCACTGTTGCAGTTGGACTGCAGGCCCTTACTCTTTGTTGGCTGATGCCGTTTTCTTTGCAGCGTGTAAACGGCTAGCATCTTGGATATCTGGCCACATCTGATATATTGGCATTTCTCCATCTCCTCGTTTCTCTCTGGGCTCATCGGTCCATGTACTTCTGACTGCGTGCCACCACGCGGGACGAGATGAGGAGCAGTATTGACTTGCCATCATGGGGATAATCAATGGCATCAGCCTGCCGCGGAGAATCGGCCGCCTGGTGCTCTTCAGCGGCCTCGTGCTCACCGCCTTGGTCGTGTATTACCTGACCTCGGCCGGCCGAGTCCAGCCCGTCTTCGTCCCGAGCTCCTTCGACTGGTCGGCGGTGCAGCAGCATCACGGCGTCAAGGACATCAAGCCGCTGCCCACGGGCAAGCCGGCGGCGCTTCCCAGGATCCAGGCGGAAGCCGGGGCCTTTGTCCACTCTGCGGTCAATGAGAAGCGGCGCAGTGCCGTGCGGCGGGCCTTCAAGCGCAGCTTCGACGCCTACAAGAAGTTTGCGTGGATGAGGGACGAGCTGACGCCCGTGTCTGGATCGGCCAAGGATCCCTTTGGCGGCTGGGCTGCCACGCTGGTCGACTCCCTGGACACGCTCTGGATCATGGGCTTCAAGAACGAGTTCGCCGAGGCTGCGGCCGCCGTGGGCGCGCTGGACTGGTCCGTCACGGACTCGACGGCGGCCAACATGTTTGAGACGACGATCCGCCACCTCGGAGGGCTGCTGAGCGCCTATGACCTGAGCGGCGAGCGCGTGCTGCTACGCAAGGCGATTGAGCTGGGCGAGATGCTGTACCTGGGATTCGACACGCCCAACAGGCTGCCCGGCTTCTGGCTCGACTTTGCAAAGGCCAGATCGGGGAGGCTGGTGGCTGGGACCAACGACCCGTCGGCGTCGCCGTGCTCGCTGAGCATGGAGTTTACAAGGCTGTCGCAGCTAACGGGCGACAGCAAGTTCTACGATGCCACGGATCGGGTGACGCGCTTCCTGGAGAGGATCCAAAACGACACGCTACTGCCGGGCATGTGGCCGACGACGCTCAACTTCCAGTCCGAAAAGGCTGTGGACAGCAGCTTCACGCTCGGTGCGCTGGCGGACTCGCTGTACGAGTATTTGCCCAAGATGCATGCGCTACTGGGGGGTGTCGACGATGTCTACGAGAGGTTGTACCGCAAGGCCATCGATGCGGCGGCGAAGAACCTCCTGTTCAGGCCCATGCTGCCGGATGAGGACGACATCCTGTTCAGCGGCGAGTTCAGCGCTGGTAGTGGGCTCTCTGCTGACAGCCAGCACTTGACGTGCTTCGTCGGCGGCATGTTTGCGCTTGGGGGCAAGCTCTTTGACATTGACGGCCACGTCGACATTGGTGAGCGTCTCGCGCGAGGGTGCGGCTGGGCGTACAGCCGGTTTCCCACAGGCATCATGCCCGAGATCTTTGGCATGGTGGCGTGCAAATCGCTGGATACGTGCCCCTGGGACGAGGAGCGCTGGGACAAGGAGGGCGGCAAGACGCTGCCCAAGGGCTTCACGCACGCGCGGGACAAGCGGTACATTCTGCGGCCCGAGGCGATTGAGAGCCTCTTTGTGCTGTACCGCGTCACGGGCAAGGCGGATCTGCAGGACATTGCGTGGGACATGTTTGAGGCCATCATGAAGGCGACGGAGACGGAGCTGGCGAATTCTGCGATTGAGGACGTGACGGTTCTGGGGCCGACGAAGAAGCTGGATTCGATGGAGGTGAGTTTTCTTTTGACTCTGTTTTTGCTGACTGGGGGTTTGGCGGCGGGCTAATGATTCGTGTCTTCACGTCTTTTCAGAGCTTTTGGATGGCAGAGACGCTCAAGTACTTTTATCTCATCTTCTCGCCTCCAGACGTCATCAGCTTGGATGAGTACGTGCTGAATACGGAGGCACATCCCCTCAAGAGGCCGGGAGTGGAACTGAAATAGGCCGAGGGAAGATGAAGCGATTGAAGGAGGCGAACCGACGAGACGGACAGCATCATTTCCAACGCTTGAGCGAGTGTCCATATGATTCCCTACTATATTGAGATCTATACACACGATGATGGACGAATCCGTCTCCTCTCTGACACTGGAACCACAGCCCCTGGGGATGAGCCGTGAGGCGTGCGTGCATTGCGTGACACATGACCTTACTTCTAGATCCCTTACTGCTATCAGCTGACATACCCAGACTCACGATACCTCACCAACTGCCCAGCGTGTCCGAGTTCTCTTCAGCTTTCCCCATCATCTGCTTCGCGCCTGTCCTCCAAATCCAGGGGAAGAGCGCCTCCACCCGCGCAACTGCCTCAAATCCCAGGCCTCGATGCGCTTCTTACCTCGAATGTGCAACATCATGATCTCACCTTTAGTCCTTCCCAACCTGTCTACTCTTACTCGACGCTGCAACGGCAACAGCACCTGCCCGTCTCGCGTGTGTCAAGAGCAAGAGACACGATGGACGTCAATCAATGCCCTGTTTGGGGCTGCAGTTGACACTTGAGAAGCTCGCAACTTCCGTGTTCAACTGAGGGAAAGCGCCCTCACCCTCTCTTGCTTCCAGGCTGTCCACGAGTATAAAATCCCCTCAAGTTCCCAACGCGCCCCAAACTTGAATCTTTTCCCACTCACAGCCCTTATTCCCCAGTATCGTCATCCATATCTTTAGAGATGGCGGCTCCGACAATGGCTCGACTTGCTCCTCACACGTTGCTGCTGGCCCTCTTTGTCTTCCTCTTCGGCAGCTGCACAGCCCAGAACTGCACCACCAACAACCTCCAGGTCACGTACCCGGCACCCGTGGCAGCAGATGGCTGGGAGTACCGCCTCATCTCAACTGGATTGACGGCACCTCGATCGATCGTCTTTGACTCCACTGGCGGTCTCCTGGTGCTCGACGCGGGAGTTGGCGTGCGTCGCCTCACACTTCAGGACAACGGCGGGACTTGCTTGAGTGTGACGGCCAACGCGACGTTGATTGCGGACACGGCTGTGAGTGATCTGCTGAGTGACTGACTGGCATGAGTTCAACATCGGCTGACGAAGTGATACACACCAGCTCAACCATGGCCTCGCCATCTCAGCGGATGGCGGCACCATCTACGCCTCCACAGTCAACGACGTCTACGCTTACACGTACAATGAACAGACCAACACCGTCGATCCCACCACGAGACGGACTGTCGTCACCAACATGACCAATACGGACCACGTCACTCGCACCCTCCTCCTGTCATCGCGACTGCCAAACGAGCTCCTCGTTTCCAGGGGCAGTGCCGCCAACGAGGATCCCCAAGCTCGCAACGTTACCAGTGGACACTCGCAGATTCGTGCCTACGACATCTCCACGCTTGCAGCTACGGATCCGCCTTTTGACTTTGTCGCTGGCACTCTCATTGGCTGGGGTTTGAGAGATTCGGTAGGTGTCGGCGAGAACCCTACGAACGGTGGCATCTGGTCGGTTGAGAACTCTGTCGACGACCTCACGCGTGAGGGTGTCGACGTGCACCAGGACAATCCTGGCGAAGAGCTCAACTTCCACGGTATCCTGGGAAACACTGCCAATCAAGGAGGCAACTACGGTTATCCCGACTGCTACGCCCTCTGGTCGACGGCGGGCTTTCCTGATCTGGGGGCTCTCGAGGTTGGAGACCAGTTTGCCTCGGACAACGCAACGGCTGGCGTGACGGACGCGACCTGCAACACCAACTTTGTTGATCCTCGACTTGTTTTCCAGGCGCATGTCTCTCCTCTGGACATCAAGTTCAACACCAATGGCACGACAGCCTACATCACTTTCCACGGCAGTAGTGAGTTGACCTGAACTTGACCCCTTCTGATCAATGCCTCATGCTGACTCTACTTCAGCGGATCGAACCACCCCTGTTGGTTACAGCATCGTCTCTGTTGCGTTTGGTCTCAACGGCCAGCCCACTTCTCCGATGGACAGCACCACGGCTGCAAACAACATCCTCACAAGCCCAGACCTTACCCAGTGCCCCGATGACTGCTTCACACCAGTGGGCCTGACGTTTGACACGATTGGCCGCCTCTTCTTCTCGTCGGACTCCACTGGCGAAATCTTCGTCCTCCAGCAATCCGCCGACGACGGCAATGGAGATGGCGACGGCAATGGTGACGGTGACGGTGACGGCGATGGTGATGGGAATGGTGACGGTGACGGCAATGGCGACGGTGATGGCAATGGTGATGGCGATGGCAATGGCGATGGTGATGGCAACGGTGACGGTGACGGCGGTACCAATGCTGCAAGTGGACTGACGTCGGCATGGCCTGTCGCTGTAGGAGCGGCCATTGCCTCTCTGATGGCTGGGTTTATCCTTGCTTGAGCTGAGGCGGTAGTCGGTGTCGATTGTCCTCCCATGGGCTTTGAAATCTCTGTATTCTTATCCTGAGTACAGACTCGTCTTGCTCTCCTCCTCCTGAAACACACTTTGATAGCAATAAAAGTATTATTAGTCCCCAAAACAACCAGAGACAAGCTTCGTGAAGAGTTTCTTAGTGATAGAGATGGCCAACGAGATACTTGAAAGCACCGGCAAGGATCACCAGTGTCTTACTGTAAAGATAATATGTGATAACATGGGGGGCATGGAGCACCCCAGCATGTATGGGCTGAATGCATCAATGGGGAACGGCTATTCACGTGCTTAGGTCAGGCATTCGGAGTCTGAGATGCTGCCAGAGAGGCAAGACGTGAAGCATTCGGCTTACCTAGGAGGAAGAAATTCTGAAGCTCCCAGGGCCAGTGGGATGCTGAGCAAGTATTCGAATGACCATTTCGACCATGTGCGCAATATGGAGATATCCAATGCCTTTCAAAACTGAAAGAGGAAGGAAGGTGGAGATCGAAACGAGCGTGAAGAAAACCATATCAAAAGGTGGAAGAGAGACTGTCAAGGAGCTAGTGGTAAATGGCTTCCTGAACATGGCCCCCTATTTCTGCATACCTACCAGTTTTCTACACATGAATCACAGAGCGGCTACCACTTTTCTCTCTCCATTACTGCAGGCATCATCATCGTCATTCCATACAGCAATGAAGCTGACTTGTACCATGCTAGCGGCCATGTCCTACTCTCCGCGGCAGAGGCGCGCAAGTGCCGGAACACGTTTGCCAGGCCCGTATCAAAGTATACGCACGCGTGATGCACCTGGACGGGCGGCGTCTTTAGTATGGATCAGGACTTCCCTGCGGTGGTAACTGTGACGGCGGCTTGTCTGAGGTGTGTTCAATGATGAGAGGGGATAGAGGTTGGGTTGGGGCAGCATAATGGAGGAGAAGAGGAAGGTTTTTTTTTACTCTAGGGGGTTGAGAGGCAGAGTGTGCGGCTTATTGGTTGAGGACTGAATAATATCGATCTAGATGCTGGAGAGTTTGAGGGTTGTTGAGTGTGTTGCGGTGCTCAGTTGCCACCCCGCGATGTATTTTGCGGGACGGGAGATATTGAGGGATGTCAGGAAGATCGTGTGTGTTCTCCTTTACTCACCGGTTGATTGTATTCAAGGTTGCTGAAGATGATCCAATCGATGCTATGCTGTGTGACTGATGCACGTGGCGATAAGCCCATGCAGTATGCATGTGAGCTCGGTGAATCAATATCGCGGGTCGCATGGAATCGACGTCCATGGCTCCTTCCGTTGTTTATCTACCTCCTTGCATCTCCCCTCCAGGGGCCAAATCACTAAACCCTCCTCACTCTTCTTCACCTCAGCCTCTTCACCTCACTGCTTCCAGACCACAGTAACAGGTCGTTCTTACTTTCACGGACGTCGACGCCTCTACTCCCACGGAGACAGCCATGGAGAGCGCGTGTAACTCCTGCAAAAAGGGACCCCCTGAGGTCACCTTGAAGCAATGTTCAGGCTGCTCTCAGACCCAATACTGCTCCCACGAGTGCCAAAAGAAGGACTGGAAGTCTCACAAGAAGACTTGCCGCAAGACTCAATCTTCGAATGCGGCCTCTAAAGCTTCCACCTCTGGAGCTTCCACCTCTGGAGCTTCCACCTCTGGAGCTTCCACCTCGGAGAGCAAGTCTGCTTCCGCTCGGCCAACCCACGACATGCCTTTCACTCGCCTCGATCAGGGCACCTGGCTTCACGACCGCCCCGAAAGGGAGACTTATCAATTGCTCATTGACGCCTACCGCCTTCGGGTCGAGGATACCTACACTTTCCGCGGCGAGCTTATGGAGGGCAGTCTCTATGATAATGGTTCCCACGGACTTCGCGGCTTCCGCAAGTTCTTGAAGAAGGCCGCCACCGTACCGGGACTCCTTCCCCCGTGGTGGAACGATGAAAAGAAGAGAGCGTGCGAGCAGCTAGGCATGGATAAGTCGCAGTGGTCAGATCTGCATTACGCTGTCGACAAAAGCGACATCAGGGATCATTACAAGGATAGCTTGTTTCCGATGAAGCTGCGCATGTTTGGTGATGCCATTTATGGGTTCAATCCGAGCGGTACTGATGGGACTGTGATGCGGATGATCATGATGGCAAAAGAACAAGCAGGTTCGGGCTCGACTGGTGTTTCTTCTCAGATGGATGTGTCGGAGATGATGAGGAATTTGGGAATCTAGCAGCGTTCTGCTTGCTGCAAACGTCGGTTTGTTGCTGAGCGTCCTTGTGTGAATGGGCATTGGGGTTTACGTTGGGAGAGTTGGCACCAGAAACGGATCATGAGCATTTAGGGATGGATCTTGATGAGTTTCGAGACTGAGAGACCTGGTTTGGGGGGGTTGAGGTCATTTATGTCCGTAACAAGGCTATCTGTCAGCTCCTTCGGTAATGAAGGCAATAATATCAGAGAGAAAACTTGTGCACGACCATAATGTACCATATCATGTCAAGAATATCTCATCAATGCTCTATGGAGTTGAAGGTCGAACATAGGTCTCTCACAATCTTGCCATCTTACTATTGTGATGACAACCAATCAAACCCATTACCTTCTGTTCTCTCGGTAACTAGGATATTGTATGTACCTTTGGTGAAATCGGCACCACAGTCTCAGCATCGGTTATAGAAGTCTTCGTTCTGGATTATTCCAGATCCAAAGTATCCCAAGCGGCTTTTTTCCCATACAAGAGTGATTCATCTGTATTAGCCCGAGTCTTTCCGCAAGAAAAGGGGTTAAAGAGAAGAGGAGAGTTCCAAACGTTCACTCACCGACAATGGAATGGTTCTTGGCGGCATCGACAACCATGTTGCGCCTCAGGCGAGCGATTCCCTCGGCCTGGAGCAGGTCGTGGTTGATGACGCACTTTTCAATGGAGCCGTGCTTTTGGCGGAGCTTCTTCAGGAAGCAAAGCATGTTTTCCTTGCTGGGCACATTGACAAGGTCTGTGGTCAGTTGAAGGATTCCTCTCCTTTACCTCTCTAAGGTTTTCAGGTTTGCTAATGATTTTCTAGTAAATCAGGTGTGGATAGGGTTGGAAAACTCACCGAGAGAGGACCAAAGCCTCGGCATCCTCGCGCGTTCCCTTGAAAGCAGGGTTCCTCTGGACCTTGTCGGCGAGCGACTTGTGGTGGCACGCGAGCTCGACGTCGGTGAGGCTGTATTCGTGGGCGACGAGGTCGTCGCTGACGCCGCAGAGGGAGAGGACGAGGGCGCAGATGACGGCGGTGCGGTCTTGGCCTAGGTCACAGTGGATTAGTATCGGGGACGGCGGGTGGGAGGATGGAGACGGGGAGGAGAGGTGTTGGAGGATGCGGGCGAAGGGGCGTGATGCGTTCTGGGGGTGGGTTGCGGAGAGGAGGATTCGGGAGAGGGATTCGAGGGGGCCCTTTTGAGAGAGAATCGATCAGTATATGTGTGTCACGATCCATGAGGGAAGTTGTCTTCATCTCCTCGATGGAGAGAATAGGGAGGCTGTTTGGTCCCATCAAGGAGGGGAAAGAAAGGAGTGAGTGCAAGAAGAAGGAGAAAATCAAGGGGAAAGGCAATACTCACCTCAACACTCGTCCCAAACCTGTCAAACCGCCCAACCAGCCCACCACCACCATCGCCCGCGTACTCCTCCGGTCGGAACACAGGCACAGACACCCGCTCCGTGCCGGGCCAGAGCATCGTCGCCGGGTCGTAGCGCGCCGACGTGAGTTCCTGCCGCGAGCGGAGGTCGAACATGTGCGTGATGGCGAGCATCTTGAGCTTCTTGACGCCGCGGTCGAGGACGAGCGTCGGGCGGCCGGAGCGGAAGACGGTGTTGCGGCGGACTTGCTTGGTTGGCTGGGAGGAGAGCGGCTGGCCGCCTATGTCGCGGAAGTTGGGGACGCCGGGGATGCAGATGTATGGTGCAGGAGGCATTTTGGAATGTTCAGGGGGGGGAAGATTGGGAGGGAGTGATGAGCTGGGGTGTTGATATACTGGGAAGGGATCAGGACGATATCTGTAGGGTTAGCGGTAGGAAGAGGTTTGATGGAGGAAGTTGGCATTGCCGAATGGATGCTGTCGGGTCAGTCTTATATCGACTTGATGTGGAGGACTCGGGGGCGTCGACTCTCTCAATGTTCAGTCTCAAGGGCTGACACTATCTCGGCCTCTTTCATGGCTGTTCCCGAAGGCTGCGTCGTCAGACGTGATTGAACACGTTCGGCAGGGACATATCCTTGACTAGGTACTCTGTGTTGCCTTTGTTCCTGGTGTGTATGGAAGCTCAATGCTTTTTACCAGACAAAGCACATTTATGCGCGACGCACTGACTCCAGAGCCGTTAGCAATAGCAAGATCAAGATGAGAAAGACAGAAAATTAGAACGGGGATGTTCGATGGCCATCCTTTGCTCATTATATTGTGGGCTCAAGTAAAGAGCGTTTCGTGAACATCTATGTGATACTCTCCAGAGCAACATCGCATGCAGCCATCAAGACTCATTGAACGAGATCAATCCGCTATTTGATCATCGACATCTGATTTGCAGTCCTCCGCTCTTCAGAATGGACAAGGCAGACATGGTAAGTCGTCATATCCTGGCCATGGTGTCTCCACCCCCCTTCCTTTCCTCTTCTTGCCTAAACACCGAGCTTGCCAGCAAACGCCAAGTCATGATATCAAAGTTTCGCATTCTCTTTTCTCTTCGCTGCTTCTTCTTCTTCTCCTTCGTCGTCGTCTCTCTGCTTCCTTTCTTGCTCGTCTTACTCTTCAATCGACTTGACGCACTCCCACTCGCCGCGCAGATTCTCCTGCCACAGCGAGACCTTGTTGTCTGCGCAGCTGACGGCCAGAACGTTGCCGCTCAGAGACCAGCTGACGCGCCAAACAGGAGCCTCAAAGTTGAGCACCTTGCTGGCCCACTGGCCGCCGCTGGCTTGATCCGAGGTCCAGATGCGGACCGTCTTGTCCTGGGAGGCTGATGCAATGTATGACTTTTGCAGCACGGTGGGGGACCACGCCACATCGCGGACCCAGTCGCTGTGGCCCGTCAGAGCCTCGCCCTCTTGCTTGTACGACTGCGAAGCAGGGTCAAAGGCCCAGATCTTGATGAGGTTGTCAGAGCCGCCGGTGACGAACCGCCGGTTGCCCGTGGCGCCGGGGCCCGGGGCGCTGCTGACGATGCTGCCGGGCGTGGTGGCGGGCGCCCAGGAGACGGAGTTGACGCCGAGGCCGTGGGCGGGGAATGTGACGTGGTCGACGCTGTTGTCCTTGAACTCGAGGACGCTGACGTTGCCGTCGGAGGACGCGCAGGCGAGGAGGCAGCCGGCCTCGTGGGGGGACCACGAGACGATGTTGACCGAGGCCTTGTGCAGGGGGAAGTCGTAGATTCGCTGCCACTGGCTGCTGTTCTGGGTGCCCTGTTCTTTCCAGATGAAGACCTTTCCGTCGTAGCCAGCCGATGCCAGGATGTTGCCGTACTTGGGATGCGCCCAGGCGACGCACCATACAGCGCCTTCGTGACTGGTTGGGATGATGCAGATGTTAGCAGCTGTGGCGGCTGTGTTGTCCGCAAAGACTTAAGAGTCGGATGTACAAGGCAAGGTCAGGCGTCGTCTCACCCCTTCAGAGTCTCGACCAAGCGTTGTGTCTCGCCTTCAATCTCGAAGATCTTGATTGTCCGGTCGCTGGAGCATGTCGCCAGCTTTCGGCCATAGTAGTCGAGGACGGCATCGTGCTACGAGTTGGTGATTGTGTTAGCCAATGCGGCGTCTTGCTGCCCCGTTCTTTGATATGCAGTGGAAGCATTGGCGAAGGAGTTGAGGGCGTTCTAGGAGCAGTATCGAGGTCGATCGAGGCAAGCAACGGTCGAGGTGCAACGTACAATCATATCATCGTGGCCAGAGTTGGAGATGACCTGCGCCGCCTGTATCAAGATGCTCTGGTTAGCCATGACCGGAGTTGCGCCAACGAGGATAGGGAAAGCCGCAATGGGCTGCGTATCTTACCATTGTGACAGTGTGACAGCTGTGAGGCTGCAATACCTAGAGAGGGAGTATGTGAGGAGCAGAGAGAATTGCGGGAGGAGGGAAGAGGATCAAGTCGAAGCAGTGCGATGATGAATGGCGAATCTGGCCTGTGCTGCTCAAGTTCAAGATGCCAGCAAGCTTGGGTAGAGGTACGATGCCTCGAGGTACCGCGTTAGCGCCAATGCGGCTGCAGATGGACTAGTCGACAAGGTACATGCTGTACACGGACGAGCTGGAGGGAGCACGTGATTTCAAGGAACAACTGCTGCAGTACAAAGGGATCGAGGTTCTTGGAGAGCATCATGATGGAGACACACGACACGATCTTGGATGGTGTGCATGTTTCCTCAAGCTGATGTTGATCTACGTAGGATATGAATTATCGCCTTGATAGTGACTGCCTTGCAGCAGAGTCATTGATCGAGTTGGAGCAAACTACAAGGGGATTATCAAGATGATGAGAATACACTAGTACTGCTATCAGCATGAGGCGCTCATCACGACAACTGTAGATATATCAAACAAACCCAGCTACTATTCGAATTTAGTTGAGATCATCCAAAGAAGAGCCAAGTAAGTTACTATTAAGACGCATCACGGACATCTCAGTGGAAATGAGGGATCCGACGACAATTGGCCAGTACACATAATGAGCTCACATGTGACCCCTCATGCCCATCAAACTCCAACTTCACTCAAACTTGACATATCACCTAATACAAACTTAACATACCCTCAAACCACCACGCCGTCAAATCACCCCCAGCAAACAAACAAACACCTACCCACCACTCATTCAATCATCCACCAGCCATGAACCTCATCTTCGACTTTGACGGCACAATCACCGCCAAAGACACAATCTTCCAGCTCGCCCAATCCGCAATCTCCCTCCAGGCCCAGCGCTCCCCCAACGACAACAACAACAACAACAATGACAATGACAATCCTCCCCTGCAAACAAAATGGGACGACATTGTCCAAGCATACACCGACCAGCACGCCGCCTACGCAGAGTCCTTCTCCCCGCCCAAACATGAGCGGTGCACCCCCGCGCAGGAGCTCGCGTACCTGGCGTCCCTCAAGGACACGGAGAACGCGTCGCTGGACAGAGTCGACGGGTCCGGCCTGTTTGGCGGGCTGACTTCCGAAGACCTCTTTCGAATGGGCAGGGAGAGTGTTGAAAAGGGAGATGTCGTTGTCCGCGATGGCTTCGCAGAGATGGTGAAGCTGGCGAGGGATAAAGGGTGGCGGGTGGGCGTCATTTCGGTCAATTGGTCTGCGGCGTTTATCCAGGGCGTGCTGCATCCGCTGGGCGATGGCATTCCCATCATCACGAACTGCATCTCGAGCGACGGCACGATTAAGGGGCCCGAGGGCTTCAACGGGGGCGTCAGGCTGACTACCTCTCGCGACAAGGCCAATGTCCTCGGCGAGCTTCTTGCCAAGGAGGAGCAGCTGCTGCTGCTGCACTCGCCATCATCGTCGTCGGGGTCTCCGCCGACGACTGTCTACTTTGGGGATTCGACGACGGACATGGAGTGCCTGCTCAAACATCACGGCATCGTCATTGCTGCGGATGCCCAGTCGTCGAGTCTCTTGCAAACACTCGAGCGGGTGGGCGTGTCTGTGCCGCACGTCGGGAGCGTGCAGGACAACGACGACGGCGGCGGCGGAGCAAACATTGCATGGGCGCGCGACTTTCGCGAAGTTCTCGAGAGCCGGGTGCTGGAGCGAATTGAAAAGGGGACAACAAAGGAATGACGCAGCGCTTCCGATGTCAAGTATGATGAGAGCAGGGACCAAGGGCGGGGGAAGATGGTTGGAGTTGCTCGGCTTATATGAGGTTTCTACAAGTACCGGGTGTCCTCGCTCATCTTCTGGCGAGGTGATACGCATCAATTGTCGAGCCAACAGCCTTCTTCATCACTACGACTTTTCTCTGCCACCCTCAACGAGACTTTATCAGAATCATTGCCTCGCAATATCATTCTCTCAGCACTCTGGGACACAATGTGTGTCTACGCCTCCTCGCCATCCAGCCACAAAGACGAAACACAGCGTCAGAATCTCAAGCCATCCTGCACCGCGGATTATGCCGATACGATGACCTCCTACCATCAGATGAAGTTCTCGGATTTGGCCTGGGAGAGCGAGCATGGCATAACGTTGGCCCATAAAACCACATCACTCAAGGGCAACCTTCCTAGGATCGGCGAGTCCCTTTGCAGACGCTACCCAGAGACGACGGAGGACACCCACAAGTCAGTCAGGCGTGGCAAGCGTTGTCATTACAGACGACGCTTATCTTCTATCCCAGAGGAGCCGTGCACGCAAGATGAGAAGCGAAAATAAGCTCGTTTTGGATTTATGAAAGCTAGAAAACATGTTCATGTAACAGGGGACATACAGACACGTGGCATCGGCAGTAGAATCTCTTCTGGCTTGCAACAACGACTCCAATACCAAGAACAAGAAATCCATATCCTTCACAACAGCACAACTGAGGCATTTGAGGAAGCACAAGGCACATTCAGTGAGAATCTTGCCATCCTTCAAACACACGGTCAAGGTTGAAAGCCGCGCTGATCAGCGACAAGTGGCTGAATGCCTGCGGCGTGTTGCCCAGCTGCTCGCCACTTCGAGAAATCTCTTCCGAAAACATGGACAGGTGGTTTGAAAACTGGAGCATGTTCTGGAAGAGATTCAAGGCCCGAGGCAGGTACTTGGGTTCGTGGATGCTTGCGCGCGTCATGGCCTCGACCAGCCAGAACGTGCAGATGGAGAAGGCTCCGTCTCTTCCTCCCACGCCTATGGGGTGACCTGATGGTTAGCTTCGCCGCACCCTTTGGCTTCGGTGTCGAATCAGGACTTACCGTCATCTGACTGGTCGGTATCATAGCGAAACACCAGCCCGGTGCTCGTCAGTCCTCCCTCCTCTGGCGGCAGCATGATTCGGTTGAGCGTACTCGTAAAACGGGGGTCGCTAGGGGCGATGAAGAATACAAGAGGAGCCAACAAAATGGACGAGTCCAGTACGGTATTGGCTTCGAAGCTCTGAATAAATGATTTCATTTCCTTGTTGTATCCTGTAGCGTTCCGAGTGAGCCTTGAGCCTAGACTTGCGAGAGCCAGTAGTTAATGCATACCTTTTTCCATAATTTCCTCGTAAAGGCTATCGCGGGCTTCTAGCCACTTTGCCCTGTTCGGACATGGGAGGCATCTCTTGTCGGCAAGCCGAAGGCCGCGGTCAAATGCCACCCAGAGCATGATTTGCGAGATGGTGAAGCGTTGCTTATCGCCTCGCACCTCCCAGATAGACATGTCGGTTTCTACACTTGGTTAACTTGATCACCCCTGGACAAACATCAAGTAGCAAACTTACGGCCAATAATGGTCAAGACGTAGTCTACCGGGTAAGTAAAGTCAGTGAATTGTACTGAGGGTGTCGTGAGATGAACGATACGTACCAAGCATTCGCCGAACAGCGCACCAAATGTCCCAAGATACCGGCTTCCCGTACTTGTTATACAAGTAGATGGAGTCCATCAATTCGCCGTACACATCAAACTGGAGGTGAAAGGCGGCGCCGTTGCCGATACGGACAGGGGCACTGCCTCGGTAGCCCTCGAAGTGATCCAGGGTGATTTCAGGAATATCAGTCTCCCCGCGAATAGTAAACATGATGGGCAATCCACCATCTGGCCCTACCGACTGAGTAAAGCGCTCCATGATGAACTCCATGTAGGCGTCCGCCTCGGCTTTGAACCCCAGGCGGAGGAGGATGTAGATGGTGAAGCTGGAGTCTCGGACCCAAGAGTAACGGTAGTCCCAGTTTCTCACGCCTCCTATGTCTTCGGGCAGTGAGAAGGTAGGGGCGGCAATGATGGCGCCAGTGGGTTCTACTGCATGTTAGCCATGGCTCCAAAAGATGTTGAGACCTGTGCGGCGTACCGTATGTAAGTAACTTCAAGATCATGAGACTTCGAGAAACGACTTCTCTCCATCGCCCCTTGTACTTGGACTGGGAGATGAAGTTGTACCAGAACATCTGCGTATCGTGCTGCTGAATGTCCAAGACTTCGTCTGTGATGATTTCCGTGATGTGGTTGGGAATGTCATTTCGCAGGATGAAAGAAACAGATTGGCCAGCAGACAGAGTGAAGCGAGATGTGATGCCTTCGCCAAGCATGCCTTCTCTCATGACTTTCTGGAACGGAATATCCGGATAGCTTTGGCCGGCTGACGTGTCAACCGCAACGTCAAGTTGAAGCTGGACATGCTTGCTGTGGAAGGTTGCCATTTTGCTCTGGCGGCGCTCACAAGTGTGTTTGTCACACAAGAGAGTCGTTTGATGTGGCTCCAAGCCATAGCCAAAAGCAGGGAATATTTCAACATCTGTAGTAGGTGTAAGTTGGTCATCATACCGCCCCTAACGCAGCTCATGGGAGATTGTTCAGGCAAACGGGAGCAGCACAGCATACCTATGGGCAACGAGCCGCGGATACACTCCACTCGTCGTACGGTCCATTTCTTGAGCTCTTCCTGCACATTCGTGGCCTCGCGATAGGCGTTTTGCTTGTAGCCCTTGGTCATGACCTTGGCGCTCTTGGGCCGGGGAAAGAAGTCAACAACGTCCACGACGCCGTCCTCGTGAATGTACCTCGTTTGCAGAATGCACGAGGAGGGCAAGTACTGCTGCTTGGTGGTGCAGCCAATGTCTGGAGCTGGAGAGATGCCAAAGTAGCCGCCCTTGTTCTTGTCAAGCAGGCGACAGAAGACCGAGGGCGAGTCAAAGTCTGGCCTGGAGCGAGGTCAGATGGTTCTGGGAGATCGGCCGTGATCAGTAGCTATGAAGACGCACCAGCACATGAAATCGATGCTGCCGTCGAGGCCGACGAGGGCACAGGTGTGCATGTTGCCGACGATGCCATAGTCCTCGATGGGGAGGTAGCCGCCCGACTGGAGGCGGCGATGCGGCACCGAGTGAGAGGTGGCCATGGCGGCTGTACGGGTGCGAGCGAGGTGGTGTCTATGGTGATAACTGTGTGATCATGGATGAATATTCACACATCAAAGCCTCTGCTCTGTCTACTGGTATCTCACTCATGAAAAGGATGAGGCTGGACAGAGAGGGCAGAAGCACTCGGGAAACGCGGTTTCTCCAATCCAATTATATACCTACCTTAACATTACCTATATAACAACTACTTACTTACTTAGGTACCTACTAAACACCTAAACACTAGGTACATGTGTGACAAGTGCAGTTAGAGCCAGGAACCCCCATCCTCCAAAGCAGTACCAGCTTCACAAGTACGAGATACAATACGAGTGTGTGTCCACCCGCACGGGGGCCGAGCTGTGGGCATGTTAACAGCTGCCCTGAGGTCATCGTGGACTGCACTAATAGGTAGCTACCTGCTCTGCTGATGTATGGGGTACGCCGGACCCGAGTAGTGAGGGGTTGGCGACCAATGGCCCTCAAGACTTGTGACTATTAATTCTGGAACGGCAAGTGAAAGAAATGACAGGCGGAGGCAATGGAAGGTGCAGCTGAACCGATGGTCGTTGCTGTTGCGGTAATTGCGGTTTGCTGCTCACCCATGATGACGTATTGACTTGCTTCATGCAGGACTAAGGCGGCATCTTACCCGAGTGGAAACAAGACTGCACACGACTGATCGACTGTATGTTACGAGTACTTATAAACATACTTGAATGAGAATCTATGTACGTTGAGATAGATTATTCGCTTTGGATTAGTACTGTCTAACAAAAATGGACAGTTTCCACGAGTCCTCATCCATTCCATGGCATGCCGCGAGCAGTACGAACAAGGTACCAAGCTCCAACAGTCTGGGCGAAAAAGGCCGCCACTTCCGAGCCAACAAGCCGGGGTTGGCCAATCAACTGCTCAACCCCAGAGATGCGCAGTAATCGGGCGTATCAAATCCAACATCGTGAAGCACATGAACCGACCCAAATCATTTGCGGAGCAATATATCATAAACTTGAGAGAACAAACTTGATGATGAACTTGTGGTTTCTCTATGCCCTTGGTCAGAATCATTAAACATGTAGGGTATCAAATGCCCTTGGCGGCATGATCCCAGTTTCCAAACGCCCAAACGCCAGTCCACAGCCTTGACCCTTTTGACGAGAAAACCTGTGCAGCCATTTCCTTCGTGGTTGTTGAACCACCGACCTGTGTCTTGCAAACACATCGCTTCGTCGCACAAAGGCGACGCAATGATCTCGAGATCACTGCATGACCAGCACGTCTTCCATCTCCTCTCCTTCATCGTCATCCCCATCCTCATCCATGGCCTCGGCCGCCGCCTCCTTGGCGTCGTTACCGCCCTTGTC
Organism: Trichoderma reesei QM6a; assembly: GCF_000167675.1. NCBI lineage: Eukaryota > Fungi > Ascomycota > Sordariomycetes > Hypocreales > Hypocreaceae > Trichoderma > Trichoderma reesei. Next base: position 99,711 of record NW_006711163.1, on the reverse strand, counting down.
TCTATATGCCTCACTCAGACAGTAATGGTTGGCAAATGGGCCGCTCTTGTTGAGAACGGCAACTTCTTCCAGGACCTGGCGAAGGTAGGAATCCGGCTGCTGGGTCCTCTGCCGCAAGGCCTTCATAGACCAATACTGATACTGACGGAAGCAATCGAAAATGAGATCGAGAAGCTGGTTCTTCGGAATACGGGCCGCTTTGAGGACTTCGGTCTTCTTGGGTTTGAGGACGGAGGGGGCGTTTTTCTGTAAAAGTGCGTTAGCAGCATGACCGGGTCGCGATTAGCAACCAGTAGACATACGATAAAGTTGCCTCCCCAGTTGACGGAGCCCGCAGATCCAGGATTGATAATGGAGGACGCCTTGTTCCTGCTGATGATCTGAAGCTTCGACTTGGAGTTTTCCGCTTCAAAGATGCGCTTCGCCAGGAGCTCCTCTTCCTCTCGAAGGTTTCGTGGTTCGACTCGTAGATCATATCTAATCTTGCCGAAAATCTTTGTCTTCTCTGTAGCAAAAATGTTAAGCATTCTGCGATTATGCCCGCCATGCACATGAACAGGTCAAACATACTCGGGATAGCCTTGCGGTAGTAGGGCTGATATCGGCTCCTTCGATCGTATGTCGGTCTCTCCGTATTGCCATTGTTCCCTCGTTGGCGCAAGAGGGCGAGAGGGATTCCAGCACTGGCCGCCTCGGCTCGCGCCTTGTTCTTCGTCTTGAAACCCGGCAAGTCTTCCTCGCTGAAGATGAAGGCATTGTTCACATCCTGGTCGAGAATCTCCAGGTCGTACTCCTTGGGCAAGAGCTGATGCTCGGGAAGGCCCGGAGTGAGGAGCATGCGCAGCTTCGTAAGCTCGCGAGGGCTCCCGTCCGGCAGCGTGTCGCCCTGCGGCTCGTTCCACGTCCGCAGCGTGCCGATCTGGATCTCGTCGTCGTCGCCCAGCTTCTCCGTCAGCTTCATCCAAGCGTCCCACATGTACTTGGGGACGCGCGCAAGATACAGCGTCTCGAACGTGTTGCCGGGGACCGATTTGTCGTAGAAATCGAGATCGCCGGCGTCCTCGAAGAGCTCCTCCTCATCAATGGCCATGGGCGACGCCGGCTCGGGCTTGACGAACTCGGACTTGACAGCTGGGTCGGCCATGTTGATTCTTCTCTGGCGAGAGCGCAAAGATTCAGGTTCGGGTTATCGGATGCGGGAGAGAGCGAGCCAACGAAGAGCAGCAGCGGCGAGATGGCGAGCTGCTGTCTGTTGCGAATGTGAAGATGCAGAAAAAGGCCCCAAGGCGTCACCGCGGGCTGGAGCTTGGAGGTGACAAAGGTACATGGCGCAAGTACCGGCGCTAGCCTAAGGTGCCCAGCCTTGTTGGAGCGCCGTTTCAGCGCTCTGGTGCACTAACAGACCTGAGAGCTCCTCTGCTGTCTTGAGGCTCTGTACAGTCATGTGACCGCAGTCGCCCAATGGACTTGCACTGTAGTGAGTTACCTGCAAAGCGCAACGTACCGTGCCGAGCGCCGTTTTGAACGGAGACGGACAGCAAACACAAAAGAAAGGGCAGATGCACGCATCCGTTTGCCCCACTTCCAGTGACCTCAGGTACCCAGGTAGTAGTACCTCATATCGTACTGCTCAGACTTCACCTTGATAGATGTACCCTTACACTTCCTCGGGCCAAGCCAAATGCATCAGCAAGCACGTCTTGTCTCATACTTTTGAAGTCAAATTAGCTACTGCGAGTGGATTCAATGTGTGGCTTTGGCCTTATCTTGAGCTTAATCCAAAGGCTGTTTCGTCCATCAAACTTACGAGGAGAGCCGTCTTGACGGCGAAAGTCGGAATCAGGACCCTCATGTCGTTACCGAGGCAGCACAGCTTGACAACCTACAGTCACTCTTCTCAGAGGCAACCCGTATGATGGCAAGCAGTAGAGTCGTTCAGTCACATATATTTACGCTATTCTCACTTTTGTACCTTTGATCAAAATCTCATAGTGCGCCTTTTCAAGCAAACGCGTTTTCCTTCGTAACCATTACCGTGACTCATCCAATCAACCGGACCATCTGCAAAAGATTGTTTTGACTTTTGAGTCATCGGTTCTCTCATTCAAGCCTTTACTGCGCCACCACTTGCAGCAGTGCATATCAAGCCAGCCCGTGTAGCATAACCTTGCTTCATCTCGGACAGCAAGTACTTGTCCTGCGTGAACCATGTGAGCGGCGACGTTGCTGCTGCTGGTGCTGCTGCTTGTAGCCCAGGTAGCCAGAAGTTGTAAATATCCAGATACTCATAACGGGCAATCCAATCCATTTCTGAAAGAAAAAAAGCAGGCTTCGACAGAATATCGGCCTCTTGTTAACCCAAGGATTGGTAATCCGAGCATCAAATCGAGTCATCTGAAATGTGCAGCTTCAGGGCATGTCAGCATGCTTGGCTTTCCATGATAATGAAGATGGATGACAACTCACCAGGTATATAAAACAAACAAAATTGAAACAATGCGTCACCAGCATCTTAGACGGGAACATTCGTGAACAGGTAAGAAACCGATTCGCCGTTGTGGGTTCGGCGAATAGCCTGGCAAATGTCAGTATTCAACGTGAACGCATCCTTTGGCAGAGACATGCGTACCTCGGCAAGGGTGCCGGACACATCGATGACCTTGAGCTTGGGGCATCGCTCAGTCTTGTCGCCAACTGCATTTTACATGGTTAGACTACAGAAGTTTGGGGTGAATCAATCTGACATAACCTACGAGGGACGGCTATATACATGTTAGTAATCTGTTGCTCAGAACATGATACAAGCTCATCAGGGGCAGCTTACTGTTGGTGACAACAAGGCCGGATAAATGTGAGTTGTTGATGGTATCAATGGCGGTGCCGCTGAGAATACCGTGGGTTACAATCGCAAAGACTTGACGAGCGCCGTGGCTGTTGAGAGTCTCTGCCGCCTTGGCCAGCTGTTTTTGAAAAGCACCATTAGCCATGTGATCATGAGATGAAGGGCCCGGGCGTGTGCATACAGTTCCGCAGGTGTCCGCCATGTCATCCACAAGGATAGCCACCTTGTCCTGGACATCACCGACAAGAACCATGCGGCCCACGACGTTGGGTCGGGGACGCTCCTTGTGAATCAGAGCAAATCCGGTGTTGAGGCGATCGGCAAGCGAGGTGGCACGCTTGGCACCGCCCGCGTCCGGGGATACAATGACGCAGTTCTCAACGTCTAGGTTCTCGCTGATCCACCGGAGGACGGACGGTTCGGCGTACAAGTTATCTACGGGAACGTTAAAGAAGCCCTGGATCTGGGAGGCATGCAGGTCCATAGTTATGACATGGTTCTAGCGCATGTTAGGGTTCTCAGTTCAGAAGCAGAGCAAGGAGGGACGTCGGTTTCAACGCACGCAGCCGGAGACCTGCAGCATGTTGGCAATCAACCTAGCGCTGATGGGCGCGCGGGACTTGTCCTTCTTGTCCTGACGCGCATAAGGGTAGTTGGGGATGACGGCCGTGATGCGCCTGGCCGAGGCAGTTCGGCAGGCGTGGATCATGATGAGCAGCTCCATGAGGCCGTCGTTGACGTCTCCCGGAGCCGTCGACTGGAGGATGAAGACGTCTTCGTCCCGGACCGACTCGCCAATGGAAACACTGGTTTCCTGGTTGGAGTAGTTGAGGCTCATCGTGTTGGCAATGTTAATGCCGAGTCTGCGGCCAAATCAGCCCGGGTCCCGTCTAACTACCTGACCTCTCTGACTGTCTCATATCTCATTTCATAGACCATCTCGCGAGACATACCGATTAGCGACCAGAGCACTGAGCTCCGGGTGGGAGCTGCCCGAAATCAGCTTGATCTCATTCGCCATTTGGTCCAGCATTGCCAACGATGGTTGCAGAGCCCTTCTGCAGGAGGGAGAAGAGAAGAGAAAAAATGTCGAAAGAGAAAAAAAATAAGTGGGGGCGGGAAGGGAAGGATTCGATGGTGGTGTGCCGCTGTTGTTGATAAAGATGAGGCGCTTGATTTAGTATCAAAGAGACAAAAAAGGGGAAGATGAAGCTTGTCCGTTATCGATGAAAGAGTGCTCAAAGGTGATTGTTGACTTTTTTTTCCTCACTTGAGATATTGAATTCATCGATCGACGCAACGGCGTTTGAGCGAACCGAGACTGAACCTTCAAGGAATAACATTAGTCCTGGTCGGTGGCTTGGACCACCAGCCGGACGGGCCTCAGCGTGGGAACTTTACAGAGGTACTAGTCAAGCCTGTAGGCGGGCAAACAGCCACTGCCAGTTGGATGGAAGCCAAACACTGCCCGCACTGTGCACAGTGACGAGAAGCTTCTTGGCCAGCTTGCGGTACTGTGCCAGTACTTTGACCTTGTATCGGCGGCGATCCCGGCCATTCTATTCTCGGCCTAGCACAATGCACACAATGGCTCGTGCGCAAGGCTGCCGACTTGACCCTTTCCAGCAGCCGACGTCAGATAAAGACCGGAGCAGCCCCGAACCCATTCATTCATCTTGAACCCAAGCAAACCAACTCAGCCTCGCCGTCCAGCCCAGAAGCTTATATTCATTACACGATCCCCTTTTCTTCTTCGTTGCCATCGACATACTTCATATGGCGTCTCTTTGACTGCCCAGAAAAGGCTTCGTGGGCGAGATATTTGCCGCCACGGACTCGCCCAACTCACCTTGGCCATGCCCGTTTGATCTTGACGACGACAGCCTCACTTTGAACTCACTTTTTGGGCGCTGAGGCGGGCCGTTTTGGTCTGATCTTCCACACCAGCCTTTCCCTTTTCTATTGTTTACATTGTCCAAGCAAACTCTTCACCTTCGACTCAACTCACTTTTGACTTTTGGTGCGGCTGTTACGCATCTGTAGTAGACTGTTCAATACCTACCTACCTTATATAAGAGGCGGTCCCCCTTCGGGCCCAAACAGTCTGCCCATCATGCCCGTCAAATCACTCAAAGAGCTCGCCATAATGGTCATCTTCAAGAACATTCGCGAGGTCGACAATGTCGGCTACCTCAACTATGAAAACGTCCGCCACATCCTCCTGAGAGTTGAGAGCGGCGCCCAGCTCCGCCAGATTGAGCTCAACTCACCACACCTTCAGGGCCAAACAGCCGAAGCATGGATCAGGCTCATTGAGCGCGACTTCCCAATTGAGGCCCGGAACAAGCCCATTCGGCCCAAGGATCCCAAGAAGTGGTACAAGGTCTGGGAGAAGTACAAGGCCGACCAAGACAAGTTCCTGCGGGACAGCGAAGACACGCTCAAAGCCCAAATTTCCGACTGGAAGAAGGTGAAGGAGACGAACACAAGCAAGATTATCGAACTCGGCGCCATTCCCAGCTCGAAAAAGGGCGCCATCAGGCGTCCCCGCGCAAGAAACGCCAGCTCCCTCCCTTCCACTGGTGGCAGTCGCACCAAGGCTGTCAACGGCACCAGCGTCATGCGCAAGGTCCGCCGCGAAGCCAAGGAGATTACCCAGATCCACGGCAGCCTTTCCCAGCCCGTCAAGGCGCCGACTGCACCCTCCACCATCACCAAGGCCCCAGAGGCCATGGTCAACGACCACAAGAGAGCCGCCCTGCCGCCATACCGCCCCGCCCTCCTCACGGAGGCAAAGGAATTGGAGAGGGATCTGCAGCTCAAATACAACGGCAAGCCAGAAGCCTTGAGGAATTGGCAAGCAGAGACTGCCTCCAAGGACTATCACAGCCGATCCTTGGTTCTCTCAGACTCCGAGCTGAGCAGCGACAGCGCCGACGGCCAACCGGAACAGTCAGCTCCTGCTGCACACAAGCCCACTGCTGCACCCAAGTCCACTGCTGCCAGACCCGCTGCACCCAAGGTGCCGACAACCTCCCTCAAGCGCAAGTTTGGAAGTTCAAAGTCCGCCTTCATGGCGCCCGCCGCCCCCTCCGCGCCCGTCATCAAGGCACGCGAGCCGATGGCAAAGCCAAAGCCGGAGCAGCAGAAGCCGGAGCACAAGTCAGAGCAGCCGGACCCCAAGCGGCCTCGCCTTCGCGCCTTTCCCGCCCCAGATCTGCCCACCACTCAGACCACTCCGTGCTGGGAAAAAGGCGACGAGCCTGAAAATGCCTGGCACGTCTTGTTTCACGCTGACGACGAGGCTGAGAGGAAGCTGCAAGAGAAAGCACCGGCCACAGCCGCAAGGATGGCCCAGATCTACCGCAAGCGCAAGACTGTCGACATCTTTGCCCACCCCAAGAAGAGGGTCCATTGAGCTGGGAAGGGCGACACTCGATAATTCGGTTTCCTCCCTTGTTCGGTTTTCGGCTGGGAATGTTTGGGGCTTGTTGCCCATTGCCTTGTCGTTGTTTTTTTTTTCTTTGTTTCCCCCTTTTATTTCCTTTCTCTTGATACCTCAGGCGGGATATACCCACGTCGATTGTTTATTGGAGGCGTTTCGGTACAGCCCTCGAGGCTTTGGAATTCGGTACGGCCCTTGAGGCTTTGGAATTTGTTTTTCGAAGGTGAAAGGGGGGGCGAAATCTTGTTGTCTTTTCTCGGTTTCGGTTCAGGCTAGATGGACGGCTACTTGCGTATGACACAGGACTGCAGCGATGCTAGGTAGTAGAGATGGTTATAGGCCGTTTAAATAGAGAAAAGGTTTTCGGACCACACTTACAGTTGTGCCTTTATCAAGTGAAAGTCCCTCTTTTGCCTGTATCATAATGTTCCATTGTCTCCCATCCGCCATCGTGTATCCATAGCATGTGTATATTAGCCCAACTACTCCGTTTGGCCGATATATCATCATGGTGACAACATCCGCTTCTCATCTTCACGAAACAGAGGACAGCCTCATAGAGAGCTTCAAATGTATTTCCATAGCTCCATCTATCAAAATGGCCCAAATGTACGCAACAAAACCGGCAGAAACAACCTCCCCCCTCCCCGCGTTACATCCCAACCCAACCGCCTTCCAGTCTACCGCTCTCTCTCTCTCTCTCTCTCTCTCTCTCTCTCTTCTTCTCTCCTCTCGGTTCCTCTTTCAAGAAGGACATGGTTCGACATCATAATCGGCTTTTATCTTTCGCTTCTTCCGTCGCTACATTCTTTCATCCAAAGTACCGTCCCCCCCTAAGGGCGAGGACGAGATGCAGAGTGTCGCCTGCGACGAGGTTGTACTCGGCCGCGGTCTTGTCGTCGGTCCTGCACGAGGAAAACATGTTGAATTAGTAAGCTGCGATGTCTTTGCTTTCCGAAGAGGGAGGGGGGAAAAGAATGGACTGGGCTTGATGATGAAAAGAAAAGAAAAGAAAAAAAGGTTGGGGAGATTGGGACGGGTTTATTGCGTACATTTGCTTGCCGCCGTGGATGAGGCGCTGTTGCACGGGCGGGATGCCCTCCTTCTCCTCGACCTTTTCCTTGATCTGGGACACCTGCAACGCCGGGGAGCGCTATTCAGTCACCCGTCTTCGTCTTTTTGTTTCGTTCGGTAGGGGGTGGTGGATTTTCGACGGCATGTGACGAGGGAAGCTATCTATACCTTGTAGTCCAGCTCAATGTCGAGCTCAATCTCCTTGCCGGTCAACGTTCGCACCCTGTCACATTGCACGCTGTGTCAGCCTCATGTATTCAGTTTCGTTTCGGAGGGGCGGCATCATCAAAAGGAAAGTAACGGGCGAGCTCTCTCTTACTTGATCAACATGGTCGCGGTGGGAGGTTCGAGGTATCGATGGGTGTATTAATGGCAGAGCTGGCTTGTGGAAAGACTCTGTTGCAGGTGTGTGCTGCTGGTGCCGACAAAGGGTCCTGTCGTGACAAATACCTAGGTGGTGGAAGTTGACAAGTTCTGGATCAACAAGGCTGACTGGCAGTGACGGCACGGAAGCTGGAGGTGGGATGTTGGAGCTGGTCTGGTGGGGTTGCAGGTACCCGTTGTAAGTACCGTCGTAGGTCCCGTTGTACTACTAAGGTACTAGTACTCGCACCAAGTCAGAAGGTGCGATTGGGCATGCCCAAGAAACTGAAAAGCAAGAGCGCTATTGCGCTGATAATGATGACACTCGATGAACGGGATACGACGTTTCTACTCAGACATCACAAGCAGTATCTTTGCAGCGAGAGCAACAGCTCTCATACAATATGAGGGAGGAGTCGTAATTGTATATTCCGGCGACCGGTGCACCAAGTGCCGGGCCCCATTACAGCCTCCCTAGAGTTCCTATAATACAAGTTTTCTTTTTCTTCATTACACAGACAAGCATGCAAGCGGAGAGTTCATCATCTCATCCCCCAGTTCACACCAAGGTCCCCTGCCTGATCACCTCATTTCTTATCCGAATCCTCAAACACGTTCAAGCCCAGGCCCTCGGCATCCAGCATCAGCCTGTTCTTGGCTCCAGACTCCTGCAGCTGCTGGGCAATGAGCCTGGCGTTCTCAATCTTCTTCAGCTCCACGTAGGCCTTGCTCTTCTTGATGGCGTCGCCAATCAGCTCGGCGGATCGGGCCTCACCCTGCGCCTTGACGACCATGGCCTGCTTCTCCTGGCGGGCCTTGTCGACGATGAAAGCCGCTCGCTGAGCCTCTTGTTGGGCGACCTGCTTGGCTTCGACAGCAGCTGTGAACTCTGGCGAAAAGGCGAGGTGCTGTATCACGAACAGAAGCGTTAGAACAGAGCTATAGGAAGAATGCAAGGAAAAATTCAGAGTGGCCTACCGTCAGAGATACATCGTCAAGAAGAATGTTGAACCGCGCTGCTCTGCGGGACAGGTTCTCTCGTACTAGCCGAGCCACCATCTCTCGCTGTGTGATGAGCTGACTGGCGTTGAACTGGGCAACGACGCTCTTCAGGACCTCGTTCACAATCGACGGCAGCACTCGCTCGTCATAGTCGGTTCCGAGCGTCCGGTAGATCTGGGGCAGGGCCTCGATGTTTGGTCTTGAGAGCACACGGCAGGTGATGTTGACCATCTGCAGGTCCTTGGTGCCCGTCAGCGAAGCGACGTTGCGCGGCTTCGCTCGGACGTCGTAGATGACGGGCGTCTCGAACCAGGGAATGTTGATGTGTGTTCCTGGAAGAAGAGAAACCTCATCGTTAGCCTCCTTCCGCACATATCCGAGAACATTGAGCCAGCTCTATCCCCATCTCCATCTCTCGCTCGCCCGCCCTCAACTCACCTTCGCTGTAAATCTCCTTGCTCACGCCCCTCAGCCGCTGGTACTTGATCGCGCGGTGACCTCCGTCCACGTTGAACAGCGAGTTGGACAGCAGCCAGGCGCCGCCCGCCAGCAGAATGCCTCCCACCACGGCGCCGTTGGCTCCCCGGGGCATCTGCGGCCCTCCTCGTCCTCCGGGATACCCGCCCCGCGTCTGCATCTGGCGCAGGCGCCGCATCGCCTCCTCCTGCCAATTGTTCGGGTTCGACATCTGTCCTCTTGCTGTGCCTTGCTTTGCGCTCGAGTTGGGGTTTCGTGGCTGTCGGTTGCGGGCGCTGTCGCGAGGCATCAACTTGCCGGTGCTGGTGCTGGTGCGGATGCGAGTGCTTGGGATGATGTTTGCGACTTGGACCAGCTGCCTGCCTCTGCCTGCCTTTGCCGCTCAATCTTTCTTGCATGAGCTAAGCTTGGGTGGCTCGAGGCCCAGTGTTTTGAGCCAATGGGATGCGCCAGCTCTTTCCCCGCGCTGGCCTTGACAATCTACCCTGGAAAGTCGGACTGAGAGAGGAAGGCGATCACCGCAAAGTATAGTAGTAGTGTCTTCAGAATATTGGGCAGGACATGGCAATCCCAGTCGGTTGATGGTTTATTCATATGATATTTAAGTCTTCGGTCATAGACCTTGATAGTAAACGACGATTCTCATGATATATCGTATTCCATTCGTTTTCGTATTGTAGCTAGTAAGTGATATAATCTGGGTATATGCCATGGTATGAATTCTGTGCCACCATCGTCATCATTCGCTCCTCAATCCAAACCCCCAAAGTGACAACTCCAACCTCAGTCTCTGCCCTGTCCTAGCAGGACGTCAAGACACCTCTGCCATTTCACGGCTCACAATGTCCATCCAGGGACCAAAACCGTCTGCATTAAATCATAACCCCCCCAGAACAAAGGACAACCGTGGCTAAGCCGACAAAAGAAACAAACGAATAACGACCGTCCTGGCTCTTCGAATCTTCACACCAAAAGCTTCACAGCGCCGCGGCCGTTATGCCGCAGCCATCAGCGGCTTCCTGGCATACCCGTTGAGCATCCGGAAGCCCGCTCTGCAGTTGCGTCCCTCCTCCATCACAGCGTGGACACCCTCCAGACACTTGCCCGCCTCCTTGATGGCAGGGCTAGCAGTCACGGTGTCTGCGAGTCTCAGCTCACCCGCCACCTTCTCCATCTCGCACCGGAGAAGCCACCTCTCCCAGCTCCAGCCGCCAGCGATGCTGCAGACGCTGGCGATGTCGTCGGTGCTCCCCATGACCATGGCGTCCATCTGGCAGACCTTGACATCTGCTCCGGATGGGCCGTCCTTGGGAGGAGTCGGAGGCTTGACCGCCGGCTTGGCTCCCACGGGGAGACATAGCCAGCCGCGACGAACATTGCAGAAACCAGCACGAGCAAGCCGGCTCAGCCACAGCTTAGTAGGGCTGGGATCATAGCCGAGAGTCTTGAGGGTGAACCCAAACTCCACGCTCTTAGCGAGGCCCAAAGGCCCGGCGTTCATGATGTCCGAGTCCAGCAGGGAGAATTCAAGATAGCCGCCAGGCTTCAAGACTCGCATGCACTCCTTGAGGCAGCTCTCCCACTCGTCCTCGCCGTTCTCTCCGATGAACTTGAGTAAACCGTGGAGCTCGCGGGCGGAAATCAGGTCGAACTGGTTGTCTGCAAAGGGAAGCTTCGTGAGCCTGTCAACAGCGACTTGACGGTGGTTGGGCGGGCCTCGGATGTTGGAGTTGGAGAGCTGGCGGACCGCCTTGGTGGTGACCGTGTAGACCTTGGTGTTGGGATAAAGGAGGGCGCAGTGCCACGCCCAATCGCAGCTCGACTGGCCACCAAGATCCAAGATCCGGGCCCTGTCACGGCCAACTCCATCTTTTCCGGAGCCCATTCGGGAGAGTCGAGCCAAGCGCTTGGTCACGGGTGCAGAAATGAGCTTTCCACCGTTGAGAAACTTGACTGCCGCCACATGCCAGGCAGCCATGGTCATTTGCTTCATTGCCTCGGCCTCCTTCTCCTTTCGCAGGGTTTCGGGGTCGTCAACCAGGATGTCGTCGCCGCGGACGACATTGGCGCTGAGGCGCTTCTTTGCAGACTGAGGGACGACGCTGAGCTGGTATTTTCCCAGCAGTTGGCTGTGATGAGAGGTGCGAAGCGCGACCCTCTGCGCTTGAAGGGCCTCGAAGCGAGCGAGCTGGAAAATAAACACATCGCTGAGCTGAGTGCGGACAATGTAATCCTGGAAGGCCCTGTAGTACGCCGACTCCTTGCGGAGGAGCTTCGACGGGAGGCTCTTGGCTATCACAGTGGTGGTGATGATGTTGGAAAACCGGACTGTTTTCTTTGCCGTAACATCCTTCTGGCCTTGTTTTTGTCCAGATGCGAACTCGACCTGGGCCACAGACTTGGCCTGGTCTTCCTCTTCCTCATCCAAGTCTTCCTCAATTGTCTCCAAAGCGCCAGTAGCCTCAACGTCGTCAACGCCCTTGAGGTATGCTCGCTGTGCAACAAGCCACAGCTCAGTGCGATCCAGGTTTGACAGCGCCTCTAGCTGTTGCTTCCGAGCATAGCTGGGATCGTAATCTTCGACAATCTCTGTTGGAATGACCTCGGCCTCCGGCGAAGAAGGAGACTTGACAGCCTCGCTTCCGTGGCCACTGGTCTGAACATGGACGATAGGCCTCGCAGTGGGCAAATCATCTTCGTCAACCACATCGACTGGAACCTCTACGATGTGCTCAACAGGCGCGGACGACGTCAATCCCACGCTTCGGTAAAAGTCCTCTGCCTCGTCACGCTGAGGGACAGGAGGGATGGAGGCATTGGAGCTGGCATTGGCATTCCAGGGGCAGCGATAGAATTGCTCTGCTGTAGTAGAAGTTGGCGGAACTACATCGATTGGCGAAAGGGTTCGAGGATGCCATGTGTTCCTGCTTCGGGGTGACAGCCCAGAGAAGAAGCCACCTGGAGACGGGATGCTGAGCCTAGTAAGGCCGGCCAAGGACTGGCGGGCAACGCTCGACGGGAGACTGTTTCCCCGAGTTGTCTGAGACATAAAGTTGGTGACAAGTCGGAGTGAGCTCTGTTGCATTTCCGGTTGCTGGGCGGGTTGCGACTGGTTGAGCTCAACAGCCTGGTCATCTTGCTCCTCAAAGTCCTCATCTTCATCCCCACCGGACAAGGCATGTAAAGTTGCTAAAGCTCCTGGCTGCAAATGCACACCTGTCCAGGGGGCCTCCGCGGAGGACTCATCGTTGCCAATCACGGGAGTCGGAGGAGAACTCATGGTCGCGAGTTGCTCCGATGAAAGGCTCCCGTCAAGAGACGGAGGAGCAGAGACGGTCGGGAGAGCCAAAGCTTGCTGCTTGCCGAAGAAATCCATCTGCGCCGGCGACATGGGAAGGTTTGCAGATGGGGTCAGCGGAAGCGGCGAGGTGATTTTCTTGAGCTCATCGACGGCCGTCCAGCCTTCGTCGCCCTCGTCTCGTGTAGGCGGGATGACCAGAGGCGTGGGCTCTCGAATGACCGGTTCGAAGACCATGGACGTCGTGCGAGATCTCCGGATGGACGATGAACGGCGCAGTCCTCGCTGAGCTTCGTCGTCAGACACATCGTAGAGATCGTACAGCTCATCGAACTCGGTACCATCCGTGAGTGAGCTGGTGCGGTTCCATGAGTTGGAGTTGGAGAAGGACGTCAGGGAGCTGTCATCGCCGGAAATCGACGACGGCGAGGACGGCAGGATCGGGGCAGCCAGATAGTGCACTCCCCTTGGCGTGGGAAAATGGTCGCTCATCGGTGAAAGCCATGCCGTGATGTTGAGATGCGACGTATCGACCCGCTTCCCCTTTGCACTAACTTGACCATAGCCATCCTCGGTTTCCTCCTCTATTATGGGATTAAGGCACCGCCTTGAGCTTCGATCCAGCGAAGGCTCTTGGGGCTGACGGTTGTTGGGGGTATATGTCGTTGGCTCAGCCATTTCGAAAACGCAGGGCACTATTCCAGATAGTGGCCACAATATGTCCAGCAAAAGGTCAAAAGAAATCAAAGACAATCAAAGAAGAACAATAGAAACCAAATTAGTCGATACCGAAGCTCGGGCAAAGAAAAAAAAATTAATAAGATAATAGAGAGACTCAAAGACAGTCGGCGGCCGGCGACGATATGCAAGATGCTCAACGATGGGCTGCTTCGATCAACAAAGCGTCTATTAGTGCATATACAGACAACGCCGCAAAGAAGAGAATAGAGAGAAGCAAAGGCAAAGAGCGAGAGTTGCCGGCGCTGTTGGTTCGGGATGGCTGCGGCTTATTAGAGATGGAAGACGGCGCTCGATTGGGCGGCTAGATGCCTCTCGGCGCGTAACGTATACGAAGCCCTGGCTCGTATGACGCCGCGGTGCATCTTGGACACAGCGTGATGTGGCGCATGGCGAAGCGACACTGCAACAGTGTCCAATATCGATGTGCCGTGCCAGCGCACCGGATCCTGGCACGGCCTCGGTCACCTTCATCCATTCGTCTATCGGCAGCTTGATGGGCATCACGACCCCAGACGGACGGGACTTGCTTGGGACGAGGTTCCATCAGAGGCGAGATCGAGGTCCAGCCGCTATTGACAGAAACATCCAATCAGCAGGCCAATATTGCTTCTATATTTGGAAAACTGTCTGGGTCGCAACCTGGACGATGCGATGACTGGCTGGCGGCTGCACACACACGAGAGCCGTCGTGGGGAGTCGAGCTGGAGGCGCGGCCAATGGCGATGGCTCTCGTCTGAGCTGGGCGGCTAACATGCTTGTCGTCACCAAGGATGGCATCTGCAGCTGAGAGGCCGCTATCATGGCGCGAAATGCCAGTATTCCTAGACGAGACAGCTCGTTGTTGACGCGTAGAAACCTGGTTTGCAATGAAATGGCAACGGCTGTTGATGCAGATGGAATGATGAAGCTGTCAGGTGCATTGCTTGAGGTGGAGGAGTCAGCTAATCCAGGTACTACTATGTATTGAAGCGCTGTAAAATCAGCGGCAGATGCTCACCAGCTTCAGTGCATGTGTGCTGACCGTCAACTGTCCAGCGCTACCGGCGCGGGTATGCAGCAAGAAATTGCCATCACCAGATTGTTGGCAGAACAGAAGAATAATGTCTTATAAGAGCATGGCGGTTATCAAACTGCGACTCGGCTTATGTGACGAGAATCACACGAAGCATGGCTGCATGCATCAGTGATGCTGGGCGTTTGGCCTCAGGCGTCGAGCTGCCTCACTTGCTCACCCATCCATCGATGGTGGATTCAGAGGACAGCCACAGGAGAGCCACAGGGGAACCCGCCCGCTGAAGGCGCCGTGGGTTGATACTAGGTACCTGCTAGTAGTACTACAGTACTTTGGTACATCCATGCACTCCCCCCCCAATTGACGTCGCCAGCGAAAACGAGCCCCGCCATGAAATGCTGAATTTACCCCGCCATGGCACTTTGGTCGTGACTTGACTGGAAAAGACGGACGACTCAAAGACGGAGACGCACAGCAACGCGTCTTTGCTCCTGTAGCTCCTTCAACAGCACCGGCGTCTGCGATCCAAAACCGAAAATGGCAGATTCAGAACAGCCCGAGGCGCCCGTGGAGCCCCAGGGCAGACATGTGGTTTACTGTGGAGGTACGATGGGCTTCCTCTTCCTTTTTCTTTGGCCCCCCCCCCCCCCCCCCCTTTGGAAGCATTGTTTCCATCACTGCAGCATCATTGCAGGGAAGCTTTCTCGATACCTTTCTTACTGACTTGTGCTTGGAATTACAGTGTGTACTCTGCCGCCAGAGGTATGAGTTGACCGAAAACCCTTTGAACGATGCCCTCATACACCTCCCCCCTTCCTTCCCTCGCTGTATCCATTTCGATGACCACGAGCTCAAACGACAAACCAAGTAGTACTGCGAGTATGGAGGCACCGTCAAAAAGTGCCAGGAGTGGCTAGAAAAGAACCAGCCGGCTATGTACGAGCGGATATGGTCCGCCGAGGCCCTCGAGGCGGCGGCCTCGTCCCTCTCCCTCGACGCCCAGAAGCGGGCGGCCAAGGACGCGCAGAAGAAGGCCGCCAAGGCCGAGGCCGCGGAGCAGAAGCAGGCTACCAAGCTCGCCACGAGCGTCGTCACCATCAAGCGCATCGAGCGGAACAAGAAAAAGTTTGTCACGGCCGTCATTGGCCTGGAGGCGTTTGGTCTGGACCTGAAAAAGGTGAGTCCCTGGCTCCAGCTCTGTTTCCCTTGACAGTTGAATGGCTCCCAGCTCATGATGTTTGTTTCGTGACAGGTTGCCAAGGACTTTGGCAAAAAGTTCGCTACGGGATCATCCGTGACGAAGCTTCCGAGCGGTGGTGAGGAAATCGTGGTGCAGGGAGACGTGAGCGACGAACTGGAAGAATTCATTCTGGAAAAGTACAAGGATGTACCAGAAGACAATATCGAGCTAGTTGACGACAAGAAGAAGAAATGATATTCTTATAAGCAATCATAATAAACGCCCGATTCCCGTTGGTCTCTGTCCAACAATGCCCTGGTATTGTTACAATCCGAAACGCCGTTTGCCTGCCAAATGCCAACAAGAAGAACCAAAACCACAATCTGAACAATTTCCCCAAAAAACAAGCTCTGCCTGTTGCCGAGGCTTCTTCCACGAGGATTGCGATGAAGTAAACACTCTCAAAACGTTCTGATCCGGACCCGAATGTCCATCGTTCCATCGTTTCATCCCCTCTTTCTCAAGGTCCTCCGGGTAGTAGTGGTCGACACGGCGGATGCTGCCTTTGTCGTCGACTTCACTACCCCCGCCGCAACAGGCTTTCTCGGACTGCTCATCACGGGCTTTCTGGTGATGGCGCCGCTACCCTTGCCCGCAGCCTTCCGGGGCATCGCATTTGCGCTTCCGTCGCTCGACTCGGCAGTTTCACTAGTTCTGCGCGTTGTTCGAGCTGCAGCAGTTTTTCCGCGAGGCCCCTTGGGCGCAACTGTTGTAGTGCGCTTTGTTCGCGCTGCCGCTGCCACCGTCGCTCCGCCAGAGCTGGAGCTTGAGTTTGATGTTGTCGTGACTTTTCTGACTCCTCTAGTCCGCGCCTCTGCCGCCTTATCCGAAAGGCTTGAGGCCGTTGCGGGTCGAGGGATTGTAGTCTTCAGAGGAGAGCTGGACTTGTACAGGTAGGACTTGGTGGGGGATGTTGCGCGGTTGAAGTTCGTCAAACGAGAGTTGGACGAGGTCGGCGACAGAACCAGCGCCGGGCGAACTAGCCCGGCATCCGCGCCACCACGAGCTCTCTTGCTAGGACGCTCGCCCTTTTGAAGCTCATTCTCCTTGTCCACATTGATCTCATTGCTAGCATTGCGGTTAGTCCAGAAAGAAGAGGAAGAGAAACACAAAAGTACGGCGTATGTAGACGCAATTCACCTCAACCGCTTCTGGGCGCGTCCAACCTGCGGCGCGCGAGTGGTTTGGTGGATAGGCTTCTGAGGACTGGGGAGCAACGGCAGATCCTTGACGGGAAGCGGCAGCGGGCGACTGGGCGCCCGCTGCGCCTGCGCCTGTTCTGCGTATTTGAGCAGTAAATCGCCCATGGTGGCCTTCCTGAGAGCGGTTGGTATCCGGTTGAGACGGATCTCGATGCGCGACCTGAGGCCCTGCGCCTGGAGATGGTACTGGGCGCGTAATCTGCGAGCTCGCTCGGTGACTAGGGGTGCAGAAGAAGATGAACAGATTAGTGTAAGTTCGAGCCTTGTCGAGGGCCAAGATCGCGTACTCTCTAGCCGCAGATTCTCGATCAACGCCTGCTTCTGCTGCAGCGTGATTCCCGTCGGCTTCTTCTGAATCGGGCTTCGCTTGGGGGTGGAAGGGGCGTCGCTGCCGCTGGACGTCGCGCGCTTCTCGAGCGACGAGCCCGACTCTGCCGAGGCCTGCTTTCGCGGGCGTGTAGGGGCCATGGTTTGTGGTCGTCTGTGGTTTGCACTTTGGTAGTGCTCGTGGCTGAGGAGAGGAGAAGAGAGACAGGAAATCGCAGTGTGAGTGAGCGACTGCGCGAGTGCGTGCCTCGGGTTGCGCCAGAGTGAGACAATGACTTGGAAGTAAACAAACCAAGGCGACGAGCGACATGCCGGTTACATAAGCAGCTCAATCTGGTCCACGAATCATGCGAGCTTGGAAGCCTGTACTAGTACCGCAGATTCATCGATTTCCACACTACAGCTGCCCACCACCAAAGTACAGCTACTAGGTACCTAGAGCCCCTAGCGCTTGTGTATGTACCGATCTTGCACTTACCAGGCTGAACCGCCTTACGACACTCGGAGCTCCAACAACCTAACCGTCAGACAACTTCCAGGACCTCGAAGCTACCACCAACACATCTCAGTCTCTTCTTGGGCTTCCGCCTTGCAGTACCATCGCCGACACAGCAGTCAAAGTCTCTTCATACTGTTCATATACAAAGTTTCGCCCGAATTCACGAATCAGTGGCCCGGTGCCCTCACTAGCAGCTACAATGGTTCTCGAGGCTGTCATGATCGTTGTGGACAACAGCGAAAGCAGCCGGAATGGAGACTATCAGCCGACGCGATTCGACTCACAAGTTGACGCCGTCAACGTGCTCTTCCAGACCATCACCTCGGGCAACCCGGAGTCATCCGTCGGCCTCATGAGCATGGGCGGAAAGGGCCCGGAAGTGCTCGTCACCCTCACCACAGAGCAGGGCAAGATCCTGGAAGGCCTGCACCGGACGAAGAAGAAGATTGGTGGATCATCCCACCTGAAGACTGGTATCCAGATCGCAGCGGTAAGGCACCATCCTTTGTGGGCTTGCTACGATGATCTCTGAGAGCTAACCTTTTCTTGCGTTCCCAGCTCGCCCTCAAGCACCGACAGAACCGATCGCAGCGCCAACGAATAATAGCATTTGTCTGCTCTCCCGTCGAGGAGTCAGAGAAGGAGCTGGTGCAGCTGGCCAAGAAGATGAAGAAGGGCAACATCTCCATCGACTTTGTCCTGTTCGGCGAGCTCGACGACGACACCACGCAGAAGAAGCTGCAGGCATTCAACGACGCCGTCAAGGGCAACGAGGGCTCACACCTGGTCGTCATCCCACCTAGCAGCAAGCTGTTGAGTGACCAGCTCATCTCGACACCCATCATGCTTGGCGAAGGGGCTGGAGCGGGCGGCGGCGGCTCCGGCGCCAACGACGAGTTTGAGTTTGGCTTCGATCCGGCGATTGAGCCCGAGCTGGCCCTTGCTCTGCGCATGAGCATGGAAGAGGAGAAGGCTAGACAAGAGCGGGTAGCAAAGGAACAGGAGGAGGAGGCGAAGAAGGCGTCCTTGGAGAGCGTCAAGGAGGAGAATGAGGCTAGTGGGAGCGGGAGCGGCAGCGGAGGTAGCGCGGACAAGGACAAGGACAAGGACAGCGGCGACAAGATGGATACCTCGTGAGCAGCATGATGAATCTGGTCACTTTGACGGAAAGTGTATACACTCAATAAGCCGATCCAGTGGAGACTCTTAGAGGAGAATGCTAGACATGATAATTCACGATTTAATTGAGGGCTTGATATTTAATGAGTCTAAGTTTGGTTTCCGGTACCCTTCCTTCCCCAGCCGCTTCCTCCTCACCGGTTGTTGATCTCTCTGATGTAGGACAATAACTTGCGGTCAAAGATGTCGCATCGGATGGGCATTTCCAATGAGTAAAAGGGGTTCTTCATCACGTAGTCGGCGTACAAGTCGTATATCCTCTTGATGGTGACGTCCACGTTGGTCTGCGTGGTCTCGGTGAAGAGGAGGAACTTGGTGCCGGTCAGAGTGTTGAAGCACTGCATGCGAAAGTTCTCCGTCTCGAGGACTTCGAGCCCGGACGAAGGCTCCGGGCGGTTGGGCGGCTCATTCGTGCCGGGAGTAGGGGGCGGTGCCACTGGCTTGACGGGGTTCAACCGCGCGGTGATGGCATGAACTCTAGTAGGGGGGTGATATGATGAATTAGTATGTGGTTTGGCGGTTGTTGGTGGACGAGCGTGGCATTCTTACCCGTGAAAGGTTCCGGCTAGTACGAGGTAGTCGTTTGTGCTGATTTTGTTGAGGCCGCCTTCGTGGAAAGTCTTGTTGTATATCAGACCGCCGGCCTTGTTGATGATGATGAGAGAGAAGACGGTCCTTGAGTCGGGGGAGACGAGAGTCAGGTTAAGAGTGCCCGGCCTGTGGAAAGGAGGAATTGGATGCATACATGTTGTAAGGAGAGATTGAATGCGAGCCGGATGCGGGATGCTGTCGTCGTCTATAAGGCCCTTGCAGGCTCATGAACCCATGAAGGCGAGACCATGAATCTAGTCATGAGTGAGTTTGGCGTCTTATGTCTGAACAGGCAGGGGGGATATTTCACCCCCCTTGTCCGGGTACGCAGCCATCACATACCGTGTCTCCGCCCTTGAGTTCGTCTTGAGGATATCAGTCTTGTCTTGGCTATTTGAGAACCAGATCCTGCGAGTGCTGTTGATTCTGAAGAGCAAATGTCCCTTTGAAGCCACCTTCATGAGATGGCGGTGCTTGGTTGGAGGATGGCGGCACAGGCAACTGAACGGAACCGTCGCTGCTTTTAGCTCGGAGCCGGCCCGTGTTTCTCTCGTCTGCTGCTGAACCGTCCAAAGGCAAACGGAGAAACAACAGTCGGGTAGGAACTAGGTATCCAGAGTCTTCGAAATCTATCACTAGTGTCTCCGAGTTTCAGATCGATTTTATTCCATCTTTTGTAGCAAAATCGCAGCTTGCGTCGTCTGCTTGCACTGCAACCATGACAACCTTGCTCAGGTGTAGTGCGCGAAGGGAGTTGTGAGAGATATAGCGGCGACAGGGCTAGTCCCGTTACGGCACTCTCAGGACGCGCCTTGGAGCGGCGCCACTAAAACCGTATCTGCCGCCTTAGCAGCTGGGCCGAGCAGCTTAGAAAGCCGCCAGAACTTTGCGAGAGCCTCACTCCGTCCTGCTGAACCTTGATTCGCCATTCTCCGAAGCGACCTTTTGCCCTTTCTTTTTCCCCTCTCTCTTTTTATTCCGGGCATTGCCCAACCTTTTCGACTTTGCATCCATCAATCCGACTTACGCCTTTCCTTTTACCGCCCCGTCGCTTTCTAGGAGTCAGAGCGACACGTCTTGGAAGAGAAGAGAGAGGCGGAGAAAGAAAAAAGTCGAAAAAAAGAACAATGTCTCATCGCACGTCACGCCCGAAGCCTCCTCCGCCAGGCAACGAAGAAGCCGGCGCGGTCCTCAACCTGGGCGAGTTCCAGGACGTCGACACCCTCACCCTCTCCGAAGCCGCGCTCGTGCTCAATGCGCTGGTCGCCAAGCGTCGAAACGACCGCAAGAACGTCAACGAGACGGAGTACGTCGTGCCTTTCTTCTTTGCGAATTCCTGGCGGGGGGCATTGAGGAGAGAGGAAAGCTGAGAGATGGGCGGAGGAGAAGAAGAAGGACAAGCAGAAGAAAATGCGCTCTTGGGCTCTTGACGGATGGCTGGCTAACTGGGGACCTGTGTGCCTCTGTTCTAGAATGCTGAACCAGACGCTCAACTACCTGGATCACTTTGCGCGCTTCACGCAGAAGGAGAATGTCGAGGCTGTCGAGCGCTTGCTGAGCGCGCACAAGAATCTGGCAAAGTTTGAGAGGGCGCAGCTTGGTAATTCTCGCCTCCCCTTACAGAAGAAAGAGGGAGATGGGATGGCACGGAACAGCGATACAAGGAGAGGGAGAGAGATGGCAGAATTGCTAACAGCCTGGTTTCTATTCTTCAGGGTCGCTCTGCTGCGAAAACGCCGACGAGGCCAAGACGCTGATTCCGTCCTTGGCGGACAAGATTTCGGACGAGGATCTGCAAGACCTGCTGGATGAGATTTCGAAGCTCCAGAACCGATGATGCTTGACAACGACAATGAGAACGACGATGACGAACGAGGGTGCAAGGGTCCTTTTTTTTTTTTTTTTTTTTTTTTTTTTTTTCACGGTTGGTTTGTCTTTCGAGATATATGGCCCGTCACGAACTGTTGATAATGTTACTGCGCGAGGAAAACCATTAGACTGCTGCTGATACAGGGGATACGCGAGAACGGATGGGATACAGGCTGCATCAGGGCTGCAAGGTGTTTGCATCTCCTTTCCATCCCCTATCATGTCTTTTCCCCCGTTAAGACCGTCCAAACCCTTGTTAAAACCTTTACACTCTTCCTACCTTTTTGATTTTGGGGCGCTTGGGAAAAGGGACAAATAATGTTTTTTTTGCTTCTGTCTGCGTTTCTTTTCTTCCGTTTTTTTGCGTGCGGACATTGTAAAAGCACGGGTAGGGCAGCCTAAATACCCCTTGATAAACTGAAAACCAGAAAAACGAAGACTTGATTACTATATTGTGGTGGCGACCGCATCCCCGTGCACCCACAACCTGAAGTGTTGGGTTTTAGAAACGAGAGAGTCACTACCTACTATTATTTGAACATTCATCTATATCATTGATCCCCTTTTCCTTTTCGTTTCGTTGCTCCCTTGTTTATCGGGAGAGCAGCAGTACCAAGGCTGAAAGCAAACGTTTGAGATTTGCAGTACAAAGCCTCGACTCCTGATTGAAGAGCAGCGCACATTACGCGGCCCATCCCCCCCCCCTTTCTTCTTTCTTCTATCTCGCCGCCTCTCTTCCCTTTTCTCCCTTTTTATTTTCTCTGTTCTTTCCTGTATCTTCCTTCCGGTGAACTTGTCTGTATTTTCTCTCCGGTGAAGTCGCCGCTTTAGTGAAGGGGGTCTTTTTTTTCTGCTACACTCCTCTCATTCCAAATCCATCCTCGTCCATGCCTCATCCCAAGTTCTTGTACTGGTTCCAGTGGTTGACATACACCGGCTTGCCATCGTCTGCCGGCCCTGGCGTGAGGTTAGCACGCGGATCCGCAGCGGTGACCTCCTGGACGGGCTCAAGGCGAGTTCCCTTGTTGTGAGTGCTCGGGCCCGGGCTCGAGGCGCTCACAGCAGGTAACTCGACTGGAGCGGCGCTGGTTCCATCCATTTCAAAGGTGCCGCTGGGTGGTCGATAGGGGTCGTCTGGTTGATCAGCTCGACCTATGTAAGGGAGTCCTTTGTTAGCGAGGGGGGAAAACATCGCAAGATACGCAAGTCAAAGAGAGGAGAGGAGGAGAGGGGGGAGAGACTTGCCTCCAAACGGGGCAAAGGGATCGCTGCTTGCTTGGGTGCCGGTGGTGTGAGCTGATACGGTATGAGGGAAGTGCTTGTCCTCGACGACTTCGTCTCGACCAGTGTCTTGCTGGACGACGGAGGCGGTCTCGGATCCGGACTGCTGCTTCTTGCGGCGGCGCAGGAGAGCGAATCCCAGGACGACGAGGATGGCGATGACGACGGCGCCGCCGATAGCGATGCCGACGATGACTCCTGTCGACAGGGGGCTTGCTGCTGCTGCTGAAGAAGAAGAAGAAGAAGAAGACGCGGAGGGACTTGCTGTGGTCTCAGCATCGGTGGACGAGGGCGCTGGGGTGATGTCGGACGTTGCTGGGATTGTTCCCGTGAGCGGCACGTCTGTTGTCGATGGAGAGATCAAGTCAGACGTGTCCGAGGGGGTCGTTGTTGGCCTGCCGGTGGTGATGGTCGTGTGCCTTGTGATTGTGACGATGGAGTTGTTGGGGATGGTGTGGGTGATGCCCGAGTCCGTCATGGTTGCCGACTTCTTGGACGTCGGCGTTGGCCGTGACGAGGTCGACTCCTCGTCCCTCTGCCGGCCCTGGGCATCATCGTCAGTCGGCGTCGGCTTCGCCCTGTCCGGCTCTGGTTGCGTCTTCGAGGGCATGGGACCGCCGTTGAGGTCGGACGAGGCCTTGAAGAGCACCCCGTCTGGGCATGAGCGCAGGGCACACGGATCCGTGGAGCAACATCCTCTAAATCGGTTGGCAACACAGGAGTAGAACGTGGTGCCTGGCAAGCAGTCGGTCTCGCCACGAGCGAGCAGCGGGTTGGGAGACATGGTGAGGGCGTTTGAGAGAGGCGGCGGGCGAAAGGCGGTAGGTATGCCCTGTTTTCCTTTTACTCCTGTTTCCCCCCCTCTTCCTCTATTCAGAGAAAGAGAACAAAGAAGAATCTCGGTGAAACTCGTTCTCCTCTTTTTTTTTTTTTTCCAAGTCTTATTCTTTCTTGGCTCTGGACGGTTCAGGTTCGTTTAACCAGCCCCGTGACTTGGGGCAGGTCGTAGGCGAATCAAGTCGGCCTGCAGGCCAGCTGGTGGCAGCTGGTCGAGGCTGATGGGGGGGGCTGCTGTTGTCAGTCCCGGAGAGTCTCTGGCAAACGAGGCCTGGAGTCTGTCTGTCTGTCTGACGCCCAAAAGGCTGAGAGTAGAGCTTGCCGCCCCGTTTGGGCCGTGTGAAACAGCGAGCAAACGATGCTGAGTGGAATTAAGAGTAGAATATAAGGGAAGAGGAATTTCTAGAGAACCGAAGAGAGATACAAAAGGATGCGGTGATGCAGTGATGCAGAGACGGGCGAGGTGCAGAGGGAACAGCAGCGGTTGGGTGCTGGAATGCCCGTCCGGCTTGCATGTGGTCAATGCAGCTGTGCAGAGGCGTTGGATGGTTTCTGAGCGCGGGATTGTGTGATGGTGGCCAAAGTGCGAGAGAAGGAAGAGAATAAGAGGAATAAGAAGAAGCGGAATCGCAGCTTGGGCTCGGATTATGGGGTTTGGTGTGGTGCTCGAGGCGTGGAGACGAGGTACAAACACGAGACAGAGAGAGAGAGCAAACGAAGCAAGGCATGAAGAAGGGGAAATGGCAGTACCGATACCAAGACGTACGTAAATCAAGACTCAACGCCCTCTTTTCTCTTTGCTGCTGCCATCTAATCAGATCTCAATGCTGAGACGGATCACTGGCTGAGCTGATATCATTCTTTGTTGCTGAATCCGGGGCTGGGGAATGGAGTGCATCTAACAAATTTGGCCAAGGCATCCTCTATCTACTAAGGTAGGTATCTCAGGGGTGGGCTGAACGTTGAGCTGCCTCGTCTTGTAATGTCCCTTGCCCTCTCCTGTGCCACAGAGAAATGCCAGCAAGGCCATATAGACACGATCTACAAGACAGCTAGCTGTCCATGTCCGATATCTCGTCAATTGCTGCCTACCTACCTACTCAATGTGCCTACTACTGCTTCACAACGCCCGACTCCTCCCGCATCAGCCATTGCAACCAAGGCCAGCAAACGGCCAGATGCATGTCTGGGAACTTCCCCCCTTGAAAAAAAAAGAACAGCAAACTCAGCAAACTCGGGCCACGCCGCGATCCATTCTCGAGCCTCGCTCTCTTGCTGGCTTCAAACACTGACCAACAATGCAGCCCCCGTCATACTTCCACCTTGCGTAACCTTGGCCCCTTTGACACACCCAACCTCAAACTCGTCAGGGGGGGCGACGCCGGAGGACTCTTCGTCACGACACAAACATCTCGGCTCCTCGCATGTTGTTTTGGGTGATGGGCAGGCAAACCGGCCGAAGCATCTCCAGCACCCCGTCCGCCCTGCTTTTTGTTCTGTGCGACCACGCGGTGTCTTCTTTGTCGACAGCCGTTACGTCCCCACTCGCTTGCCTTTTCATCATCATCGTCATCGTTGCTTGGGGGGTTTCAAGGTTCGCTTCAGGACAGTTTTGGAAAATCGTTATAGTATTAGGCTGCTGCAATGGAAAGAGAAAAAAAAAAAGAGTCAACAGAGCTGGAAAGGGAGGTGTATCTCTCACTACATGCTCCGCTGGAGGGATATGGGGGAAAGAGCATGACCCATCCTATGCAAACATACAGAATCCACCGTGCCCGCCGCTTCATAGCTTTTCAAGCAGCAGCTTGCTGCCCTTGTTGCCCACAGGCGCCTCCGTCTTCTTGCCCTTCTTCCCACTCTCTTCACCCTCGCCAGCTTCCTTGGCAGCCTTCTGCTCGGCCGTGGGCTCGGTGGCCGCCTTTTCCAGCTGCTTCTTGTTCTTCTTCAGAGTCTTCTTCAGCTCTTCCGCACTCGTAAATTCCTCGCTCTCAAGAAGAGCTACGACAACAAAGGAGCTCGGTCCAGTAGCCCAGTCCATAATATTCTTCTTGATGACAGGATACAGGATATCGGGAAAGCCCAACGGCGGGTCAACCAGCTTCACTTTGCCCAGGGCTCTGTCGAAACGGCCGCCCTGAATGAGAGACTTGAGCATGCGGCCGCCAAACGGCGTGTTGGCAATGTGTGGCCTGGACGCAATCTCGTCTTCTGCCGGCTCCTGCTTCGGGTCGCCGCTGACGGACTGGGCGAGGGCCTCGAGCGCCTTCTGCTTGTCTCCGATGCCAGAAAGGAGGACTTCGGCAACGAATTGGCAACCGAAAGGCGTGGCTGTGAAATCAGAAGGCGACGTCGCAATCGCTGCGATCAATGAGGGAGACAGCGCTGCCGCAAGCTCCTTGCGTCGAACGTCGGTTTCCTTCTTGCTTGTCGTTTTGCGAATCTCGTGGACCTCCTTCAGCACCTCCAAGTCGTAAGCGTGGCTCGCCGGGAACAGCGACTTGGCCAGTCCTTCAAAGAGGTAGAGGAGAGTGATTCGGGCGTTGGCGTTGTTGGCGGCCGCGACGACGTTCTGTGCAATCTCCTCCTCCTTCTCTCCCACCAGTTCGGGGAAGATGGCTTTTGAGGTGAGCTTCGTGTCATCGATGACATCGTAGGCTGTCAAGAGCACCAGGTGGCCGTACTGGTCTCCAGACATGAGCGTAAAGGTGTCCTTGTACGCTTTCAGCAGCACCTTTCGGTCCTTGGCCGTACCGTACGCCAGGAGCAGGCAGACGAGCTTTGCGCCCGACCGCGTGAATGCCAGGTTCTTGAGCAAATCGCCAGTCTCGTCGCCCTTGATCAACTCCATAAACTCGGTGAATTCCTCGGATCCGGGCTGCGTATTTGTGTAGTACTGGAGCATTGCGTCGTGCAGCATGGTGAAGCCAGTCATTCGTTTCTGCACGAGCGAGTTGATGAGGTCCAGCAGACTCTTCATGATCGGTCCTCTCTTGTTCGGTTCAGCCTCGAGGATCTGCTTCAAGTCGGCCGTCGCCTTGACGTCCTTGGTCATCTCCTTGATGGTAAACTCGGGGCCGTACCATTCTCGCAGCAGGAGGGCCTTTTGCTCCTTCGTCGCGACCGTCCGGTAAATGTCATCCAGGATCCACGAGGCCTCGGAGTGGTTGATGAGCTTTCGAACTTTGCCGTAGAAGTTAGGTATAATGATGTCGCGGATCTCGTCGTCATTGTTGACGAGGAGTTTTCCGATGAGGAACTTGGCGTAGCGCCCCTCTGCAAGCTGAGCGTAGGTTCCCTGAAGCTCTGTGGCAATCTGTTTTCGCTGCTCCGGAGTGGAGTATTTGATAGCGGTCTGGACGGCGCGGACGGCGTCGTGCTTGAGGACAAAGTCGCGGATGCGGCCTGTAATAATGCTGTAGAGTTCCGCCACCAGCTGCTGTCGCTCCTCCTTGGGGACGTGAGACTTGAGACGCAGGCGTTCCCAGATCTTCTTTGTCCGCTGGACTTCGTCGGCTAACGGCTTGGCGGCCTTTCGCTCCAGCGCGAGTTGCTTCTGCTTCGCATGCGATTCTCGAGAGGTTTGCTCTATCCATGAGTGAGCATTCAGCCCAGTCAGAGAGACGGGCACAAGGGGGAGACGAAGAATTCCATACCTGATCCTGATGGCTTTCCATTTGCGTTCCCCTCCAACCGAGGCTTCTTGTTCTTGAAGTCGCCCTTTTCCTTGCCATCGGAAGAGACTTTTCTCTTGCTGTTGAAAGTAGAGTCTTTGGTAGCCATATTGACTGAATGGATTGCCGCTTCAAAGCAAGGCAATTCGAGATCCGTTCTTTGGAGACAACCAGGTAGACTCAAAATCTGGATATCAGATAATACCTAGACTATCAATCCGTCGTCGAGTAATTTTTTTTTTAGGAATACTGCCGGGCGGTGACAATCAAGCGCACCGAAATTCTCTTTTATCTCTTATCACCCGTCCCAATTGGGAAATGGCAGGGGTCCACTGCGCCATCACTTTGCTAGTACACGATACTATAAGGTACCTGCCTGATATCACGATGCTGCCTACAATACCTAAGGTACGGTTCCGATGGAAACACTTGGACGTTTGTATTTAGTAGGCATGTCATGTCAGTGCAAACGAGAAACCTGGCCTCGCCTAGAAGGGTATCATTCAGCCCTTTTATGGTGCAGAATCATCCCTTCACCCATATACGTGACAGAAAGAAGGCGACTAGGTAGGTAGGTACCTTGCTTAGGTTGATGCATTTGATACCAGTGGATCAATTGACCACCGCTTCCAATATACATGGGTGGGTAATGAAGCACTTCTTCAAGCCCTTGAAATATAGTATATGCATACAGTAAATAGAGAAGATACAAGAAAATGAGACAACAGATACAGACAGGAGAACTTGGACCCGCTCATCCCGTCGATATCGTTTAAAAAGTTGGCCCTTCCGTCTTGAACAGCCAGTCGCTATTCGCATCAATCATGAAATTGGTAATGTTAAACTCATTTGGCTGGTATTGAGGATGGTCGATATTCGCATTTGCCGCGGTAATGTCAGGGTTGGACATGAGCCCCTCGGTGGCTCCAGAGAGGTTCTCCCCGCCAAAGGGCAATCGCGGGACGTTGAAAAAGTTGAAGACATCCAGGTACTCCAACTCGTTGGGAGCCGGTGTCCTCGCAGGCGTCACGCCTCCCAGTTGGCCGTGGCTCTGGGGGCCATTGCGTGGCTGTCGCGAGATCAAAAAGTCTAGGTCAAACGCTGTTCGGCGCATGTCGGCCAGGATCTTGACCGAGCTGGGCGTGACTCCGCTGCCTTGCCGCTCGCTGTCCCGGTGCTCGTCCAATACCCGCTGCAGCAGCCTCGAGTACCCAGCGGCCACAGGCCAATATCGCCCCATCTCGCGCAATATGTCTACGAAGAAGGAAATCTGAGGCGAGAGCTTGTGCTCGACGGTCGAGCCATGGACCAGAAGCACTCGCGCCGCAACCCAGATAGTAAAGGCGAACGGCGGCCCTAGCTTTGGCAAAAAGCCATTGTTCACAACAAAGTCTCCCAGGGCAGAGATGTTTTCGACGGCGCTGTGACATCTCTGGGCCGCACTGAACGACGGCGTAAAGATGGCTGATCGAGTCGTTGGGTAGGCGGCCGAAGAATGGAGCCGAATGACGGCCGTGTGATAGGTCGCATGGAGCATGATCCAGTTGCAGTTGAGATTTCTGCTTCCTGGCTGAAAGAGCTTGCTCATGTTTCCGAATTCCCCAGGCAGTGCAAAGTTCCAAGAGGTCAGCTCCTTGTCAAGCTCCTTGTAGCGGAGCTGCCACTTTTCGACGTCGGTAAGCCTGCCGATGTCGACCGGCTGCTTCAAGAACTTGTGAATCTTGGAAAGGATCCCGAGAATCTCGATGTAGTAGGCAAAGGCACCCAGATTCTCAGGTCTCCCATGTGAGCGCTGGTGACTCTCATCGTCGTGTTGATCGCTCGTGGAGAACCATCGCGTTTCCACCTTTTGGTTCTCCATCCAGAGGTCGTCACGGCAGGGCAGCATTCGGTCAATCTCCGTATCGGCCAGCGCAAACTCAAAGGCGGTAGCAATGGTTGCGTATCTGTCGAGAAGGTAAATCATCCAGAATAGCCTCCTGCGGGATTCTTCCTCTATAAAGTCTTTGGGCTCGGGAAGGATCATGGCACGGAGTGTGTATATAGATGTATAGTGAGGTGCCACGCTGAAGGAATTAGTCTCGACGGCCAATCCCAGCTGCACCACCGATCTGGTGATGAGGGCCATTATGTTCCATCCAGGAGGGCCGTTGCTGCTGCCGCATATATCCAGGGCCAGGATGAGCAATGCCAGAAGCGACTTGACAGACGAGTTTTCCATGCCGTAAAGCAAGACCTTTTGTTTCGACACTCGATGGTAGTGCTGCCGCCGCTCGTCGGTCAGCCTTGGGTCGCTGGAGAACCGCATGGTGGTCGCAACAATGGCGTGGAGCAGCACCCGATCCGCCTCTTGGAGATCGGAAATTCCAAAGAGGCTATCCAAAGTCGTCCTTCTGTGAAGTATCGGACACCACGTGTTGATGTGCTTGAAATACAAGTCCACTAGATTGAAGACCAAATTGTAAGGCGGAAGGTCATCAGCCTCGGCAGAAGGCAGCGCTGCGCCCGGCGTCGGCGTAACTGTCGACAAGCCGATGCCTTGTTGAGCTGGAATATCGGAGATGGAGACACCAGGTAGCGGCGTTCGACTCTGAAACTCGTTGAGAGCTTGCTCAGCAGGTGCATGCCCAGAGGGACCATTGTTGGACTGTGAATTGTAGAACATGTTGTTGTTGTTGTTCATGTTGGACGCCTGGTACAGCTTCGATGAGCCCACAGTATTGCTGGTCTCGCTTTGGGTATCATGATCGCTGGCAAGGTTCTGGCGTCCCGGCTGCGCACCGGACTCGGGATTGTCGGAGCGTAGAGACGGCAGCGGTGACATCTGAAGCAATTCGGAATGCTTGCGCAGGATTTCCTCCATCTTGTCCAGTCTCGATTCCATTTCCCGACTTCGATTCTCCAGAAACCTTCCAAAGCCGGCCCGCAGCCCCGGTGGCTTTCGCTCTTTGTACTCGCAATTCTGGCCATGGCGCTTGCACCAGCCACACGAAGGTTGTCCTCGATCACATTTCACCTAATACTTGGTAAGGAGAAGAACGGCGTTAAACAAGGGAAGACTCTTGAGGGAGATGAGGTGGGAAAGGCAAGTGGAAGAGCTGCACAGGGGGCAAGCATACCTTGCGCTGTTTGCATAGTTCGCAGCTATCAAGCAGGTCGTTAGCAACAGATTGTGGTGAGGCCAGAGGTCTTGAGACAGGATTCATAACCCATGATCCATGTGCCCAAGACCAAGGTTCGAATTCGAATCTGCTTCATGGTTGGTAGACGTACGAGACGGAGATGGGCCGCTTGCGCTTGGCTGTGTGGGAGGCCTGGTCCGCGTCATTGTCGCAGCTCTGGTCGTCGCTGTCGGGCTCGGGCTGGCGCTCGCGGACGGAGGTCGAGGACGGCGGCGACGGGCGTTTGTGATCCTCGCTGCCGCTGCGCATGGCGCCTCGCAAGGTGAAGGGTGAGCCCACGTCGCGCGGCGAGAGGCTCCTTCGGTGGATTGACGATCCGACACCGACACCGACGGCCCCAGGCAACTGGATCGGGTGGGCAGCGAGCGGGGCGACGGCCAGCGGTGAGCGGCGAGCAGCGAAGAGAGATGATGCGCACGCGTGGATTCGGGATAAAGGCGAGCGGGAGGACGTTGGGCGGCCGGGTCAATGATAGCAGAGGCCGACGATGCGGAGCTGGTGGTTGTCCTGGTTCGCGAGAGACGGAGCTGCCAGGCCGCGGGTTCCTCTGAGAGGCTGGCCAGAACTGGCGCTCATTGGCGACGAGAGCCGGGCGGTTTGACCTGCTTGTGCCGCGGAACCCACAGTGTGGAGCTTGCAGATGTGAGATTGATGAGCCGGGGGAGGGGGGAGGGAAATCGAAGAAGTGATACCTTGGATACCTAGGTAAGTGAGGAGGAGGCGGAGAGGGTTTGGAGGCGGGAAATGGGGATTTGTGCTACTACCAAGTAACAAGTAAGGTAAGGTAGGTACTCGTTTCTGGTGTCTGTGCATACGATGACACCACAAAATTATAGAAGGCTATAAAAGGCTACCTACGTTCCAGTGTCTGCTGCCAGGTTCTCTCAGCTGTAAATGATGCTGCAGACGGAAATTGTAGAAGCATTCAGTTTGAGACTATACTCTCATATGGACCTATTCATCTCTACCGCTGAGGAAATCCAGTCAACCGTAGAGAGGGCCTATATAGGGCGCAGCAGATGGCAGCAGATGGATCCCGTAGGTTCGGGACTCAACACTGAGATGGTGGCCAAGAGCTCCCATTTGAATTGAAACCTAGCAAATAACATGTAATATGTACTGCTATTTTCGCGTTCGAATCAGTATTTTGAAGGCCTCGGGAGACTCAACGTTGTGGACTGTGGAAATCACAACCATGTCTCACTGTCCCTATGTAATCCCACCTTTCTAGTACCTACTCACTCTCCATCACTACGACTTCATCGACCTAGTAGATGCACCCCCAGGGACCCAACTGTGATAAGATGCTACAATCATGAGACTTTAAAGCTGCTCAGCTCTCAATCAAGGCATGATCCCTCACAGCATAATCGTCAGGAAGGCCCATGCAGACTATCGCCTTTGTCATCTTCCCAGACAGACATAGGTAGTCACTCCTCACCAAGGCGGCCTCGGGTCATCTCAGCCCGATTCTCGTCAACACCAGCAGCCCCCCCACACGTCGATTTGCACACCGTCACCCGCATCTCCATCTCCGGACGTCGCTGGCAGACCCCAATCTCTAATCTCTACACATCGAATCCTTCTACTATT
This sequence comes from Trichoderma reesei QM6a, assembly GCF_000167675.1. Classification (NCBI taxonomy): domain Eukaryota; kingdom Fungi; phylum Ascomycota; class Sordariomycetes; order Hypocreales; family Hypocreaceae; genus Trichoderma; species Trichoderma reesei. The sequence continues at coordinate 67,986 of NW_006711163.1, read as the reverse complement.
ATATCTCAGCCTTCTCCTGTTGTTGCAGCTGCTGCATGCTGCTCCTTCCTCTGCCAACTCCAACCAGTCACCACTCATCATGCACAGCTCGTCGGTCCGGCAATTTCCCACAATCAAAGCCGTGCGATCCTACGTCATCGGCGGCGTGGGCTCCGGTATGTATTGACAACTGCTTGTGGCCGTTTGTTGATAGTTTTGTTTCATATTGATTCCTGAACCATGTTTCATTCATATATGCTAACAGCGTGGAACAGGTGGTGATTACCATAATGTGAAAGGAGGTCACTGGTACGTGGGGAGTCACTTACACAGACTGAGTATGACAACTTTGAACAACGAGGGCTAATCGCTTATTCTCCCTTCTCCAGGCTCATCGACAGTGACATCTCTACGCCGTGCTCGCAATGGGCGCAGTACCGCAAGTCACGTACCAGCTGGGGCATCAACGTCCTCGGTTCCTTTCTCGTGGAGATAGAGGCATCTGACGGGACTGTCGGTTTTGCAACTGGGTTCGGAGGTGAGATCCCGTGATATACAGCGATCTGAATCAATCAGCATCACCGTCATGCGGGCTCGTCGTACTGACGAATTTCTTTCTACCCCTAGGCCCTCCTGCTTGCTGGCTGGTCCACCAGCATTTTGAGCGCTTCTTAGTAGGGGCTGATCCGCGAAATACGAACCTGCTCTTTGAGCAGATGTACCGGGCTTCCATGTTCTACGGCCGCAAGGGGCTTCCCATTGCCGTCATCTCTGTCATTGACCTGGCCCTCTGGGACTTGCTGGGCAAGGTCAGGAACGAGCCTGTCTATCGACTCATTGGCGGAGCCACCAAGGAACGCCTCAACTTTTACTGTACCGGGCCCGAGCCGACAGCAGCCAGGGAAATGGGCTTCTGGGGTGCCAAAGTGCCGCTTCCTTTCTGTCCAGAGGAGGGCCATGAGGGGCTTCGGAAGAACGTCGAATTTTTGCGGAAGCATCGCGAGTCCGTTGGGCCAAACTTCCCCATCATGGTGGACTGCTACATGAGCCTCAACGTCTCTTATACGATTGAGCTGGTCAAGGCGTGCGCCGAGTTCAACATCAACTGGTGGGAAGAGTGCTTGTCTCCCGACGACACGGACGGCTTCGAGCAGATCAAGCGCGCGCACCCGACGGTCAAGTTTACGACGGGCGAGCACGAGTACTCTCGCTATGGCTTCCGCAAGCTTCTTGAAGGCCGCAACCTCGACATCATCCAGCCCGACGTCATGTGGCTGGGCGGCATGACGGAGCTGCTCAAGGTCGCAGCCATGGCGGCCGCATACGACATCCCCGTTGTTCCGCACGCCAGCGGCCCCTACAGCTACCACTTTGTCATTTCGCAGCCCAACACGCCGTTCCAGGAGTACCTCGCCAACTCGCCCGACGGCAAGAGCGTGTTGCCCGTCTTTGGCGACCTGTTCGTCGACGAGCCCATTCCGACCAAGGGCTATCTCCTGACGAGCGATTTGGATAAGCCTGGATTTGGGTTGACGATCAACAGTGCCGCCCGCTTCAAGCTCATTCCTTCCAACTACCTCCTCAGCCCTCCGCCTGTACAGCAGCCGGCGCCGCCATCCCAGAACGGTCAAGGCAAACCAGCCAACGGCGAGACAGCGTGAGCATTATTGGATCGATGATGTCTAACTGTTTATGCGAGACTGTAATGGGTCGCACCATCGAGTGTAGTTGATATATAAGCCATTGAGCCGGGGCTGTAGAGCTTGCATTGTCAAGCGATGGTTTTCAAGCGAGCTTACCAATCAAGGACAATAAAGTATTTTTTCTACATACCTGTATGCATAATACCCATTCAAGATTACATTCAGCAGGTGAACACGGCATATAATAATGATAGCACAACACGGTAAGGCTTGCCATTCTTGTATGGCATCGTCATGAACCGGGGCTTAATCCTAGCATCGTTCATGATGAAGGCGTTCTTTGAAGAATCTGACATATCGTAGTGGCCATGATCAAAGCTACGGGATATGTACACGACTCCATAAAAGATAACCATGTGCTAAAAGCTGGGGAAGACTCTGGGGAAACCGATTTCAGAGAGGCATCGTGACTCCACCGGCTTGCGGGTGCCCTGGCAAGCGGCGTGTTGCGTCGACTCCCCAAGATCCAGGGGGGGGCCCAAGATCGTGGAGACGGGGTTGACCAATATTTTACGGTGGTCCCAGAAAGGGGCATCTGACTCGCCGTCAAAGATTCAGAGGTGACTTCAAATAGCAGTTCGCCGTTTCTACCGTTTTGTGGGTCAAGTCGAAAACGGTGCGATGGGGCCAAGGGGGCTTTCTCGCCCTAGAAGCCCCCGAGGGCTCGGACGGAGTTCTGCCGGTGGTTGAATGGCATCTCACGGAGGCGTTGCCGCATTTATAGAGCTGTTGAGATGGCTTCGCGACAACATCAGTGGCATAGCTGAAGGACGGAACGGCAGCCAAACGATTGTCGCTGGATATATCGAGAGACGACTAATTCTACGGCACGCTTCCTTGAACCTTGGCAGCGTCTCTAATGCCCCTCAACGCCTTCTTCCCCGCATGGTGAACTGTTACAGAGATCGACGGCAAAACGGTTTCACTAACAGCCTACGCTCTGGCTTCAAGATTGATACAGAGGCCTCTAGGTCGTGTCAATTGCTCGGACACATTTGGCAATCGCACAGATTCCACGTCTATCCAGAAGTGAGACCTATTCCACTCTTCTGTGATCAAAAGGCGGACTCGACAACGCCACAACTACCATGCCGCTCAAGGGGCTCCTGGCAGGCAAGACCGCCATCATCACGGGGGGTACAACTGGCATCGGACGGGCCATCTGCCTCGGCTATCTGCGCCAAGGATGCAGCGTCGTTGTCAACCACCTCGGCCTGGAAAAGGACCAGGCGCACCTGGACTCGCTGATAGCCGAAGCCAACGCCATCCTGGCCGAGGACCCAGCCGCCGGCCGTCTCGCTCACGAGGCCGGAGACGTTCGCGAGGTTGAAACCGCAGCCAAGCTGGTGGCCAGGGCCGTCGAGCACTCCGGGCCGGCACGGCGCCTCGACATTTGCGTCTCCAACGCGGGAGTCTGCACCTTTGCCGACTTCCTGACGCTGTCGCCAGACCTGCTGGAGCTGACGTTCCGGACCAACGTCGACGGCGCCTTTTACGTGACGCAGGCGGCCGCCCGGCAGATGGCGCTGCACCAGACGCCAACGGGGGGCAGCATCATCGGCATGTCGTCCATCTCGGCGCTGGTGGGCGGCGGCCTGCAGACGCACTACACGCCGACCAAGGCGGGCGTGCTGAGCCTGATGCAGAGCACGGCCGTGGCGCTGGGCAAGTACGGCATCCGCTGCAACGCGCTGCTGCCGGGCACCATCCGCACGCAGCTCAACGACGAGGACCTGGCCGACGACGCCAAGCGGCGCTACATGGAGGGCCGGATACCGCTCGGGCGGACGGGCGAGCCTGCGGATCTGGCGGGGCCGGCCATCTTCTTGGCCTGCGAGGAGCTGAGCGGCTATGTGACGGGGGCTCAGCTGCTGGTGGATGGCGGGCTGTTTGTCAATCTGCAGTAGAATGAATTAGTACTTAGTTGTTGCATGCGCTGTTTTTTTTTCTTGTTGTCTTTCGAAGCGAGCTGATGATGGTGGGTTATCCATGAATACGCAGCAAGTGTTTCAACTTTCACGGCCAAGAAGAGACCACGACATGTCACTGGCAGCGTCATGATGGGGTTCGAAGCGCATCTAGCGCGTCTACTTGGACGCAGTTGATTCATCGGCTCAACGCACATGTATGTAAAACAACGGCGGCGGCGGGTACTTTTACGTTTTGCATCAGCCCGGCAAGGACTTGGGATGAAAAAGGGTCCCTGCATCAAGGGATTAGAAAAAGCGCGCAACAGGGAATAATAAAGACAGAGACTATCACCAACATACATGTAGCCGTATGTCATTATGGAGCTCGCCTCGCCTTGGTGTTGTCTTCGCGCCCACAATCCGCCCTCTTACCGTCGTCCTTCCCCTCCTCCTTCTCATTCTCCCCTGTCGGCCCCTGAAAGACTTGTGACAAGCCACCGTAACGACACAGGGCTTGGCGGTTAGATACTATTAAGACCAAGAACAAGCAGGTGCAGGGAAGCTTTTCTGCTCATTGACGGATGAGTCGTGGATTCTGTTTAGCCTCTGGCATCTCTGCTGCTTATTTGATGGAGAGGTTCCTCCCTTGTCCGATGGTTTCCGGGGAGGATCCGCTTGCCCCGTTCCGGGTCCGGGGTTGACCCTCTCGGGTGGATCGGGCTTGACGTCACGGGTGGAACCGCCCAGCCTTGGATGACTTCCTTCCCTCCTCGTCTGTTGTTAGTATACTACAAGTACCTAGCATGAGTAGGTATGTAGTGTTTGACATGTGCCAGGTATCTCCTCCGTCCTCCAAGGCGTCTTCTCACATCTCATCAGCCCAAACTCAAAGGCGGTCTACCAACAATGCACGTATCCAGAAAGTGCCATGGCGATCCCTTTTTTTCGGGATCCGAGCAAGGGACACACATTCCGTGTGGCGCCTTGTTGCAACATGCAGGGTCAAGAGGGCGGCGACGAGGGCAACCAACATCTCGCCATCCTGTACCTATTTGCCGATGTAGATATCGCTCAGATCTGCGCTTCTCCTAGTGATGTGTAGCAATCTCACGGCGCGGAAACAGCTGATCAGTCTTTTGAGCTCCCATTCCGCCCATCCTTTTCTTACTTCTTCTCAAATCTCAAGTTCCCTTCTTCCCGTTGCAAGCCAATAGGATGCCCCTTCTCACACACCACAACAGTTTACAAGTACCACGAGCCCAGGGGCCGCGGCGCTTTTTTTCCTCAGATTCTCGAGAGATCGTCATCCACCTCACCCTCCATCAGAGGGAGCTTTTTCGGGCCAGCTGTTTCACGCAACGGCCGTTATCAGCTCGTCCATTATCATTCGCGCCTTTTGCTTGGAAGCAGAAAAAAAAAATGCCGCTGGCTGGTCACATCAATGGGGATTTCCCCCTGCCTGCTTGGCCGCAAAAGCAAGGCGGAGGCGCTGGTTGGAGGCAGGGCTTTGGCAGCTGCTTCTTCTTTCCTGCATTCATATGGCGTTTGCCACCCATGTCGATGTTGCCCCGACGTGCAGGGCAAAGATCCGCGCGACGGGACCACGGGAGTCGGCCGTTTCCCTGCCTTACATACATCCAGGAGATAAGGTATTCGTAGCAAGATACCTGAGTGCCATGTGTTGCTTACCGTGATAATGCATGTACCTTATATCTTCGTCGACGCTTCTTCTGTGATAGGCTACATGTGCCTTGGGGACATGTACATTGTGCAGTCGTCACAATTGTGAGCTGAGTATGACGTCTTCGTGTAAGAGCCACCTGAAGGCTACACGACCCTACATGCAGTCTCATCTGCAAGCTCTCGCCAATGGCAATGCAAGCAAGCAAAGAGGCGCCACCCGCCATCACGGGCGAGAGCTTCCAGATCCTGGGTTAGGTAGCCTTCACTGGTCAAGTAGGTACTACCTTAGGTACGCAAGCAGGCAAGCAGATAAGCAAGGTACCTTGGCGTATATCACATTTCACATGGAATATAGGTATCTTCTCAGCCTCCTCAGCCTGGCTCCGACCTACGTAGTGGCTTACCGGCCCGTTCTCCACAACACCGTCACCGATTGCCCATTATCTCAGCCCGCGGGTTTCACGGAGGTGGAACCGGGCGGTGGATAACAAAACAACTGGAGAACTTGTCAACATGCTGTTTGTCAAAGTTTAGGATCGCCAACGCAAAAACCTGGAGAAATCAGGCAAGGAAGATGACTCGAAGTGCTCCAGCGTCGCCCGGTGTGGAACCCGCGTGGAGAGAGGAGGAGCTCAGCCAAGTGTTGGGTTCACTCAGGGGGGTGTGGGATCGAAGCTGGGAAGCTCGAGACGGCGAGATCTATAAAGACCTATACCTCTCCCACCGTTCTTGACGGTAGAATCATTGCATCTACAGGGACCTCTTCCGACTTTACACATCTCTCTTCGTCCTTGTCGATTCCCCACCACTTCCTCTTACACCCTGGTGAGAGCACTGGGCTACCACACACCAAGATTACCACGACAAGGGATATAACATATTCGTCCATCATCATGGCCACTCTCAGCAAGGAGCAGCAGACCGAGTTCTACCAGCACGTCTCACAGGTCAAGAAGGACCTTGACGTGAGGGTAGCAGAGTCAGAGTCGTTGCCTAGCTCCCCTGAGCTGGCATCATCAGGCAGTTCCAGAGACAGCATCTCTAGCATCCCTACCCCCATCTCACCCCTCGACTCTTCGGTCATTGCCGATTCTTTTGTCTTTGCGTTTGATATCGACGGCGTGCTCGTCCGAGGCGGCCGCCCCATCCCCGAGGCTATCGAGGCCATGAAAGTTCTTGATGGCGAGAATGAATATGGCATGAAGATGTAAGTCCACCGTTCTTTGTATTACCTCATCACCTCATCTAGCGAGCATCTCTCTAACGCATGCTTTCTTAGCCCTCACATCTTCCTTACCAACGGCGGCGGCAAGACCGAGGAAGAGCGCTGCCAAGATCTATCCCGCCAACTCCAGCGTGAGATCAAGCCCGGCCAGTTCATCTGCGGACACACGCCCATGAGGGAAATGGCCGACAAGTACAACACGGTCCTGGTCATTGGCGGCGAAGGCGAGAAGTGCCGTCTCGTTGCCGAGGGCTACGGCTTCAAGGACGTCGTGACCCCCGGAGACATCATCAAGCACAACGCGGCCACCACGCCGTTCCGCAAGCTGACGCCCGAGGAGCTGGCCAACTCGCGCGAGCGCAACTTTGACGACGTCGTCATCGATGCCGTCTTTGTCTTTGCCGACTCCCGGGACTGGGCAGGCGACATCCAGATCATGCTGGACGTGGCCATGTCAAAGCAAGGCCGGCTCGGGACCCGCAGCGAGACCTTTGACGAGGGCCCCCCTTTCTACTTCTCCCACAACGACGTCGTCTGGTCGGCGGCCCACGAGCACGTACGGCTCGGCATGGGGGCACTCCGGCGCATGTTCGAGACCACCTTCCGCGATCTGACAGATGGCAAGGGCAAGCTTCACACGCACGCCTTTGGCAAGCCCCAGGTCTCGACCTTTGAGTTCGCCGAGCGGCTGATGCAGTCGTGGCGAAGCACTGAGCACGGCATCTCCGGGCCCCCGCAGACGGTGTACTTTGTCGGCGACACGCCCGAGAGCGACATCCAGGGCACCAACGCCATCAACCAGGTCGCCGACAACGACTGGTACAGCATCTTGGTCAAGACAGGCGTGTACCAGGACGGCACGGAGCCGGCACACAAGCCGCGTGCGACTGTCGACACCGTGCTCGATGCTGTGCACCACGGTATCCAGCGCGAGATGCGCAAGAAGGTGGTCTCGTCGCTCAAGCGCGATGTTCTGGGTCAGTCGGAATGTGGTGGTGCTGAGACCAACCCGACGATCGCGGATGATGATATGCTCGTTTCTGTATGAAGCGTTTGATTGCCTGCCGATACTGGATATTGTTTTGGAAAGGGCATTATGTGACGGAGTACCTGGAGTTTTTGACGCACTCAGAAGGAGCATGAGTGATTTTGTTTTGTTCTTCCTTCAATTCTTTTCTTCTCTTCCAACACACCTTCGTTGTCATCGGCGAAGCTGATGTCCCCTTTCATATACCCCCAAGCGATCCATCGCGCTTTTAGATTCTACTGCATCGAACAGGATGTTAGACACTTGACTAGATAGGTCGTCTTTGTTTATGATTAACTTACTCTGATATCACAATGTTCCGCCGTGAAAATGAATCATTCGAGAAACACATATCTCCCCCACTGCGAGGTTGCAGCCCAGCCAGTACGGTCGACGACTTCCTGTCTCTCAGGACGTCTCTCAAAGGCTTCTTCCAAGGTGATTCTGGTAGAATACTCTGGGACGTGTTCACGTTCCACGTGAAGCCAGCCTTTCCATGCAGCAACCAGGTCGCCCGCTCCCAGTCCGCCCAACACAATCGTGCCCCAGAACTCGCGGGAGAGGGACGCCGCAGATGATTGGTCGTAGATCATGAAGTGCTCGGCTTCTGAGATGTATGAGCGCATAGCTTCCACGCTGGTGCTGGAAATTTCGTCGCACGGCGGCTGCTGGACGTAGACATGCTGCAAATCATCGTCGGCGCATGTGAGGCGAGTGGCATCGAAGCGACCCTCAAGGTCGAGGACGAACAGCGCCATGGAATGGGGCGACGAGACGAGAGTCGATATCACCTTGTATATCAGCGGAAGGCTGCGGCCAGAGAGGGCGATTGTGGGAGCTTGGGTAGCCCGAAATTGTCGGGCAGCGAGCTGGTCGAGTTCATCCAGGTGCGTGCGCTTGACTCGCCCGCTGCCAGTTCCGCTTGCTGGAGTCTTTTCGAGAGCCAGTGAGGCGCGGAAGCTATCGAGAATCTGATGACATTGACAGAGATTAGTATTTGGTACTCGGTGGAGAGTCGATAACACGTCATAAGAGGCACATCAAGAGAAGTGGTGTTTTATCAAGGGTGAGGGTCATGGACGGAGGTTTGACTCTGGCCTCTCCGCTGGATCTCCCTTTCGGAAATCTCATACTGGTCTTTAGTTGCCTTGATCATCATATAAGAAAGCACTCCGAAGTCCTGAGAGAGCTGTCGCATTTGCTGTCGGGGTTTCTGTGCCTTGAGGCTCAAACCGTCGGCCAGCGCGGTCCCGGCATTTCGCGCCTTAAAGCCATAGCTAGAAACAGCGCCAGCGACACAACAATCTTCACTCCAAAACTTACCTCATCCAATCTTGCCTCCTCAACAGCCTTGAGCAGCTGTCCCCCCATCGCCGCCTCCATCGTTGTTCCCCTCTCACCAAATAAAACCCCCCCAATTGGCAGATCCAAAAGAATGACGCCTCCGTGCCGCTCATTCCCCGCCTCGGAGCTGCCTCTTCGGATCCAGCAGGATGCCTCTGGCCGCCGCCGGAAGCTCGACGACGCGGGCGCCGTGTCGCGCAGGATCGATCTCTCGGCGTGCGAGCTCTTCCGGATGCTGCAGTACAAGTGCGAGGTGCAGCGGCCACTGACGCGCGAGAGTCCCGTGCGGTGCTTTGCTGTTGACCGGCTGTTTCGAAGGTGTGTAGAGCAAAAGAATTTGGGAGGGAGGGAACCCCACCAGGCGAGGGATGGCTTCACACTGGCTTGCTTTTGCTATGTAATCTGCCACCACACAGATCGACTAACAGTTGATGATGCAGGTGTAAGGACAAAAAGGGCGTGTTTACTGTAGAGACGACGGCTTGGGAAGGGGAGAGGACGCGAGCGGACGGCAGCAGCTCGGAGGGCACCGGGGCGAAAGAGCCGCCGAAGCCGCACCAGTGGTCGTCGAGCTGGCACGATGCCGACGAGGCAGCGCCGTGATGATCCGGCAGCACCTTGGCAATGATGAGCAAGCTGGAAGCATCGGCACCCTACTTCTGCGACTCGTCTCTGGAGTGTTTAACCTTCAGGATCATTAGGCGAGACATGATCAAGACGAGACATGGCGGAGCATGTCGTTGGCTCTCGGGAATCCGTCTCACATGCTCACTTCGACTCCTTATGTCAGGGTCGCCTTTAGCTCCAGTGAGCCGAGCCGAGCTCCCTTTACAGATAGATGCGCGAACATTACCCTCGCAGAGCTCCCGAGACTACGTCCTTTTGGCGGCAAACGTCTCGACTACACCTGGGACTACGAAGAACCAGCTTTGCTTGAGACGGACTCAAAGCACACCAAAAAGGAACCCCGACCCCTCGGCATACCTCCTCTCACTAGGAAAGAGCATCCGCACGAAAGTTGAACGCCGTGCGGCAAGTAAAATAGTAATACAGTCGAATTGCCCCGAGACTCAATAAGTCTAAGCAGAGGTTCGCCTAGCTGCCACTCATCTTCCCGTGATATCCGATGTTTTCCCCCTACAGGGCAGCCATGCTCCTGCAGCCATGGACGGACTATTGGCCCCCCGTCAATCCAACCTCTATTCGACGAGCAATTGCTCGTGTCGCATTCCTTCTCCGTCTGCCGGTGTCTAAGTAGAATGACCCTCCTTTACTGTGCCTGTGACTGCGCGGCGGCTCGCTCGGCCTCCTTCTTGGCGTAGTAGGCGTCTCGGCTATTGGTTCGGGGCATGTGGTAGCCGTACCTATGTCGTTGTTAGACAAGTCTTCCCTTGCGAGGTTTGGAGTTCGGGTGGTTGTGGTTGTCGAGTCCGTACCAGTACCAGTTGGCCATGACGAAACCAGCTCCTGTATTTGCGATGTAAGCCAAAGGGAACAAGCAAAGATGATGATTCCCAGTGTCGAAGCAGCGCCAAAACTTTGCGGGCAACTGGAGGGAGGTTCGGTATTTACCAAGACCGACGCCGAGGTCGAGGATAAGCTGTCGTCGCAGCATCTGCAATTCTGTTGTCAGCTTGCGTCCTGGGCCAAAAGCTTCATGGCGGGACCGGCCGAGGAAGATGCCGTGCGATTCCGCGCCATTGGTCGAGTGTCGGACGTACGCCAGTGATCGGTGCAATAGCCATCGTGAGTGAGGAGCTTTAAGAAGCTGTGTTTGAAGCTGCGAGAGTCGTTGTGCTGTCTGATGGGGACTTGGAATAGCGAAAATGGAGAATCTCGGCATGGATCGAGCAAGTGTATGGTCTGATGTTAATCCCGCTAAAGGTGTATCACGTGATGGCACGATGATGGCTATCGGCGGATTCTCGGGTATGCGAAAAAGAAGCCCGTTTCGTGAGATTGTGCTAGTAGCATTACTTTTGTTAGTTGAAGCAGGAAAAAGATTGGGTCGGATCGCATATTCCGGTTCCTCTTCAATGGGCTGTAGACCAGCAAGTTGAGGTCAAGTCAGCTTGCTACTGCATCGTCGCATCAATGAGTCTACGGCTGGCCTCTCGGCGGCTGGTGCTTCCAGGTAAATCAATGTCTTGGGAAACCTCGATCGCCGTATACTCTACCCGTGTTTCGCTTGGGCTGACCGAAATCTCCAATTGCACACAGGCCCGTCCTCATCAGCCTCATTGTTGGCGCCGACGCAATGCGTTACGTCCCGAAGCCCCTGCGCAGTCTCCCAGCGCCGTCACAAGTGGTCCATCAACGTCTTCAAAGGATGGGGCAACTCTAGCTCCAAAGACTCTGGCGACAAGGGCCAGGTCCCAGTCGCCTCCGAACTCGACGATCCCAAGAAGCGACAACAGTTCCTGCAGAGGAATATGCGGGGAGGAGTCGAGGACAACATCTTCCAGGAGGAGATTGAGGCCGCCAAGCCGGCCGACGACGCGCCCGCCGCCCAGGAGCCTTCAGAAGTCCGGACCAAGGAGAGCCTGGCCATGGTGGTCGATCCAGATGTCCGGAGTCGGATCCGGTGGCAGCGGAAAAAGGTCATCCAGTCGGTGCGCCGGAACGGAGAGCTGACGAAGGAGGAGAGGATCAAGATGACGGAGCGAGAGCTCCTCCACAAGAGCGACTTCTTCCCCACCAGCGTCAAGAAGCTGGTCATGCTGGCGCGACAAATCGCCGGCAAGCCCGTCGACGAGGCCATCCAGCAGATGAAGTGGTCCAAGAAGAAGTTTGCCGCCGAGGTCAAGTACCACCTGGAGGAGGCCCGCGACTTGGCCGTCGTCCAGCGCGGCATGGGCCTTGGCAAGGTCAACGGCGACGTCTTCGACAAGCCTCGAAAAGTACAGGACAAGGACGGCAAGTGGATCGAGATTGCAGACCCGACTCGCCTCTACGTGGCACAGTCGTGGGTTGGGCGAGGACCCTGGCGTGGAAAGGAGATCGACTACAAGGGCCGAGGGAGAATGGGCGTCATCCAGCCTCCAAGCACCAGTAAGACATATTCGCGACCCCTCGTACCTTTCTCTCAAGATGCTGTCGCAATCGATTCACGGCGGCCCTTCATTGGCCCCTCCCTTCTCTCATTTTGATCAGATTTGCTGACCTGTGCCCTCTCCGCGGGTGTATCATTCTAGGCTTCACAGTCATCCTGAAAGAGGAGAAGACCAGAATCCGAGAATACGAAGAGTTGAAAGCCAAGGAGGCACAGAAGGGCCCCTGGGTCCATTTACCGAATCGCAAGGTGCATGGCCAGAGGCCCTATTACTCGTGGTAGAGACAAGGAGACGTTGCGGTCCGAGTGAAGCTTGGTAGCAAACCATTCTTTCGAAACTTGACCCAGCAATTTAGAGCCGGCATGACAATGAGCATGTACCTGTATCAATATAGTATGTACAATGAAAAGAAACAGCACACTCGGGCAACTGGATAGACTCCTATCATCAGCTTTGGCTCCCCGCGTCATGTAACTCGAGGTTCCCTTTCGCAAAATCCCGTACGTGGAAAGAAAGACTGCTCGGGAACACACATCCAGCCCTGGCTTGAGATGGCCCATCGCCCAACCGTACTGCTGTACCAACCGCCAAATACTACATCATATAGAGGGTTACTCGGCATAAAGGGCATCGCCTAGGGCCCTTTCCATTCGAATCATCGACATAACCCGTGCAACGGAAACACATGGCAATCGGATCAAGGTTCGGTCCTCAATTGTGAGCTAATCCCACTACCAGAGTACAGATCGCTAGTTCGTCTGAGGACTATCAAGGACACGATCTGCGGATTACACCATGGCTCTTGGCTGCTGTCGAGGTACCATATCTTCATAGCGGTTGGATACCATCTCGATGTCGTTGGAGTATTTTTCGAACGCGCCCTGGCTGTGCCCCGAACTGGGAGGGGGTTGAGAAATGTCGAACGAGTCGTGAGTCCGGCCGCGGCTTTTCAAGAACCAGAACGCGGCAGCCAATCCGATTCCAACGACAGCAACCGCGACTCCCAGGCCGATTCCAATGGCCGCACCGCGAGACAAGCCTGAACCACCAGCCGCAGGAGTTGCATCAGACGTTTCACTAGCCGTCGGAGTAGATGTGGTAGAGGCGACAGAGGTGGAAGAGTCTGCCGACGTGGTGGTGGCAGGCGGAGATGTTTCGGAAGACTAGGTCACCCAGCGTTAGCGATCTTGCAGCTCCATGGTCATGGGACGTGAGAAAGCGTACCACGGCGGCGCTCGTGGTGCCCGAGGGGGGAGCGGCCGTAGTCGATGGAGCCGAGGTCTGAGTGGCAGTGGTAGCCGGTGCTGTGGTGGCACCCTGCTCGGTCGTGGTCGGTGGCACCGTAGTCTGGACAGCCGTTTCCGGCGCCGAAGTGGTCGTGGCCGGGGGCGCTGTTGGGATCGGGGTCGTCTCGCCTGGCGGAGCGCTTGTCTCTGCCGCTGCTGGCGCTGTCGAGGCAGCCGGCACTCCAGTCGGCGTGAAAGCCAATTGTTGACCTATCAGCAGATGAGTACACGAGATGCTCCGTCCGTATGGTTAGACCCTGATTTACCCTGGCAGAAGGATCCCGCTAGAAAAGCCTGGACCTGGACATCCGTAGCACCGCATCCATTCTGGCCGCAGTCTCGAATGCCAAACCCGAAGTTGGCGTTGGAACACAGACAGGCAGCGTCATCTGCACTGACACAGCCGTACTGGGCAAATTGGCCTCTGACTTGGTCCGTACATGTAGGCTGTTGTAACGTCAGTGGTCAGAAACTGCTCAACCTTGTCAACATCTGGATTGACCTACTACACAGGCCGGTGTATCCTGGGCGGCAACACCATCCACGTAAAACAGACTGAGTGCGCCAAGCACTGCCGGAAGAAGGGATCGCATGTCGAAAAGATGTCTAATTTCCCAGTTGCTGTTCTCGCACGCTCTGAAGGCTCCAGAAAAGAAAAAAAAAAAAAGAAGAAGAAGTAGAAGAAGAGGGAGAAAGAAAAGAAAACGCCGAAGAGCTAGAAACAGTTGTGGTGAAACAGGAAACCCGTCCGCTGGAGCGAAATGGATGAGCAGAAAGACCGGTTGGAGCCGCCGAATTTTTTTTCTCTATCTCTCCTTCTCAAATCGCTCTTTCTATTGTATTGCTATTGTGCTGCAACGCCACGAAGCTCCGGTGTAAGAAGGTTGAAACGACGGGCAATTAGGAAGTAGGAAGGCTAAGATAGGCGTCGACGACCGAGCGTTACCAGCACACACGGTCAAACAGCTATCGGAAACGGACTCGCACGAGGCTGCGCAGGATGCGAGCAGAAAGAATGACGCCAAAGGAGTGGAATGCAGATCTCGCAGGGAAAGGGAGAGCGAATCAGTGAGAATGGTCGAGGTCTGCGAATGGAATGGCCGCAGAAGGGGGCTTGAAAAGGGAGAAGCGACGAGGAGTCAAAGGAGCGTATAGAAGGAGAAGAGTCTCGGGTAGAGTCGTAGGGAGCGTGGGTGGTCTGGATCTGGATGAAGCAGACCTCGTCAGATAAAGAGTGAAATCGAGAGAGAGAGAGAGAGAGCGAAGAAGAAGAGAAGAAGAAGAAGAACAAGAGGCCGAATCGCAGTCGCTTGCAGAAAGACACGATGGAGGAGTGAAGGCTTCAAGTCCCTGGAAGGAATGGATGGAACGCTGTCCGGCTGCTGCGCTGCGGTAATACCAGCCAGACCTTAATTGATCTACGGAGCCCAGATCATTAATGATAGGGATGCAATCCCGGTCCAGGGCCCACTGCGAGCACCCGGCCAGCGCTAATAACGCGCCCCAACGGCGCTGCTGTGCCCTGGGCATCCAGCTCCGTAGCCGCTGAGGGACCTGCTGCATTCTGCAAAGTACCGGATACAAGTAGGGGGGCCCATCTGAAACATGGAATCATGAGTCGTTTCTGGCTCATTGGTAGTACCTGGGCAGTCTGTAACGAGGGCAGAAACAGGAATAGCGCGGCAGTGGTGAAAATTATCGATGCCGGCAGTACTGTTTGAGAGGAATTATTATGGAGTCGAGTCAAGGCAAGGTAGACCGAGTACCGAGTAGAGATGCTAGTAATATATTGAATGATAAGAGTTGGTTGTATGAGACGGAGCATTGTGGTGTCGTTGCTTTGCTCGAGGGGACACACGGCTTGGTAGAGCAGCAGCCCTACGACTACCTAGTACTACCCTAGTACTACTTGTACTTAGCAGGTATCTACGTGACCTGACCTCGTGTTAAGATCGGAAAGTACCCTCGGTATCCCGTACATCTAAGGGCTGCTGCTGCTGCTTGACTGGTAGTAGCGCGCCTCAGCTGAGATGGGTACAAGTACCTTAGGTACAGGCTTGAGCTCTCGGCATTACATCAGGCGGTAAGCTACCTAGTACTAGCTGCAAAAGTACCTATCTACTCTTACTTTGGTAGCACAAACAACAACCACCAGCATTTTGCAGCTTGCAGATCCCATCAGCCCCAGGTCGCGGCCATCCTCACCGTCGACACCCGAGCGCTGCCCTTTGTTTCTTGCACTCTCCATACACCAATCTCGCCTTCCCCTTCCATCGGCCTCCGCCCTGCCGCATCTCTTCCTGCTGAATGCCGCAGGCCCTGTGATGCCGCACCGGAAGCCCCGAAGACGACGACGACCATGGCTAATCCTGTAGGCGAAGACAGCTGGGTGGCCTACCTTGATGAAACCACCCGCAACGCCTCCGATCTCGAGCAGCGCGTCAATGCCGTCGAACTCTTCAAGCGCGCCGCCGGCGCCGAGCCTGGCAGCCTGCGAATATGGCTGGCCTACTGCAACTATTTCTGGTCCCTCTGGGCGGACAGCCAGTCCGATGCCGCCGGATGGTCCGAGGAGGAGCAGATGATGGGCCGCGAGCTGTTTCCCTTTGGCTCCGCATTGGACCTCTGGCAGCAGGGCTACGAAGCCATCAAGTACCGCATCAGCGACAGCCATGTTCTCTGGAACCGCTGGATATCGCTCGAGATGGAGCTGCTGGAGAAGACCAAGACTGCAGAGGGTGTTAAGCGCATCACCCACCTGTTCCGCGATCGGCTCGTCACGCCCCATCTCACCTGGGACGACACGTCGCAAATGTTCTCGAGCTTCCTGTCGGAATACAATCGCGCCGCGTGGGAGGAGTTGATGAAGGACATCACCGCGCTGTCCCAGGAAGCAAAGCGCCTCATGGCGGAGCGAGATCCCTTTGAGCTCAGGCTGCAACAGGCAGTTCGGGCAGATGATGTAGAGGCCCAAAAGACCGTCATGGCAGAATATCTCGAGTGGGAAACATCACATGCCCGCGGCGGCCAGCCCATGGCTGACATCAATTTCAATCTCTGCTGTGGACTCTATGCCAGAGCCTTGACCGGCGTATTCGCATCCGACGAGTCCGTTTGGCACCAGCACATAGTCTTCCTTTCGTCCTCATACGCCGACACCAAAGCCCCTGAGTATCTACTCAATGCCCTCCGCAGGGCGGTTCAACATTGCCCCTGGTCGGGTCGCTTATGGAATAGGTTAATTCTATGCGCGGAAGAGGCGAAATTGGACTTTTCTGAAGTGGAGTCAATCAAACACGCCGCGACGAGCGAAGACCAGCTGTACAAGCACGGCATGGAGAGCATGATTGAGATGTATGTGGCGTGGTGTGGGTTCCTCAAGCGCACCGCCATGGACGCGAACGCGGGAGACGAGGCTGTCGACGTGGCTGATGTAGGGCTGAGCGCGGCTCTCGAGGACGTCGAGGTCGTCGGCAAGAGGCTCTACGGCAAAGACTTTCAGGGCGACCCCAAGTTTCGACTGGAACGCATCTACATCCAGTACCTGACGGAGAAGAAGGGGGCAATCGACGAGGCGAGGATGCAGTGGAACAAGCTCGCCAAGGCTCAAATTCACGCAGACAGCCACGACTTCTGGTTCCGCTACTATATGTGGGAGATGCTCATCTTCTCTTCCACCAACACGGGCAACAGCCCCGCGCCCTCCTCTGGCGGCGCCAGCTTTCGTATCCCCACGCTCGCCACCGCAGTCCTCCAGCGCGCTGTCAACCGGCGGACCATTGACTGGCCCGAGAAGGTGCTGGAGGTGTATATGCAGCATTGCAACGACTACGAACTATCGCACTCTGTGCGGAGAGCGGCAGATGTTGTGCACAAGGCCGAGACGGCCATTGCGAAGCGACGTGCTCGAGAGCAGGAGGAAAAGGCCGCCGCATATGCTGCCTTCTATGGCGCGCAGACGGAGGGCCGTGACGAGCCCATGTCAGGGGAGGCGTCGCCTGGCCAGCCTAAGAGGAAACGAGACGACCCAGCAGACACCCAGGAGCCCGTCAATACCAGCAACAAGCGCCAAAAGAACGATCACGAAGCGCGCGAAGCTTCATCGAGTCAACGGAGAGACAGAGAAAACACGTCTGTGCTCGTCACAAACCTGCCCGCCGAGATCACCCAGACCAAACTGCGCCAGTACTTCAAGGAGTATGGTCACATAAATAACATCACAGCGCTTGTCCGGGAAGAAGATGGTCAATCGTCGACGGCCTTGATTGAGTTCAGCACCCCAGAAGAGGCCCAGTCCGCACTCCTCAGGGACGGCAAGTTCTTTGGGCAGTCTCAAATCAATGTGCGATCTGCGCATGACTTGACCATCTATGTCACCAACTATCCCCCTGCGGCAGATGAAAAGTACATGCGTCGGCTGTTTCAGGATTGCGGAGAGATCTTGAGCGTTCGATGGCCGAGTCTCAAGGTAAATTCGCACCGCCGGTTCTGCTACATCTCTTTCCGCGATGGCGATGCGTCTGCCAAGGCAGTGGCCAGGGACGGCACTCTTCTCGAGGGCAGATACAAGCTCATGGTCAAGTACTCAGACCCCAGTCGCAAGAAGAATCGCGAGGGTGCTGTTGCCGAGGGCCGCGAAGTCCATGTTTCGGGTCTAAACCCCTCAACGAGTGAAGACGAGCTCCGCGACGTTTTCTCCAAATATGGCACAATACAGAGAGTCAACATCCCCCGAAGCATCAATGGCAGGGGCCGGGGATTCGCCTTTGTTGTCTTTGGAACCAAGGATGAAGCTGAAAAGGCTACGTCAGAACTGAACAAGGCCAAGTTCCAGAACCAAATCATTGAGGTCGAGGTCTCGAAGCCTTCCATCGTGAAACCCACGGCTCAGATCATAGCACACGATCGCGCGTCTCCGGCACAGCAAGCGCCCGAGGACGCCGACGGCGACAAGGCGTCAAAGCCCTCGGCTGCCGAGATCGCCGCGCGCACCATTGCCCTCATGGGTCTGCCCGACACCGTCAACGATGCCCGAGTGCGGGCGCTTGTCGAGCCCTTTGGCCCCATCGTCAAGCTCGTCCTGCAGCCCGGGCATGGCGGCGCAAAGATTGAGTTTGCAGACTCCTCGGCGGCGGGCAGGGCAAGCCTACAGCTAGACAACCTCGAGTTTGAAGGCCACAAGTTGCACATTGGGTCCGTCGATGATCTCCGTCACGCAAAAGCCGAGAGAGTCCAAGACCGCATTGTCCCGCGCAGCCAGGATCCGACGACACAGGACAAGGACAAGCCACCGAGCAACACACTCAAAGGCTTCACGCCCACGTCGGTCAATGTGAGGCGGCCGACGCTGGGAAGACCGGGTCCAAAGCGCGGACTGGGCTTTGTTGCCCCGAAGGCGTCATCTGCGTCGAATGCCAAGGCTGGAGAAGAAAAGGGGCGAGAAGACGGAAAGCCAGCTCCCAAGAGCAATGCAGATTTCAAAGAGATGTTTTTGAGAGGCTCAAAACCGGAGGATAAACCGGAGGATAACAACTCAAGGACTGACTAAAGGAAGACTGTCGGTTACCGCACGTCCTTTTTTAGATGTTTCCTCCATCAATTTACAGCTCGTCTCGAAATAAAGTTTTGATGTACGGACATATATATAATACATTCTATGCGTAAGTAGTGGTCGTGATTTCTAGGTGCTTGATGGACAACAATCAAGTCTTGGCAAGGTCCAATCCGAATACTGCCTTGGTTTTCGTGCCCTGAGATTTCCCATTTCGCCCTCAGAAGGCGGACGTGCCTATCCCAAATGCCTCCCAGATGCATTTCCCTATTGTGTATATATCCATGTTCCGTGGCCGGTCTTTGCAAGACTGGCGAAACAAAAAGAAGAAGAAAAAGAGAACCCCCAACCTATATTCAAGCCGAACATTTACAGAGTGATGGTGTTGACGGTCCTGTCTTGGTTAAAGTCCTGCGAAAACAAGCGCTGCCACACATCAAACCACTTCTCCTGTTGGGCGGTGAGCAGTTTGCCAGGCTGCTTGAAGCTCCTCGTGAGCAATTCGCGCAGTCGTGTGCGCAGGACTTTGATGACGAGCATCGTCTTCCAATCCGGGACGGCGAAACGACCTCGATTGCCATCCAGCACTATCACCCCCGAGTATAGCTAAATAGGGAACGATGTTAGATATGCCAAACTCCAAGTACTGATATCCAAGAAGCCATCAATGTCGACTTACATCACAGCGTACGTCGCCGCAGAGTAGTGCTATGGCAAAAGGCTCTGTCACAGTGGTTTCATGTGCACGATAAACCCTAGATTGAGAATCAGTCTTAGAAAGTGCTTCGACAATGAGGCATTGTGGTGGAACCAAGGGATAACCCACGATTTGGTCTGCATGATGGTGTAGTATGACAGCCATCGCGCATCAAACAGCCCCCGATTGACAGACGTCGGATGAAGGCTGATGGACTGGTTGTTGCCAATGTTGCGGAGCCCCTTGGAGCCTGGAATATCCCTCACAAGAAGCTTGGGGTAAAAGCTCCATGCAATAACGGAAGTCGAAACAATGTCGTTGTCGCTGTTGAGGTTCACCCGCTGAGGCACCTCGACAAACTGCTGTTGTCGACGGCCGCGTCCGCCGGCGGAGAAACGGAGTCGCAGAAGCGCTCGCCGCTCCTCCTCTGTCAGTAACAGAAACCCGGAATCGGCCAAAGACGTCAGCAGCTGTCCTTTCAGGTCTTCAATATTGGTAAGCGTCTGCTGGTTGAGGTAATTCTTTCTGCAGAATTGGAATTCTTTTCCAAAACCTCCATTCGCCTGGCATACCCGCTTCCACGCAAGATATGCATTGTAGGTTGTGAGTATATCCGAGTCCGCACGACGAAATGCTGCTCTCGCATTGTTTGCTTGCGTTTGTTGTCCAAAGGGGGCAGAAAAGGGGGACTTGGAAGACAGAATGGCTGCAACGGTGATGGCCATGTCCAGGCATTTGAAGATCGTCCCCAGGAGGATGAGCTTCCCCAGGAAGACATCCAAGGGTAATCTCGCCAACTGGTAGCCAAGGGGCGTGAGGTCTTCGGTGCCGGTCAAAGCTCGCACGTCCACGAGTGCGTCCACAGCGCGGCGTATATTCTTGGCCGAAGGGGGGTCCAAAGCGTCGCCCAGGGTTTCTTCTATCCCGCCGAGCTTGCAAATCTTGACACGGATGGCCAAGTCCTGCAAGGAGAGACGCAGCATCTCCGGAGTCTGCTGGTCGCTCATCAGAGTATCGTGCCGATACCGCGAGAACATGTGAAAGCACAGCCCATTCTGCACACGGCCAGCACGCCCCCTACGTTGCTTCGCGTTCGCTCTCGAAATGAATGTATCAATCAGCCGGGAAAGCTGCTTCTTTTCATCGAAACGCATCTCCCGGTGCTTGCCGGTGTCGATGACGCAAGTAACGTCTGGAATGGTGATTCCAGTCTCCGCAATATTCGTCGCTAGTACAATCTTCCTCATGCCCTGAGGGGGCAGCAGGAAAGCGGCCTCCTGATCCTCCATGGCAATTGTGGAGTGCAGAGGGTAGACAAGCCAACCAGCCGAAAATCGAGGGTCTCCCAAGAGCAGATCATTCAGCGATCTAATGTCTCCCATTCCGGGTAGGAAGACGAGGATTGCATTGCTATATTGCTGTAGTGATTCATCCACCGCGATGCGAGCAATCAATTCGACAATGAGGTCGTGGTCGATCTGGTACTCGTTCATTTGAGCGAGCACAGCCTTGGTTCTGTTTGAGTAACCGGAAAGGCTCTGAACCATCTCGGCTTTGAGTCCGTCCACTTCGGGCTCGACCGTGTCATCATCGAGGTCGACAATCCGATCGGTTTCTGAGTTGCTTGGGACATAACCAGTGAGCTCAACAGCATCCTCGAGGTAGCGAACCATGACTGGGAACGTTCTGCCAGGAACGTTTAGCACTGGCGCTCCGCCAAGGTACGCTGAAAACCGCTCTGCGTCAACAGTGGCAGACATAAGAATGACCTTTAAGTCTTTGCGGCGTTTCAGGAGGCGTTTGAGGACGATGAGGAGGAAGTCACTGTCAATGGAGCGTTCATGAACCTCGTCGAGGACGAGATGTGTGACTTCTTGAAGGTCATTAGAGCCTTCAAGCATTCTCATGACAATTCCCGTCGTAGCATACACAAGCCGCGTTTCTTTGGACGTGTTCGACTCTAGGCGGATGGAATAGCCGACAAGGGACCTCGAGGTTCCTAAATCGCCTTTTTCATCACCCAACTCTTCACTTACTCGACGAGCCAGAGAGATGGCGGAAATACGGCGAGGCTCTGTGCAGAAGATCTTGCACTGTCTGCCTTGTGACAGTTCGTGTTCCAGCAAAAAGGCCGGTACTTGTGTGCTTTTGCCACTATCACACTGTTAGTTGAGGATCGCGGTCGTCAGGGACACCACTTCACAACTTACCAGCCAGTCTCTCCGCAGATAATAATCACCTGATTCTTATCTACAGCATCCAGAACATGGTCTTTGAATTTCCACATTGGAAGTTGTTCTCGATATTGCTGGGGTATGGGTCAACAAACCGCACTTGTAATCAAGAATTGGGAATGGGCTTGTTGCATACCAGCATGGCTTCATACTTCTTCCTACTCGACCTTGCGGCCCACAGCCTCTTCAGATTGTCATCGCTTTCAACGTGCCTTGATCGCTCAGTATGCCCCGAGTCGGTGGCTTCTGGTGTACTCTTGGCGTTGTTGCGGCCCCGGAACGCGCCCTGCAGCACAACACCATCTTCAAGCTCCTGATCTTGCCTTTGGCGGACAAGGGCCTTGATCTGCTTCACGACTTGGCGATCCTGCGCATCGAAGTGCTCCTTCTTGGCTTCGGCCATCTCAGACCAGAAATCTCGCCAGACGTTTGGAAGCCTGAGGTTGACCTTTTCTTCCTTGGGATTACCGCTGAATATGTGGAACAGCGCTGCGGTGGCGATGTAAGCCTCCGATTGCTTCAAGTCGGGGGTAGCAACCTTGGTCATGGTGAATCTGAAGCGGGTGGACTCAATCACGGCTTCGACATCCGCATTTGCCACGACATGGGCAGTGTCCTGCGGCTTTGACCACCCGATTACCACCGAGTGGCGGTTAGCGAATGTGGCCTCGGACACGACAGTGTAGGTAATGTTGACAGAAGGGTCTCTGAGCATTGTTAGTAGTGTAATCGCATAACCGAGACATGGGGGTATATTGTCTCGACTTGCCTGGAACGGCAGGCTTCCTCCAAGATGCGTTTAGGGCTGACACCAGTCCATTTGGCAAACTCTCGAATAACCAGCCGTGCTCCGTCGGCAGAGTTGACAACGGTCTGGATCTTTCCGGTGGTCGGGTCGACCTCGCTCTGTGGAAGTGACTCGAACAAGCCCGTAATGTCTTCGTCCTCGTTGTTCTCAGCCAGGAGTTCCTTTGCCATTTGCTCGGCTATAGCAGTGATGTCGTCGTCTGCTTCCGGCGTGGGCGTGGCATCTCCGGGCTGAGGCTGGCTGCTTGAGTCAATGGCAGCCGTCTTCCTAGCCAAAGCAAGTTGCTTTTCCAGGTCGACCTTGTCCTTCTTCCACTGTTGCTCTGCTAAGAACTTGTCGAACAGAACATCGGATTCTATTGTCCTCAGTTTGGATTCCAGATAAGCCACCGATGCCGCATTCGATTCGTCTTCCTTTTGTTGCTTGGCGTTTTTCGATGTCTTTTCCAGGTAGCTCAACTCGAGTAGCTTGGCCTTCGTGGCAACGTATTCTGGTATCAAATCCTCCGGTTCGATGTCGCCGTTGAATGTCGCACTTGGATGGGACCGTGTCTTGCTCGACCGTTGGTTCGGCGCGTTGTTCTTCTCATTCCGAGTGGCTTGATTCGAGGTCAACTTCGGGGTGCTCGTGCGAGAAGGCGGGGCAGATGTTCCTTCGGTAGCGTCTGGATATAAGGAATTAGAGAAAGGTCATGATCGAATACTCCAGAGAAGCTGACCTTTGGGGGCCGCCTTGGACCTGTTGCCGTACGAAGGCAGCTCGTCCGGCGGAGATTCACGAGCCAGCCACTCGAGGGCTTCCTCCAGACCCCAGATGTAATCTCGAGGGGCCGGCGATATATTCGGTGCAATGTCCAAGATGTGTCGAACAGCATTGTCGACAATGTGTGCAGAGAAGCCGGCGCTGGTGAGTGTCTGCTGCAGCGTCCAAATGCGTGACACCAGGTCTTCTTCAGACGGCATCTTCCCAGGCCCAGCATTCTCGGACGAGAGGCTGGACGCATAGAACCGGCTCTCGGCCTTGATGAGGTCCAGGATATGATCCATCAACTCCCGCGGCAGCCATTTTTGTGTGTTAAGGTTCTCGGCTTGGCTCCGTAGCAGGCGTCGATCAGTCTCCAGCCGCAAGCATTGGCGCTGGGCATCTCGCTTGACCTTTTGGGCGTACTTGTCTACGAACAGCTGCAGCTCGGATTCCTCGAGCTGCCGTTCAAACTCCTCGGGGCTCAATTCGACTTTCTTGGAGGCCGCATGCTCGCCACTCTGCTCTGCGGGCTTCGACTGCGACGAGGGGCCATCCGATGCTGCTGCTGGAGGGGCAGTCTTGGGAGTGTTGACGCCCGAGGAAGGCTGAGACCCTGTCGGCTCTGCTACCTCCAGGCGAGGTTTAGACGCAACGGATGTCGTGGCGAAGCCTCGCGCCGGGTTGGCTGCTGGCTTCTTCTTTTTCTTTGCGCCAGCCATGGTGAGGCCCGGATACTGTAAGGTGACGATGAAGGACGGCCGATATCAGCAAGGTGGGCAGTTGAAGGACAGGGGCATACAGAGTGCAGGATGCTAAGATAAGGCGGCAAACACTAGCGCAGCAAATGTTATGTATGATGCTGGCTGCGTTTGCGTGATGGTATCAGGTTGATCAGCTACCCGATAACAACAAACACATGTTTTGGATGGGGTCATCAAAGCACTATCAGCATATCATGTAAACATACCCTTCTACCTAATTGAACAACAGACGTATAGTCTTGCAGAAAGAAATAGAAAATAGAAGAAATGAATAATTGGATAGTAGATAAAAAGCTGAGTAAGGAAATAGTAGTAATAATACTATGGTATATACTAGGCACTATAGCTGCATTGTGTTTTTTCTCCTCGGGGCTTGTATGAGTAGATGTCATCGTGTTATCTATATAGAACGTGCTTATAAGGTATATAACAATAGCTGACATGCTCTCTCAGGCAAGTATCTCCATTTGAGTCACTACCTTATTAGGTACTAATATCTGCGTACCTTATCATGAAGCAACCAGAAGCTGAGCATGTGAATGTATGATATACCTACTAAGGTATACTCGCGAGATGTGTGATACCTGCCGGGTACCTGAACGCATAAACGCTTGATGCCCGGTTAATGATGCAGGTCCATGTACTTTGCAGCCATCCAGTAACAATATTTCTATGACAAGTGCCGAGTGCTCAACCTCCAGCCACCCCATAATAGAGTCTATCCAACTCGACCAGGCTGGAACCCTGGCCCTCCGCACGCCAAATCACCTCCCCGGCATCATCACCAGACTTGCCGCGCCGAACTCGCTTCAACGGCCCCTCAGCTCCCGCTCCAGCTGTCATAGGAAAAAGGCTTTTTTCCCCATCCTTGCCTGCATGGCGCACTACACTATTAGATTGTGTAGGCTAGCGCATCCAGCCCAGACGCTGATACCTGCGCCTCCTTTGCCTGCTGGCTCATCGACGTCCCGGCATCTTCGCACCAGCTGGGCCATTTGGGCCATACAGCGCCCCTGTGGACTTCTCATAGCCAGCTGACCGCAAGCTGAAAAAAACTCTTCTGCAAATGTCTCCCGAACGAACATCCTCTGGCATCGTCCCAGACAGCGGCGCACAAGACTGTTGATCGTATCGTTTATACACCAGAGCTTCGTTCGGCTGCCTAGCCCGTGCTTTCTTCTGCCTTGACTGCCCAGCTTGGAAGGGCGATTCCGGATCGGTTCATGAACCCAGGCGTCTCGTTTCCCTCTGTGCTGTCCGCTTGATCGTCGGAATCGTTCAGTTGGATACAATGTTCGCCTTCGATCCGTCGGCGCTGCCCCAGCTCACAACCCGCAAGGCTCTCATAGTGGTTGACCTCCAAAACGACTTTGTTGATGCCGTTGACGGCGGATTGCCAGTCACGCAACCCGATGGATTCGTTGACCGCATAGTCGAGGTGGCAAATGCCTTCCGTTCGGTGGGCGACGTTATCTGGGTGCAGTCTCAGTTCGACAAGGCCCGTGAGATCGATAGCGACCAGATCATACTGTCCGCCAACACGCCAACGTCACAAAGCAAGTCCAAAAGCCCGGCCACCGAGGCTTCTTCTGATGACTTGTCGGATGCTGAGGCTTTTCTGAGTCACGAGGAGCCGTCTTGCGTAAAGCCGTCTCATCCAGGGTGCAGCATGCCTCCGGTCGTTGCCGAGACTGTCCGCAAAAGCGATATCAAACTGATAAAGTCTCACTACTCCGCGTTTCATGGTACCCATTTGCTACGCTCTCTGCGCGGCAAGATGGTCATGGAAGTCTTCATCTGCGGCTCCCTGGCCAACATCGGCGTCTTTGCCACCGCCATGGATGCGGCGGGCCATGGAATGGCCATTACGGTTATCAAGGATTGCTGCGGCTATCGTCACGAATCCAGACGGATCGCAGCAATGAAGAGCTTGGTTGAGCTGACTGGCTGCGAGTTCATGTCCTCACAAGAGGTTCTCAGCACCTTGCCGCCGGTTGAGCCAGAGACCAAGGTGTCACCTGAGGCGCCAAAACGGGCATCAGCAAAAGCAACAGGCATCAGCACGGCTGAAGATATTACTCAGTCCCTGCTGGAACTCAAACTGGATCCCAGCACATCTAGTCCCGCCGAGGCTGCAAAGAAAACAACACCGGAGCCGGCGTCAAAGAACAAGTCTCAGGGTTCCGAGACGGCCAACGCACCGGAACAGCCTACTGATAGCAACCCCGAGCCCCCAGTCGAGGATGACACGGCGAAAGCTGTTGATCCTGACAATGAACCGCATGCTTTGCCCCAAAAGAAGCTCTGCGAAGGCGATGCCGATGTCATTATGAATGCGTTGCCAAGCGACCTAGCAGAAGAAGCGTTTGAAAAGCTGGAAAAGGAGGTGCTTTGGCAGCGCATGTCACACCAAGGTGGCGAGGTTCCTCGGCTGGTTGCCGTTCAAGGCGAGGTGAGCGAAGACGGTACCATGCCGGTCTATCGCCATCCCGCCGATGAATCCCCGCCGCTGCATCCCTTCTCTCCAACGGTTGAGGCCATCAAGGTCGAGGTAGAGAAGCATCTCGGCCACCCCCTGAACCATGTCCTCATACAATTCTACCGTGACGGAAACGACTACATCTCCGAGCATAGTGACAAGACCTTGGATATTGTCAAGGGGTCGTACATTGCCAACCTCAGCCTCGGAGCAGAAAGGACCATGACTCTAAGGACTAAGAAGCTAGATAAGGGTCTTTCTGGAGAGGCATCCGACGATGGAAGGCGTAAAATACAACGAGCGAAGCTGTCTCACAACTCTCTCTTCCGCATGGGCTTACAGACCAATATGAAATGGCTCCATGCCATCCGACGCGACAGACGAGCAGACCGCGATAGGTCTGACGCCGAGCTGGCCTATGGCGGTCGCCGTATATCGCTCACGTTCAGGCACATTGGCACGTTTCTGGACCGTGACGAGACCATCATCTGGGGCCAGGGAGCGACCGGCAAGACTCGCGACGCTGCGCACGCCATCAAGAACGGCCAGAGCTCCGACGCCGTAAACATGATCCGGGCATTTGGCATGGAAAACCATGCGTCCGACTTTGACTGGGACGCCCATTACGGCGGCGGCTTTGACGTGCTACACATTAGCAACTCGCCGAGGTTCTTTGCCTCGGCGGATCCCGTGGTCAACATGCGGATTGTGCTCATGCTGAATGAATTCGGCATCAAGTTCGCCAAGGGGAGCATGGCCTCTGGTGCAGACGCCCACAGCAGCAGTCAAGGCAGCCCGTCAACGTTCTGGTCGCCGCCCATCAAGTTCGTCGACAACGACGCTGCCCGATCCGTCGTCCAGGGCGACATGGCCATCATGCTGTATCTGCACTCTCGGTATGGCCCCGGCCGCAGTACCGAGGCAGGCTCCGCTTCAGACAATCTAGAGAAGCTTGCCATCCTCTACAGCCAGCTGCAGCAAGGGCTCAATCTCTTGCCCATCTGGCGGCAAGTCAAGGGCGAAGGCGCTGTCCCCGGCGGAGCATTGCCCGGGAAATTGAAGCAAGAGCTTACCGTTTGGGAGGGCTACCTTGCCGACAAGGCCAGAGACAAACATCCCGCGTTCCTCTGCGAGGACACTCTGACCCTGCCTGATTTTGCCACATGGCCAGTCCTGCATGCCATCGTGGAAGAGTATGGCCTTGACGCGACGTTCAAGGGCCTGACAAGATTGCGAACCTATTATGAGACTGTTCGACAACTGGAGACTGTCGCTGCGGCTCTTGGGAGTCAGTAGCTTTACCTGGCCGTTTAGTACGAGAGAGGGCACTTTTGCTGTGTTCCGTTTTCCCCTGGAGTGTATTAGCAAACACCCACCCTTTGTTTCCTTTCACTGTCCTCCATCGTTACTTAGAAGCACTCACTTTTGTTTTTGTTCAATCCAGAGCGGAGCGGACCCGCAAGGGTTATGTTTGACTACATCAAAGCAATATGGCACTCTTGCTTTTCCTACCTTTCCCTCCTTTTGCTTTTCACTCAGAGTGTGCCTCCATGTCTGTATATGAACGCCCCCCTTTTGTAGCTACACAAGCGACCATTGGACTTATAGCAAAAAATATATATATGGCACGCAACTAGTCAGATCATAACCTTTTGTAAACCTCTTATATGAAGACGACAGTCACTTGACACATCATGCAAGGTAGCTTTGGAGAGGAATTTACTTTATTCGACCTTTTGCATCTACTGAGTTGAGTCCCAAGGGAGAGGATACGTGCCTACCCAGTCCGCGACTTCGCTCCTCAGCTGCACAATCTCCGGATCTCCATCCCCGTTGCCAAGGTGCTCTACGAACAGCTTGAGTTTGCCAGGCGACTTCTCACCTCGCTCCTCTGCTGCGGCCCTGACCGTCTTGTTGATGCGCGTGGCAATCGTGACGGCGCGGTCAACAACATCAGCCACTCGTACGAAATCATCCTCGTGGAACCCGCGAGTCGTCATGGCGGGCGTACCCATGCGAAGACCACCGGGCACAAGAGCCGATCGATCGCCCGGCACGGTGTTCTTGTTGGCGGCGACGCCGACGAGCTCCAAGACGCGCTCTACTCTGCTGCCGTCGATGCCGTGGGGCTTGAGGTCGACAAGCACCAGGTGGTTATCGGTGCCGCCACTGACGAGGCTGTATCCAAGGCCGCCTTTGCCCTTCTCCTCGCCCAGCCGCTTGGCAAAAGCCTTGGCATTCGCCAGCACTTGCGACTGGTACGCCTGGAACTCTGGGGTTTGTGTCTGCTTCAGGGCCACGGCAAGGGCAGTGATGGTGTGGTTGTGGGGGCCTCCCTGATGGCCGGGGAACACCGAGTTGTTGATGGGTCCTTCGAGGTTGTACAGTTCCTCCTCCTTGGTCTTGGGGTTCTGCCTGCGCACACCCTTGCGGAAGAAGATCAACGCTCCGCGAGGCCCGCGGAGACTCTTGTGGCTGGTGGTGGTGACAATGTCTGCGAAGGGGAAGGGGCCGGGCAGCACTTTGGCGGCAACGAGACCAGAGATGTGCGCCATATCTGCCACCATGTAAGCGTTAACCTTGTCGCAAATCTCGCGGATGCGCTTGTAGTCAATCAGGCGGCTGTAGGCACTCGTTCCGGCAACAATGATCTTGGGCCGGTAGATGGAAGCCATCTTCTCGAGGTTGTCGTAATCGATGTAGCCGGTGCGCTCATCTAGCTGGTACGGCAGGGTCTCAAAGTACTTGGACACGGCAGAAATCTTCTTGGTCGGCGTCTGGTAGCCGTGAGATAGATGTCCACCGTGAGGAAGGTCGAGGCCCATCAGTCGGTCGTGGGTATCCATAAGCGCCGAGTACACATAGAGGTTGGCCGGAGCGCCAGAGAGAGCTGAAGACGAATCACCGTTAGAGGAGGTGCTAAAGGGGAAACCCTCTCGGTCGCCATGATGAACCTGCCTTGAACATTGACGCCCCATGACTTGGGATCGAGGCCAAATGCTTCTAGAGCTCGCTGCTGGCACAGCCTCTCGGACTGGTCGATGAACTCGTTACCACCATAATACCGTGCGCCAGGGTAGCCCTCAGAGTACTTGTCTGCAGGCACCGTTCGTCAGCTAGCCGATTCTTATATGATACATCTTGCGGCGTGGTGTGTCTTCCAGCTGTAGGGAGGCGCTTACTCTGCATGACACTCCCCAGAGCATCCAGCACGGCCTGCGAGGTGAAGTTCTCGGACGGGATGAGGTTGATGAAGTGCTTCTGTCGGTTTTTCTCCTGCTCCAAGGCTCAGCATGCGCCACAACAAGCTGCGCGGGTTTCTCAAGCGGAATTTCAGACGGACTCGTTCGATGATGTCAAACACGGCCGGGTCGGCCTTTGCCAGATGCGCCGAAAGAAGCTGTCGGGTTCCTCTAGTTAGCATCGCAAGAGCCCTTTTGCCTGCCACTGCCAATGGGAATTGAATCGTCGCCGACCTGCTGTTGGCCATCCTGGGCGAGCGAGGCCTTTGTCCGTCGAGCACCGAGACATGCCGTGGCCGCAGACGGCCTCGCTGCCAGTCTTTTCAGGCCGCCGAGGGGAAGCGCCGTGCTTCGCAGATAAGAGGCTGCCATGGTGGTCTTGAAACAAGTTTCGACTGCGAGTAAGATAGAGGGGCAGAGGGGGCAGAGGGACACAGAGAGAGAAAGAAAGAAAGAGGGAGGGAAGAGCAAAGAACTGCGCGCCTGCGACAGCCGCTTATTGTTGTCGTTGTCGTTGTCGTTGTTGTTATATAGCGGCCAACTGTCCGCCAAGAAGAGGTGCAGGATGCCGGCGATGCTTGCCGGTCACGCAAGTCCGAATCAGCGCGGTCCAGAAAGCGGCGCCCGTGCCCTGACCGTGGCTATCCGTCCTGCCATAGTCTCGTCCCATCACCCCACACATGCGAGTTACTAGTACTACCTATTACCTACGGGCAACGCCTGTGCTTGCAAGTGCTAATTGAACGGCCTGGCCATTGAGGCTATTATTGTCCTTTACAGCGATGGGTACAAAAGCAGAAAGATCAGTAATGGAACAAGCCTTACAAGGCCTCACAAGAGGGGGTACTTGATACCATGCGTTCGGTCCCATTCATTCAAACAACCAAAAGGCGCCCGCATCCATCCCTCATCGCACAATAATCGAACTATTACTAGGTACTAGGTAGTAGTATCTTAGTACTAGGTACGCATGCTGCCTCCATTCTGGAACAACTTCACCCGCATCACGGATCAACAAAGCACACCGGCGATGCGCGTCGGCTTATCCTTTTCCCGCTCCCCCACAAACTCCCCGCTACTCACAATCAAAGAGATCCATCACAGGTCCGATCGACCGGCCTCAGCTCGAAAAACCACGTTTGGTAGTGTCCTAGACCAGTCGCCAATAATGCTCAGATGAGTAACCAGTAGGTACAGTATCGTCCTGTGAATCTGGTTTTTGATGCATCACTCGTGATCCTGCTTGTGTAAAGTAATGTTTGCGAGAGTAGGAAGCTACTACATCTTCTCAGTGACACAATTATGAGACAACAAGTTAAGTCTATAGCGACCTACCTCAAGAAGCCCTCTTACTATCTACCAGACACCTAAGGTAGGGGGCAGCCAGTCCATCTCCTCGTAAAAGTCGTCCAGCAAATCGTCAAAAAGTCACAGCCATATCCTGACAGACAAAAAGAGGTTCATCAACCACATGGTTTGCAGCACTGGTGGGGCGGACAAACACCTCGAGCATTTACCATTCCATTTTTTGTTTCAATGCTACATGCCACAAACCCACCGGTACGACTGTAAAAACCAGAAGGGCGTAGAAAAAAAACCCAACCCGTAGACTCCAAATGCAGCCCCTCAGACCGAGAATGTCCTTCACAACTGGTTTTACTCGTCGCCGACCATCAGAGCATTTCGCTTCGCCGCCACCCTCTCCAACTTGCGCTCACGGGCGGCCTTGGTCTTGGCACGCTTGGCGTCCATCTCGTCCTTCAGAGCCTTCTCACGCTGCTTCTCGGCCTTGGCACGGTGGATCTAGAACAAGACAAGATTGTTAGCACAACATTATCCTCTCGCAAACTCCAGGCTGCGCTCTCAGCCTTTCAACCCCCCCCAACAAAGATAATGGACGGATAGAAACGTACGTGCTCCACCAGAGCACGCTTGTGCTTGAATGTGTTACCCTTGCTCAGGTGGTAGAGCTCGTGGTAGAGGTGCTTGTCGATCTTGCCGCTGGCACGGTACTTGACCAGGAGGCGTCGGAGGACTCGGAGGCGGCGCATCCAGAGGACCTGGCTGGGCATACGAGCATCGGCGGTACCCTTCCTCTTACCGAATCCACGGTGTCGGCCTTCTCTTCGGGAGAGGTTCAGCTCGCGGGCTCGGGATCGCGAGTGCATCGTCACCGGCTTTCGGATAATGAGGCCATCGGCGACGAGCTTTCGGATGGTCTGGCGGGAGTTGGCGTTGGAGATCTCGCTCTGCTCGCTGGGATCAAGCCAGATCTTGCGCTTGCCGCAGCCGATGACCGACGCGGCGAGGCGCTTCTGAGTTCGCAGGTTGACCCTACATCATGGGAAAGCACAAGGTTTTTTTTGTCAGCAATCACACAATCTTTTGCTGGTTGGAGTCATCGGCTTCGGCGAGGGGCTGTCGTCTTCATCGCCCAATTCTTTCCGTGCAGCGTGCGAGGAAGCGTGGGCTTACATCTTGAATAACTTCGGTATTGATGGCCGGCCCTCGATGGCGATGAGGTTGGATGAAGTTTTGGGGGGGGGAGGGTTTACGAAGTGCTAGAATTTCCAGCGGCCGGTAGCAGTTCTGCTGAAAGTTTGTGGGTTCACGTGCACTAGACCCGGAATTTTAGCACAACTTTCAAAGAGTGGGCTAAGCGAGGGCTCTGATGAGTAATGGCTTGGCACTCGCAATGCCTGTATCACGTGATCAGTTGAGCTCCGGACGGTGGATCTCCGAGATTTTGCCCTAGAACGGCAGCGCTCTTCCTCCGTGCCGCCGTACACGTACATACCTGTATGTACGGTACTGTCCTCTGCCTGAGCTCTTCAACGGACATCGACGGACCGCCTCAAATATACTTTGATATACAGTATGAGACACAGGCGGTGTCGATCAATATGCCCGAGACAGGCTGTCGGTGGCTGCGCTCAGGCAGAGCTGAGAATAGATCTTTCTATGGTCAAGGAGATGGGTACCTAGCTAGAGCCCTCTGCTGCTGTGCTTCTTCCAGGCCAAAAGCCGCTCACACAAGGTTCTCCTGAGTTCTATGCATTGTATACTGGAGTGCTATGATGCCCGTAAATGCTACGATAAAACTTTTTGATTCCGGTCACATGTCGTCTACATTTGTTCTACAAGATCCTTTGCTTCTCCCCCTGGCACCACCATAGGTACCTATATACATGCTTCCGCTCACACAACCGCCTCGCCTCCGTCGATTTCCACTTTGCCAACGCTCCATATCTCACGCTCATCCTCCAACTCATCATTGGAGAGACCCAGGCCTCCCTGCCCTCCCTCTGCCTCTCTCCTCTCCCTGGCTTGCACGCCCAGCCTCATGGCAACCCGCTTGAAGTAGTCGCTCATACTCCTCTTCACGTTCGGAGGCAGTTCGTTGCCTGGTCCTGCCATGTACTTATCGAATATCCGGCTTTCCTCGTCCGCGACACTGAAGAGCTCGATAAAGGCCGCCTCGGCAGATAGCTTGACTGGAATCACAGGATCCCTAACACTCGCGAAAATCGGCGGTGCTAAAAGAGATACATGAGGTCGTACCAGATCGGCATTCTTCCGGCTCAATGTGCGAATGATCACCAACGCGAGCCGCCGCGAGTCTGTAGCGTTTCCGGGCTGAACAACGGCTGCCAGCGTGTCGAATATCTGCTTGATGTCATCAAATGACTTTGGAGGCGAAGAAAGCAGCAGCTTGCCCGTAGCAAGGATGAAATTGTCCGCAATGAATGTCTGCGCAAAGGTTGTAAGTCTATTGGCTCATACAAGGCATCACTCATCACTTCACTGGAAGCACTTACCCTCTTGTCCTTCATCCCCCCACAGAGCAAGCCTGGCAATTCGTCCATTATACCGCTTGACTGCAGGATGCTTGGTGACTCGACCAGAACCGCGTTCAAGGCCAGTGCGGAAGAGTGGCTCAATTGAAGTGTGATGACTCTGTTCCTGAGCAAGCTCGTAGCAACGTCGTCGGCCACATTCTTAATCAAGGCGCCGAGGAGCTTTGCATTGGTGACCACCATGGCCTCGTCTCGCTCGTCAGCATCCGCGTCAATCAAAGACAGCACGGCGGATCTGGAGGATTCTCCCATGTTTGCGCCAGCTCTGCTCACAACCTCGTACAAGGCCTTGAACATTGCTGTCCTCACACCCGGATCAGTGGTCTTTGCTCCCGTGACCAGCTCGGTGATCAGGGGGTCGATGCGAGGCGTGTAGTTGATCAGAGTTCCCAGAGCCTTTGCTGCCCTGGTCCTCAGAACCTCACTTGAGGGGTCGGCCAACGACTTGGCAAAAGTACGCTGGAGCTGAGGTAAGAAAGGCTTTAGCGCTGTTGGCATCTTCTCGAGCAAGTTGTTCAACGTGAGCAAAATGGCCGATTTGACCTCCGTAGCACGTTCTGACACCACACGAATGAGCGGTCCTGTGATTTGCGTAACAAATGGTTTCAGTGACGCCTCGCTAGTTCGGTCCACAATGTCCGAGATACCGAGTGCCGCCTGCACCCTTTGCTCGACAGTTCCGTTGATGAGGCCCTGTAGGAAGATTGGGAGGATGGCGCTGATGCCCTTGGGGAGTTCGAAGCCGCGCAGGTTGGCACCCGCAACACCAACGCGCTGGAGTGTCTGTCGAGTCGACACAACGAGTGACTCCATTTCTTCCTTCTTGAGCCTCTTGGTGAATTCCGCAAGCGCGGCCCAGGCAGCCTTCACCACATCCATGTCTCCGTCATCGAACGAGTTCAACAGCGACCGAATGATATCCTGGTTATATCGCGAGTAGTCAACACTCGACACGGCGAAGAAATTTCTCAAGTGTCGAGCCGTAGCAGCTCTCCGTCGATGATCCTCATGTTTGAGCAGGCCGAGAAGGACGTTCATCACCGTATTAAGGCCGTCGTACTCGTCGATCGACTGGATCACAGTGTCGAACGATGCTGCCAGCTCCTCTCGCAGATCCTCGTCAGTACAGTTGATTTCGTTCTCCATCAATGACTGGATTATGTTAGGGAGTCGGCGGTTCATAGCTGCGCCGGCAACCTTGGACAGGGAAGCCAAGGCCTTTGCATCAAATGCCGAGATCGGTGGGGTCGTCAATGTCGGAATGAGATTCGGTAGAATGATGTTGGACCGGGTGGCCTCAGTAAGCAGCGTCAAGAGCGCCGACAAGGCATTCTCCGCCTCGGTCTCGGATCGTAGGAGATTCAGTAGGAACGGAAGAACTTGGTCAACTGCCCTCTTACCAAAGATCTGCTGAAGGGAATCAAAGGCTTCGGCCGCAGCCTCTCTGACCTCAGCATCTGAGTCAATGAGAGCAGTGCGGACGACCGAAATGAGGGTCTTGTCATGTTCCTCGAGTGACTCCGGAGACGCTGACGAGATGAGCTCGCGCAGAGCAAGACAGATACCTTGCTTCGCATCGGTATCCGTGGACGTTTGCAAGCCCCTCTCCAGAGTGGGCAGCAGTGTGGCGAGGACACCATCGCCGGCTTTCCTGATCAGCTCACCAAGCGCGTTACTGGCAATGACCTTGTGCTCCATGTTGGAGCTTCCGAGTCGCTGGATCAGGAGCTTCGTAAGAGTTGGTACCAACTCCTTCAACGTCCTAGGACTGTGGACCAGAGCCTTCCACACTGAAATGGCAGCAGACCGGACCGCCCCAGCAGTGTCGCATCGGCAGATGTAGAGGGTCGACAATATCTTGTTTCGCTTCTCCTCACCGAGTACTTCCTTGAGGGAGGCACTTGCTTCTTTGACGTTTTCGTCTTCCTCGTCCCCTGGTTCCGCGCCAGCTTTCACACCCGTGAGGTTGAAGAGCAGATCACCAACCAGCTCGACGGAGCTGAGACGAATTCTGTAGCTGTCATCTGCCAGTCCTCGCTCCAATTCCGGCAAGAGAAGGTCTACAGCTCGAATAGCGAAATTCTTGACAAGCAATCGCCCGGCACGGAGAGCTGTTTCGCGAATGGACTCCACGTCATCTGCAAGGCCCGCCAGGATAGGGGGAACAATTCGGCCCAGGTATGCCGAGAAACTGTTACCAAAGCAGACCGGGAGGAAGATGAAAAGCGACATGAAGCCTTCGCGGACTGCTGGTTTTGATGACTCGACATTCTGGAGAATAGTCGGCAGAGTCTCCTCGAGTCTGCTCGTGCCCAGGCCGGCCAGGACTTCACTCAAAGCTTGCGCGGATCCAAGGCGGTCGCCGGCGCCAGTATCGGACTTCAAAGTCTGCATCAACTCGGGAATCAAGTTCGGCAGTGAGTCCTCTCCCAGCTTCTCGACCAGAGAGCCGAGAGCCCTGGATGCTGTCGCGCGAGTCGTCGGCACCGGGTCAACGGCTGCAAGTTTCAGGCCGGAAACGAGCACCGGGAGATGCATGACAATGTCCTTCTTCTCCGTCAGATGGGCCAGACTACCAATCACCTGTGCTGCCTTGCGTTTTGTGTTGGAACGATCGCCTAGGCCGCGTTGCAGGATGCGGGTGATCAAAGCCAGAGAGGGTGCGTCAAGGTAATGCACGAACTGGACCTTGATCAGGGCATCCAACGCCTCATCAGTGTACTTGGTTGGGTCACTGAGAGCCTTCAGTATCACGTCGACCAAGCTCTTCACTTCAGGATTGTTGATGACATCACCAAATCTCTTCAAGCTTCTGTTGGCGGCAGCCCTGACTTCCTTGTGGCTGTCATTCAGCACAGCAGTCAGAGGAGGAATGATGTCGGGAAGGCTGGTCGCGAGTTGGTTCGGATCAAGGTATGCCATTGCGCCGAGTAGATCGCAGGCGCCTCGCTTGCTACGCCACTGCTGGTCGTCGAGCCCTTCCAAGAGCGTTGGCATGATCTTCTTGACACCATACGAGCTCAGCTTACCAAAGCAAGCCTTTGCGGCCGCCAAGCAAGCATCTCTGACGTCGGCGTTGGCATCTCCGAACCCGCTGAGGAGCAAGGGCACTATTTGAATGACATAGGGTTCGAAGAGACGGCCCAGCATAGTAGATAGAACTTCAAATGCCACGAGAGCAGCCTCTCTTTGGTGTGAATCCTTCTTGTTCTCTAGGGCTGACCGAAGGTCCGACATGATGCGGAACTCTTTGATGGTAGAAATGCCTCTACCAAGGATCAAACCTGCCAGACCGTATGCAGCTCCTCGTTGGGTCGCATACTTCTTGGAGTTCAGAAGCTCGTTCATCATTTGCTGGACATACTCGGGCAGCTTTGACGGGTAGGCCTTGATGAGAGGAGGCAGACATTCAGCAATCGCGTACTGTACCATTTCGGATGGCGTATTCAAGGTTGCCAAGAGTCGCTCAATCACAACAGGGATCTTTTCGTCGCCCGGCTGGAGATGGCGAGCCAAAGCGCCATACATGATAACCACTGCCTCGTTGACACGGTCGGCTTCGTCGCTGTTCTTGTCGGGCTGCTCCAGGGTCGATTCGAACTTCTTCATCAGCTCATCGATGATGCTGCCACCCTGGAATTCGATCACCCTGATGGCAGCATCGAGCGTTTCTGATCGAACAGAGGCATTCTTGTCCGCTAGAGGTCCAGACTGAATCATGAAATCCAACAGATGGCCAGCCTGCGAAGAATCCAGGACATCGGCCAGTTCCTTGAAGGCGGTGGCAATGCCGTGCCTCGCTTCCCACGGGTCTGACAAGTCCATCTTCTTTGGCATTCCGAATTCGTCGAGTAGCTGGACCTTTGGCTTGGCCATTTCCAGATAGATGGACTCGAGCGTCTGGATCACAGTCTGGAGGGTTTCCCTATGGACTTGCGCCGCCTTTGCAAGAGAACGAGCCGCAGCTCGGCGGAGTTGTCCGTCTTTGCTTTCGAGGAATGGCACCATGAGCATAGGAAGTTCGGCTGTGATTGTAAACCCGCTCTCTTCCCAGATCTCCGTGCCCAGCTCTCGATTTTCCTCTATATCGTCATGACAAGCCAGCCAAATCTCGCTACTGGAGCCCAGTTCACTCATGTCGACATCTGCGCTGATGGACTGCAACACGGCAGTTCTGACGTTGGCCTGTGGTACTGTGGCCCCCCGGGCAAGGACCATCATTTCTTCAGTACTGATGTTTGGTGCGATACACCGGCAAATGTCAGAAAAGCAGTCCTTGATGAGTTTGTAGTGTTGGGCATGGTTCTGCATCGAGAGGATCAGGACGCTGAGGAGCTCTGCGCGCGGTATTGACTCCTCAGCAAAGGTGATACTGTGGAACGAGATGAACTCGACGGCCAGGACAATTTGGGTATCTCGATCATCCAGAGTTGCGCCGACACCTCCTTCTCTCAAGATATGGAAGAGCAGCGGGAAGATGTATATCAAGGACACCGCGTCAAACGGCCGCTGCTCGCCGGCAAACCGGAGCTTATACAGCACCCTCGTCGTAAGATCGGCAAGTTCTTCGTCTCCATATGCCCCCGGCGGGGACAGGTTTCGAAGCCTGAGCGTGGCAATGCCAATCGCAGGTCGAATGGGCCCCAGTCGGGAGCTCACCTTTTCGGCGCAGGCGATGTAGACCTTGGATGCGGCATCGCCTACGATGAGGCTTGCGCCAGCTTCCATGACAGCAAGGAGTGAACTTATGGCAGAACCGAGCCAGAGTGTTGCATCAGTTGGCGGCCCAATAGCCAACGAGTGGATGATGCCAACGCCACGGAGAAGCCTGGCCTCGATTGCTTGAACCGACGCTCGAATCTGAGCCTCTTTCTTCAATTGAGCGTTCACTTTAGACGTCTCTTCGGCAGTCAGTTTCCGTTGCGGGCCTTTCTTCTTTTCAAGCTGCTCTCTCAGCTCCATTTCCCATTTCAAGGTATCATAATCCTTGACATTCTTGTTGATGGGCTCGTTTTGTCCTTTCTTGCTTAGCACATCCACGAAGCAGGTGCCTTCTGGGGTTCTGAAGATGGCGGCATCGACAGGTCCGATTGCGCTCACGGGCTGCGGGTCAAGATCTTGTTTGATAAGGTCCGTGAGTCGGGGGATGATGGCTTCTGGAGCAACGAAAGCCAACTCTGCCGCAGCACGGTATGCAGCAGTACGGATGACATCGGCCTATGAGATCTCGTCAGCAAAATTCTCACCACTTAGACATTTGGAGACCCGGTCATACTTTTTGGTGAACTGATGTCCGTTCGCTAATCTCATTGAGTAGTGTGTCAGCGTGTTTGGTGGCAAGTCTTCCGGGATCGATGCCCATTCGAAGGCAGGAGTCTATCCAAGAAGCACGGGGTATCAGCTCTGCTCGGCAGAGAATGAGGAGGGAACAAGCTTGGTGCTCCAGTGTCTCTTCTGAGACCGTGCCCCCAAGTGCTTCCAGTTCCTTGGAGCTGATGCAAATCGCTTTCAGAGCCCTGATCAAATCGCGCGTCTCGGTAGCCAAATCTTTGTCCCCGGCATGAATAGTCTGCATCAGGTGAGACCACAGACCATTGATGATGACATCTGCTATGACACTAGGGTTCTGAGCATAGAGGGAGGAAAGTGATTTGGCACTCTCTTGTCGCACATTTGAGGGAACAGTGGAGGCTGTGACGAGATGTATGAAAGCCTCAGCCCACGCTAGATCTATCTCCTTGGACTTGCTGCTAGCTAACTTGGTAGCAACAGAAGATAGAGCAAGACGGAACCAATGAGAGTCCTCCTCGATTGCGATCTTGTTAAAGATCTTGGAGTTGAGGAGGAAGGATTGTGGCGAGGCTAACGCAAGAGTTGGCGGCGACAGCTTCAACAGCTCAGATCCAACCTTTGAGTCAGCGAGCCATTGTTGTGTCCGAGGGAACAAAGCAGTAAGGATGTAGGCCCCGACTATGATGCCGCTCTGAGCAGTCAGCGTAGGATTGGCAACGACTTCATTGAAGTTGTCGACGAACTTTGGAATAACTGCTTCCGCGAAGGAAGACAAGGCAGCATTTGGGGCCAAGCCATCCACGGCGCGGAAGACAGAACCTACACGGAGAAGCCAGATCTTGCGAGTCGCCGCCTTTTTGTCCGCTAACCCCTTAAGAAGCACGCTCAGGACAGGCTGCGAGACTTCGCTGTTGCCCTGTAACAAGGCATTGATCGCTCGGCAAAGCGTCAATGTCTCGGCGGCCAACGCTACCTCGTTTCCTTCCTTGCCAGCAACGGTTGCCAAAGAAGTAGTCACCTTTTGGGCGCTTGGGCAAGTAAGGGGGATTGCCTGAATCATTTCTGCATGGAGAACACGTTGCTCAGCGGACGCCATCTTGCCCGCCTTCAGGGGTCCCCCAATCTCCTCGATGGTGTTGTCGATTGAGTCCGGCTCGTGGCATCTTGCAATAATGGCACGGAAAGAAGCAAGGACGCCATTTCGTATCGAGACGTTGGTGGATTTGACGTTTGAAAGTAGGAGTTTCAGGAGCTTGCCGGTCAGCAAGCTTGAGAGGTCGAATTCGGCTGGCAAATCTTTGACTAGGCTTTGGAGGACGCCGCCCAGGATTACTTCAGGAGTACGGAGCAAGCTCTTTTCCAGAGTTGGAACAACTTGGGTCTGGAACTCATCAAGCACCGCAAAGCTAGAGAAGAAGTCGCCCAATCCGGCTGCGATGTGACCCGGCAATGCAGTTCGAGAACCCAGAATTTCGCGATTATAGAACTCGTAGTACTTGGGCTTCAGGGATTCCAGCGTAGGTCGCACCACAGGCCGACGAGCAGCAACTCCAGCGATGACCCCCAAAATGACGGAGTACCTGGCAGTAGGCTTGCTGCGTGTCGACGTCAAGTTGGTCACGGCATCGATTA
Source organism: Trichoderma reesei QM6a (assembly GCF_000167675.1). Taxonomy (NCBI): domain Eukaryota; kingdom Fungi; phylum Ascomycota; class Sordariomycetes; order Hypocreales; family Hypocreaceae; genus Trichoderma; species Trichoderma reesei. The sequence goes on along the minus strand of NW_006711163.1, from coordinate 27,479 downwards.
CGTTGCGGGGGCCCGAGGTTGGGGAACTGAATAGTTTTCGAAACCCCCTTCGAGTGACTATGATGGCTGAATGGGCCACTGTGGGCCTGGAGGACGGCCGCACACACTTCTCCAAGGCATCTGCATATGCCAGCAGGATATCATTACCGAACGTTGCCCACGAAGCCTCGGACAAATGTTGCAGCAGAACGCTGCACCACTCGACCAAGACAAAGGCGCTGGAGGTGGCAATTCCCTGCTTCGAGGACTCCTGTTGTAGCGTCTGGACCAGTAGCTGAAGTGTCGATGAAGGAGCTTCCCGTGTGACGATTGATATCAGGCATTTCTGAGCGGCCAGCCTGGATTCGCGATCCTGGTAAGCGGCGTGGGTGTTGAAGAGGAGTTGTAGTGTTTGGGAGGAGAGCTCCTCGTCGGATGCTGTATCCAATGGTTAGCAAGTTCGAAGCTTGTCGAGGTCGGGGCAGAGGTGCAATGGTACGTTTCCGAGCCACTGCCTCGCCGAGAAGCTGCAGCTCAGCGATGCGCACAGCGGGAGAGGACGAGGCCAGAGCTTGGGCAGATCGAGCCAAGTCGATGGCGCCCTCGGCAGCATTGCCGCTGGGGGCACGTTCAGACATATCGATTCACAGCCCTGGCAGGGAGTGGCGGACAAGGCATCGGGGCCCTTGTGGTTTTTTTTTTTCCGACAGGTCGACGACGATTATCGTGAGTCGCGGAGTATGTAGTAGTAATTCTGCGAACTTTTGCCTTACCTCAGGTGTTTTAGTCCAGCTTTGCCCCGCAGCGACCACCGCAGAGTGCCCCGCACTAAGCCGTTCTGGTTCACCTGCTTGATCGCATGGATGGCTTCCAATTGCTTGAGCAGCCTTGAGGGCGTGCCTGGGTGGAAGCCATACCTACATATAGTAGGTATATCAGGTAAGGTAGTACTGGATATTAATACCTTACCAACTTACATACGATAGTTACCTTGTGTACCTAGCTCACTGAAGTGTGTGAAGTATCTGAAGAGTTGGCCCTCACACTATCAGAGACTCTTCAGCAGCGCAGGGTGCCATCATGGTTGACATCGTGGTTGACATCGTGGGAATACAAGTACTTTGCCTTTACTTCGATCTTTTGAAACACTGCGGGTTCAGCTGGCTATTCGGCAATTCTCTCTCCACCGCTGCCGTCTCCTCAACGACTGGAAACCCCCACGACATTAGGGGAAATGCTGGTTGAACGGCAGCACTTGTTCGGTGCAACCACTCTTCTCGTCAGAACGAGAGAGAAGTGATAGAAGAGAGAATCGCGGGAGACAGATCGAGGAGAGTCATTAAGGAAGATGAAACTATTGCATTGATTGCCGTATGTGGCTCAAGGTCGTAACGGCACCTCGGCCTGGTTGGTTCTGACATCTATCTGGGGACGGGCAGCAATGTTGCACGTTGCAATTGGGCGATTCTCTCAAGCATCGTGATGTGTCCGGGAAAGGGGAGTAGAGCCGCCACCAGCAAAGCCGAGGACTAGCTAGATGAATCGAAATGCTAATGTGAGCGGATGTTGACAATATCGCCACACGATAGTACTATTAGTACTACATAAGGTACCTGGCTGGCTCCAATCCCGTCTATACTGTATCACAAGGTACCTGTATGCTGCTCCTGGGTTGGGCAGTAGTGCTTAGCATCTCAAGCCCAGCTCATGCCCTTGAAGGGGGCTTGATTTTTATTCTGCTGCCTGGATGCACACAGGTGGCTTCGACTCCCGGCGAGCGTGACGCTAACTCGGCAACCCACTCTAAAACTTTTAAGGGGATGCCTGAAAGCTCCAGGTAAAAGAATTGGACCCCAGTGCAGATTCAGTCCGGAGCAGCGAGCCTGGGAACTTCGTCGAGCAAGGGGATTGGTGAGCAGAGGAATCATCCCGTATACAAACTTGGAAGACGTCGGCAGCTGGAGAACAGAAGGTGGAACGGCAGCTGGAGACACAATTACCTAGAACCACCGCCGGAGGGGCCAAGGGTCCGTCCTGACGGCAGCGTTTCTTCGCCCGCGGTCTTTGACGGAGACCAAGCGTCATGCACAACACCCTGTCGTCAGGATCCAGCACCGGCGGCAGATGATGGGTGTGTACTCGTAGTTGTATGTGGATTGCATTGGGTACGAGCAATATACATGTACATACCTACCGAGGGCACCAAAGCCAGAGAGGCCGTCATGCACAAGGCTTGCCTCCACACGTCCTCGTACTACCGGCTACTAGCAAAGTCTGTACATACAGTACTCGTAAGGTAGCTGGCCAGTTCGGATGTGTTCCGTGGAGCAAATCCTACCGATCGAAAAGATAGTCGCCTCCACCGTAATTCGAGGGCGGCGGCAACAGCGAGGTCAGGAGACATGCCCGTACATGCTGTAGGTACACGACAAAGGCGATACCGACACACTCGCGCGCAGCTATCGTGAGGTGAGATACATTAGTAGGCATAGATAGACGTATAAATAGAAGGCGGCATCCCCCCTTCTCCCGCCGCTGGGCTCTCGCAGACAAAACAGACATCCTCTCCCCAAGCTCAGACACACCATGGCTGCTGCGGTGAAATCGTCCTCGCTCATGCTGCGGCTTGCGGCTCGCCGAACCTTTGCCTCCGCGCCCGCCAGACGCCTGCCGCTGGCCGCTGCGAGGAAGTTCCATAGTGTGCCGCCGCCGCGGCAGGATAAGCCCGGCAGCCACTCTCGAACCGACGCCGAGGTCGAGTTCGAGTATCCTCCGGAGCATGAGCTTCCGAGCAGCGAGCCCGTCTCTGGCACCGGCGGCCAGTATGTCAAGCCTACGCTTGCCGGCTTCTCCCTCGATGGAAACGTCGGTGTCGTCACCGGCGGCGCAAGAGGGCTGGGACTGGTGATTGGCCAGGGAATGGTCTTCTCTGGCGCCGACCTGGCCCTCGTCGACATGAACAGTGAGATTCCGCGTGCCAGTTCCGGGTCGCTCGTACCCCAGGCCAGACAGCTGACGCAGCGACAGAGGAGGAGGCCGAGAAGCAGACGAAACTGCTCGTGGATGCCTTTCTCAAGGAGAACCCCAACGCAAAACGGTGAGTGAGCTGCCGCTCCGCTCTGCACGTAACACGGCTTTGCAGGCAGACGGCTGACACCCGGTCTAGCGTTCCCAAAGTGACGGCGCATTACGCCGACGTCTCAGATGCCGATTCCGTTGAGGCGTGTATCGCCGAGATCATCCAGCAACATGGCAAGATTGACAACCTGGTCACCTCGGCTGGCTTCACCGAGAACTTCGAGGCCACCAACTACCCCATTGATAGAGTTCGCAAGCTCTGGGGCGTCAACGTCGACGGCACATATCTCTTCGCTACATCGGTTGCTCGTCACCTCATGGAGAGGAAGAGCCCTGGTAGCATGGTCATGATAGGCAGCATGTCGGGGGCCATTGTCAACGTCCCCCAGCCTCAAGCGTGAGTCCCTTCCACGACGGAAAAAAGAAAGAAAGAAAAAAAGGAGACATGGATGAGCAGAGCATAAGACAGCTAACGGGTTGAACTGGACTAGGCCCTATAACGCCTCCAAGGCCGCAGTCCGCCATCTCGCGGCTTCGCTCGCCGTTGAGTGGGCGCATGCTGGCATCCGAGTCAACTGTATCTCGCCGGGATACATGCTGACGGCTTTGTGAGTTGAACCCACTCTTCTCTGTTCTTGAACGGTAGCCGTGACCTCGGCCGGCTAACTCAAATCCTTAACTAGGACCGAGAAAATCCTGGATGAAAAGCCTGACCTGAAGAAGAAATGGGTGTCCCTCATTCCTCAGGGCAAGATGGGTCTGCCTCAGGATCTCATGGGCCCAGTGGCTTTCCTGCTGTCTGATGCCAGCCGCTATGTGACCGGTGCCGATATTCGCGTTGATGGCGGTTACACCCTCACCTAAGGAGAGGGCTAAATCATGTTAGCTTGGGCTCTTTCATGAGCGTGTATATAGTAAAAATTTCTTTAATCGAAAAGAACGTTTTGGTCATATTTACTTTGAAATGTTTTTGGTTTCTCTTCTGTTTCATAGGTTTGTACATATTAAGACGCGATATCAACTTGGCACAATCCCTAGTGCACTTTTGCCCAAGCCAACCCTTTAACGGCATCGTTCCGAAGGAAGATCTATGAATAAGAGTTGCCATCATCTATTGACCAGGAGAAACCAGTTTCCCATGAGCCCTTGAATCATGCTCCCACCCACCAGCCAGAGCCGGACCCCCTGTGGCTTTGGCATACCTCTCCATTCGAGCCTCCAGCTCAGGTCTGAAATGGCGAATCAGGCCCTGGATAGGCCAGGCAAAGGCTTCGCCAAGAGCTAAGAGAAAAACGAAATGTCAGAAAAAGAACGAACACGTACAGCGCAGCGGGGGATCGAGCAGCTACTTACCACAAATAGTGTGACCCTCAACCTGCTTCGTCAGCTCCTGAAGCATGTCGATTTCCCTCTCTCGACCTTGGCCCTTTTCGAATCTGCTCATGATCTGCTCAGTCCACTTGCTGCCTTCACGGCATGGTGTGCACTGGCCGCAACTCTCATGGCGGTAGAAGTGGCTCAAGCGGCTAATGGCACGAACAACATCCGCGCTCTTGTCCATGACGATGACAGCCGCTGTTCCCAGACCCGATTGGCTATCTTTCAAGGCATCGAAATCCATCAGCTGGTCATCGCAGACACTCTTGGGCAGAATGGGAGTTGAAGAGCCGCCAGGAATAACAGCGAGGAGGTTATCCCAGCCACCTCGGACTCCACCGCAGTGTTTCTCGATCAGCTCGCGGAGAGGAATCGACATCTCTTCTTCAACGGTGCAAGGGTTGTTCACGTGGCCCGATATGCAGAACAGCTTCGTGCCCTGGTTGCGCTCGCGGCCAAACCCAGCGAACCAGCTTCCTCCACGGCGACAGATGGTTGGCGCAACAGCAACAGTTTCCACATTGGCCACAGTCGAGGGGCAGCCGAAGACGCCGACCGCGGCAGGGAAGGGCGGCTTGAGTCTTGGTTTTCCGGGCTTTCCTTCGATAGACTCGATCAGGGACGTCTCTTCTCCGCAGACGTAGGCACCAGCACCACGATGAATGTAGACGTCGAAGTCGTATCCAGAGCCACAGGCGTTCTTGCCAATGAGGCCGGCTGAGTAGGCTTCGTTGATCGCGTTTTGAAGAATGGCAGCTTCATGGTAGAATTCGCCACGAATATAGATGTAGGCAGCGGTAGCGTTCATCGCCCGACCAGCGACAAGACATCCCTCAACGAGTTTATGGGGGTCCTTCCGCATGATTTCTCTGTCCTTGCAGGTGCCAGGCTCGCCCTCGTCGGCATTGACCACCAGGTACCGCGGCTTCGTGTCCTTTTCCCAGCCCTTGAAGTTCATGAAGGACTGTTTACTTGCGGGTTAGAATATCGTCAAGCCCCAGCCGGAGGTCGAAGATGTGACATACCCACTTGAGACCGGAGGGAAAGCCTGCGCCGCCTCGTCCACGCAAACCAGAGGCCTTGATCTCGCTAATGATCCATTCGTCGCCCTTGAGGAGAATCTCCTTTGTCTTGTGCCAATCACCCATCTTCTTGGCGCTCTGGAGGTTGGCCGGGTATCGCCCGTAAAGGTTCTGGAAAATCCGGTCCTGGTCCCTCAGCCCGCCATAGGTTCGGGCGGCGCCTCCATCCTGAACGGTGGCCAGGCCTCTCGTGGCGCCTCGCGAGAGACTTATGGCCTTCTTCGAAGTTGCTCTGGCTGACAGCATGGTGATTGTTGCGATTGATCGCAGGGTCGGATGGTCGGAGGTTCGCAGAGCGAAGAGCTGGGGAGGAGGATTGGTGGCAAGACTCTGAATTGGGGATTTGATAATGGAGCTGTTTGATTGGCTAGCGGGGTCTGCCTCGATTTCCAGCTTGAGACATTTACACAGCAAATGCAGGCGCACCTATGATTACTAAGGAGGGGAGATTCGAGTGTGCCAGTAAGTATAACTACCTAGGTAGTATGAAGAATGATAGTTCTGTATAAAGATTTATTTATAAATAGGCAAAAAAGAAAGAGAAAAAATAAATTCAAATTGTACTTTATGGATAAATAGTATTAACTAAATAATGAGAGTATAATTACAGATCTTGCTATTATATTGTTGTGATAAGATTTGCTTCAGTACCTAATTCACCTGCAGTGGCTACCTACCTAGCCTCTTCACTCCTTAGGTACTAGAGACCCTTAGTAGGTACCAAGGTACCTGTGTTGAGGTACCTACCTACTCAGGTTTCAAAAGCGAACAGTGGAGCATCTCACCCCCCGGATGCGACTAGCAGCAGTGACCTTGCGACTTCCATCATACGGAGCGCCGTCGATAATACCTGCACGCGTCACAGCCTGCACACAATGTCGGAACCGAACCGCTTGTTCGAGTTGTTGGCTTGATCCATGAGAGTTAGCAGCGGTCCTTGTCCCGGATGCCAAGATGGATCTTACCAGCGCGTCTGCTTCCAACGCAGCCGCCAACAGGGCGGAGCGGTTCGAAGATGAGAAACGTCGAATCATCGACAGCTGCTTCAACAAAAAGGATACCGATGGCTTGCGTGAGACTCGACCACGAAGATGTTGCCGTCGGAACGCTCCTCCACTGACCTTGCCTCACAGTCCACGAGACTTACATCACCCATATCCGCGTCACAGAGTTCTCCTCACATTCGTCGATGCCGCCGCCTCCTGAAGCTCGGGGCCTCAACACGGAGAAGCCCAGGATCATTGTCGTCGCGGTACGCAAATCCGGAAGGGTCCGAGTTCACAAGGCCAAGGAAAACAGCAGCGGGACCTTCTCAATCGGCAAAACTTGGAACCTCGACGACCTCTCCCATATAGAATCCTACACCGGGCCCAAGGTAAGCCCAAATCTGCGAGAATGGGCTGGCGAGACCGGCTTTCTCGTCACGCTGGGGAAGCCATACTTCTGGCAAGCTCAAACGGAAAAGGAGAAGAAGTTCTTCATTGCGAGCTTGGTGAAGATATTCGGCAAATACACAGGAGGCAAATTACCCGAGCTGTCGGGGTTCGACCAGAGGGAATTGGATCAGATTCTAGGGGCGGGCAAGCGGCCAACCGGAACTCCGCCTCGGCAGCAAATGATTGACTCAACAACAAGTCAACAGGCCATCGCCACATCCTCAGCCGCACCCAAGCCCGGCCCCGGAGAGGGGCCGCGATATCCCAGGCCTTCTCCTCTTGTCCGACCTTCGCCGAACGAAACCATGTCCCCTTCTGGTAGTTTCGACTCCACTGCATCCAGAGAGCGATCTGTGCCTCGTTGGACGACCCAGACCAACAAGAGTCAAGACTCCATTGCCAATTCTTCCGCAACCAAAGGCGATGACACGTCGAGCCTTCCTCCGCGCTCGCGAAGTGGCATGAGTGGACCGAGTGGTCTCAGTGGGTTGAGCGAAGCTCGAGATGCTCACGACTCGGCTGCTGACTCTGTACCATCACTATCTCGCCCCTTGCAAGAGGACAAAGTTCCTCCTGCACGAAGGCGCCCCCCTATGGATCCTTCAAGGCCGCAAGATAGAGATCTAGTGCCTGCTCCGTTGATGAGTTCGACAGCGAAGAGGGAGCCGGTGATGCCACCGCCGCGCAGTATTGACCGGGTTGCTTCCCCCGCAATTCCATCCGTGCTACAGCCAGGGGTAGCTTTTGCTAGCCGAACGAGCCTTGATGAGAAACCGCCATCTGTAGCGGAGCCGTTGGACGATATCGATCAGCAATCAGGGAGCACTACTACGAACAATGAGTCTAAAGATCTGCCTTCTACCTCAATAGGAGATACAAGCTCGCCCGCCCAACAAGGATCGAATGATGCTCTTACCCCTGAAAAGTCAGTCATCGAACCTGAAGAAGAGACTCGTCCTGGTTTAGGCCCTATGATCAAGTCCAAGATCTCCAAGGGAGACGTTGCCGGTGCCTTCTGGAAAGCTGCATCTGCTGCAAATGCTTTTCGTCCACGACCCGGAGGAGCTGGCGAACGCCTACGCCAAAACCAAGCCAAGGCGAATGAAGGCCCTGACGGCATCACGAGCGTTGTTCCCGCACCGCCCAGACCAGCATCTCGCGATACGAACCTCGCAGCTCTTGAGCCCCCCAAGCCAGTCGCTCGAGATTCGGCATCGCCAGAGGTCAAGATACTGGTATCTGAGTCGAATAACTCCGTTGGCTCCCAATTACTGGGCAAGGAGGTCAATGAAGCCGAGAAGGACACGGCTATTCCAAAGGAATCATCTCGTCGACCTGCCGTTGTTGGGCAGGATGCTAGGTATCTTCAGAGGCTGGGTATTGACCCAATCATACTTGACGATCGGAGCGAAGAATTCGGCAAATGGCTGGATTTCTTTGGTTGGGTTCCTGGTGATCAAATGCATTGCTTAAACATGGACGATATAGGCAATGATCTAGAGCGAGAATTAAACACAGTCCAGGCGGGAGGGTGGTTAGCACGCTTTCGAGAAGAAGATGAGAGGGTGAACACCATCAAACGAGGGATCGACCTGGCCATGGGTGAATGCGAAGAGTTGGATAACTTGCTCACACTCTACTCCGTGGAACTCTCGGTAAGCGTTTTGTTCATTATGTTCTTTTCTTGTTGTTTCACCTCCCCTTCTTCATCTTCTCTGGCACCTATGTGCGGAACTTATGGCTGATTTTTCTAAGACCCTCTCGGACGATATTGCCTATATCGAAGCTCAGGGCCAGGGCCTTCAGGTACAGACGGCCAATCAGAAGCTGCTGAGAAAAGAGTTGGAATCATTGCTGGAAACATGCGCAATCACATCCGACGACCTTCAGGCACTTCAACAAGCACCTCTGGACAGTTATAGCGGCTTGGAAGAGGTAGAGCTCGCCCTCGTTACTCTATTTAGGGCCATGATGAAGATTGATCCCTCGCTCGGGGGTGATGACACTGGAAAGACTTTGGACGCCACCTTGGACGCTGATCATACCTTGGGGCTGAACAGCAACTACGGCAAGATGAGGATTGTACAAGAAAAGCGAGAAATGTATCTGCATGAAAGCAGGTACTTCATGAAGCGACTACTGGACTTCATGACGGGCCAATTCGGAGAAGCCTACGTCGAGACGAAGCGCGCGTTGGACGGCGCTCTCTCCAAAAAGGTTGATCCTGCACACCACAGCATTGGGAGGGATCTTCTGTGGAAGTACAGCCCCTTGATGCTCTATGCGAGAGATGTCGATCTGGAAAACTGGAATCGCCTTTTGCAGATTTACCAAGACAAGAGCTCGCCCGTGTATAAGCATGAATTTCAGCATGTGATTTCCGTTTGGCGAAAGAACGCGAGGAAATTGACAGGAGATGAAGCAGAGGTTATATTCTCGTCTCAGTCCGAGAAACAGCAAGAAGGCGTGGCAACCGCTGCGAGAAAGCTCACTGTCAAACGCAGTCAGACATTGGCTAAGGCTCTGAGATCGCCGTTGGCAGACGGTGGCACCAAGACGCACGTCGAGAGGAGCAACCCGGATTCTCGAAGCTTGCCATACGAGGTCTTTTCTGGGGTCCTAGAAGATCTTTTGCCTCTGGTTGAGATGGAACAAAACTTCATCATCGACTTTTTCCACGCTACGACGCTGGAGCAAGCAGATTTCCCAGAGGCAGTCGCAGCATGCCCACCTCGAGACCGCCGAGGCGGCGATTTGAAGCGGCATAGGCTCATGGAGCCCGACCGAGAACTTGCCCGTCGCGTCACGCGGTCTATGGAAGCTATCTTTGCGTTCCTCGAGGCAGAACTGCGAAGGTTGATGGAATGGGTCATTGCCCAGGATCCACTGTAAGTGAAGCAAGCTGTTGTGGTGTCAATGCCGCACGCACGTTGCTAACTAGGAGTGTAGCCAAGGAGTTGGAGTGCTCGCCACGCTCGAGAGAAAGTTGTCAGAGATGGGGCAGTCCAACCAAGATTTTCTCAACGCTCTTCTCCAGAAACTGCATGCGTCTTTGGAAGGACAGTTCAGGAAGTTCGTTGACGAGCAAATACGCGCCATCGAGGAGACAAAGGTCAAGATCAAGAAGCGCAAGGGCGTCATATCGTTCATCCGCATCTTCCCTGCGTTCATGGCCGCCGTGGAGAACATGGTGGCTGGCTTGGACCAGAATCTGGTATTGCGGCGGACGGTCAATCGGGAGTATGATCGCATCCTCAAGACAATGTTCGAGTCCCTCATGGTGATTGCGCGCGAGCATCCTGCTGTCGGCGTCGCCAGTGGAACGGCTGATCCAGAGGACAAGGAGGCGCTGAACTTCCACATCTTGCTGATTGAAAACATGAACCACTTCCTGGAGGAGACCGATACTCGCGGCTTAGAGGTTATAGAGAGTTGGAAAGCGCAAGCAAACACCGAATACCATGAGCACATGGCACTGTATCTGAATACAGTGATGCGGCGACCGCTCGGCAGGCTTCTGGAGCAGATTGAGAATATTGAGGCGCAGCTGCAGACCGGCAAGTCGGCAATGGCAATCGCGCGACAGCCTTCAAACAACAAGGCTGCCTTCAACAAGGTGCTGGGCTCGTATGACGCGAAGGAGGTGCGCAAGGGAATCGAGACTCTACGGAAACGCGTGGAAAAGCATTTCGGTGATGCAGACGACCCAACGCTTAGCCGGGGCTTGGTCGTCCGGGTGCTCAAGGAGTGCGAGGAGTTCTACACCAGCGTCGAAAGCAGGATAGGTAGGATCATCACAGACGTCTACGGTGGCGAGGTGATCTTTGAATGGCCTCGAGCAGAGGTCAAGGCTGCCTTTAGGTAGATTCGCCTGCTATTTATACATATAATAATACATCTAATTTTGTATATTGACTTTTTGTCCATGTGGGCGTCATCATGGATTCAGCGAGCAGCTATCCACCCCAGGGCCGAGGCAACATCAAGCCCCGAGCAAGAGCCTGCGATTCCGCTTGATAACCATGTTCAGACCCTTTTCGAGTTTCTCGGTCTCTTTCTTGGCGGCTGTCAGAGCTGCTTCGGCATCTTCAACGCTCATCAGCGGCATGTTGCCAATCGAACTGGCTGCCGCTCCTTTACCAATCTCGTCCAGCGACATGCCCGGAGCGGCAAAGTCTTGTATGGCCCGAGCGCTTTCTGGCGAGCTGTAAATGCCTACACCAGCGGCAGCATCAGGGCCGTAGAAGTAGGGCGCCAGAGAGTTGAGGCTCGCTGAGTCACGAGTAGAAGAAGCTCCCTTCGGGAAACCCATACTTGTAGCCCCAAGACTCAGCCTCGGCAACACATATTGGTTGATGTAGCTTAGGGCATCCTCCCTTTGGAGCTTGCCGATCGGATCCTGCGTTTGAGGCTGCATGGTAGAAGGGAAGATGTTCGGCCGCCCGTTGGGAACAGCTCGACCCTTAATGAGTGAAAAAGCGCCGCTACTCGGCTGGTGTCTCGGTGCCACGAATGCAGCAGGATTCTCCGCCGTCGCAGCAATGGCGGCTTGCAGGGCCAGGAACGTGTCCTCTTCTTCTGGCGTGAGCCCGCGAATGCAGTCCCCGTGGGGGGTGATGAGCATGCGGCTGCCGTCAGTATGGAACTGTTTGCGCACAGGCCTTCCGGCACGCAGCGCCGCAAGATCAGCATCTTGCATTTCACCACATCTGCAAGAGCTCTCCTTGCAGTCTTCTCGTTTGCCTGATGGGTTCAGCGGATTGTGCTCTGGCCGGGATGAATTGCTGGAAACGGGCTTCAGCAGCTGCAGTTTCTCTGGCGCAGCAGTGCAGAGCGAATCCTTGATATCGGCAAAGACAGACGCGGGGCTCGACTGCGGCCTTTCAGGAGACTTGTCCGCTGACTCGGCCGCTTGGGGCAACGGAGGTGTGGGCGATGACGGGGCAGGTGCCTGCGTTGCCTCTTTCGTCGCGTTCTTTCGAGCATCCGGCTTTTCCTTAGGCGAATTCGCCGTGCTATCCGTCTTCGAGCCCCCATCATGATCCACAGCCACCTGCTTCCCTTCAACTTTGGAGAGAATTGCCGCTTCCGCCTTTGGTGTTTCAGAGGGAGTGGCCGCTGCAGACGAGGGAGTGGTCTCCCGCTGAGGCTTTTCCTTCTTCTGTTTCTTCTTCCGTCCAATAACGGGGGCATGCTCTGCAGTGTCCATCTTGGGTGCTTCAGCTATGATCTTGGTCTCTTGCTTCAAGACATCCTTGCGCTGCTTGCGCTGCTGGCTCTTGGTAGTCCCCCGTATCGGAGCAGTGCCCACTCTGCTCAAGGGAGGAGATCCAGCTCGAGATACAGAGACCGAAAACGATGTAACAGAGGCTGTGTCGCTAATCATCTCGCTGGCTGGTGTGCCAGGCCGCTGTGACTGGACCAGCTTTCCAGCTGCAGGACTAGATACTGGAGCAGGCGATGGTGAAGCAGAGCGAGTCTCTGCCTTGATTGATGAAGGAACCACTCTCAACGTCTTCGGTATAGCTCGCGAGGCTGTAGGCATGCCACTGCCACTCGTTGGAGGAGGCAAGGGTGGAAACCTGGCGGAATCCACGGATACATCTGGCTTGACGATACCGTCAACCGGCCGATGGATGGAACTGGTACCGGCAAGCGAGCCTGCTGCCTGTTCCGTAGATTTGGCGTCACTGTCCATTGTCAAGTGAGGTTCAGGCACCTTGGCGAGAAATCCAGTATCCTCGTCCTGGCCCTCGGGGGTTCCGCCCTCTTGTCTCCTGGCTAATGGTATGCTCTTCAACGCAACTGTTTTAGAAGCACCCAAGCTGATGCTGGCGCCCATTGTTTCGTTCGTCCTTGGCGCGCCTAGAGCAGGGAAGTCCTTTTCCTGAAGAATACTGCCTTTTGTCGAGGAGGGCGGAGGTGCTGAGGATTCCTTTGCTGTGGGGGCCGTCGCACGGATGTCAACCTCTTTGTCGATAAGAGTCGGTTTAGAGGACCTCTGGAGGGTTGATGCTAGATTGTAAGGAGGGCTGGGGGACAAGATAGGAGGCGTGGCCGGCATCGCATTCGCGCGCTGTGGCTGAGTCTGAGTCGATGTGTCTTGATTCGAATGATGAAGCGTATCGGCGCTACCCGGGTGAGAAGCCACACGATGAGAGTCCGCCTCACTAACGTGAGGTGACGCCAGGGCTGGTAACGGGTCATCTGAGACAAGCGCATCCACGGATAGTTGGGCATCTTCCGGCAACTGGAGATCATGGTCTAAGAAACACATCAGCAATGTGCAAACGATAACAGCTTGACACAAGGGCAATGACGGGCGGCATGCTACGGGATGGGGATATTCATAACACGACGCAAAGAGAGCCATCCTACGACCTCCATCATCGTCTTCCACGGGGAACAACGAGGGGAAGGAAGAGGAAAATATGAGAACATGACAGGCATGGTGATATATTGCGATCCAGGACGTCCCCAGGTAAGGAGACTCCGTGCAATCTGTTAATATACAGGAAGACTTGTGTGGAAGACGATGATGGTTTGTCTTACTGGATACTCGGCTTGCATCAAACCACGAACCCGGCCCGCAGTTGAGGGGGAAAAAAGAAAGAAGGTGTGAGGAAATGCCGGGATTGAAGAGGAGGGCTACCCCTCGACGGCTCGAGTCCCAAGGGGAGAGGTTGTAGGCGCCGAAACCAAGGTACGCCACGCGAATCCATAAAACCGTCCCTAACATCAAATGCGTGCCCCTCGAGCGCCCCTCTCGTACAGCATAAAAATGTGAAATGGATATCAAAATCTCATGTAACACCCATGGTCATGCTACCATCGGGCATAACTGGAATTATACATCATGTTCGGGACATACCCACCTTGGCTCTGACCGCTAAAGACTCCTTGATTGACTCCGGTGTTGCTTTGCGTTTGGTGCTGCATCCTCGCCTGCAGTATACTCGGGTCCGCAAGATCCACTAGACCACTCCCCCCCGAGGAGGAAGTGTTAGCATGTCTATGCTTCTTCCCCTTCTTCTTCTGCTTCGAGCCAAAGTCTTGGAATGCTCCGGTGTGGTGACCGTAGAGCGATGCCAAAAGGCCAGAAGTAGGAGCTGGGGTAGAGGTTGAGGGTGGTGGATACTGATTAGAAAAAGAAGAGATCATGTACTCACGCTTTCCACCATCATGAGGCTGATTGCCACTGCCTCGGCTCCTGCTAATTAAACTCTGCAATAAATCGCCAGATGAGTCCTTCGCGGCAGTGCCAAATCCGGAACCACCAAATCCCTGACCAAAGAGATTTGGTGGCGTGTTGGTAGACTTAAGTCCAGGCGGTGGCGCTGGCATGGAGCTTCCAAAGAAGTGGCCGTTACCTGAGGACTGTAAAGAACTAGGAATCATGGATGATTGCTGGCCCATGATCCTTGGATTCGTGGCAAATTTGAGATTGGTCGATGTTGGCGGACTGTCAGCCATGAAGTTGAATCGAGATGACTGACGATTGTGGCCCTGGTTTTGAAAGGCAGCCTGGCCAGCAAGGCTTGAAGGGACCTGCTCGCTAAACCCAGATTGAGGGCGTAGTGACATCAGATGCTGGGGCGTAATTCCCCGACCCATCTGGCTTGTACCTGGGTTGAAAGGACCATTGAGTGCAGGACCAAAGAGATTGTCGGCATTGCTTCTCTGGATGGGAGGAAAAGTGTTGATATGGCGATGCTCAAATGCTTGTCCATCGCCAATGACTTCGCGTTCTTCAGGTTCTCCGCCAAGAGCAAGGCTGCCGCCCGTCTCTACTTCACCTTCCATCTGGACCAATCCTTCAGTCGCGTTCTTCTGGTCCCCGCTGATTCGTGCGTCGTCTTCTTCGCGCATTTCCTTTCGCTTAATCCCGCCTCGAATGTCGAATAAAGGAGGCCCCAGTTCATTGACTTGCGGGGCAACTAAGTTCGACAACGTGCAGTTCTGCAACGCCCGCAAAATGTTCGCCAGGGGGCTCTTTGACGGTTGGGGCTGCGGTGGTTCAAGAGTATCTTGACTTGACATTTTGTCTTCTTCCACTTGCTGAGCAGGAGGGGGGGACCCTGCAGCCCCCACAGCTTCCCGGGCAACTTCGGTCGTGGTAGGCAAAGAAGCCGAGATAGCAGGGCTGGATGGAGCGCCACTCGTGGCATGGCTTCCTCTCCGGCTGCGTTGAGGATTTCGTGCCCAGTTTGCCGAGGAAGGTAGAGCAGAGCCGTCGGGTCCGTAGTCTGAGCCCTCTTTGCTTGATGTACGCGCCATTGATTGCGAAATGGGCGTCAAGGTCGGCTGCGATGTTTGCTGCCGGGGCGTTGTTCGGTAAGAGGTGCTGTTGCCAGCGGGCAAAGGCCTTTGCGTATGGATGCTGTTCATGGATGACAGGTCTTGACGAGTATAGCTATCTTCCTCATCGCCCTGCTCGTGTAGGAACATGCAGCCCGGGTTGTTGCATTTCTCGTTCTTGAGCCATGCAGAGCAATACTTGGTAGTTCCATACTGAGCTTTCAGGATCCTGTCCCCATTCTGCGAACCATGGACAGCTTGGATGCACCTTGTCGCCTCTTCGGGCTTTTCAAAAGTGACATAGATGCCCAGTGAATGATGCTGGCCATCTGAGCTCTTTCGATTACTAATCGAAATCTTCTGAATCACTCCGTACTGCCCGAAGAATTCAGGCTTCCTCAACGTCTTGAGAAGTTCATCTTCGCGGACCGTGGGCGCTAGACCTGTAATGTAGACAAGATTTTTCTGCACAACTCTGACTCCAATCAGATTTTTGCGATTCTCCTTCTCGGCTTCACGTTTCTGAACCTCTTTTTGACGTTGTTCTTGAGCTCGTTTCCGCTGGTTCTTCTGGATATTCGCACGGAACTCGGCAACCCTGGCCCAGTTAGCCTAAGAAAACAGCGCAGCATAAGTTCATGACCTACTCTTCTTGTGTCACGACCTTCCACTGAATAGTCTTCTCGTCATAGGGCCGTCGACATGCCGGACACAGACCATTCATGTTATTCTTAATGTTGTTGAAGCAGAACTGACAGACCTATGACTTGTGTCAGCAGGCGGTGAGACCATCAGTCGCAGGGGATGCTTACCTGGTAGCCACAGGGGCAAGGTCGAAAGTTACGGTCGGACAAGTCGAACTCTTCGATGCAAAGAGGGCTGTGACAGCGTGAGAGAGTGGCCTTTTGTCTTTCATTTCTGCACATGGACAGGGCACAGGAACGTCTTGATCTACGTACCAGACATCTTCATCTTCCTCGATGAAGGAGTCCTGAGGCGCCATGATTGCGGTGAAGAAGCGGGCTGATGTCGGGAATCCTGAGAAATCGTGATCGTGTCGGCCAAATGTTGGATCGTAGCTGAGGATGTTTGTTCAAAGCTTGATGTGGGACAGTCAAGCCACTTGGGTACGGGTCCAAGGAGACTGCATGCACGTGATCCGTGGCCCACTACCTACTACTATGTAGGTAGGCAGTACCTGTATGTCATGCCTCTCCCAGGTGACGGCTTCTCCGGCAAATCGCCGGGGAATTGCCATTGCCCAGAACAGCTGTGGACCTGAGCTACTAACTTGCTTCAATTGAACAATTCAACCCACCCGCCACCAGTTCACATCAATCCTCGCGGCCATTGCACCCCGACAGGCAGTTCGCTATGGCAAGCAGGCTTTCGTGGAGAGCGACTACGGGCTCGGCTCTTGAGCCCGTGAGGGCCTTGACGCGAGCTCGCTCCGGACAGATCACCCGAGCAATGTCGGTCTCGGCTCCTCGGATGGTCGCAGTCCCTCGGGATTCTCAGAACATGCGAACAGCCCCCAGAGAGGCCATTGGGGCTCTCAAGGCGCCGGTCATCAATCCAACAGCCAAATACCAGAGCAAGGCGGACAATCTTCATCGATACGGAACCTGGTTGATGGGGTGCCTCCCAAAATACGTCCAGCAATTCTCCGTGTGGAAAGATGAACTCACCATCTACATCTCGCCCGCCGGGGTTATACCGGTCTTTTCTTTCCTCAAGTGTTCGTATGCCACTTCTCAGTACTTTGCCAAAACCTAACCAGCGGGCTTCTTAGACAACACTGCCGCCGAGTTCACCCAAGTCAGCAGCGTCACCGCATGCGACTACCCAACACGCAGTCATCGATTCGAGGTTGTTTACAACCTGCTCTCTGTGCGATATAACTCTCGAATCCGAGTCAAGACTTACGCCGACGAATCATCGCCTGTGCCAAGTATCACCAGCCTGTTCAGCGGCGCCAACTGGTATGAACGGGAGGTTTACGACTTATACGGTGTCTTCTTCACTGGTCATCCCGATCTAAGGCGCATCATGACGGACTATGGATTCGAGGGTCATCCTCTGCGGAAAGACTTCCCCCTCACGGGATATACTGAGATTCGCTACGACGAGGAAAAGAAGCGGATTGTCACCGAGCCTCTGGAACTTACACAGGCTTTCCGAAATTTCGAGGGTGGATCCAGTGCCTGGGAACAAGTCGGCACGGGCGAAGATCGCAAACCCGAAACTTTCAAACTACCTACTCCCAAACCGGAAGAGAAGAAGCAGTAGATATGTCGCTTGGACATTACTGATGGATCAGGCACGCATACTTGTCAAACGTTCCAAAATCAATTAATTGTTCTTTCTTCGACTCTACTGTGTGATGTCACAATATGGAATCGACCTCTGTCTCAGCCAGTCGATGTGAGTAGACGCTGGCCTAGAACTATCGAGAAGGGCCCTGCATAGCGCTAGGTATTCTTCGTTGAGATCACAAATTGAAGCCACGCCTGCTTAGCTGCCAACAAAGAGATGGATGCCTCAAATGATGGGACACGGCGTATTTAGACCGTGAAATGGCTAGCCGAGTACAAAGGGCGCATACAGTTGTATGTACAAATAGAATGTCGCTACTATGTTGATCAATCCATGGCTCAAGGCTCAACAAGACTAGCATTATCAGTATGCTTGAAAGTCACACAATCCTTAGTCAATGCTTCCGCTCCCACCAAATATAACCAGTGTGTGTACATCTCAGCCGAAATTGACACCAATTGACCCCAACTTAGGATGGCCAAGACTCAAGAGACGCTCGAACGCTCAAACGCCACAGTAGACTAGATTTCCTTCCGTGTTCCTCAATCGCCCCATCCTTCAAATGATTGGGGTAGGGGTTGGAAAAATAAAAATAAAAAAGATGAGAACGTAAATAGCGGGTAGTAGAGTGAAGGTGTATGTAGGTATGTGTAAAGACGTGAGAAAGTGAGAATGACTTACACAGCTTCGCATCGCGCCCCTGGACGCACAGTACCTGGGTTGAGGTGGTCATGCGACTTCGTGAAACTGCGGGAATGATTGATGCGTGAGTCAAGAATCACCAAACGCCATCCTGGGTACTATGTCGATCCGATACATCATGATGATACCGATAATAATCCTTCACCTCATGGCCATAGCCGCCCCCATCGTCAGCGCCATAGCCGCCATGGTCGTCGTGTAAGTGGTCGTCTTCATATATCTGAGCGTCATCCACATACTCCACCGGCTGGTTGGAATTGGAATCTGCATATTGCACCGTCGTCTGCTCGAGGTTTAGTATGCCTCCAACTTATGGCAAGAAGGCGACTTACGCGATGATAATCGAAATCGTACTGCTCAAGACTCTGTTGCTGGTCTTGTTCATCCCCTTCGTCTTGCGCTTCACGTTGAGCCAAGTATTCTTGCTCTTCCCGTTTACGGCGTGCCTCCTCCTCCAGTCGCTTTTGCTGGGGCGACACTGGAACATTCATCTGAGGATGCATAGCTTGAACAATTGCCAGATAGCTGTACATGAAATTGCTGAGGAGGACTTGGCTGTGGAGAGAGCGGCGAGGGTTTGCTAGTTTGATGTGTGCCATTCGATAGATGGCGCGTTCTTCGAGGAGCGGAAAGCGGCTCCAGTTGTAGTCGACATCTGGCTGCAGAGGCTTGTAAGGCACGGTGTCTTCTGGAACATGCAACAGTTGCTGGTGCTTCTTGTTCTTCTCTTTCTCTTCCCGCTTCTTGCCGCCAAAGATGGAAGAGAAGAGGCTTCCGTCCTTTTCCTTTCTCGAATCGCTCTTTCGATGACTGTCCTTCTTCCGTTCGTCGGAAAGTTTAGTGTCGAGGCTTTCCCGGTCAAGGACTAAGCTTTCACGCCCCTTGGTAGCATTCTTTTCGAGCGATGATTGAATGACGTCCAACCGCACGTTGTCCTGAGCCTTTTCAGACGTTGCTTTGTGTCTGGACTTCTTGCTTTCATCCTTTTTCTTGTCCCTGTCGTCCGCCACGCCCTTGAGCCATTTCCATGCGCTGCCGGATCTACTCGAGTTGTGAGAATCCTCATCCTTCTCTTTCCTCGCCTTCTTGTCTCCTCGTTTTTCATCTCGCGTCTGCGCCGGAGGGGTGATGGTGGCATCCGTGCGAAGAGCGTTACTATTTGATGTGTTGAGTGGAACTGCACCTGTTTGTGTTGAGGCGGAATTAGACAATCTCCCAGAGCTGCTGTCTTCGAGCTTGTGACTGCCTGGTAGGGAGCGGTGGTTCGAGCGGCCGGTTGAATTGTTGCCGGGGTCATCTGCCACAGGTTCTAACCCAGGCTCCTCTGCTGTGGAAACAGTCTGAGAGTGACGTTGTGAAAATTGATCTGGGTACCGATTCTCCTGAGAGACGCCTGGATTTTCCGAGGTGAGGATATCGTCGGTGGAAGCACGTGGCGAGGCGGAAGATCCTCGAATGGAAAATTGGGATGAACGTGAAGCTGAAGGGGCATCGGGCGCTGTTGAAGTTGCAGACGATTCCTGCGAATCCTTATCATGTCTTCGATCTGGTCGAGTAGGCCGTGAAAAATTCTCCGTGGGTTCTGACTGCACTTGGATCAGCGGATACCCCCGAGGGGGTTCAATAGCAGCCGCAGCATGAGAGTCTGTGCTATCACCGCTTTGGTGGCGTTGTGCCATTCGCTTCGAAAACGACGCTTTGTCGCCAGATCGCAGGCTCCCTCCTTTGCGGTACGTTGTCCGAGTTGACCTCCGCAATCCGCTACTGGGTGCAACAGCCAGGATAGGTATGTCATCCGTCCCAGATTCTAGACTGCCTGAATAGCTATGGGACTCTTGAGCAAGTCTCTGGGCTGCTTTTGAGGGGTCTTTTACTAGCTCGTCTAGACTCAGGTCTCGATCTGGCTGATCATTCTTGTAGCCTTGTCTCTCTGGTTTGTCCATCACGCCATTGGCGTAACCTTCGGAAGCTCGCTCGTCCGAGCTGTCAACTTGGCGGGAAAGTAGCGACTTCTTCCTTCTTAGTGAAGAGGAATTCATTGGACTCTGTTCGTCACCAGAATTCTCATCCGGAACGGAAAGAAAAGAATCTCCGGATCTCCTCCGGATGGACTGAAGCCGACTTGCGAGAAAGGTCTTGAATTCAGTAGGCGCCAGCTCTGGATGTACTCTTGCGGGCACCCAAAGCAACCTTGAGGGATCGTTTTCATCATCGCCTCCCCGCGGCGCTACAGCCGGCATAGCTGCTAGTGACATTGGAGGTATATCTGGGTCAATACTGTTGCCAACATCCATGGATAAACGCCTCAACGCCTGCAAGTTGCTTAATTCCTGAGCGATATCATTCGGGTTATCTATATTGGTCAAGGGGAATTGCTGCTCGGACGTGTGCGTATGAGCTCCTCGCAGCGACAGAGTGGGAGATGTCATGGGCCGCGCGTCTTCGTCCAGCTGATCGTTGCGCTGGCTGTGTCCGGGGAGACTCGTCGAAGGTGATTTCGAGCCGCCATTGCCAACATGGGGTCTCGGCCGCGTCTGCTGGTCTGATGTTGACTGAGAGACGACATTAGACGCTGTGATGAACTGTAGCGGCTTTTCGTTGTGTTGCCGATGTGGTTGACTGACTTGGTCCTCATACGCAGGGTCGGTGACGAAACTCAGCGGGCGGCCCGTCTCGGAATTTTGGTCTTCGTCTTCATCGTATAAATTGCCGATTGTCTCCGTTACGTGATGGCTGGGATCTGAAATCGAGAGCTGGCTCGAGTGGCCACGTCGTGTGGAAAGGGTGCCGGCAACGTCGCCATGAAGTCGAGATGATGTCTGATCACCGGTTTCATTAGCCTTGGATACAGGGTCTGGATCGCTACTACCACGATTCGATCCTAACCACGGCCACGGCACCTCGACGTGCTCCATTCTACATATTGCCCTCATCACCGAAGCGCCTTCTACATCCCGGCGTCCAAGCACACTGGAGAACGTACCATCATCGAGCGTGACGTGAGGGCTAGAGGGAGACAGGACCCCGGGCACGAGCCGGTGAAGCTATGCTCCCTGATTCAACCAGAGATTCCCGACGTTTGGAGTTGGAGTGGTCACAGCAGCGAGACGCGCAAGTGATAAGTTGGAGTCAACCCAGCAACAGATGGTGGGTTAATTAAACACCTCCTGAGCGGGATGTCGTCACGAGGTCTACCGCCACATCAGGGCGCTGGATAGAGGGTATCCAGCCAGAGATGGAGATTGTACAGGTATAGTGTACGAAGCGAGACCGTTTATTTCACCAAGCATGAACATGAGACTATCTTGAAACGTTAACCTTCGTTAGTTAAAACATTATATATAAATGCCTGCCTATTTCCCTAGACATTTAATAAAGCAGTATTTACTTTTAAAGGAACTTACTAGCCAGTTATAAAAAAAATATATAAGTTAGATTATAGTTTATTATATAAAAAAATTAGTTTAAAAATAATTATAAATAAATTAATAAAAATTTAAAATTAAATTAAATTAAATAAATAGTTATAACTATAATTATAGTTAATTATATAAGAGATATAAATCTTAATATATATTATATTATTATTTTAATCTTTAGTTAATATCACTATTTATATAAAATTAATAAAAAAAATTATTAATAATTAGTCTTAACTTAAATTTTAAAATTATATATATATATATATATATATATATATATATATATTATAATATTAAAAACTAAAAATAGAAAAATAATATAATTTAACTTATATTTATATATATCTTAGTAAAGGTTTTAACCTCTTATTAGTCTATCTCTACTTAGTATGTATAAGGTAATTAAAGACCTATCTTGCATTGCTGCTGACCTACAACCTACCCTGTCTGCCATATCTTGAAGATGTCGCATGCTCACGAGGTGACTCTCAGTATCATCGATTCTGCCTCGCCGCCTGTCTTCCAAGCTCCTACCAAACGCATCCAACAACCTAATGATGTAGGCAGATTTCTTGCCAGCGCGGCCTACCGAGATATCGGCCTGTTCATTCTCCAGCTGAACCACGCCGTTTGCCCACGACAGCCAGCCGGCTCGTCAACTCCAAGAATCTTCCCACTTGGTTCCCAGTCAAGCCGCACAGCTTCTATTCGATCCTGCCAAACATTACTGCTTAGCATTCGCAATCTCATAGACAGAGCACCGCCAGACCCCGGTTCCCAAAGATTTGGGAATGTTAGTTTCCGCAAATGGTTCGAACTCCTGAAGGAGGAGCTGGATGATTTGCTCAACGATGGGCTGCTCGGAGAAACCCTACGAACAGGCAATGGTCATGCGAAAGATGAAGTAGCGAGCTACTTGTTGGGGTCATTCGGCAGCTCGCAGCGTCTCGACTACGGGACAGGACATGAGCTCAACTTTATAGCCTTTCTTGGATGTCTATGGAAGCTAGGGCATTTCAAGGACGGCATACAGGGGGGTGATATCGAAAGGGAGATCGTGCTACTGATCATTCAACCGTAAGTCAGGTGAACGTAACTTACTTGCACCAAACTCACTGCTTCAGGTATCTCGAAACCGTAAGGCAGCTGATAACGACATATACTCTGGAACCAGCAGGCTCCCATGGCGTATGGGGTCTCGATGACCATTCCTTCATCCCGTACATATTCGGCTCTGCACAGCTCACTCGCCCTATTGGCAGCGAGCTTGAACCGATGCCCACTGATGGTTCCGTGAGAGGCGCACCGAAACCGAGCGATGTAACGAACCGAAGCATTGTCGAGAGGATGAGGCATGTCAACATGTACTTTTCGGCTGTTGCGTTCATCAATGACGTGAAAAGGGGTCCCTTTTGGGAGCACAGCCCAATGCTATTTGACATCTCTGGTATTAAAGACGGATGGGGCAAAATCAACAAAGGCATGATCAAGATGTATAATGCCGAAGTCTTGTCGAAATTTCCTGTCATACAGCATTTCCCGTTTGGTTCGCTGTTTTCTTGGGACGAGAACAGGCAGCCGTTAGAGCAGGGTCGAGGCAGGCAGGTCGCGAGTTCCCAAAGGCCGCTGAGTTAAATCCAAGACTACCCAGTTACTCTACCAGGCAATATGAAGGAGACACGGATATTACCATGAAGCGTGGGAGGCTGGATATAGGATCGAGTACTGGACAGCTATCCGTGGCAACAGGACACTCTTCCATGGCCACGACTCGGCCACAACCAGTTGTATAAGCACGCACGCACGCATCAAACTGCTGCCTCTACGAAAGGAGAAGAGGTAACGATATCCGCCATAGGCCTGTATAGCTCAAACGATATACACGTCGGCTGTGATGTTGGCGGGACTCTTCAGCCAAAGAAATCCGTGATTCTCTGAACACCTGCAGGGCCTTGCTTGTTTCGGCTTCTCTTCGTGGGAGGATTGTAGTTGCCAGAAATCTTGCGTTTCTTATGGACGTCTGTTCCCTTAGCCAAGTCAGGCCTGGCATCAGTCTGGCTGACTGATTCTGTACCTCTGCTCCCACATTTATCGCCCTTCCCTGCTGCTGCCTTAGGGGGTTTCCCTGGTTCTGGCGTCTGTTGGTCAACTGAAAAAAATCGGGCTATATCATGCTCTCTTCCTTTATCATTCAATGGCTTGATGAAAGACGGTGAGCTGCGGCCAACCTTTCCAACATCCTTGCTTACTGGGTAGATGTCTAGATCTCCTCGGTAAGGTTTGAGCAAGGATTGGAGATCATCAGTCCACCGGCGCCGGGAAGGATGTAGCCATTCTTGCAATTCTTTGGAGCCTGTGTCTAGAATGACCGGCATCCGGTGATGCAGAAATCGAAGCTGTTTGTTCGAGTTCGTTGTGATTATGGCATAAGTATAGGTCTTGTCTCCGGTGTCTTTGATCATATCAGCTGGCAAGTTTTGTCGAGGAATACAGTACCATACCTTCATTGCCGATAGAGTCCCAGAGACCAGCAAAGCACATCAACCGGCCGTCCTTTCGTTTTACGAAATGCGGAATCTTTTCCTTTGTGCTCACATTGAGCCACTCGAAGAATCCCTGCGCTACCACAACGCATCTCTTGCGATTCTTCATGCCCTGCCACATACCACCGTGGGTCCTGAGAGAATCATCTCTACAATTAATCGCCTTCGGAACAGAAGCACCTTTCTTCTTCGACCATGAGGGCGTGATTCCCCATTTCATGGTCCGGAGCCTGTACTTCGTTGCACCAATGCCGAGCTCCTCTGCGCCAGACCTGTCATCAACAGAGCTCCCCTTGTCTGCATTTTGGAGTCCATGGCAACATAGTCCTGCGCCTTGGTCGAAAGTGTCAGCGACGCAGACAATGCCATTAGATCCAGGGGAAAAGTTATATGTCTGATATGGCGCCTCGGGACCTTGATCATCTGGAGAATCTGTTATCTGGATGCCATCGTCTTCCAGCATCCGGCGAATTACAGAAGGGGGCTAGAGATATTAGCAATAGCCTACCGATCACATTAACGGCTTGCTTAGGATGCCTAGAACTCACAAGTGCCAATGAGTACCTGCCGCACATTTAGAAAATTTTAAACAGTAAAGATAAGGAGTTTCAGGTGTTTCTTATAAGTATCTCACAGGCTATAGTAAGGCCAGTAAGCCTGTAAAGCTATAGGCCTTATAGGCTACTATAAAAGGCAATGCTAAATTATAATACTATTATTAGTAAATCTTTTAAAAAATATACTATTATTTTATAAGCTATAAAAAGCTTTAGTTTAATAATCGCTTTATATTTAATAATTTAGTTAATAATATAAAATTTAAAATTTAAAAAATTTAAAGTTTAAGAAATTAAAAAAAGAATTTTTTAAAACTTAATATAATTATTTATAGAATTTAATATAATTATTAAAAAATAATTTATAAAATAATTATTATTAAAAGGTATTTTTAAATTATTTTAATATTAAATTTAAATATTAAATTATTATAAAAAGTAATTTATAAAATTTATAATTAATATTTATATAATTATTATATTATACTTATTATATATATATATATATATATATATAATAAATTAATTTTTTCTTTTATTATTATTAATCTTTATAAAATTATAATAATTTATAATATTAAATATTTAATATAAACTTTTAATTTTATTAAAAAATATATTTAAAATATATTAAAATAATAATAAATATTTAGCTTTTATTAAATAATATTATATTTAATTTATAAAATTACTATTAATATAATTTATTTTTTAAATTAAAATTAATATAAAATATATAAGTTATTTTTTAAATTAAAATTAATATAAAATATATAAGTTATTTTTTTTTTAAAAAAAATAAAAAATATAATAATATATATTATTAAATTTATTAAAAAAAACCTTTTTAAGTCTTTATAATATAATAATATAGTACTTAAAGGCCTTATATAAGTAATAAGCTTATTAATTTAAATTTAATTAAAAGACTTTTTATTAATAATTTAAGCTATTTTACTTATTAAAATATTATAAAACCTTAAGCCTTTAAGCTTAAATTAATAATTATTACTTAAGGCTAATAAAGAATTTAAGTTATATTTTATATAATAATAAAAAGCTTAGCTTTATAATTAAAAACTAAAGTTATATTTATAATAATAAATAAATACTTTTTAAAATAAAGTTAAAGAAATTATACTTTTTTTATAATAAAAATATTTAAAATATTAAAAGTAATATAATTAATTTAAAATAATTAATATAATAAAATATTTTATAATAATTAAGATTTATATTAAAAGTTAAAAATAAAATAAATAATATTTATTATTATAGTAAAATATAATATAAGGTTTTTTTAATAAGCTATTATATATATAAAGATTTCTTTTATAAAGAAATATATAAAAGTATTAATAAATAATAGCTTTAACTAGTTATTTAAAATATTAAAATATATAAGCTTTTTTAATATTAGTAATAATATTATTATTTTTTATTTTTTATTAATAACTTTTTAATATTTATATATAATATTTTTTTTTTTAGTTTTTATATAATTTTTAACTATTTTTATATAATATATTCTTAATACTTTTAATAATATATATTTAATATTTTTAATTTTTTTTATTATTTTTAATAAAAGATTTATAATAATAATTTATAATTTATAATTTTTTACTTTTATAATATAATTAATTTATAAAAATAAAAAAAATATTAAAAAAGCTATTAAAATAAAAAAGTTAGTAAAATAAAAAAACTACTTTATATAAGTTTTTATAAGTAAAAAGAATATTATTTAGCTAGCTATTTAATTTATTAAGTTATATATAAAGCTATATATAAATCTATATATAAAGCTATATATAAAGTTATATATAAAGTTATATATAAAGTTATATAAGAAACTAGTATTATATAATATTATATAATAAATGCCTTTTTAAAAAAAGTAATATATTTTTATATTTATATTATATTTTTATATTTTTTTATTATTTTTATATTAATATTATTAATTATTATAATTTATTTATTAAGTTTTAATAAATATTTAAATTATTAATACTATTTTTATTATTTAAATTATATTACTTAAATAAGTTTTTATTATTTTATTATTATTAAATTAATAATAGTTTTTTAATTTAAGTAAAAATACTTATATTAATAAGTTTATTTTTTATAAATTTAAATTGCTTTAATTAAATAAATATATAATTATTACTAGCTAAGTAATATAAAGTTAAGATATTATAATAATTATAAAATATAAAAATTAAATTAATTTTTAAATAATTAAAGTAATACTTAGTTATAACTTTAAAAATATTAGATAATAAAGTTAAGTAAAGCTTATTATAAAAAATATTTATATTAATTATTAAACTAGCTATATTTAATATAAGTAATAAATATATTTAAATTAATATAATAATAATAGCTGTTTACTGTTAATTTAGCTAGCTTTTTATTATTTTAATTTTAATTATTATATATATTAAGTTATTTAAGAATTTAAATAAGTAATATTAATAATATAAATAATTAAAAAGTTATTTTAAGTTAATAATAACTAATTATAATAATTATATATATAATAAGCTTAATTAATTTATATTAATTATTATAATTAATTATAGCTTTTATAAATTAAGCTAATTAAAATACTTATTATAATTAAATAAAACTAATTAAAGTATTAAAAAAGGCAGTTAATAGCTTGAAGTATTAATAGCTT